>NC_083595.1:33656438-34323938 GCF_027579695.1 Neoarius graeffei
ATTAGCCTAGCGTGCATCAAAATCAAAGTTACCTGATAGCGTTACAAGTGCAGAGATGACAGAGCCTCCAGCTAAAAAAAAAACCTAAAGCTAGGGTATTTCAGCCCTCCTGGACAGAAGAATATGGTTTTGTTTTCGTCAAAGATCGTGCTGTATGTACCTTGTGCTGTGAAAACGTTGTGTGCCGAACTTCCAGCGTTAAGCGGCATTTCGAGACAAACCATGAGAAGACATACAGTATAAAGACCCTGCATCCTCGCATGCTGGACGTCTGCACCAGAGAAGTTAAGCTGTCTCAAGAACATTGCATTAGCCGTCTTGTCAGTGTTCGGCTCAACATACCTGTGTGAGCAGGTATTTTCGCACATGAAAAGCGTGCTCAGCCCCACCCGCAGCCGTTTGACGACGGACCATTCTGAGGCATGCTTACAATTAAGGTGGTGTTTACATTAGACCGTATCAGCCGATCATCAGATTAACGTTTTTAAAACGATTCGCGTGCACACAGCAACGCCAATACACGGATACGCTAATCACATGACTAATTAGACGGCACGTCACATGATCCCAGTGCATATCGGGCATGCGCAAGTCACTCACCACTTGCAAGTGGAAGGATGGCAAGCAAACACCTTCTCCAGCAGATAAACACACCTGGCTGTGACGTTCATGTTCTCACTGAGTTTAAGCGCCTTTAGGAGGTAAATAAGTTGAAATGTGTAAATAAACCTCAGTGTGGCTCAGCGCTTCCTCCTGCGCTCCAAATCACTCCGCCCTGAACAGCGAGTGCCCTCTGGAGGGTGCGCACTCCGGCCCTGCGCAGCTCACAGAGCGCGCGAGTGAAGCGCACGAGCAGTGATTCAGGACTGAGCCGCTGTGTGCGTGATCCCAACGCCAGCGAATCAGGAAGGTGGATGTCACAGTGACGTTGTCCAATGACAACGTCAGCTAGAGCTCAGCACTGCGTTTCCTCGTTCCTCAGTGTTTACACAGCACCGGATCAGATACGAACTGGGTTGAATACGTGGGCCCTGGCGGATTCAAGTTGTTCCGCCTGTGGAATCATTTCCTGGCGTTTTAATGTGCATGGACAGTGCATCCGCGACGAAAACGAGATGGATATGGTCTAATGTAAACACCACCTACAAGTGACAAACTACGAAGCCCAGATAAAAAAGCTCAGCCAAGAAAAGCAAGGACAGGGATCACACTGACTGGTAGGCAAGATATATTAATTGAGGCATAGCCTATGATTCATTTTAGCCTCAGCCCACACTGATTAGTTAAATACGTTGCTGTTTGCTTATATAAAATGTTGTGGCCGTTTCGTTTGTGATGCGTTTTTATGCGTCACTGGCCTTTGTTAAAATGATTTATGAGAGGTTTCTTTAATTGTTGATTCATAAGATGTTTATAAGAAGAAGAATTTTATAAGAAGATTAATACAGTAAGATTCTATGTATAATGACACACACACACACACACACACGGGTGCATGAGGGTCCTCCTCAGCATCACAGAGGAGAAAACAGAGACAGAGAAGTTGAAACATTCAGAGAAAAAAAATACAAAATACAAATCTAACTACCAGTTCTATTTTGGGTTATACTATCATCTGGTTATCATAGTCTTTGGTAGATGTATTTTTTGCTGTTAACTGTTTTTTTTACCTTGATTTTGGAGTAGATTATAGGCCTACAAGCAAAATGTGAAATTGTGTCTGAGCACAACAATTTATCTGTAAGGAATACTCATATGCATGCCTCATCTCATCTCATTATCTCTAGCCGCTTTATCCTTCTACAGGGTCGCAGGCAAGCTGGAGCCTATCCCAGCTGACTACGGGCGAAAGGCGGGGTACACCCTGGACAAGTCGCCAGGTCATCACAGGGCTGACACATAGACAACCATTCACACTCACATTCACACCTACGGTCAATTTAGAGTCACCAGTTAACCTAACCTGCATGTCTTTGGACTGTGGGGGAAACCGGAGCACCCGGAGGAAACCCATGCAGACACGGGGAGAACATGCAAACTCCGCACAGAAAGGCCCTCGCCGGCCCCGGGGCTCGAACCCAGGACCTTCTTGCTGTGAGGTGACAGCGCTAACCACTACACCACCGTGCCGCCCCCATATGCATGCCTATGTATAATAAAATTCCAAATTTGTTGGAAATTTTCCTGTAGTTTGTGTCATTTTACCATTATTGTTGATAGTGGCACACTCATTGACTAGAAAATTTGAAATTGGCACTCGATGTCTCAAAGGTTGCCGACCCCTGCTCTAACGCAATTACGTCTACTTAGTATCGTTGAGAGGATAACACCTTCTTACCATGGGTTTGGTACTTTCTACTGCATTTACGGTACATGTGAGTAAATACACATACAACGTTCAAATGTACCTTGCTTAATTGAAGGAACCAAAGTAGCGCATTCTCTCGTCATTGAAAGATGAGAAGGCAGCAGCAATAGGGGTCAAGTCCATGGTGTCCACGATATCTTTATGTACATGTAGCAGTGTACAGTTGTTCAGTCATCGAAGACTGAAGGCATGTCAACACCCTTTTTAAAGTGGAGAAAGCTCTTTCAGATTTTGCGGATGCCGCCGGGATGAAGGGATGCAGCGGAATTTAATAAGGGAAAACAAAGGCACGCAGCGGGCTCCTTATTCACACTACTCTCTCCTTTTCTTCCTTGTAAATAGTCAAAGGACTCAACATAATCTTCTGCCCCCCCGCCCTCGCTCCTGGATTGGTACAAGAAAGTATGTAGATAGCTACAGAAAATAAATACGATACTAGATGTTTGTCTTTTTGTTTTCTCACTCTTGATCTGATTTTGCCCCAACTTACCCCTATATCATTCATGCTTTGTTTCACACTTAAGGGTTTTTGTCCTGGACCCTGGGCTCTTTGTCCTGAGAGTTAATTGGGAAAGCTATTTTGAGGTCTAGAGAACTGATCCATGGGTTGTAATGAACATATTTTGAATCTGAAGCTCCAAATATTTTAATTAATATGAAATAGAAATAATCTATAAGTATGAAATACACTTCTATGTAAAGTTACAGCCTTAGACTATTTGAAGTAAGGTTCCTCAGTGGTTTTCAGGAAAGTATAGGGTTTTTGGCTTCCTAATCATTTCTATTTGGAATCCTATCCGAAAAGGAAACTTTGGGTTGTTGGGTTCTAAATAGAACCTTTGATTTAAGGGTTTTCTTGTACCCTCCCAACAAGGAATGGGTTCTTGAACTGGTTCCGCTCAGGATTCTTTAAACCTTGGTGCCAGGTAGTGAACTGGCCCATGTTTTCACCAATTTTGAGGAGAACTGTTGTAATCAAAGATCTGTCATGAACAGAGAGTGTTGCACAATTCACAATGGGAGTAAATAGTAGTAGCAAGATGGGAGAGTGCATTGATTACCTGCAAGCTTTTGTTCTGTTACTGCAGATATTTGTTTTTGGTCCTTTTTTTTCCTGAAGATGTATCCTTTTCCATTGCGTTCTCCATTGCTGCGCTTTGCTTCCTCTCCAAACTAATGACACGCCCACTGATGTTGTAAAGGTTTGCGCTAGAAATCCAGCTACATTTTAGTTTCAGCTGGGAACCAACTTTTCATGTTCTGAACCAATTTATTTTTGGTCGAAATGCTCTGATTGGTTCAAAATTTGGTCCACAAATAAGAACAGAACCCATTCTTTGTTGGTTGAACAGGGGTTCCTCATTCATCTCATCTCATCTCTAGCCGCTTTATCCTGTTCTACAGGGTCGCAGGCAAGCTGGAGCCTATCCCAGCTGACTACAGGTGAAAGGCGGGGTACACCCTGGACAAGTCGCCAGGTCATCACAGGGCGACACAGACAACCATTCACACTCACACCTACGGTCAATTTAGAGTCACCAGTTAACCTAACCTGCATGTCTTTGGACTGTGGGGGAAACCGGAGCACCCGGAGGAAACCCACAAGGAGAACATGCAAACTCCGCACAGAAAGGCCATCGCCGGCCACGGGGCTCGAACCCAGAACCTTCTTGCTGTGAGGCGACAGCACTAACCACTACACCACCGTGCCGCCACAGGGGTTCCTTTGGTTGTTAATTACTCTGACAGAGTTTACAAAGATTGAGAGTCCTTGATTCACCTCAAAAGTTTTCATTCAAATCACTTGTGCGTCTTTATATAGTGTAATTCATCTATGCGTTTATTCTAAACAGAGTAAAAACTAATTCATTTTTATGGGTTAATTGCTATAAAAGACAATTATGTCTTCTGGTGTAGTCACTTAATGAAAAAAATATTAACATAATTAATATTCTTATGTAAATTGTCATGCATTCATTTATATTCATGATGTTCCTCTATCACTTGTATTGGCATTGACCTGGAAGAAGCAAAGTTTGCAGAGGAGATCAGCTCAGTAACACTGTGTGTAGAGGTCATGTGTAGTGTTTCCGTATCACAGAGCAGCAGATCATGAACGTTCCAAGGGCATGTAGAAATATACACCGAACAGTTGTTTTGTGGAGCAGAATGGAACATTACTCCTGAGTTATGTCAAATTGCTTGGTTTTAAATCCCAGTTTCTTGTATTACAACCTTGCTAATTAGGCGTCCCTGAAATGTGTTTCCTAAAGCTATTTTAAAGAGAATTTTAACCCATTAGTCATAAATATTGAGGGCAAGATTTGTTCATTTGCCCTTGGTATAGGTTCTGATTTATACCATCCAACCCAAGGCCCTTACTGAGTGCTTCAGTAAGATTTGTTTGCTGGTGTGTTTGCTGAGGAAAGATGCAGTGGTATTGTAGAAAATTCAGAGTCCTTCTGCAAGAGACTGGAGGCTTTCTTTTTTCAAACTGGACTTATGCTATCCATTCTGTCAACTAGGGTCAATTTGTTCACAAATTCCCCTCTCAGTACATAATTCAGTTCCCAGTGCTGCAAGCACTGCTTCCACATGTTCTTAGTTCTCCATCTGCTTTTGTTTGCTTTGTCGAGTGCCTTTGTTTGGAGTTTTTGTCCTTTTTCCTCCCATGGTAGGTCATTGGTCTATTACCTGTTGTGTTCACTTGTTTAGTGTTAGCCCTTGAGTTTGTCTGCTTATACCCTGGGGTGTCTGTCCCATTGCAAAGTCTTGTCAATTGTATCGTACATTCTGAGCCTTGTTTTCCCACCATCTTGATTGTGTTATTATTGTTGATCATACTTTAGATCTACTGTACATTAGCTCTGGGCACCTGTGATTTGACCTTTGTAGTGGATTCTAGCTATGATTCATACTTGTGTCGTAGTACTTGAGACCAGTCTCAAGACCATTTTTTGAAGGTCTTAGTCTCGTCTCGGAATCCACTGCATTTTTACTCTGTCTTTTCTCGGTCTCCGACCTAGAGGACTCAGGATTTTATTTCAAGACCAGTCAAGGCCACAACTGCGGGGATTTCACTAAATTGCCTGTGCACTGTCTGATTTATTTGCTAACATCGTTATTGTGATTAGATGTAGAATTTCCTGCTTGAAATGCAGCCAATAACGTGACATTGCTAATTTGAAATTTTTCTTCCTGTTAACAGCTATCACCCCTCCTCACCCCCTTCAGGCACATACTTCTCTGGTCCTGGTATTTACTTGGTCTCTCCCTGCCTTGGTCTTGACTTGACCTCAACCCCTTCAAAGTCTTGGTCATGACTCGGTCTCAGTTTAGGTAGTCTTAACTACAACACTACCTGCGCTTGTGTCTTACCTCATTCTCCCATATGTTTCACACTCCTGCACTGGCCTAACAAAATTTGGAACATTTCCCAACCAGCTGTATGACAGTCTGTTTTGAAATGGTGCATGTATAGCATCTAGTACCCCATCCTTTCCCCTTCCCTACATTGAGCAAAAATGTGGTTATCTGCTCAGCCCAGACATGAGGATGCAGCAAGACTGACAGGATTGACCCTGGGATCTTTGGCTTATATAAACTGATGACTTGATAATCTGATCTCAGCATTGCCACGTTCCCAGATCTTCTTGACATATATGCTAGTGATCAAGGTTCAGAGTAAACCTGAGAGGCCTATTAATCCATAAATGTCTACATCCGTAGCACTGTCCTTCCAGCTTTAAAGCAGCACTGGAAATGAAAAAAAAAAAGTTTGCCATTTCTCTTATATGGCCAGCTTACCAATAAGATGATGTACAATATATTGCTTTGAAGTCTTGAAAAATCCATATCTGTGAAAGAACATTCCGCCTTTTCCGTTTGCACAGTTCTGTCTCAATGATCGCAGTAATGCAGTCATTTGTTGCACTGTCACTAGAAGCCCTCAGACCACCTGATCGTGTATGATTTTTAGACACAGCTGTTAGCTTGCCACTGAGATGAATCGGGCAATTGCCATGGGGGGGAGGAACAGTGTTTAATCTTCAATGATGGCAATGTACATCGTAACGGTTGTCTCAGGAGGCATTAGTTAAGCCAGAATAGCGCTCTCAGCGATGTGCTGAGGTCTGCTGGTTTAACCCCAACCAACCCTGCAATGCACGAGTGTCTGTTTGCACATGTGTTCGAGTTAATTAGCTACAAAGCCACCGTGGCTCCCAGGAGCATTGCAGGAGCAAAACCGGCTCCATGTTTGTTAAAGGAGCAGGACCGATATGGCGCCTTCTTGCTTTCTTAGGTTTCCTTTGGCACCTCTGGGTACAATGTGAGATATGAGAAGGCATGCAGGGAAGTTTGTGTTGTACCATAGGAATAAGAAAAGATGGATCGCTGGATGGACTGGGACAAAAGAAATCAAGCATTAACAAGTGAGAAAGGAGACGGTTTCCAGTTGCGTTCACTTGGACATTAAGAGTGTAATTGGATTGCACAGAATTAGAAAATGTGATGATAAAATAGTTAATTACTCTTCGATAGCTAAAGCTCATTATATAGATTGGCTTTTGGCAGAAATGCTAAATTTATATTTTCAGTTAAAACAGAGACTGTCAGTACTTCTGTTAAAAAAAAAAAATTCAGGAAGCATTATATATGAGCTCATTTAATGATTTCAGGGAATAGCCTTGTCTAAAATGCAAATAATTAAAGAAGACTTAGACCCATTGAGACATACATATGCAGTTTGTTATGTCTAGTACAGGTGATATGTTGTGTAGTATCTGTATTAGACACAATATCAATCTGCTATAGTAGGGCATCTCAAACTTTAACTGTCAAGGACCTGTGTGTGTGATAGTACATGCAAAGAAATGTTGTCGACCAAAAATGGCTTTAAAAATAATGAAATGTTAACATTTAAAAAAACAAACAAAAACGGTGGCGGGCGGCACGGTGGTGTAGTGGTTAGCGCTGTCACCTCACAGCAAGAAGGTCCAGGTTCGAGCCCCGTGGTCGGCAAGGGCCTTTCTGTGTGGAGTTTGCATGTTCTCCCCGTGTCTGCGTGGGTTTCCTCCGGGTGCTCCGGTTTCCCCCACAGTCCAAAGACATGCAGGTTAGGTTAACTGGTGACTCTAAATTGACCGTAGGTGTGAATGTGAGTGTGAATGGTTG
Organism: Neoarius graeffei; assembly: GCF_027579695.1. NCBI lineage: Eukaryota > Metazoa > Chordata > Actinopteri > Siluriformes > Ariidae > Neoarius > Neoarius graeffei. The sequence goes on from NC_083595.1 coordinate 33,663,982, forward strand.
TCTGTGTCTATGTGTCAGCCCTGTGATGACCTGGCGACTTGTCCAGGGTGTACCCCGCCTTTCGCCCATAGTCAGCTGGGATAGGCTCCAGCTTGCCTGCGACCCTGTAGAACAGGATAAAGCGGCTAGAGATAATGAGATGAGATGAGAAAAACGGTGGCAGTAAACCATAATAAATGAATCCGTCAGTATTTGGTGTGAGACGACTCTTTGCTTAAAAAAAAAAATTAATAGTAGTCTCAGGTACAGTGAGTGCAGTTTTATGCGGAAATGAGCTGTAGGTTTTACTGAGCATCTTACAGAACCAGCCACAGTTCTTCTGGACACTTTGACTCTCACACTCACTTCATTTTGCACCAAATCCCAGCAGCCTTCATTATGTTTTCTTTTTTAATCTGAAAAGTGATGTCTTATGTAATATGCTGCTCAGATACAAACTTTTTTCTTCCTGTAAACATTTAATTTTGTGCTGGAAAATTAACATCTGGAACTCTAAAATGTTTTGTACTGACTTGATAATGTAGAAGTCAAGGTATCCTAACTTCAATGGTGGGTTGGGATTGCCATCACTAACAAATTAAAAAAAAAAAAAAAAGACACCATGGTTATTCTTCATGGATCCATGGAGGTCCCCAGAGCCCACTTTGAGAACCACAGTTCTATAATTAACGATCTCTTCACACCAGCAGTGACAGTCTTTATTTATTTTCCAATGCTGGCTATTAAAAGCTTGCTCAGTCTAGTATGGTAATATAGTACACATCCCATGGTAGTATATCCGTATACAATTTTGACATACTCTGTAGTGTAGCTACAGTGTGGTTTGGGATGCAGCCAATGACAGGAGGTCACCTGACCGTGAAAAACAAGAAGTCCACCAGAAGTTTGCCACAAAACTAATTTGCATGTGAAAATATTGCCAAAGCTTAACCACAGCTGTCTGCCAGAAACCAAACATTTTTGGAAGGGGACTCAAGAGTCAGAGTTTCACACATACAGAGTCACATTCTAGTTGCAGTAGGCCATAGCATAGCATAACCAGAGAAGTTGGAGGAAGGGGTAAAGGTGGGATGGCAGGGGCAATTTATTATTCAAAGTCCCTTCTACGCCAGGATCTGGTCTTCCTAGGCAGTTTCCTATCCCAATACTAACCACCTCTTTTGAGGTGCATGGGTGCGGCACCAATCTCCGTTTCCATAGCCCTCGGCCTCTCGCCAATACAAGCTAGGGTTACTAGGCTACTGTCGGTAATCGAGCTAAGGGTCCCAGCAGGGGTGCCAGAGAAATCCAATCCTACATGCACACAAGGAAATCGAGCTATTGTGTGAGGTACATTGTGCACCCGAGCCACAGGTGGCGCTACACGCCCCATCGTGTTGGTACACTTCCAGTTGTCGTCATGAAGAAGAGCTATTCAAGAGTATAAACAAAGTTATCAGTTCCCTGTTCACAAGAAGAATGACGATGAGGACAGCAACATCGATATATATATATATATATATATATATATATATATATATATATATATATATATTTCAACTCCTTAAGCTGAATGAGTATGAACTCTATCTCCTCATTGCTCCAGAAGTGCACGTTTCTACTACTGTTGTCATGCCGACCGAGGCTGTTGTGTTACCCGCTTGTGGTCTCATCACTCGTCACTTCCGGAAGGGGCAGTGCTGAAGTAAGTAGCTCGACTACGTAGCTCGATAGGGTTTACATGCACTAAGTAGCTCGGCTACAATCGCATAATCTAGGTCGCATAGCTCGATTACGAGAAATCCAGTTCGGTTCGATTTCAGTCGAGCTACGGCAGAAATTCGATTTTCTCTATGTGCATGTAAACGCACGGAGTGAGGGGGCTAGTCCTCTCTGGCGAGAGTTTGACTTCCCTACTCGCATCTGCATTGTAGCATTTTTATGATGGTCTTTGGTATGACCCGACCGCAAATAGAACTCACGATCTCCCAGACACACCAATCACTAGGCCAACTCGTGGTAATTTATTATTCACAAGACTTTAAAATGGCGCATTCAGTGATAAAGCCCTTCTTTCTCTTCTCTTATTGTTTGCGCCACTCTCTTTGCCCTCATTCAGTCCTCTGCTTTCTGTGACCATCTTTACATAAGCCATTTAATTATCCATATTAGCTTTCCATCAGCACCCTCCAATCACACAGCACTTGAGTATAATGATGTTAAATCTGTTAATCATAAATCTTGTTTACATGTATTGTGTTACAACCTACACAAAGAGCCTGGAGGATTGGGTTTCTTATTAAGAAGCAAGAACAAAGAGCAGTGGTGAAGTGACTACCACACAAACACACACACACACACACACACACCAGATTCTCTCAGTATCCTGGATTAGCAATTCATTGTTCTTTTTCCGCAGTTCAAGCAGGCAGAGAAATGGAATATCCGAACCACAGCTCATGCATGTCATCAGTTCAAATCAAATTACTTCCAGTAGTGTTCCAGTCTGTGCCTTGCAGTCATTTGACCTTGTAATTTGATGGTAAACTCTGGCTTTAGAAGTCTGAACCCCAGTTCTCGAGGGAAATGAATCACTCGATAATCACTTTTGCAAGGCGCTATTGCACTAGTGATAATGATTAAACATGCTAAGCCAATGAGAAAGGGCACGGAGGTGAACTGCCATAATGAGACAAAAGCAGAGAGCTGCCTCGCTCCTCTGTCTATAGCAAACTCAGGCAAGGCAACTCTAATGTTTAATAGTGATCACGTGTGTGTGTGTGTCCAGTACCTGATCTGTTGTGTATAAATGATAGCAGTGCCCATCTCTCAGATAATCGTGCATGGGTTTTACACTTTACATTTCATTACATTACATTCATCCATTATACTGTATAAAGCCACTTACAAGCAAGGCAGAATCCCTTCCAAGTGATGCTCGAGAAATTAGGACACATCCAGTCTATTACTCTGTACGCCTGCCTGAATCCGAGTGATACTGATACTTTTGTTTTGTCTTCTTCTGGATCAGATTCAATTCTTATATTGCACATAAGGGGTGTTCACACGGCACATATTTGCATCGATGCTGCACCGATGTATTTTGTAGCGATATATCTTACACCGGTGTAAATTTTGTGGAGCGTTCACACGTCACAACCCTGCTTACTAGAGAGAAGCGTGTTAGCACCGGTGCAGCCCCACGGCAGTTTTTGCGACCGTGCTATACGATAGTAATAATGCGGAAATGAAATATGCGCATGCGTGAAAATGTACTTCCTTTTCCCGGTTGTCATGGCATCACCAAGTGCCGGGAAAACAACGTGGATGAAGACACCAGTGTTGCCAGATACTGCTGACGTTTTCCAGCCCAAAATATGTTCAAATCCGCCAAAATGCACTTAAAACCGCCCAATCTGGCAACACTGGAAGACATGCAGTTCTGTTGTTGATATTCGCCATTTTGGAAGCGCAAAATACCAGGATGCAAATTATGCAATGCCCGTATGTAATCAACTCTCCTCACGCGTAGCGAGTCTACCCCTGTAGCGTTCAGACGTCCCATTTTATATCGGTGCTGCCCCGCAAACTAGCATTTACTCCGGAGTAAATTTCTTAAACCACCTCCCGAGCAGGGTTAGATTTGCACCGGTTTAAGCAGCTTTCAGGGGCTACACCGGTATAACTTTGTACCGTTTGAACGCTCTACCGGGGCAGCCCCGGTGCTACACCGGAGTAAAAGTTGCCGTGTGAACACCCCTATAATTAAGTGCAAACGTTCACTGGTCAGAACATTGGAACTTTTTTTTATTACAGAAATCATAGAAAATTGTCAAGGAATAAGAAGGCAAGGCTGATACATAAGATTTAACAGTTATTCCACGAAATCGAGTCAGGCATGAACTGATAGCCGATGAGGCACGGGTTGACTATAAGCCCTGTACGATGAGATTGACTGGAGTAACGTTTTGGTTTTTTTAAAGATTTTTTTTGGGCTTTTTTCACCTTTATTGGATAGGACAGTGTAGAGACAGGACAGGAAATGAGCGGGAGAGAGAGAGGGAGGGATCAGGAAATGACCTCGGGTTGGAATCAAACCCGGGTCCCCGGACTTATGGTATGGCGCCATAGCCACCTGAGCCACGACGCCCCCTGGAGTAATGGTTTTAATTCCATCCACATTCAGTGGATTGAGAAACTGAGCGTTTTTATTTTTTGCAAATTCGATAAATAAAAAAAACTCTATACAAAACGTCCGACAAAATCATTTCTGCTGAGAATGTAAACAAACCGGCGAAATGACAGAAGCAATTTGTGAAAAATGCTAAAATAATATCCATCCATTATCTGTAGCCAATTATCCTGTGCAGAGTCGCAGGTAAGCTGGAGCCTATCGCAGCTGACTATGGGTGAGAGGCAGGGTACACCCTGGACAAGTCGCCAGATCATCACAGGGCTGACACATGGAGACAACCATTCACACCTACGGTCAATTTAGAGCCACCAGTTAACCTAACCTGCATGTCTTTGGACCAGTGTTGTAGTCGAGTCACTAAACCTCGAGTCTGAGTCCAGTCTCGTGTCCTCAGTGTTCAAGTCCGAGTCAAGTCCAAGTCCTTAAAAAAAATAAATTGAGTCGAGTCCACTATTGACCAGAGTCGAGTCCAAGACTCCAACCACACCATTTGACAGTGGCTGTTTCAGCACCATTAACATTAGTTTATTCCTGAACGTGACGTATGAACAGGTGAATGTGCTTCTCTTTATCAGGGAGCGTGAAGTATTCTGTCAGAGATGGTTGGGAGACGGATGTAAGTGCAGAAGGTGTGTTTATTAATACAAGTGAAGACAGTAAACAATCCAGAACAGCAGGCAAAATCGTAAAACAGTGAAATGGGCAACAGGTCAAGCAAAGCACAAACAGGCTATCGTAGACTCGGCAGAATCAAAGATGAGAAACAGGAAACCAGGGATCAGGAAACCAAACAAGGCTTGGTAACGAATCAGCAACGCAACTCAATACTTCGCAAAGTAAGTGTGTTTTCACAGTTTCTATAAAGGCGCGCTGATTGTGCCTGAAGGCCAATTTATGCTGACAACCCAGTCCTTGCAGATAGCGTCGCAGACAGTGTCTGCGTAGCCCCCCCCCCCCCACTTTCGCAGACGCTCTGCGTGCACCTCCCAAAAATTGTGACCACCGCAGAAGCCTCGCAGACAGCGCTGCAGACAAGAGGGCTCTGATTGGTCCACTCTACCCGCTGTACACACACTTCCGCTTCCCTACTTTCCCGGTTTGTTTTGTTTTCACGACCGGCATTTTTAAAAACACAAGCGAAGATGGAGCAGCATGAAGAGCGGTTGATTGAGGAAGTACGTACATCTATACGACTCCAGTTCTAGTCATTATAAAAAAAAAAAAAAGAAGTTCTAGTCATTATAAGTAACCGGAGGATAAACATAGTGAAAATTCATTATGTCTGATAATTATAACTATTCTTTTAAGTTCGTTTCTTAAGACACGTATTTTTAAGTATGTTACCTCGCTTGTTGACAGTTTCGGCGAACACTTCCGCCTTCTTCAAAACAGTCACCAGATGTCGAGTGGTGACGTGCCTTATCAGCTGATGTTACTCTATGGAGGCGTGAACGTCCCGCCCAATTTGACAGGTAGTCCACGCCTCCTGCTGTTAGGTCGCTGGCCCAGGACGGCGCTCCAGGTGTGTGACAGCGCGTACGCTCCCTCATCCCGGTTCATCGTCCTCTGCGCCCGCTTACGTATCTCCACTGCCTCCAAAATCCAACGCTGGTATCTATTCTCTTCAGCGCGAATGACTCTGGCCTCTTCCCAATTCATAATATGATTTTGTTGTTTGCAGTGGTCTGAAATGGCTGATTTTAAGTTTTCTTGGCTTGCTTTTTCTTTTTCAGATCTTGTGAGTCTTTTTGTTGTTTCTTTTTCACATTCTATTTGGTGTTCTTTCCTGCGAGTGTGGAAGCCTCTGCCCGTTTCACCAATATAGACTTTATTGCATGAACGGCAAGGGATTTCATATATGATATTGCATTTATTGTCCAGTTGTATTTTGTCTTTGGGGTGAACTAGCAGCTGTCGGAGGTTCTTGTATGGTTTGACCGGGGTGTTGATGTGGTATTTCCTCATGGATCGTTGGATGCGTTCTGTGACTCCTTTTATGTATGGTAATGTGACAAAGCCCCGGTTTGTTTTTTCTGTGTTTTTTCTTGTTTGTTTGTTTCTTTCCTTTTTTTGTGTCTGTGATTTTCCTTTTCGAATTGCCCACGGTGGATATTGGCAGTTTTTTAATGCCTGTTGGATGTGTTGTTCCTCCTCCTGTCTGTCTTTCTCCTCCGTGATGTTCTGTGTTCGGTCGTATAGTGTTCTGATTACTGACATTTTGTGTGCGATGGGATGTTCAGATGTCCAGAGAAGATATTGGTCGGTATGTGTAGGTTTTCTGTATGTTGTAATTCTGATGTTCCCTTCTTCTGTGTGGTGTATTTTTAGGTCCAGAAATGCTATTGTCTTGTCCGTTTCCTCTTCGTGTGTGAATTTGATGTTGCCTGTCTTGTCTATGGAGTTTAGATGATCCGTGAGTTGTTGTGTGTGGCCTGTTTTGGTTATTTCAAGAATGTCATCAACGTATCTTTTCCAGAAGATAGGTTTGCAGTCATCCGGTGCTGTTTCTATGGCTCGGGTTTCCAGATCCTCCATAAAAAAGTTGCATAGAGTGGCAGATAGCGGGTCCCCCATTGCAAATCCCTCTTTTTATCTGTAGATTGTACCTCTGTATTGGAAATATGTGGACGTGGAAATGAAATGTAATAGTTTTGTTATGTCCTGTGCTGTAAGTTTTGTACGTTTTTTCAGGGTTCTGTCTGTTTTAACCGGCTTTCTACTACGTTGAGAGTGTTTGTGACCGGTGTTTTTGTAAAGAGGGATATGACGTCATGTGATACAAATATTTCATCCTTTTTAATCTTGATTTCCTTTAGTTCTTTCGCCAGTTGTTTTGAGTTTTTGCAGTGATATTCCGTGAGTCCGAGGAGTGGTTTAATTATGTCTGCCAGTGTCTTGGAAAGGTTGTAAGTAACTGATCCTATACTGTCTACTATGGGTCTTAGTGGTGCTCCGGGTTTATGAATTTTCGGTGTGCCGTATATCCGGGGGGTGATGTCTGCTGTGGGGATGAGGTGGTTGTATGTTTATCAATTTTGTTGTCATCCATTAACGGTTTGAGTAATAGTTTTAGTCTTTTTTTCTTTTCCTCTGTCGGGTCTTTTTTGAGGGGCGGCACGGTGGTGTAGTGGTTAGCGCTGTCACCTCACAGCAAGAAGGTCCTGGGTTCGAGCCCCGGGGCTGGCGAGGGCCTTTCTGTGTGGAGTTTGCATGTTCTCCCCGTGTCCGCGTGGGTTTCCTCCGGGTGCTCCGGTTTCCCCCACAGTCCAAAGACATGCAGGTTAGGTTAACTGGTGACTCTAAATTGACCATAGGTGTGAATGTGAGTGTGAATGGTTGTCTGTGTCTATGTGTCAGCCCTGTGATGACCTGGCGACTTGTCCAGGGTGTACCCCGCCTTTCGCCCATAGTCAGCTGGGATAGGATCCAGCTTGCCTGCGACCCTGTAGAAGGATAAAGCGGCTAGAGATGATGAGATGAGATGGGTCTTTTTTGAGTATTTCATATGTGTTTGGGTCCGTGAGCATTTCATTCATTTGTTTTTCATATTGATTAGTGTCCATGATAACCGTGGTCCTCCCTTTATCAGCCGGTAGTATTGTTATTTTCTTGTTCTTTGCAAGTGTTCTGATGGCTTCCATTTCCTGTTTTGTTGTGTTTCTGGGTGGCGGTTTAGCTGAGGTGAGGATGCCTGCTATTTCGTTCCTTAATGCGGCCTTCTGTCCTTGGTCCTGTAACATGTTGCATGCTAGTTCCGTAGCCAGTATGAATTCTTCATTCGGGATTTTATTTGGTGTGATGGCATAGTTTAGTCCCCGTGAGAGTATAGTGCGTTCTGCTGTTGTTAGTGTGTGTTTAGACAGGTTGCATATCCATTTTTCATTTATGAATTGGGAAGAGGCCAGAGTCATTCGCGCTGAAGAGAATAGATACCAGCGTTGGATTTTGGAGGCAGTGGAGATACGTAAGCGGGCGCAGAGGACGATGAACCGGGATGAGGGAGCGTACGCGCTGTCACACACCTGGAGCGCCGTCCTGGGCCAGCGACCTGACAGCAGGAGGCGTGGACTACCTGTCAAATTGGGCGGGATGTTCACGCCTCCATAGAGTAACATCAGCTGATAAGGCACGTCACCACTCGACATCTGGTGACTGTTTTGAAGAAGGCGGAAGTGTTCGCCGAAACTGTCAACAAGCGAGGTAACATACTTAAAAATACGTGTCTTAAGAAACGAACTTAAAAGAACGGAGGATAAACACTCCACTAACCACACCCACCAACTACTCCTAGCGACTTCGCGCCCCCTTGCGTTGTGCCGGTGAATAACATCGCGCACGCCTATTCCCCCGCTCAACAATAAATTACAACTGTCTGCGAAAAGCTATCTGCGAAAGCCTTGTCGCAAGAGCATGCAGAGGCCTTTAATCCTGTGCAGGTGAGAGTCGCTTACGGCGCGCACGAGTGTCCACTTGGCATGCGGGCTGTCCAGAGTGTGCCCGAGAGTCTGATGCACGCGCCAAGGCACACAGCTGTGACTCTTACATGAAATTAGTACAAAAATTAATGTAGATATAAATATCTTATGCCAAATTATTATGGCATGTTACAAAAAAAATAAAGAAAAAAATCTGAGTCCTCGTCTCCAATTTACGAGTCCTAATACAATTAATGCACGAGTCCAAGTCATCAGTGTTCAAGTCCAAGTCAAGTCATGAGTCCTTAAAATTAGGGCATGAGTCGGACTCAAGTCCGAGTACTACAAGCCTGCTTTCGGTTGTGGGGGAAACCGGAGCACCCAGAAGAAACCCACGCAGACACAGGGAGAACATACAAACTCCACACAGAAAGGCCCCCATTGGTCACTGGGCTTGAACCCAGAACCTTCTTGTTGTGATGCGACAGGGCTAACCACTACACCACCGTGCTGCCGCTATAATGATAATTCTTGAAAAATTAAAGAAAAAAAAAGTTGTTCTTACCATCAAATACTTTCATTCCATATTCTGTTGCTTTTTTGGGGTTTTGTTTTCAAATAGTTTTTATTTCCTCCTTGGTTGGTTCAGCAACACGCTCCACCATTTTATTTTTCTCTACTCATAGTATATGAGCTGATATCCTAGTAGTAGAGTAGCCAATCAGAGCGCACGATTGCTCATATCCAGTGAATGTGGATATAATTATACCAGTGCTATTAAAATTCTTGAACGTGATTCACAGAAAGATTTATTTATATTATACTTATATTTATTTTTATAACAGCAGTTGTGAGAATAGTGTTGGCTGCAAAGCATATCACAGGTTTATATTACTGCGCTCGTTCTAATACATTATCATTTCTAGAGTAACAACGTAGACTGAATGTATGATAGATGATCCATATAACAAAGGTCTTTACACATACTTCCACTAGTTACGATTTGTCATAACTTTTTCCCCCTTTGGAAATTTTTTTTTCAAATGACTACCCTATAAATGAACACTTTTACATCAAAGGTGAATGTTCATGTCCAAAAAAAGCAATGATTTGATTTTTCATAGCGGTTTCAATGTTTGATATTTCTTCCATGAAAGTAATGTATTCAACCAATCAGGGCGCAGGTTGTGAAAACATCACACTGCTGCAGCCTTGGCCGAGTCTTTCCTTCAGTTTGTGTCTCAAAACCAAGCGCTATTTGACAAGAGCAACGAAAATGATAACGATAACGACTTTAAAGACAGTTTCTGGGGGGGAAGGAGCTCAGCAATGAAAACGGTGGGTGAACAGAACATTATCTGTCTCCTGCTTTGTGATGTGGTGAAGCTTGCTGTCAGTCTCAGCAGCTCCTGAACCAAGCAGCGAAGCTCCCCGCCTTCTCACCTACTGCTCAGGATAGGATGGAGCCAAAATCTTCATTTTCCCTCCTTTTTATAAAAGAATAAACACCAGCTTGTCTATGATTGTTTTTGTGATATGCTCACATAATCCCATCACGTTTAATACAAATATGAATGTTGCGTTAAATTCGTCAATGACTTTCACATCGTTTATTTGCGTCGCACCGGACACGAAAAGACCCAACGATAAATTGATTATTTAACAAAGAGAAACATGCTTTCTGAAAGAAGAGTCTCCGGTGTCAGTGCTTTGTCACAGTCAGTGTCGAGTTTCCCAAAAGCATCGTAGCACAAAGATCATTGTTAAATGGTAGAGCGAACAGCACAATGAACACTCTTCTAGTTAAGATGCTCTTAGTCTACATCCACACGACAACGGCAACGAGATTTTTTTTTTTTAAATATCGTGTCCACATGGGCAACGGATCAGTAAAATATCAGGTACATATGGCAACGCAACGCTTGCTGAAAACGATGCAATACACATGCCACACCTCTACGTGCGCTGTAAGACGGTCCCATCGGAGACACCAGAACAATAGAAGAAGTAGACGCATGCGCATAAACCCCTTCTTCTGTAGCATCAGCCACATAAAGTTGATTATTAATCAGTAGCGTAAAACGAAAGACGCGGAAAGAGGAATGAACGGGGGTAGATGGAAGCTGGTACGCCAACATTCTGATATCCTCCAGAATTCTTTAATGGTCCGGAATAAATTGAATGCTACACGTTGATGGATTACTTTGTTCTTCTATGCCCTTTTTGAGGAATGTATTGTCGGACTTAAACCAACATTTGAAGAGGTGAGATCGCTATTTTCCTATTTTTGCTGGTGGGATTGTTTTTGTTTTTGGAAAGCGCACGGGCAGTGCGCGGTTTGGTTATACTCAGTACTTCCGCAGTGTTTGGACTAAAGACTCTGCCCTAAGGGCTATTCTCTCTCTCTCTCTCTCTCTCTCACTTTGCACCATTACACAATATTCACAGTGAAAATATTTTGTAAGCGCATTTCATGAACCAAGTTATAGGATTTGTTGACAACTCGCATCGAGTTCGTTACACTTCTACCCGGCGTGAAGCACTGACAGTCATGTGGTTGTGACATCATCGTAAACAAATCCGTTCTACTCATCCAGACGACTTCGCAACGGGGCCGTTGCCAGACTTTTCCACTCTGGAACCCGTTCTCAAAAGATTTCGTTTTGGGGCACCCAAAACGCCGGTGCCATGTGGACGCCAGGCCGAAACGATAAACAATTTTATCAGATTCACCTGAATCCGTTGCCGTGTGGACAGGGCCTAAGTGTTAAAAGGCTTTTGGGAAACTCACCACAATATGGTTTCTGGACAGAGGACTTTGCTTTTTTTTTTTAATTATTTTTTACACAGTTTTTTTTTTCAGTCACATGACAAGCTGTGTTTATTTATCTATTTATTTAGTATATATATATATATATATATATATATATATATATATATATATATATATATACTTAAAGAGAATGAAAAAATATAGTTTGGTGAGGGAACGAACATTTATACCTGCTATAATGTAAATAAGAACAAGAAGTAACTTGTTTTTTTGGACATTCCAGAGTATTAAATATAACTATAAACTGAAGAAGCCTTTATTTGGTCACATACACTCAAGCACAGCAAAATTCCGTTTCTGTATTTAACCCATCTGAAGCAGTGAACACACACAGCAGTGGGCAGCAATGCTACAGCACCCAGGGAGCAGTTGGGGTTCAGTGCCTTGCTCAAGGACACTTCGGCCATGATACAGAGGGAGGAGAAAGTGCTGTTCCTTCACTCAGCTCCCCTCACATGTTCCTGCCAGTCCCAGGAATTGAACCAGCAACCCTTTGGGCTCAAGGCTGCTTCTCTAACCTTCAGGCCATGGCTGCCCCTAGTTTTTTGCCCCAGAAAATAGTCTCCCATCTCATTATCTGTAGCCGCTTTATCCTGTTCTACAGGGTCGCAGGCAAGCTGGAGCCTATCCCAGCTGACTACGGGCAAAAGGCGGGGTACACCCTGGACAAGTCGCCAGGTCATCACAGGGCTGACACATAGACACAGACAACCATTCACACTCACATTCACACCTACGGTCAATTTAGAATCACCAGTTAACCTAACCTGCATGTCTTTGGACTGTGGGGGAAACCGGAGCACCCGGAGGAAACCCACGCGGACACGGGGAGAACATGCAAACTCCGCACAGAAAGGCCCTCGCCGGCCACGGGGCTCGAACCCGGACCTTCTTGCTGTGAGGCGACAGCGCTAACCACTACACCACCGTGCCGCCCCCCCAGAAAAAAGTATGATACATAATTTTTATTCATAAAAAACAATTATTGTTGGCAAATTGCTGTGGTATTCGAGGAATAAAACATTTTGGTACATACTGTTTAGGAAAATAATCAAGCATGCCATTTTGTTTGTTTGTCCTTACATAAAGAACTGAAATAATGAATAAATCAGTAGTACAGTATATCCTGTCCAGTGGGTGGCATGGTGGTGTAGTGGTTAGCACTATTGTCTCATAGCAAGAAGGTTCTGGGTTCGAGTTTGTGTGTGTGTGTGTGTGTGTGTGTGTGGAGTTTGCACGTTCTCCCGTTGTCTGTGTGGGTTTCCTCCAGGTGCTCGGGTTTCCTCCAGGTGCTCTGGTTTCCCCTACAGTTCAAAGACATGCAGTTAGGTTAACATGGGGCAGCCTTGGGCTGAAGTGCCCTTGAGCAAGGCACCGAATCCCTGACTGCTCCCCGGGTGCTGTAGCATAGCTGCCCACTGCTCTGGGCGTGTGTGTGTGTGTGCTCATTGCTCACTTGTGTGTTCACTGCTTCAGATGGGTTAAATGCAGATGATGAATTTCACTGTGCTTGAGTGTGCATGTGACAAAGCCTTCTTCCATAAACTTAATTGAACTGAGTGAGGCAAGTTAGTGTGATGATGAACTAACTTGCTGAACTCCAACTTTGACTGTGTCAAATTTTTCACTTGTTCAGTTGGTAAGTATAGTATTTCAGAGATCTTTATCCATGGGTCATGATAATATTGTCTGGTAGGTTTGGCAAACATCAGTTTTTATCCCCAGCTGGCCAAAAGGCCCGAAGGGGGATTAAGTCATGGTGATGTCCGTCTGTCCCAGGAAGGGTACTCACCTTCTGAAATCAACTCCTCAATTTTTGGAGAAATTTCATGAAACTTTTTTTTTTAAAGATATTTTTTGGGCTTTTTTCACCTTTATTGGATAGGACAGTGTAGAGACAGGAAATGAGTGGGAGAGAGAGACAGGGAGGGATCGGGAAATGACCTTGGGTCGGAATCGAACCCAGGTCCCCGGATTTATGGTATGGCACCTTATCCACCTGAGCCACGATGCCCCTGGAAATTTCATGAAACTTGACAGGATTCTTTGTTATATGTCGGTAATATGCATATTGTAATTTCATTCAATTCAGTCACATTTTACCAGAGTTACAGCCCTTGATTACCAAACTTGTACTTTGACAATTTCCTGAGGGTGTATTAAGCACTTATAGCATATAGTTGCCAGCGGGGGATATTGTGCTCTCAGAGCACACTTGTTTTGAATGTATCTGGTGTTTTCAGTTCGACATACGCGTCCAATATACCTCAGATGTTGTGCACAGATTAAATTACAATAAATAAAAATCAGGTTTCGGGGCGGCACGGTGGTGTAGTGGTTAGCGCTGTCGCCTCACAGCAAGAAGGTCCGGGTTCGAGCCCCGTGGCCGGCGAGGGCCTTTCTGTGCGGAGTTTGCATGTTCTCCCCGTGTCCGCGTGGGTTTCCTCCGGGTGCTCCGGTTTCCCCCACAGTCCAAAGACATGCAGGTTAGGTTAACTGGTGACTCTAAATTGACCGTAGGTGTGAATGGTTGTCTGTGTCTATGTGTCAGCCCTGTGATGACCTGGCGACTTGTCCAGGGTGTACCCCGCCTTTCGCCCGTAGTCAGCTGGGATAGGCTCCAGCTTGCCTGCGACCCTATAGAACAGGATAAAGCGGCTAGAGATAATGAGATGAGATGAGAAAAATCAGGTTTCGTGCAGTGATGAAGAGCATAACGTGTGCACAGTCTCATCAGCTGAAGACCAAATCAATCACTGCATTTTAAATCAGGTGTTGAATTTAAAGCCTCTGAAGCTACGCTCTGTTCTAGAGATCTCCATTCACACATTCAGGAAAAGTCAATTCAGGAATATTGTGTACCCTGGTAAGATCTCATCTCATCTCATTATCTCTAGCCGCTTTATCCTGTTCTACAGGGTCGCAGGCAAGCTGGAGCCTATCCCAGCTGACTACGGGCGAAAGGCGGGGTACACCCTGGACAAGTCGCCAGGTCATCACAGGGCTGACACATAGACACAGACAACCATTCACACTCACATTCACACCTACGGTCAATTTTAGAGTCACCAGTTAACCTAACCTGCATGTCTTTGGACTGTGGGGGAAACCGGAGCACCCGGAGGAAACCCACGCGGACACGGGGAGAACATGCAAACTCCGCACAGAAAGGCCCTCGCCGGCCACGGGGCTCGAACCCAGGACCTTCTTGCTGTGAGGCGACAGCGCTAACCACTACACCACCGTGCCGCCACCCTGGTAAGATTTGTATTTTATATGTGCTAATGTGTGGATGTTCTGCTTAACACAGAATCAGCACATGACAACAGAACCACTAATATCACCCCATCTGGTCTGAGGTTTCTAAGCATGCCTCTTTCCCCACTTTAATCCATCTGAACATTTAATTTAATTCCCTGAAAAGGATTTAAATGATTAAAACGCCCATTCTCTACTATTTCAAGTGACTTTAATTGTCTTCGTCAGTGCAGAGGAAATAAGCCAAGATTCTGCTAGTATCAGATACAAAAAGAACAGGGATGATCATGACTCGGCATGTGTAGGAGTCCTTTACGCACTCCAGCTGTCTCTCTCTGTTTTCCTGAGGAAGAAGGAGTGAAGGCAGGGAGACAAAGCAGGGAGGAATTTGCCATGACTGGGTGCTTGATACATCAGCAAGTCAAGCAGAGCTTTAAAAAGGAACCGTTTCATTATTTATTTAGGTTTTTTTTTTCTTTTTCCATCTTTTTTCCCTCGCTTTGTCACAGAGGTCTGGGTGACAGACCTTTGAAGAAGCGAGGCTTTGATGGTAATAAAATGACAGTTTCTTCTCCGTCTGTCACTTAATTTGCCGAGGTGGTTGAGATGGAGTTGATTGTAGAGGGAGGGTGTGTGTGTGTGTGTGTGTTTGGCTGGCTCAGTGAGTATAGGCTGGTTTTTGTTGCATTTGTGAGCTTGTTTTTGTGTATATACATGTTAAGGGGGGCGGCACGGTGGTGTAGTGGTTAGCGCTGTCGCCTCACAGCAAGAAGGTCCGGGTTCGAGCCCCGTGCGGAGTTTGCATGTTCTCCCCATGCCCTCGTGGGTTTCCTCCGGGTGCTCCGGTTTCCTCCACAGTCCAAAGACATGCAGGTTAGGTTAACTGGTGACTCTAAATTGACCGTAGGTGTGAATGTGAGTGTGAATGGTTGTCTGTGTCTGTGTCAGCCCTGTGATGACCTGGCGACTTGTCCAGGGTGTACCCCGCCTTTAGCCCGTAGTCAGCTGGGATAGGCTCCAGCTTGCCTGCGACCCTGTAGAAGAGGATGAAGCGGCTAGAGATAATGAGATGAGATGAGACATGTTAAGGGATGCATAGACTGTTCAGCTAATACTGGTCACTGCTGTGGGGATTACTGTCAACTGGTTGGGATGGTGGGGAAAAAGAAAAAAAAAAGCCAGTGGTAAAGAAAGCAGCTAAATGACCTTTGTTAATACTTCGTTAAAATATTCCATAGTAGATGAAGCTAATTGCACGGCTCTGCAGTCAATTGCACATGATTGAAAAGGTTTTTTTTTTCTTTATATAAGTTACTTTCATATATGTTTTGTGGTTAAGTATCAACTTGTGCATAGAACTGCCCCCCCCCAAAAAAAAAAAAAAAGAATTCTGACGAATCTGACCTGCAGTCATTTTTGTCATCGTCTGTGCCATTGATTTGGGCAGTTAGCTGGCCATCAAAAAAATTATGTTCTATTGTTTTGGGATAAAGGGTTGGCAGTGGGACGGGTATTCAATGAGAAGGGTAAAAAATTCCATTCCATTCAATGAAAAAAGTGAAAACCCGTCCCACTGCCAACTTTTAATCTCATCAGGTCAAGTGATCAAAATGGTTCGTCACAATGGGTAAGGTAATGTTTTTTCACACATTCCAACACAGTTCTACAACTGCTTTTTACAGCAGCTTCATTTATCTATTATTTGACTTTATTTTGGTATTTGACTCTTTTCAGTGTGTCTTGAAATGAACTCTTGTACTATTTTACTCAGTTCAGAGCCACAACCAACTGTTACTTTGTTATACAATTACTGTAATTTTGCTCCCACTCCAACTTTTACTCTCTAAACTCAAAAGTATAGTAAAATTAACTATTTTTGAGGAAAATAATTTTAACTCTAAAAATTGCTCAGTCATTTTTCCTGTGTATGCACTACAGTGGATGCATATCAATCGATCTGCTCATAATAAATAGAAGAAATATTTACACTTACTTGAGTTGATCTTCAGCTGGATCAAGTCAAAGTTAAAAAAAAAGGCATCACTCACTCCATGTTGCAGTTCTCAAGATTGAATTGAATCGCTGTCCTGAATCATCTGAAGCGCATAAAACCCACGCGCCATCTCGCAAGAAGTTTTACCTCCAAACAGCCTAAAGTATGTCTGACAGATATTATCCTGTTTACGTTAGGCATTACCATGGCAGAAGAGAAACCAATCGAAACCGAAAGCATGAACGTGATTCTCATGCCGCTACCATGTGAATATTCTTATGAATGCGTAAGTGGGCACTCAGCGCTCCGACTCCGCTGTGACTAAGGTGACAAGTTTTATGTTTTATCTTATTCAGGTAATTTATAATATTATTTGGCAGTGGGAACATAGGAAAGTGGAACATATAAAGTTTGTCAATATGTTTATCATGCTTGTATGATAAAAACCCGCAAAGATATTTATCTAAATACACGACCTACTCATTCTAAACCTGCCGAGCTTCGCTGGCAAAGCTCTTGACCCCAGAGGGTTAAAACTCAATACTAAATGCACTGTAGTACAGTGAATTTCATTGTAAGCAGTGTGAGAGAGCTCATTTCATGCCACAGGTTTTACATTATCCAAATCCACTCATGAAAGTCATTTTCAGCCTGGAAAACAACGCAGACACTACTGCAGCCATGGCCTGTTCCATGGAATGCCGGTCTGTGCAATAAAAGAAGGTTCTGTGCTTCCATGCTGTGCACTCGGAGTTCGACAGACAGACACGGCATGATGGTGTAGTGGTTAGCACTGTCGCCTTACAGCAAGAAAGTCCTGGGTTCGAGCCCAGCGGCCAATGAGGGCCTTTCTGCGTGAAGTTTGCATGTTCTTCCTGTGTCCGCGTGGGTTTCCTCCGGGTGCTCCGGTTTCCCCCACAGTCCAAAGACATGCAGGTTAGGTTAACTGGTGACTCTAAATTGACCGTAGGTGTGAATGTGAGTGTGAATAGTTGTCTGTGTCTATGTGTCAGCCCTGTGATGACCTGGCGACTTGTCCAGGGTGTACCCCGCCTTTCGCCCGTAGTCAGCTGGGATAGGCTCCAGCTTGCCCGCGACCCTGTGGAACAGTGATTTCTTATTTTTGCTGTTAAGCATGATATCTGAAACAGCATAGAAGCTGGACATGTAACTGTTAACCTGTGTAGGGCTGTTAATTGAAGAACGGTTTGAAATGGTCTGTACAGTCATTTATCAGCATCGATAAAATAGCAACATCCCAAATCACTTTTTGCTCTACTATGGAAAACAAGTTTATTTAGCTGCTTTTATGAATTACTGGTTAGAGTTAATAGTCATGCAACATCTAGTACATGTTTGTGTCCAAGTACACTAGCAGTCAAAAGTTTGGACACACCTTCTAATTCAATGTTTGTTTCTTCTTTATTTTTATTAATTTAAAGATCCTTCATGCCTTAAAGTAACGTTGGATGTCGTTTCTCTTTACTTAGTTGAGCAGTTCTTGACATAATATGGTTATGGCTATAGTTGTTGAATTGGGCTATTTACTGTATTTTTATTATTTACTATTTACTGATTGATCTCAAACGCATTAAGAAGGCAATAAATTACGCTCATTAACTTTTGACAAGGCACAGCTGTTAATTGAAAAGCATTCCAGGTGACTACCTCATGAAGCTGGTTAAGATAATGCTAATAGTGTATAAAGTATCATCAAGGTAAACGGTGGCTACTTTGAAGAATCTAAAATATGAAACATTTTGTTTCGAACTCTTTTTGTTTACCACATAATTCCATTTACGCTCCATATGTTATTTCATAGTTTTGATGTCTTCAGTGTTGTTCTACAATGTAGAAAATAGTCAAAATACAGAAAAACCTATGACTGAGTAGAGTAGAGGTGTCCAGACTGGTACTCTGTGTGTATGGCTGGAGTAAGTGATTGTGCTATATATGTGTGTGTGATAAGCTGGCATGTCTGGGAGATGCACACTCTTTGTTCAGACACTGATTATGAACTCCAGGTACCTGAAGCTGTAGTCTTATCAACATGCAGTCTGTAGAGAGCACCGAAGTGAGAAGGAGCAGCTGGTGTAGGGGAGTCACTTGGCTTCTGTAGACTTTGCCAAAGAGTTCCAGCCCAGCATATGTTGATGAATTTGCTTGGGTTTGTGCAGCTTATCTTTAGATTTTTACATAGAAATGGAACAACTAAAACGATGGACCACCACCAAGAAAAAAAATGCTCTTCTCGAAAGCATATGTTCTGTTTGGGTCCAAATTTTGCATTATGGCTAAAACTGGAAGCATTGCAACTTGGCAAAGATTTCATTTCCTGTCATATTTCCTCTTGCTATATGCTATGGTGGGTGTTTTAAAATAAATTTTAAGTAGATGGTTTTTAGGTTGATTGTTACAGGCACTTACAGATGCAGGCGCAGGGGAGACTGGGGTTGTGCAAACTGTTGGAGGTATTCAAATCAGCGTTTAGGAAGTGATGTCAGTAAACTAGCAAGGGTCAGGTGATCAATAAACAGAGCAGTGTAAAACAAACAAACTGATGAGGTCGAGAAGAAACAGAAATGAGGTCAATAAACTGGAAAGACGATCAGAAACCAAACAGCTCAGTATGAGTGGGGAAAGACCGCCAAGCAATACTTCACAACAGGCTGGTTGGAGAGTGGGGCTTATATACGGTAGGTGAGTGGTTGATTGTGACATGACCTGCAGGTGGTGTGATTAATAATCAGGTGACAGAAGGCGCTGTGGTTCTTGGGTGTTGTAGTTCAGAGCGGCCATGTTTGAATGCCGCTCTAACCTTGGGTTCTCTGAGCCGTTACTGACACTGGGGCCAAATAAATGAAGTGATGCTGAGCTTTGTTTTTTCTGAGTTTTAGGAGTTCTTTCAACGTCTGTGTGATTTTTTACCAACCATGAAATGTAAAAATTGATGAACGCTGACAAATGCTGGAGGTTTGCTTTAATGCTGCAGGTGTTCAGTAATAAGAGTGATACAGCATCGGCTCCCATACGGTCATTTTCATTAGTACCAGATTATCCTGATTAGCTCCATATTCCCGCTGATAATTAATCCCAATCATATCTGGTAATCAGAACAGTGGGATAGGGATTTTACCAGATCAGTTTGAGCTTGTTCTAATACATACAGCTGATAAGAATGCATACATATGTACATATGTATTAGTTCCAGTGGTGAGTATTAGACTTTCCTGATGGACTGGTGGGAATTCCCACAAAATTCCACATTCAGAGTATTGCTGCTGTTAGGTTGTTTTCTGGTAGGTGGTACTAAAGCCTGAAAATTTTGGAATTAATGTTTTCCATGTGGTGGCACGGTGGTGTAGTGGTTAGCACTGTCGCCTCACAGCGGCTGACGGCGGCCTTTCTTTGTGGAGTTTGCACGTTCTCCCCGTGTCCGCGTGGGTTTCCTCCGGGTGCTCCGGTTTCCCCCACAGTCCAAAGACATGCAGGTTAGGCTAATTGGTGGCTCTAAATTGACCGTAGGTGTGAATGTGAGTGTGAATGGTTGTTTGTCTCTATGTGTCAGCCCTGTGATGACCTGGCGACTTGTCCAGGGTGTACCCCGCCTTTCGCCCGTAGTCAGCTGGGATAGGCTCCAGCTTGCCTGCAACCCTGTACAGGATAAACGGCTACAGATAATGGATGGATGGATTGTTCCAGTATGATGCTAGCTCTCTGCAGCTTCATAGGTTTCCCAAAATGTGTTGTGAATTAAAAATGTATTTACACATATACACAGTACTGTGCAAAAGTCTCACATGTAAATAAATGCTGTAGACCAAAAATGGCTTAAAAAATAATGAAATGAAATGTTTCAACATTAAAAAAAATACTGTAAACAGTAGCAGTAAGCCATAATAAATGAAACAAAGTCAATATTTGGTGTGAGACGACCTTTTACTTAAAAAAAAATTACTAGTCTCAGGTACAGTGAGTGCAGTTTTATGCGGAAATGAGCTGTAGGTTTTACTGAGTATCTTACAGAACCAGCCACAGTTCTTCTGGACACTTTGACTGTCACACTCGCTTCTTAATTTTGCACCAAATCCCAGTAGCCTTTATTATGTTTTCTTCTTTAATCTGAAAAGTAAGTGGTCTCTTATGTAATATGCTGCTCAGATACAATCTTTTTTTTTTTTTTTCCTGTAACATTTTATTTGTGCTGGAAAACAAATGTTTGGACTCAAATGTTTTTGACTCAGTAATGTAGAAGTCATAAAATAGAAATCTTTAACAAAGTTTGTATGGAAAAAAATAGGGTGCTGAAGACTTTTGCACAGTACTGTATGTGTGTGTATATACCGTATATATGAAAGAAGGTATTACCCAGCACTGTGGGTGATTTCCTGAATGGCAGAATAACCTGTACACAGTGGTTGAAATACTTTTTTCCAGTGTTCTGCAATATTGCAGAATGTCAATTTTGTTCTGCAATTTGGAAATATTTTCTGCAAATACACAAGCCTCCATACTACACCCTTCTCAACCTAATAATGCCTATATTTGCATTATATCTAGCTTTATAACTCATAGCATTACTGTAATTCTTTATTCTCTCACTCTATTTTTAATTTCAGTCTTCACAGATCCTTCTCTGCAGCAAAGTTATCATTCCATGATACCTCCACAGGTCTTTCATCCCCCTCGCCCTGACACTACGGGCTACTACAACTTGAAGTATACCAACTAATTCATAAATGTACTAGTTATCACACCCACACATTATCCTTCCACACAACATACTAATAAAGGTATCACCACAATAAAAAATAGAACACAACTGTTCTTCAAGAAACAAAACATTCATTTTCATGTTACACGTCATGTTACATTTTGTCAAGATTAAGTTTCTAGCTTGAACAATAGATTGTTACCCAAAATGTACTTCATTCACAGTGTTTGCATCTGCAACCTGTAGTTTTAAATTGAAAGCAAGGTTTCAATTCTACACTCTGTTACATCTTACGATGATGCAAAGAATGGATGGGGCGGCACGGTGGTGTAGTGGTTAGCGCTGTCGCCTCACAGCAAGAAGATCCGGGTTCGAGCCCCGTGGCCGACGAGGGCCTTTCTGTGCGGAGTTTGCATGTTGTCTGTGTGGGTTTCCTCTGGGTGCTCCGGTTTCCCCCACAGTCCAAAGACATGCAGGTTAGGTTAACTGGTGACTCTAAATTGACCGTAGGTGTGAATGTGAGTGTGAATGGTTGTCTGTGTCTATGTGTCAGCCCTGTGATGACCTGGCGACTTGTCCAGGGTGTACCCCGCCTTTCGCCCGTCGTCAGCTGGGATAGGCTCCAGCTTGCCTGCGACCCTGTAGAACAGGATAAAGCGGCTAGAGATGATGAGATGAGATGGAATAAAACCCAACTGGCAAATGGAAAGACGTTTGGATTCATTGTGTTTGCCTGGCTTCTTAAAGTGCAAGGTCATGAACTGAACTGAGAACTACTGCAGGGGCTTCACTGCTCTAAACTAACAACAGAGAACTGGGTACAAACTAATCATGGCAGAACTGAGAGCTACAGAACTGAACCTATGAGCTTTGTCTTACAGGGCAACTGTTTTACTTTGTGCTAGTCTGCACCACAGGCAAAACAGCACTAGTAAATAAATAGAACATGTACACAAAACATGTATTAGTGTAGCTTGGTATGAGGAAACAAAATATTCAAAAGTATCTATGAATAAAGGTAAAATACTGTTGCTGTCTTCAAAAGGGATATAATATCAGTATAATTTTCAACAATACAATATATACAAACCTATACAATTTACCAATATACATGTATGCAAGATAAGAACTAGTCAGCAGCGACCGTCTTCATTTTTGTCCCCCTCGCGGACGCGCGATCTGTCGCTGTCGTTGTTGGAGTCACGCTGGCTGCCGGTTTTGCCAAGATACGATAAAATCGTCCTTGTTTTCTTGGCGTTTTTGTCGGACTCTTGCCCCGAAGAAACAATCCTCTTCTTGGGAGCCATGTTTGTTGTGCCGCATTGAATTCTGGGAAATGCATGGCGGAAACTGCCGAACACTGCCGAGGTAGTTGTCGGGTCCTCCCGGCGGGTATTAAAAGTGACGAAATCTTACATCGGAAAATGGCAACTGCCCTTATTTGGTTGTCGTCGCCTTTCTTCGGTATTACGTAAATATTGCTCAACTTTGACCTGGAAAATGCCGTCAGGTTCGTGCGGCGCAGGCTTCAGTTTATTTACAGCGCCGCTAGTTTGCTAAATTGAGAACCATTGAATCCCGAGCCTGATTTTTTCATTCTGCAAAATAGCAGGTTGTTTAATTTTTCTTCTGCAATCTTGAAAATCATTCTGCAAAATGCAGACTGCAAACGGGTATTTCGAACACTGTGTACGTACAGCATCAAGAATGATGGTGCAATAAAATAAAAACCATATCAAGAATACCTTGAATTTGGGAAATGGTCTGTAAAATTCCAGGGACGGTAATCCACATAGATAAAAAGTGAATAGTAATTTTGTTAAGGACTTAACACTTAGGGCGGCACGGTGGTGTAGCGGTTAGCGCTGTCGCCTCACAGCAAGAAGGTCCGGGTTCGAGCCCCGTGGCCGGCGAGGGCCTTTCTGTGCGGAGTTTGCATGTTCTCCCCGTGTCCGCGTGGGTTTCCTCCGGGTGCTCCGGTTTCCCCCACAGTCCAAAGACATGCAGGTTAGGTTAACTGGTGACTCTAAATTGACCGTAGGTGTGAATGTGAGTGTGAATGGTTGTCTGTGTCTATGTGTCAGCCCTGTGATGACCTGGCGACTTGTCCAGGGTGTACCCCGCCTTTCGCCCGTAGTCAGCTGGGATAGGCTCCAG
Source organism: Neoarius graeffei (assembly GCF_027579695.1). Taxonomy (NCBI): domain Eukaryota; kingdom Metazoa; phylum Chordata; class Actinopteri; order Siluriformes; family Ariidae; genus Neoarius; species Neoarius graeffei. Next base: position 33,687,526 of record NC_083595.1, read on the forward strand.
CTCGCCTGCGACCCTGTAGAACAGGATAAAGCGGCTAGAGATGATGAGATGAGATGAGACTTAACACTTAATACACTTTTACCATGGCAAAGTGTTGGAGCAGGTAGCATTGCCATCTCATAACCAAAGGGTCCTGAGTTCAGTCCTCAGCTCAGTTACTGCTTGTTTGGAGTTTTGCGCACTCTTCCTGTGTCTGTGCGAGTTTCTTCCAAACTCTCCAATTTCCTCGCACAATGTCAGTCAGTGGACAGGCTTGAATGGAAATGTGAAAATGGTTCGGAGCAGCTCTAAAACATCATTTCTTTACCCCTGACATGCTCCATTCAGACACCTAGTGAGTGTATGATGGTGTGTGTCATGGCACCAGCTCTGGATGCAGAACTTACTCCCAGTGTTTCACACTGCTGCTGTGTTCTTTGTTTATTTATCCCTTGCCAAGTGCTGATTAATGTTCAGCCTCTTAATGAAAGTGCTGCAGCACGAATTAGACATGACTGGACAGGATAATATCAGTGAACTGCATCTCTGCCTTTGCTTTTTACAAACGCAATGGAATCTGATGTTATTACAGTCATTAGTGCTTTATTATGGGTCCTCTCTTTGTACTTTACCCTCAAAGCTCTGCTCTTTTGTTAGAACAGACACAGGATGTAAATATTTGCTCATTTCTGTACTCCTGTCCATACTGGTTCGTAATTTTTTCTCTGTTTTTCTTTGCAGGTTGAGAGGGAAATAGCAATCCTGAAGCTCATAGAGCATCCTCACGTATTGAAGTTGCACGATGTGTATGAAAATAAGAAATATTTGTAAGTACACGCATCTCGTAGGTGTTTCTTTGTGTGTGTGTGTGTGTGTGTGTGTGTGTGTGTGTGTGTGTTTGAGTGTGTGTAAGGATTCATGATGCATGTCGTCGCGAAGGGCATGCTCTGTCTTTCTCTTGGGTTTGCACTCCACTGACTAGGCCTAATGCAGTCTTCGATAATTGATAAAAGCATCACCGTGGAAACTAGCAAGAAATTTGTTTTCTTAATATTCTGATGACACAGATGGATGGCCCAAGCGGTCGTAAAATGTTTGCCTAAGAATGTTTTTACGCTCACAAATCAAGTATGAATTCATCCCTAATTTAAATTGCCCTGACAGGTAATCGCATGAGAAAATCCTTTAATCGACTAATAAATCAGAGGATCTGTGTGTCTGTCTGTGCGTGTGTGTGTCAGTGCGACTGCGTGTATGCCGCTGCACGCACTTCTGTTTGAATATGCACATGAGGATAAAGTGTGTTTGCCATTGACACAGAAAAGGGCTACACACACACACAATTAACACTGCCTGCCTTGAAGTATAATGTTTTAGACTTGATGAACTTGAAAAAAGAAGAAGGAAGGCTTTAAGTTATGATAGCCCGTAAGTACAGAACACATTAACAAACCAAAAACTCAACACTGAAACCAAAACCACAGCCGACGATTCTGAAACAGATCCGTATCAACTCAAAACAGAAAGCGTAGGTCTTTACTGAACATGCTTTCCTCTGTTTCTGCTAGATATTTGGTTCTAGAGCATGTGTCTGGTGGCGAGCTTTTCGACTACCTGGTAAAGAAGGGCAGATTAACACCCAAAGAGGCCAGGAAGTTTTTCAGACAGATCATCTCAGCACTGGACTTCTGTCACAGTCACTCCATATGGTAAGTGCATTTAAATCCTTGAATAATCGGAGTGTAACACAGTGCCACAATGTCTATATCTGAATCTGTTTAGTGCTCCTAGCATCTGCATCTGTGTTTGAATTTAACGCAAAACTGCATTAGCATTAGCATTAGTTCCTTTGATCCTTGGGGGGACAAAAGGTAGCAAGTCCTCTCCATCGTCTTCTGTCTTGGGTGGCGTTGTTTCCCTCTTCCCATGTGAGTTCCCTCACCACCAAGTCCTCTCTAAATGTTGACCTCCATGTTGTCTTAGGTCTGCGCCTCCTGCGTGTTCCATCTGTTGGTGGCCAGTGTATTACTTGCATCGCCAACCTGTTGTTGTCCAGTCTAAGTATGTGCCCGGCAAACCTCATTTGGTTCTGGGTAAGACCTAAAACTGCAACTGGTGGAAAGACTCCGACTCAGGAGAACTAGAGCTGTGGGGAATGTGGAACTACCCCTTGGTCTCCATTGCTCCCAGGTCCACCTTGGCCCAGGGTGGTAGCACCTGTAAAGGGTCCCAGCTATGGGTAAATAGTATCTGGTGGATAGACACATCCCACTGCCTTGTGGGTTAGCCTTTTTAGGTAAGGGCTAAGGGAGTAAACCCTAACAGAAACCAGGGCCCATTCCCTCCAAAATAGTTGGGTGGTGGATGAGCACTTTGCCCCTGAAAAACTTTACACTGCTACTGAATCGGCAACGAAAATGCAAAACTGGGCGTGGCATAAACTAGAAGATTTTTTTTATGCCCCCAAAACACTGGAAAGATCCCAGAACTAGAATTTCCAGCTCTGTACAGTCTGCTTCTCACAGTTCCTCATTCTCAGCCAGCGATGTGGCTGGTTTAAAAGACTTTTATTTCTTGTTGTTTTTTTGCACAGTTATAACTTCCACCAAAGAGGTTATGCTTTGAGTGCGGTTAGTTTGTCTGTTTCTTTGTCTGTAAGCAGAATTGCACAAATCTACAGACCTGATTTCCATGAAACTTGGTGGAAGGCTGTGGCATGGGCCAAGCAAGAACCCATTAAATTTTCGAGCTGATCCAACTCACAGGGTGGCTCCACGAATGTTAGTTTTGCTTTCACTAACGTTACAATATACAGCATTAGGCATTGGCGGAAGTCTGTGCTCAACAGTGCCATATATCTTAAAATCCAATGACCCTAACCTGTAACTACGTCACCGCTTGTTTACCGCAGTGTATTATGGGCGATAACGGGGTCAGCGCCGCCATATTATTTACTTTCGCCTTTGTTAAACACTGCATTGTTCTGTCTAACCGGTTTTAACCATGCCTAAAGTGAATTGCTGTGTGCCTAAATGTGTCTCCACAACAAAGAGAACACCTAATTTGAGCTTTTATCAGCTGTCAATCGAAAAGAAGATAGAAATGGATAAGTTTAATCTGCGATGAAAACCTTCAAACTGAATCGAAATGGACAAGTGTTTGTAGCTTACATTTCTCTGGTGGGAAAAAGACGTACACAAACTGTGACCCAGCAATATTTCCATGGTCTGAGGAATGGCCTTCAGTTATCGAAGATTATAACAGTCGACAATGTTCATCGTCTGAAACTAGCGATATTCCAAAGCCTGTAAAACATTCTTCGGCCTTTGCCTCTCAATGTGCCAAAGCACTCAGCAGCCGAACGAGCCTGTCGGACCGATAAAAATCCCAAACCATGAAGGATTCTCTTTCGGGTATGTATAATGTTCAGTGTACCTCACTAGCGGCATTTATTGAAGAAAATGCATTTATACTGAACATAACATGGCAGATCAGCGGGCTTCCAAAGTTTTTTTTTTTTTGTAATGTTTCCTGATATCAAGTTTTATTTAACTACTCACTCATTTATCACTCGGACCGTTATTCGCCCACAAATCCCCCGCGAGAGCGCTGCTCCACGCCAATTCCCGATATTCAGACAGATTTGTTTTCTCAATAAAGTTTAGCTGGTGCAATATACGTCCTCAGAAATAAGACATTCTGAGATTTGATGTTGTCGTTGTACAGTGTGGTAGACTCGGTCTAGACTCTTACCTTCTCACCGAGCTTGATTTGGATCCCGATTTTCCTGCTGTAAACCCTCAACATGTTATCCACCTCTTTAAATCACCAATTTCATTGTCTTCCATGACAGTGCATGGCAAAATCGCTCCTCTCACATTGCTCTCACATAAAATTAATCTGACATCCGTTATATCGTTCAACTACCGACCCGGGCTATCCCCCACAATGCATTGCGGTAAACAAGTGATGACGTAGTTATACTTGGGGGCTATAGATGGAAGTAAAGTTCAGTAGTGAAAAAATGTAACCAGTGTAGAAATATCTCATCTCATTATCTCTAGCCGCTTTATCCTGTTCTAGAGGGTCGCAGGCAAGCTGGAGCCTATCCCAGCTGACTACGGGCAAAAGGTGGGGTACACCCTGGACAAGTCGCCAGGTCATCACAGGGCTGACACATAGACACAGACAACCATTCACACTCACATTCACACCTACGGTCAATTTAGAGTCACCAGTTAACCTAACCTGCATGTCTTTGGGGGAAACCGGAGCACCCGGAGGAAACCCACGCGGACATGGGGAGAACACGCAAACTCCGCACAGAAAGGCCCTCGCTGGCCACGGGGCTCGAACCTGGACCTTCTTGTTGTGAGGCGACAGCGCTAACCACTACACCACTGTGCCGCCGTCACAAAACATAAGTAAACTATTTGCCTAATTTAGACCACCATGACCCTGACCAGGCATTTACTAAGGGTTAATGATTGAAAGCTGTACATTCATAATGAATGTGATGTTGGTTTGTCCTGCAAGTTTTATGATCACTCACCAATGTTCGCATAAAAGTTTAAAACCTTCAGTTCGCTGAACTTTTTTTGTTGCATCTTGCAGGACCCCAGTCCCAATTCAAACCTCTAGAGTCAAACTGACGACCTGTGAACCTTTCTGGAAAAAAAAAAATACTTTAGTGTCACCTCCTCTTTACATGTTTGGGTTACATCCCTATTATATGAATGCCAATGATATAGTACGTCATGCCCATGCACACAACAGGCTTTCACTCATGCACGCTTTGTACGGCACAGGCCTCTAATGATTAGCAACTGCCCCGGATTTAGGCACAGTCAACGTGCACATAAAAGGATGCTGCGCACACCCAGACTTTGCAAAGTATTGTGTTGTTGATCACCATTACCCAGCCTTTGTATTTGTATTGTCTTTTTGGTTTCTTGACTTTTGTTCTGTTTTATTTCTGATCTTGTCTAGCCTAGTTTAGTCTGTCTGTGCCTCGCCTGACCCTTAGCCTGTTCATTGTTATGTTTCAGCCTGCCGTTTTGGACTTTATGCCTGTTTATTGCTTCTTTTCTAATAAAGACTCTTCCTGCAAATACAGCCGCCTCCAATCAACCCACCTTCATTGGCATAGTTGTGCTCTGATGATGGGAAATAAGTGATTAGCATGTCCGCCTCTCGACTGGGAGATTGCGAGTTCTGCTTGTGGTCAGGTCATACTAAAGACCGTCATAAAAATGGTACGTACTGCCATGGCATGCTGCAATACAGATGTGAGTAGGGAGTCAAACTCTTGCGGTTTACCAGAGGACCAGCCCCCCCACTGTAACCCTAGCTATGTAATAGGCAAGAGGCCAGAGGCTATAGAAACAGAGATCAGCGCCACCCAATGCACCTTAAGGGTTTGGATAGTACCAGGATGGGAGGCTGCCTGGGAAGACCTGGTCCTGGTACAGATGGGACTTTAACTTTTTTGACATAACCATGAGTAATTGAAACTGATGAGATGGATATTGATCTGATCTTCTGTCAAGTGCTAAAGCAAGATATAGTTGCGGAAATCTTATAGAAGTTACAATATAATTTCATAACTAATTATCAGCCATGGCCTAATGGTTAGAGAAGCAGCTTTGGGACCAGAAGGTTACCGGTTTGATTCCTGGGACCAGCAGAAATGGCTGAAATGCCCTCGAGCAAGGCACCTAACCCTGAACTGCTCCCCAGGCTGCTCTGGGTATGTTGTACGTCGCTCTGGATAAGAGCATCTGCTAAATGCCAATAATGTAAATCAATAATAATTTGGAATTGAAATCTATATACAGTGGTGCTTGAAAGTTTGTGAACCCTTTAGAATTTTCTATATTTCTGCATAAATATGACCTAAAACATCATCAGATTTTCACACAAGCCCTAAAAGTAGATAAAGAGAACCCAGTTAAACAAATGAGACAAAAATATTATACTTGGTCATTTATTTATTGAGGAAAATGTTCCAATATTACATATCTGTGAGTGGTAAAAGTATGTGAACCTTTGCTTTCAGTATCTGGTGTGACCCCCTTGTGCAGCAATAACTGCAACTAAACGTTTCCGGTAACTGTTGATCAGTCCTGCACACTGGCTTGGAGGAATTTTAGCCCATTCCTCCGTACAGAACAGCTTCAACTCTGGGATGTTGGTGGGTTTCTTCACATGAACTGCTCGCTTCAGGTCCTTCCACAACATTTCGATTGGATTAAGGTCAGGACTTTGACTTGGTCATTCCAAAACATTAACTTTATTCTTCTTTAACCATTCTTTGGTAGAAAGACTTGTGTGCTTAGGGTCGTTGTCTTGCTGCATGACCCACCTTCTCTTGAGATTCAGTTCATGGACAGATGTCCTGACGTTTTCCTTTAGAATTCGCTGGCATAATTCAGAATTCATTGTTTCATCAATGATGGCAAGCTGTCCTGGCCCAGATGCAGCAAAACAGGCCCAAACCATGATACTACCACCACCATGTTTCAGAGATGGGATAAGGTTCTTATGCTGGAATGCAGTGTTTTCCTTTCTCCAAGCATAATGCTTCTCATTTAAATCAAACAGTTCTATTTTGGTCTCATCCGTCCACAAAACATTTTTCCAATAGCCTTCTGGCTTATCCATGTGATCTTTAGCAAACTGGAGATGAGCAGCAGTGTTCTTTTTGGAGAGCAGTGGCTTTCTCCTTGCAACCCTGCCGTGCACACTTGTTGTTCATTGGTCTCCTGATGGTGGACTCATGAACATTAACATTAGCCAATGTGAGAGAGGCCTTCAGTTGCTTAGAAGTTACCCTGGGGTCCTTTGTGACCTCGCCGACTATCACATGCCTTGCTCTTGGAGTGATCTTTGTTGGTCAACCATTTCTGGGGAGGGTAACAATGGTCTTGAATTTCCTTCATTTGTACACAATCTGTCTGACTGTGGATTGGTGGAGTCCAAACTCTTTAGAGATGGTTTTGTATCCTTTTCCAGCCTGATGAGCATCAACAACGCTTTTTCTGAGGTCCTCAGAAATCTCCGTTGCTCGTGCCATGATACACTTCCACAAACATGTGTTGTGAAGATCAGACTTTGATAGATCCCTGTTCTTTAAATAAAACAGGGTGCCCACTCACATCTGATTGTCATCCCATTGATTGAAAACACCTGACTCTAATTTCACCTTCAAATTAACTGCTAATCCTAGAGGTTCACATACTTTTGCCACTCACGGATATGTAATATTGGATCATTTTCCTCAATAAATAAATGACTAAGTATAATATTTTTGTCTCATTTGTTTAACTGGGTTCTCTTTATCTACTTTTAGGACTTGTGTGAAAATCTGATGATGTTTTAGGTCATATTTATGCAGAAATATAGAAAATTCTAAAGGGTTCACAAACTTTCAAGCACCACTGTATTTTTGACAAGATTACCAATAGGAGTAAAAACTATGTTGACGTAAAGAAATATAGTTTTAAAGTGTAAAACCCTCATTTGAAACAAATGTCTACACTACAAATTTAGCCCAAAGAAATATTTTTTTTTGTTCAGTGTATTACATATTTATTTACATTTTTCCCCACAACATCACTAAAACTCCTATTGATGTTTCCGTTCCCTGATTTCATGCGTCATATGGGTACTGTTGACATGCTTATCACTTATGGCAACATCATTTATGTACGATGACGGCCACCTGAAGTGGAGCATTACTTAGTCATTATGAAGCATTGTTGCAAATACCAATTATCTCCCCGGTGAGGCATCATGATGTTGCTGCTCTGACAGGTCGGAGACTGATAGACCCCCTTTGGTATGACGCATGAAAGTAGTTTTCATCACCGACTGTGTCCTCAAGCTCATCTTCTATCCTCAACTCAAAGATAAAGAGGGAAGAGCGTGTTGAAATTCGCTCCATCTGCTCTCGCTCCGCAGAGCTTAGAGCCCGGAGGGCTTCAATTAGCTGTACAACAGGAGGAAATAATCAGAGAGAAATTGAGCCCTGCAACACAGAGTTACAAATGTTTTATCACGTTATCTATTTAGATGTCATTGCACAATTCACAGCTTTAGCCGTCACATTCAGGAGCACATTCATAAACCTAAAGTGAGGCTGTACAATTTCAAACTTTCAAAGTTAGTACTTAAAGCTATACTGCCTTTCAGATTTTTCAAGTGTAGGTCATCTCATCTCATCTCATTATCTCTAGCCGCTTTATCCTGTTCTACAGGGTCGCAGGCAAGCTGGAGCCTATCCCAGCTGACTACGGGCGAAAGGCGGGGTACACCCTGGACAAGTCACCAGGTCATCACAGGGCTGACACATAGACACAGACAACCATTCACACATTTTCACATTCACACCTACGCTCAATTTAGAGTCACCAGTTAACCTAACCTGCATGTCTTTGGACTGTGGGGGAAACCGGAGCACCCGGAGGAAACCCACGCGGACACGGGGAGAACATGCAAACTCCGCACAGAAAGGCCCTCGCCGGCCACGGGGCTCGAACCCGGACCTTCTTGCTGTGAGGCGACAGCGCTAACCACTACACCACCGTGCCGCCGAGTGTAGGTCATATAAAGAATTTTCCCTGACACCCAATTATTTTTTTAGTGGACTGAAAGCTACTGAATTCGAATCATAGACTTACAATTTTATTATTTTATTTATTTATTTATTTATTTATTTATTTTTTAATAGAACAATTAATGAATTTAGGGCCATGTGGCACAAAATTCTGTTCTATTTTTCCTGCTTCAACATGACCCGATTCAAGATACTACGTCATGCATCACATGGTGGGCTTTGCCTGTTCACGCAAGGCATTGTGGGATACAAATTTGAAACAGGAGAGAACAATGTGAACGTGAGTGTGCGAATGAAACGTGAAAGGCCGACTACAGGAACGGAAAGGGAGAAGAAAAGACGTGATGTTGCAAAGGAAACAAAACGCAGGACCAAACTAATAAATATCGGCAGTCAGCGAGCACCTCGGTGTGATCAGCTGTTCGTTTAGCGACAGAATGATGGAACTGTCAGCGCACGGTCAAAGGTAAACCTGCGCATGCGTAGCACACGGACTTCCTCTGCCTGCTTGACTGCACGAAGCGAGCGATTTCATGCACATTATTTGCTCAGGAATCCTGTCAAATTAAATAACTTCCCAGACACAGAATGGCCTGTTTTTTTGAGATATTGCCAAAATAAACATATATCACAATGACCAAATTTCACCGATTTTATGAAATCGAAAGGCCGTCTTGCTTTAAATTAAAATAGTCTTTAATAGAACTGTTCTTTTGGATCCATTCACATGCAGTGTGAATCAATAGAAAACCTATAAAAGCTATTTTTAATTCCATTAATATTTTAATAGAATGACCTACGTACTGAATGCGTATTTGTAGCTGTACCCTCTTCATGCATTACTATGCTAATGCATTGAAAGCATAGCCATTAGCACAATATTTGCATCTGTTTACCATTCGCCCGAGCCTAATGAAAACTCCAATCTACAAGCTCCTCTTTTTTCTGATGGATGGGTTGGAGGCCTCTCTGGATATGTGATGGAAATGATTGAATAAATAGCACTGCGGGGATGCTTTGTCTCTCTGGGCTTGTCTCTCCCAAATTCTTTTCTTTCCTTCCGAGCCTGAAAACTCTTGCTAATGTGCTGTGTTGTTAGCTGTCCAATATTATTGCAGCCAAGTGCTAAATTATGACTTTTTTCAGGCCCAGTTTGAGCACTAGCAGTACGGACGAGGCAGCTGCAGTGCAGCCTGTCAAACTGATAGGAAGCAAACCTGTCAGGTTTAGTTCCTCTATAATTCTTGGCTGCTGTCAGGTATTGCCAGATGCAAAAAGAGAGAGAGAGAGAGAGAGAGAGAGAGTTAAAACGTACAGTCATAATCTAGCTGACTCTGCCTGGGGAAATGCTGTGACTTTTTGTCAATCACAGTTTAGGAATTGAAACAACAAGAACTAGATTAATAAAGTCACAAACTGTTGACCTCTAGAGGTCATTGAACTTTGGGTCTGTAAACGTCTCAGCTGAACCCAGTTTCTCAGCTTTCTAAGGAATGAAATGTACTAAAATGATTAATGAAGTTAGCAAATGGCCTTGTTTGTTAAATGTTTGGGTGCTGAATTCATTTTTCATTTGTAAAACGACATATGACCTCTGATAACCTCAAGGTCATTAAACTTGGCCTATAGGCCTATGCATTTAACGGCATTTTTAAACTGACTTTACTCCCCCAAAAAGAATATGAACAGACCAAAAACAAATAGAAAGGAACAAATACAACATTAAATGCCAGTCCATGTACATGTGACTTACTTTTCACAATGAGAATGCCTCGGCGATCACCTTACATAACATTGCATTACATTTAGCAGTTATTGTTTATACAAAGCTACTGAAAAAAGGACAGATTCAGCAGCATACAAAATGTGGGGGCATACGGGGTATACAGGTTAATCAGGGTTAGTATATATGAGAGTTTTTTTCTTTGTTGTTTGTTTTTTGTTTTAAATGGGGTAAAGCCTTTACAAAAAACAAAGAAAAAAACTCTCATATATACTAACCCTGATTAACCTGTATACCCTGTATGCCCCCACATTTTGTATACTGCTGAATCTGTCCTTTTTTCAGTAGCTTTGTATAAACAATAACCGCTAAATGTAATGCAATGTTATGTAAGGTGATCGCCTAGGCATTCTCATTGTGAAAAGTAAGTCACATGTACATGGACTGGCATTTAATGTTGTATTTGTTCCTTTGTATTTGTTTTTTGTCTGTTCATATTCTTTTTGAGGGAGTAAAGTCAGTTTAAAAATGCCATTAAATGCATAGGCCTATTGAGGTATTTCACCTGACGTCACAGGGTCACGTGACGCCCCGGTGTCCGCCATTTTGGACGGCAAGCTAGCTAATGTCAACATCATAGTACCTAGTATGTTGCTGTAGCAACGTTTACGTTCAGTCATTTGGATGACTGTTAAAACCTTTCAGTCTCAAGTTTTTCCTTTACTGTATTTACTAGTTTACTGAGCCGGCCAGCCCCGGAGCGCTAGCTAGCGCCGGCCAGCCCCGGAGCGCTAGCTAGCGCCAGCCAGCCCCGCCAGCCCCGGAGCGCTAGCTAGCGCCGGCCAGCCCCGGAGCGCTAGCTAGCCCCGGCCAGCCCCGGAGCGCTAGCTAGCCCCGGCCAGCCCCGGAGCGCGCTCAGTAAACTAGTAAATACAGTAAAGGAAAAACTTATAACGGGCCATGTCTCAACAGACTAAGAAGTTATTTCAATGACATTTAATAACATTTTGTTTATCCTGAGGACCGAAAGTAAATGAAAATGTGAACAAATCTTAGCTGTCAGTGAACAGTCCTGGTGGAAGCAGGTAAACGTCGTTCTCTAAGCCTGCTAACCTCAATTTTTGCAAATACCTCTCCCTCTGCTCGCCCTGTAAATGCCCTACGTCGCTGGATAGTGAAGGTGTTTTCTGCATCTCGCTCCTTTTTCTTTTATGTTTTTCGTTTGTCGCCTTCCTCGCATTCAAACTGATTCGAGCCGTGCTGTCCAAAATGGCAGCCTCACATGACTTGGTCACGTGAGTGAAATACCTCAATAGGCCAAGTTTAATGACCTTGAGGTTATCAGAGGTCATATGTCGTTTTACAAATGAAAAATGAATTCAGCACCCAAACATTTAACAAACAAGGCCATTTGCTAACTTCATTAATCATTTTAGTACATTTCATTCCTTAGAAAGCTGAGAAACTGGGTTCAGCTGAGACGTTTACAGGCCCAAAGTTCAATGACCTCTAGAGGTCAACAGAGGTCAGATAGAGCTCGGCATATTGCAGATTTGAATTCGGCACACCCAAATTGACAAAATAAGACTGTTTGCCGACTTTGTCTCAAAAATGCCTTTAACTCCTTAAATAAGCACTTTTTTGAATTTTGGTACCAGTCTATCTCTGTCTCATCGCCCGAGGTAAAAGGCACTCAGGGCATTTAAACACCTGCCTCATAGTCGTCTCTTCACTCGGCTGATCTTTCTTCATATTACGTCAGTGGGGAAATAATCACTGATTAATTCGGCTTCTTCTACTCTGATGACTAAACTTCTTGTTTATTGTTCTTTTCATCATGTCCTTTAACCATTTTGTAAACAGAATGTGTAAGCACACTTCTCAGTTTTGATCATGATGATGTCACAGTGCAGGGGTATCGCGGAAATTTTGACACCCAGCATCTGATTACAAACAGGACTAACAAGAAGACGTGGTCATCACTATCCCCCGCCAAGAGCATCTTATGAAGACCCCTTAACACTTACGTACGACCTTATAAGCCCATTGCTTTAATACTGACTTATGATGCCGTAAGTGCTAGGACACCTTCATAAAACACAACCCAGCTTTTTTCAGTTGTGTGAGCATGCAAAGTCTCATTGATGTAGCTTATGTAGTTTCTGAGAAAACTTGTCCAGATTGAGTCCACTTGTACAAAGTCCAGTAACATAAATCAAGGGCCATAACTCTGAAAATAATAATTTCTCATGAATGATTTTTGAACTCAACTTAAATAATGACCAGTAATATAAGCATGCAAAGTTTCATTGATGTAGCTTATGTAGTTTCTGAGAAAACTTGTCCAGATTGAAACAGATGGACAGAAGGACGGATGGAAAGACGGATGGAAGGACAGACTCCATTCCTATATCCTCCTGTGCACTTCGTGGTGGGGGATAATAAAGCTTGTGTCCATTAGCTATCCAACATTGTACTCAGACAGAGGTGGACAAAGTACCCAACTTCATTATTTAAGTCAAAGTACAGATCCCACTGGTCAAATGTTACTCTGATACAAATGAAAGTTGTCCAGTCAAATTTTTACTTAAGCTAAAGTACTGAAGTATTTGCTTTTAAAAAATACTTAAGTATTAAAAGTACATTTTCTGTCAATGCATCGTTGTATTATTGCCACAACGCTTACAAAACCTAATGCCGTTACCAAAGACAGAAATGTGAATTCACAAAATGAACGCTTGCTGTGCCATCATGATGGTTTAACGTTAAGCTAGCTAGTCAGTGAAACGCCACCTGACATGCTCTTTTCAAGCTCGAAATCATAGTGGGTAGCTAATGCTACTAGAAAAGAAAGATTTCTACATTCTGTTTATTTGGCAGGATTGTGCTAAAACATATTTCTGAAAGGACTTCAGATAAACTAATGTTATTCATGTTAGCGTAACTCCGTTTTTACATGCTAACTAACAGTGTCCAAGTTAACTAGCTATGTGTAAACGTTAGCTGCGGACAAGGCTACGGCAACTTGGCGGGCAAATCCATAGAAAGTCATTCGACTAACCAGACTGCATAGCTATTGCAACATTATCGCTAGCTCTAAAAGCACAGACAACGTCATTGCAAGCTTTCTCTTGGAATAAAACGTTTATATACCTCAATATGCTTCCGCAGGTTGGACGGCGAGTTTTTGTAGGCCGTGATGTGGTTCGTTTTAGATAAACAAAGCAAATATTTGAAACGAAATGAATCTTTAATCCTTTCAGAAACCTGAAACATAGGTTCTAGGTAAAGCCATGGGTGCGTGCATTCGCCAGAAGAACCGCCTTCTGTCATTCTGCCATCAACTGATCATGTTAAATAATGGTGCGGAGAAATAATTGAACTTGATTTTATACAGTCTGTGGACGTGACGTGACCCTAGTGATTACTGATCGGCTGTCTCTGTGTCACCTGCGAAAAAACCAATCACGTTTTAGAAAAGAAAAAAAAAACATCCACTTTGAAAGCTGCTTCATAGTAACAAGTAACGAGGACCTTGATAGAAATGTAGTGGAGTGAAAAGTACGATATTTGCCTTTCAAATGTAGTGAAGTTAAAGTCATAAGCTTCCAAAAAAACCAATACTCAAGTAAAGTACAGATACTCCAAAAGTGTACTTAAGTACAGTACTCAAGTAAATGTACTTCGTTACTGTCCACCTCTGTACTCAAATCGTAACATTCGATGTGTGAGAAAATCACTCTTTGCTCACAGGATTAGAAAATAGCCTAAATTTCATGGGTAAATGTCCCCAAGGTCATTTGGGTGCATATTGTATATTTATGTGTTCTTAAAGTCGAGATGCCAGTATGCATCTTCATCATCCCATATAATCCCCTTGGGGGGGGGGTCAGGTTTCCGTATAGCCACGCTCCATTTTTGTCCATCACTCATCTGAGTCAGGTCAATCTGCTGAGCATCCTCTTTGTTGAGCTTCCCCCCAATTACTTTGGGCGTCCTCTGGGTCTCTTCTCTATCTCCATTCTTTCCGCTACCCATCTAATTATTTCTGATGGATCGTTCCTCTTTATGTGTCCATACTACCTAAGTCTGCTCTCTTGTATCTTCTCTCTCAACTGTCTAACTTTCGTTCTCTCTCTGATGGTCTCATTTCTTAGTTTATCTTTCCTAGTAATAGCTCTATAGCTGTGAGGCACCTCATCTCCGCCACCTCTAGTCTGCCGAGTTGGTTCTTCTTCACTGGCTTCACTCCTTCTACTGCTCCATAGAGTAGGATTGGTCTCACTACTGTTTTGTACACTCTACTTTTCAGTCTCTTGGTCATCCTTTTGTCATAAACCACTCCCTCAACTCTCCTCCATGCATTTCCTGTGTTTTGAGTCCATGCTTAGATTTCATGTTCCAGTTCTTGGTTGCTCTAGATCCAACCACCGAGATACTTAAAGACAGTGGTCTCAGCAAGTTGGTGCTCTTCTACCCTGATGGTGCACTGGGGCTGGGGTTGAGGGTTGTTTGATACTTTCATTACTTCCGTTTTGGCTTTGCTCATATTCATCCCATGTGCTGTTAGTTTGAATACCAGATGGAGACCATTTCCTGGAGTTCTTCTTTGCTGTTGGCTCTCAAGGCAATAGCTTCTGCATATATGATTTTAACCGCTCGCTCGGTTGGGATGCTATGACTGATGTAATCCATAATTATGATAAATAAGAGGGGACTTAGTGCTGATCCTTGATGTAGGCCCACCTTCACTTTGAAAGGGTTTGTCAAGCCAAAACAGGTTCTTATTTTTGGTCTCTGATGTTCTGTAGTGAGCTAAAACTGTCTGCACCAACTCTTCTGGGACACTGTAGTGTCTCAGGACTGGGGCTATCATCTCTCTGTTGACCTTGTCATAGGCTTTCTCCAGGTCCAAAAAAGCCCAGAAGCTATCTTTGCCATATTCTAGTTTGCTTTCTATGATTTGCCTGGCCACAAACAGAGCATTGACTGTACCTCAACCTTTTCTAAAACCAAATTGTTCTTCTCTGATTTGGCATTCCACTATATCTCTTATTCTTTCGTCCAGGATTCTCTCCAGATATGCATATTAGTCAAGTATGTTTTTCGAAGAAAAAAAAAACTCTTTTTGTCCAAAGCATGATTGTTTGTCTTCTTTTTGTTGATGTTTTCCATAATTCAGCCACAGAGACATTTGATGAGTTTTCTCACAACACTACACATATACAGCCTGGTTAGCTGTCGGCTTTTAATATCGTGCGTCCTACATTCATTGCATCAGTGTTGTATGTCCTGCATAGATTTTCCATTTCAAGTGTATAAGCACAGTTCAACCTGTAAAAGCATGCATGTGGTCTGCATGTGAGAACTGTCAGATACATGAAAGAATATGAAAGCCAAGCAAATATGTATCCCTAAATATATAAAATACACCCTAAATATGTCATTTTAAATCATTACAAATAAATGATGTAATTTGTAAAAATTATTTAATGTATCTGATGGGTTTTTAAACAACTACCAAAGTGACCTAGAACTATGTCAGTAATAAAAATGTCAGGATCTGTGATCACCTGCTAGTTAATTGATAGCTAGCTGCACTACAAATAGACATGGCTGGGATTTCACTACATTGGTGCATTAAAAAAGCAAACCAATGTAGTGTCCAAGATGAATTTAGTATCTGAGTCTAGATTTGCATTTCTATGTCCACAGCTACTTATTTAGTACGAGCCAAATCTATCAAAGCTATGATTTTTGTTTAGCTAAATTAACTAGCTTGATTAGGTGGCATGATGGTGCTGTGGTTAGCGCTGTCGCCTCACGCCAAAAAGGTTCTGGGTCTGAACCTTGTAGCCAACTGGGGCCTTTCTGAGTGGAGTTTGCATGTTGTACCTGTGTGGGTTTCCTCTGGGTGCTCTGGTTTCCTCCCACAGTCCAAAGACATGCTGATTAGGTCAAGTAGTTACTTGAAATTGTCCAAAGGTGTATGGTTGTTTGTCTATGTGTACCCTGCTTCACCCAAAGTTAGGATTGCCTCCAGTTTCTCACTAGCTGATACTTTTATCTAAATCAAAAGTAGTCCACTGTTGCCCCTTTTCCACCAAAGTAGTTCCAGGGCTGGTTTGGGGCCAGTGCTTAGTTTGGAACCGGGTTTTCTGTTTCCACTGACAAAGAACTGGCTCTGGGGCCAGAAAAACCGGTTCCAGGCTAGCACCAACTCTCCGCTGGGCCAGAGGAAAGAACCGCTTACGTCAGCGGGGGGGTGGAGTTGTTAAGACCGACAACAATAACAAGACCGCGAAAGTTCTGGGTCTGAACCTTGTAGCCAACTGGGGCCTTTCTGAGTGGAGTTTGCATGTTGTACCTGTGTGGGTTTCCTCTGGGTGCTCTGGTTTCCTCCCACAGTCCAAAGACATGCTGATTAGGTCAAGTAGTTACTTGAAATTGTCCAAAGGTGTATGGTTGTTTGTCTATGTGTACCCTGCTTCACCAAAAGTTAGGATTGCCTCCAGTTTCTCACTAGCTGATACTTTTATCTAAATCAAAAGTAGTCCACTGTTGCCCCTTTTCCACCAAAGTAGTTCCAGGGCTGGTTCGGGGCCAGTGCTTAGTTTGGAACCGGGTTTTCTGTTTCCACTGACAAAGAACTGGCTCTGGGGCCAGAAAAACCGGTTCCAGGCTAGCACCAACTCTCTGCTGGGCCAGAGGAAAGAACCGCTTACGTCAGCGGGGGGGTGGAGTTGTTAAGACCGACAACAATAACAAGACCGCGAAAGATCGCCATTTTTAAGCGACGAGAAGCAGCAGCTGTACAAACGCGAAGTCATCCATTATTATTATTGTTGTTGTTGCTGCTGCTTCTTCCGCGTTGTTTTTGCTTCGATATTCGTGCCAAGTTTATGCAAACGTAGCGACGTAACTGACGTATACAGCGACATAATGACGTATATAACGACGTAACTGACGTATACAGCGACGTAATGACGTGTCTTCTCTTAGCACCGCGAGCGATGGAAAAGCAAGCTGGTTCTCAGCTGGCTCACAAGTTGAACGAGTTGTGAACCAGCACCAGCACTGGCTCCGAACCAGTCCTGGAACTGATTTGGTGGAAAAGGGGTATGTGAGGCAGGAAACAAACAAGCGGTTTAGCGTCAAAATACATCACGGATCTGAATGACATATATTTAAATAATATTGGCTGGCATTGAGTGGTATATCAGATATATTCCGTTCAGCTAGCATGATACTGAATGAGTCGAAGATGAGTTCGATATCATGCTAGCTGAATAGAATATATCTGATATGCCATGAAAAAAAGCAGGCCAATATTATTATTATACATACACACTCTCTTCATATCAGCATTCTTGAAGGCCAGCGCTAGGTTACCCGCGAGTTGGCGCTGTCAGCGTGGCAGTGCAGTCACCTTGTAGCCGGTGTAGCATTCATCAGTCGTGTTAGTGAATGCTAATAAATCAGTCAGTCTAGTGCTATTGAGAGCAAGTAGCACAGGCTAACAACTGAGAAACTAAGATTTCTGTCTGCAGACTCTTCTTCCATGCACACTTGCCATAGTATTTTTCACTCGGACTTAAGTATTAATTTCCCTATGTAATTTACTGAGGTACTTTTAAAATCAGCATCAACAACTACACACAACGGAGCGACCTGGCAGCCAAAATTCTCTCAAAATATTCTGTTTTTAACAGAGCAAACCTCACGACCATGTTTGTTTACAAATTGTCATAGTCGTTTGCGAGCACGAAAATTTTACTTCTCTGACATGTCTCTTTTCCAGTTTTTCAATGTCCGCTGATATGTTTTTCTCTTGTAAATATGCGTGAAGAATATATAATGAAGTTTTGGTAGCCTTTCGGGTGTTCAGCGTGTCTTTAGTTTCAGTTTTCAGTTTATTTATTTAGTGCTTAATCTTAGCAGTAACACTGGATTCGCCTTGTCCTTTCTCTTTCCCAGCGGACAAAGAAATGTTTCTACGCATGCATAGCAGAAAAGTTTTGCCATTGAATCTTCGCATGAGCTCTGACATGTGACGTTGTGTTGTCTTGACAACGTGCAATATTGTAACAATATTGCACGCTCATTCTCCATTGGGTAGAGTGACATAATACATGTAGGATAAGCGATATGAAAACAATATTGCATGCCATCAGTAAACCCACTAGAAGGGAATAGAATACATGTTTTTATTCCATGGAAAAAGCATTCTGTATGTATAATAATTCCTGATATTTCACTCCGATGACGTCATGTCAAATGTTTTCCTGCTGACTTGATGGGTGTTGTCAAAATGGCAAACCGGTTCAGAATTAAAATTCTTTTGATTAACTTGCGGGTTTTTTTTTGTATGTTTGTTTTTTGTGGATGTGTCTATATAATATAAAGAACATTACATGGTGGCACAAAGATATGAAGTTCATATCTTTGTGCCACCATGTAATGTCACATATATATATACACACACATACATACACACACACAAAACCCACATTTGATTCCTTTGATTGCAGGCTTGAAATTGCTCTTTTTGACAGACAGAGTTTATGATAGAGGCCCAGGGCATAACAGCCGCCTTGCTGACAGAAAGCATGTCCTCTCCTCAAGGATGCCTTTATTGGTTCTGAGTGTTAGTGTTGGTCACCCATCAAGTCAGCAGGAAAACATTTGACATGACGTCATCGGACTGAAATATCAGGAATTATTATACATACAGAATGCTTTTTCCATGGAATAAAAACATGTATTCTATTCCCTTCTAGTGGGTTTACTGATGGCATGCAATATTGTTTTCATATCGCTTATCCTACATGTATTATGTCACTCTACCCAATGGAGAATGAGCGTGCAATATTGTTACAATATTGCACATTGTCAAGACAACACAACGTCACACGTCAGAGCTCATGCGAAGATTTAATGACAAAACTTTTCTGCTACGCATGCGTAGAATCATTTCTTTGTCCGCTGGGAAAGAGAAACAATATTGCATGCCATCAGTAAACCCACTAGAAGGGAATAGAATACATGGTTTTATTCCATGGAAAAAGCATTCTGTATGTATAATAATTCCTGATATTTCACTCCGATGACGTCATGTCAAATGTCTTCCTGCTGACTTGATGGGTGTTGTCAAAATGGCAAACCGGTTCAGAATTAAAATTCTTTTGATTAACTTGCGGGGTTTTTTTTGTATGTTTGTTTTTTGTGGATGTGTCTATATAATATAAAGAACATTACATGGTGGCACAAAGATATGAAGTTCATATCTTTGTGCCACCATGTAATGTCTGTATATATATATATATATATATATATATATATATATATATATATATATATATATATATGTATACACACACATACACACACACACAAAACCCACATTTGATTCCTTTGATTGCATGCTTGAAATTGCTCTTTTTGACAGACAGAGTTTATGATAGAGACCCAGGGCGTAACAGCCGCCTTGCTGACAGAAAGCATGTCCTCTCCTCAAGGATGCCTTCATTGGTTCTGAGTGTTAGTGTTGGTCAGGGGAGGATAATGACCATCCATCTTCTTCAGCTCTTTCCTCAAAGGGTAGCCATAGAGAACTAGAGGGAGGAAAAGTTAATGTGAGGGGAAGGGTAGGTCAAGTGGACGCCCTAGAAACCCACAAAGGTGGAAGTGTTGCCAATGGGAAAGTGAAACACTTTGGTAATCACACCAACAAATCCACCAGCACAACCTTTAGAGTAAACCCCCAACCTCTTATAGACAAATTTTTGACAGATGTGCTTGCAGCAGATGCCACTCTAGCGTGCCTCAGTCTGAAGGACCAAATTTTCGATCCTGATTTTCCTGAACAACTTTTTTATTGATTCTTTCTTCTCGTGTGTTTGACACATGCTGCTATTGAGTGAGAACTTCAATGACTTTCCTAACAGCTGATTATGTACACGTACTCTATGTTCTGGCTTCGACAAACAGAGGAACTCTGGATCATTTTGTGAAAAACAGTACATTGTGGTTCTGGTTTAATTCCTGATAGCAGTTGCAATGTCTTGTAATCCCTTGGTCTGTGTTGCATTCCAGTCAGTTCCCATCATTCCCACTCCACTGTTGGTTGTTTTTCATGGATGCGATTGTGTGAGACCTGTAGACCATTTCCTACCTGCCAGTCTCATAGCAGGCTATGCAGAGAGACAGACTTTGTGTTCCTCTTTGGACAAACCTAATAGTCAAGTGAAAATGGAATGGCCAGCATCCAGCTGAGTTAAATCCTCAGCTGCCTCAGAGAGAATGCAAAACTTTGTCTGATCACGCTCCTGTCACTTGATTAAGTAATTTGGAACCCGGCAGGTGAATTCAAACCAGTGGACTTTGCAGTGAGACTTTTAAGCAGCCCAAAGCAACAGAGAGTCATTACCATCCTGAGGACCTGAAAGTTTAGAGAAAAATGTTGAAGAATGATTGTTTATAGATGTGGTCTGGTGGACACACTGGTTTTCCTGAGCTGATGATTATTTGTGGCTTGTTTTGTAAGACAGTTAATTACAAAAAAGTTAAACATTGAAGATGATTACCATTAGTGTAACCACATTAATTGGCGATTGGTGATGTTTTTAAAATGGCATATTTCGAAAAGTTTCTTTTTGATCTTGGATTTTGCTCTTGGGCGGCACGGTGGTGTAGTGGTCAACACTGTTGCCTCGCAGCAAGAAGGTTCTGGGTTCGAGCACAGCGGCCGACGGGGGCCTTTCTGTGTGGAGTTTGCATGTTCTCCCCGTGTCTGTGTGGGTTTCCTACGGGTGCAAAGACATGGTTAGGTTATATGAGGTAGTTCAAAGACATGGGGCAGCCATGGCCTGAGGTTAGTCTGAAGTGCCCTTGAGCAAGGGTGCCTAACCCCCCCAACTGCTCCCCAGGTGCTGTAGCATAGCTGCCTGCTGCTCTGGGTATGTGCGTATGTGTGTGTGCATGAGTGTGTTCACTGCTTCAGATGGGTTAAATGGAGAGGTTAAACTTCACCGTGTGCTTAAGTCTGTGCTTGAGTGTACATGTGGCAAACAAAGGCTTCTTGGATGTACTCCATAGTGTTTTGTACCTGAAGCTCCTACCTAGTCAAGGTGAAAAGACTTCAAAGACCAATGCAGGTCTGTAAGTTTATCCTGAGAAGATAAAATACGATGCTAAAACAAGGAATCAAAGCCAATCATCAGAAACGTGGCCCATTTGCTGTTTTGGTTGCTGATTTAACCCTTAGAACCCAACGGACACAGATTGCATCCAAATTCATTCTCGGTTGAATTGCTCACAAAGTCTTCACTGCAGTGAGATGGATTACATATTGCATGAGATGGTATGACTTGACCTTTCCAACAATGCTGGCTGCTTGTCTATGCAATAAGGTCTTGGTAAGAAAAAATAATTTTGAATTTACATCCAGTTTAACCATGGTTACAATCTGCATACAGCTCTGCATTCAACTCCATATACATTACTCTAGTTAGCTCATCTGTCCATAAGGCCGGTCATGGCGTGGTGTCCGTCATCCACAATTCAGTTAAATCGTATCTCCTCCGTCAGTTCTGCATGGATTTCTGTTCCAATTGTTTTGTTTAAAAGAACTCATCACTCCACACAAAACTTGGTTGTTGTTTTGCCAAATGTTTTGCTAACGAGTTAGTAATTAGGCCAAATTAACAAATTTTTCCAGGCCTCTCATTAGAATTTTATCTCCTCTCGCAGTTCTCACCCAATTCCAGTTCTGATCGGTGTTTTGGGTAGATCTTCCCTCTGGGAACAAAACTTGGTCATTTGTTTGTTGAGTTTCCTGTTGTAAACGATTTGTTTACAACTTTGTTTATTTTCAGTGAAATCGTGTCTCCTCCCTCCCTCAGTTCTCAATGGACTTCAGTTCTGATTGTTTTATTTGAAAGAACTAGACCTTCTGCACAAAACTTGGTCATTGTATTGTCTATTTTTTTGCTAACAAATTAGTAATTATGTCAACTTAAATTCTCTTCTGACTAGAATTGTATCTCCTCTCTCATTTATCATGCGAATTCAGTTCTGACTGATGTTTTGGGTTGATCTTTCCTCAGGGAACAAAATGTAGTCCTTTGTTGCTTTTCCTGTTGTAAACAATTTGTCGTGGAAATTGGTCCTCTCTCACATTGCCACATTTCAGTTCTGTTTGATGTTTTGGTCATCATGGTTGTTTTGATGGCAGGCCAGATGAGCTACTACATCCTTGACGTTCTGGTTTGAATTACTCATCATGAACTCATCATTAGGTAGATATGGAACACACATCACAAGAAAGACCAGAACTGGATTTTTGTAATGATGCTAGTCACATTTGTACATTACAGCCTCACAGCAAGAAGGTCTGGGTTCGAGCCCCGTGGCCGGCGAGGGCCTTTCTGTGCAGAGTTTGCATGTTCTCCCCGTGTCCGCGTGGGTTTCCTCCGGGTGCTCCGGTTTCCCCCACAGTCCAAAGACATGCAGGTTAGGTTAACTGGTGACTCTAAATTGACCGTAGGTGTGAATGTGAGTGTGAATGGTTGTCTGTGTCTATGTGTCAGCCCTGTGATGACCTGGCGACTTGTCCAGGGTGTACCCCGCCTTTCGCCCGTAATCAGCTGGGATAGGCTCCAGCTTGCCTGTGACCCTGTAGAACAGGATAAAGCGGCTAGAGATAATGAGATGAGATGAGTATTTGTACATGCTGAAGTAATCACATTATGAATACAGATCAAACTTCTGCAAAGTAATATATTGACTAATTCTTTCACCCATTTTCACACTCCTGCTTCTCAGCTGAATAAGTCACAAAATCTCTATTGCTTCTCAGCATACCACATATCAAAATTAACAGCAGAACTAACCCATTCCGATGCTTCTAGTTATTTCTCTGTGCGATAAAGCTTTGTCGAGTAACCTGTTTTTAAAAATCACAGCAAATAAAACAATGACATTTACCGTATTGCCATGAAACACTATGCACATGTTTTTGCAAGTCATAGAATATCCTACCATCATGGTTCTGATATCGCCAGACTCCAGACAATCTCCCCCAAACAATTATGAAAAGATATCTCTACATCCACCATTTTATAGTGAGATACATCTAAAAACATAACTGATGGAAATATATGTTTGGCATGCTTGAACTGGAACAGGCTGGTCTGATTGCTACTTGTTTTGGTGAGTTCAATCCTTGAGCTTTATCTTCGCTCGCACATTCTGCTCTCTGCTTAATGAAGGTGATGTTGACCAGTAATGTCTTTCTTCTTTTCATAAGACGATGATCCTGACGGGTGATGTAATGGTACATAATGTCTCTCTTTGTTCATACGAGAGTGTAGTCTAAACCAGTGATGTAATGCTTCATCACCCATTTACGTTATGCATAGATAACTTCATCAATTAAATCATCATCATCCAATCACAGAGCTACAACACACTCTTGAATGTGAATATATATCCATGTTTGTCCTACAATAAACTGAGAAACATCTCTGAGCAGCTGTGTCTGTGGCAGTGACTGTTGGCTCCCGGATCGATCCGTGAGGCAGAATCTCCCAGATATCCATGAGGCAGAATCTCTTAGGTGGCAGAGGTCTACATTCCTAGATCATACTTTGCCAATTCAACCTTCTTCGGTACAGACAAATCAAACCCTAACAATAGCACTTTCATATGACACATTCTTTTTTTTTTTCAGTCATATAAAAGCTAATATAAAAATGTGCATGTATTATCATATCAAATGATGAAAGAAAGATCTGGATAGCCTAGGCTGGAAAAAAAACAACAACAACAACAACCATGACATACAGCATGCATTGGCCTTATAATGGCCAAGATAATAGCTTAAAAGTAAAAGTGGTGAAATTACCCAGAAAATAGCTTAGGGTTTGTAGCGTTAAAAAATAAATAATATAAATAAATAAACCCTTAAATATAAACTGATTAAGAAGAATTACCACATGTGGTGTGATGTAATAATGCTGGATGTGTGTGTGTGTATAAGACCCAGGTTGTTGTGTCCCTTACTGATTTTTGACTGCGGTCGATAGCAACATGTTAGTGGCAGGTAAATTCATCTCATTATCTCTAGCCACTTTATCCTGTTCTACAGGGTCGCAGGCAAGCTGGAGCCTATCCCAGCTGACTACGGGCGAAAGGCGGGGTACACCCTGGACAAGTCGCCAGGTCATCACAGGGCTGACACATAGACAACCATTCACACCTACGGTCAATTTAGAGTCACCAGTTAACCTAACCTGCATGTCTTTGGGGGAAACCGGAGCACACGGAGGAAACCCATGCGGACACGGGGAGAACATGCAAACTCCGCGCAGAAAGGCCCTCGCTGGCCACAGGGCTCGAACCCGGACCTTCTTGCTGTGAGGCGACAGCGCTAACCACTACACCACCGTGTCGCCCGGCAGGTAAATTGTTGGAGGAAAAAATGATACAAGGAACTGATTTCGTTGTAATTCTTCAAGGTCTCAGCCAACAAAAGTCTTCTTCTCTCAAAAATATGAATAATAAGCAAGAATTTATCTTAGTAACTCTTTACTGAGAGTAAAGAGCCTTTACTGCTCATAAAAAGCAACAAATTCTGTACCTTGTTGTTGAATATACTTTATTCATCCATTTCATGCCATACTCGGTCACATTCTATAACTGCTGCCATTTAAAAAACTGAATAGAGGATCGATTGCATCACTGTTATTTTTGTCTGCTCTTCATTAAGATGATTAATTTTTGTTTATACTGATAATCAAGCCCTTAATACACTTGACTACAGCTTCAACAAGTAGCAGCAGGAAACCATCCTTATCATGCTAAGTCATAGCTGTGTTTGTTAGCCATGTTATGGGACACCTGGGAAATTTAACTCCGCAGCAAGTATTGTGAACATTAGCAAAAGTTTGTTTGCTGATATTGACTTAGCCTTCCTCGGATCACCCTGAGATCCTTTACCCACCTGGATGTGAAGAGCTGCCAGGCTTCTGTACTCCGTCTGAGAATTTATCGATTTGTCATAGTTGTATTTATTCTTTTTTTTAGAGTAAGTTGAGTAAGTTTAGCCATTTTTCACCTCTAGTTGCAGTGTGCTCATATCTGAAGCATGGGCTTTTCTTAGGCCCTGGTCACACTACAGCTTACAATGGGTTTGCGAATACTTGCTGGTTAATTTCCCTGAGGGAACCCACCCAAAGGGATCAATAAAATTTTATCTAATCTAATCTAATGAAAAATTGGTAACATCGCCACCAATCATGCAATACATGGCAAATGTTCTCCAGGCTTCGCAAGTTGTCTTTTATTATTTCTCCACCTCATCAGTGGCCAAAAACGTCATGAAAAATTTCAGTGCATGCATTGAAATTTGATGGCAATGTTTTCGTCGGTAAACTAAGCAGCAGATACTCTGAGATGGGTTTGGAAATATTTCCTGAAGCTTGGGGAACCTTCGTCAAGCCTCTTGAGATGAATTTGCCTCGAATCCATGTCCCTGATGCTCGCGGGAGCCTCATCAACACAGCGGCTCGGCAGAGCCTAACCTGTGCCAAGACTTAAAAAGTACATTTACATTCGGGGATCCTTCAGAGCACATTGTGCATGCGCTGGGGACCCAGTCATTATGGGAAACGCCTTATGCTGATTTGAGTGCAGTCAGCATGTGCATATAAGGACTCTGTTTTCACAGAGACTTTGAAAAGTATTCTGTCAGGTATGCGGCAGTAGACAGATCTAAGTGCAGGAAGAGTGTTTATTAGCAGGCATGATATTTACAAAAACAAAACGTGAGGCAAGGTCAGAGTAACAAAAAGAAATGAAACCGAAAGCAGCATCATAAACATCAAGTCAAGTCAAAGTCCCTCTCACGCCAGAATCTGGTCTTCCCAGGCAGTCTCCTGTCCCACTACTAACCAACTCTTTAAGGCATATGGGTGTGGCACCAATCTCCGTTTCAATAGCCCTGGGCCTCTCGCCTATAGACCCCTTTCACTGACGTCACCCGAAACCGGAAGTAAACAGACCTTGCGCCATTTTGGAAGACCAACAAACTCGTGATTGGGGAAAATAACGGCAGCGGTATGTGAACCCACGAGAATAAAGTGGAGTGGCAAACGACTTAAACAAACAAATCTGAGCTGTTTTATTTATGATTTATTGGCCCAACAGTAGACTTGAAAGAAACCTGTGTGAGACTTGGCAAAAAACTGTGGATATAATGGATAAGTCTGTGCATGATCTGCAGACACTTTGAGGTAAGCAAACGCAAGAAATTCAGATTTAAAACATGCTAAATTGGCCCCAAGTTGATAACTGGATGAGGAGCAAGCCTCCCAGACTTCTACAATTTAATAATAATAATAATTTAGGATGGTTTGGGGCTTGCTCGCTGCTGCCAGGTTGGTTGTTGAGTAGCCTGACTGTTTTTTTTTTCTTGCGTGTGGTATCATTGTTGACGCGAGGTTGTTTTTTGAACATGTCAATGCGGACACGATTTCCCCTGATGAGTTATGACTTCAGACGCGATGCGTGTGTGGAGGTGTGGAGTCCGCGTGATATGTGCGTAAGATAGGCTTCTCATGTGTTTGGAGAGCCGCGCTCTGAGACAAGCGCAAGGCTTCTCATGTGTTTGGAGAGCCGCACTCTGAGACAAGCGAAAACACACACACACCCCCAAGGGAAAAAAAGGGACCCCCCGAAAATATCGGCATAGTTCGAACACTGAGTGTAGGCACTGGGTGTAAACAACAAATAGTTTACAATGTCTGGGTAGCAAACAGATGGCAGAATTGGTGTCCGGTCCTCCTTATGTTTCCATTCTCCCTTGCCCCGAGTCTTATCATATGGGTCAAACCCATCAATCACAGCCAGTTTCTCCACATACCGTGCCCTTTCTGCAGCTGGTAATGTACTCACATAACCCGAATTATCATCCATCGTGTCACTTTACTCTCACTCGTACTTTGTTTTATATTGTGAGTGCATGTACTTGGTCTTCCAATATGGCGCCTAACAAAATCTCGCGGCGCGGTGACGTCATGTGAAAGGGGTCTATACAGCTAGGGAGGCTAGTTCTCTGGTAACCGTGAGAGTTTGACTTCCCCACTCACATCTGTACTGCAGCATGCCTTGCCAGATGGTAGTTGGTACCATTTTTACGATGGTCTTTGGTATGACCCGACTGCAAGTAGAACTCGCGATCTCCCGGTCGAGAGGCGGACATGCTAGCTGCTAGGCCAACTCGTGGTCATCATAAACATGGCTAGAAACAAATGTGACAGTGAAAATTATATTTCACAAAGTCTCTGTGAAAACAGCGTCCTTACTGTATGCGCGTGCTGAAATTAGCATCAGGTGTTTCCCATAATGACTGGGTCCTGTGACTGAGTGTGGCCACTCGAGTGTGTGAAGGCATAACAGTCAAGTGTTCACCTGCTGTGCGACCACAACTTTTAGCTTGCCTGTATATCGGCATGCATCATCACCAAAACGCCTCATTTTCATTGATAACCCATCACAAAGCATCGTGAGTTGTAGTGTGACTGTAGCTTTATTCTTCTGTTAGCTAGTTGTGATGTCAGAGTCACATAGTTCTCTGTTACTATAGATGCATGCTTGAATCTTGTGTTCTACACAAATATGAACTTCCCAATCTCCATGATGATTTCTTTAACTCGAAAGGAAAGGCTGCCTGAGAGCAGCAGGGATTTTGCTATGTTTGCTGTATTAGCCGTATGTTTGCAGTATTAATCCTGGTATATGGTAGACATATTTGGCAGATTTGACAGACTTTACTGTTTCACCTCTCACTGACTGTCAGAGTCGTAACTTACCAGGAAGTCGGAAGTCAAGGTGCTCCCATACACTAAAGACCTGGGGGAATCTCACAGTTCCTGCTTGCTGCTCTACTTCATCATTGCTGTTTTTTTCTTCTTTCCAAGCTGATCCACTAGTATTAGTACTAGTAGTATGCTAGTATGCTAGATTATTGGCTTGTGAAAATAGTGTGCTTAGGAGAAATGTGCGCGTGTGTGTGTGTGGTTTTATCATCCCTCTAGCATCTCCTGATTAAATACAAAGAGGAAGATACTTTTCAGAGTATGGAGTGTGGACCTAATTACATTTAAATGTTTATTTCACTTCACATCACATCACATTACATCACGCGTTTTAAAGGGATAGTTCGGGATTTTTGACATGAATCTGTATGGCATTCCCATCAATAGTGTTGTGCAAACACACTGACTTACCCCTGACAGCATCCTGTGAGTCCAGTTCTTGTCCAGTTTTGGTCCAGAAGAAAGTAGTCCGGCAAGTTTGTTGGGGTCACGAAAGTAAAACGTTTTTCGTCTCAAAACAGTATGTGTTCAAAAGAGTGATATATTTGCATCACAAAACCGTTGCCAAATAAAAAGTCAGACCTCGAAATCGCTTGGCACTATTTTCTCTCCCTCGGTATCACTGCGCGCTGTCATGTTGACATCTGCGCAGGAATCAACACCTTTCCCATTGTTTGGCAGTGATTAGGAGTTCAGATCAGCGGCGCTAACAAGCTAATTTGAGAGCAAGAACAGCGACAAATTTATCACCTTCTATAACCTATACAATAATATATTTGTGAAAATGGTGCGCACTTGCGACTATCCAGGCTGTAGCAACAAAGATGTGGCTGAATCTCCGCACACATTTCACCGTCGTAGTCAGACATGTTGTCGCTAACTTTGCTAGCAGTAAACAATGTAGTGATGTGTCGGTCGCGAACGATCCGGTTCAAAGAGCCGGCTCTTTGAATTGAACGACGGGAGCCGGCTCTTCGGTGGGAGCCGAGTTGGGGAACCGAATCAGTTTTTTGTCCTTAGGTGCCTGCTGAAGGATGATTGTCTATTTGACAACCATGATCATTGTTTTGTTGCCGTGAATTCCTAAAGCTCATGATATAAATTGTCGCTCATAAATTGACAGGTTCGGTCGGCAACCGCCTCGGCATGGCCAGATTAATCTGCGGTATACAACGAGACAGTCATTATAACAGGAGCATATTTGCTGTTCCAGCGGCTTCTCATTACTGGTGGAGCAGAGTGCGGCACTTTTTTCTCTTTTTCCATGCGCTCAAGGTGCCACATATTTTGTTGCATATTGTTCTGTGTTTGTTAAAATAATTTCCAACTTTGCTTCATAGTTTCTTAGGCCTGATTTATACTTCATAATTTATTTTGTGGCATTTTGTTCAAGGTCGAGTGTGAAATAAAGCCATAAAGGATAAACAGTTGATGTCTTCTGTGTATTTTATATTGGTAATATAACACAGTTTTGTATTATGTTTGTGAGAAAATAATTTATTAATTGGTAAGTAAGTTTTATTTCTATAGCTAGAACATTGTTACACTGCTATATTTTACAAAGCTTTACAATGGCTACAAAAACTAAAAAATAAAATGGAAAACATCCTATTGATAAAATATAAATAATAATGTAATTAATTAACTAGTTAATTG
Organism: Neoarius graeffei; assembly: GCF_027579695.1. Lineage (NCBI taxonomy): Eukaryota > Metazoa > Chordata > Actinopteri > Siluriformes > Ariidae > Neoarius > Neoarius graeffei. Next base: position 33,717,380 of record NC_083595.1, read on the forward strand.
CAGCAATTAAATCAAAAATAAAATCTCAGGAGCCGTTTGGGAGCCGAAAGAGCCGGCTCCTTATAGTAAGAAGAGCCAAAAGAGCCGGCTCCCGAAAAAGAGCCGAAATTCCCATCACTAAAACAATGAATGAAACAGCCGTGGCTGTCACCTGGCGGCAGCGCGCAGTGATAAGAAGGGAGAGAAAATAGTGCCAAGCGATTTCGAGGTCTGACTTTTTATTTGGCAACGGTTTTGTGATGCAAATATATCACTCTTTTGAACGCATACTGTTTTGAGACGAAAAACGTTTTACTTTCGTGACCCCAACAAACTTGCCGGACTACTTTCGTCTGGACCAAAACTGGACAAGAACTGGACTCACAGGATGCTGTCAGGGGTAAGTCAGTGTGTTTGCACGACACTACTGATGGGGATGCCATACAGATTCATGTCAAAAATCCCGAACTATCCTTTTAAGGTGTTTTAAGGTGAATGAACAGAAAGCCTTTTATTGAATGAAATGATCTTATACAACATACCATTACATCCTTAATTAGTATACAGCCAAATTTGTAAAAGATATTTAGAGATTTTAAGAAGGATTGCTGTGTGTATGAGATGATTGTCTAGACCAGAGGTTCTCAACCTTTTCTACTTAGAGGCCCACCTATTTGTACTTGTAACGAGTCGGGGCCCATTAAAAATGCTCCCCAATTATTTTGGCTCATCTATTCTATTAGAATCTAATAATCTATTGTAAAGTGTATTAATGGGATGCGACATCACTCCCTGTTACAGATGGAGCCCAGGAATTAAATAAATGCAATAAAACCAAACCATTTTTAATTGTAGGTATTGTATTTAAAACTGTATGGATGTGCCAGAGCCAACATAAAACCATGCATGCAGGGCATTCTCAGTCCAAAGGGATTCATGATCCAAAAGTGGAGTCTGGTCCATTAACACAAGAACTTATTGCTATGTTTGTGTACAGCCAACAAGCAAGTTATTAAAACCAAGAAGTCCACTCAAAAGAAGTGGATATAGAAACCGGTCAATGGGATTAGATCCTTAGACATTAATAAAGAAGGATTTTTCCTATGAGTTGGAAAGTTATCCATCCGTTGAGTTCCCTGACATCTCAAACTACCTGGTGCTGCAGACATCGTTCTACACGGACACACAGATGAAAACCTGGAAGCACATGGAGGAGTACAACCTTTTATATGTGTCCGGGTTAAAGATCTGGGGATCAGGACACTACAAGATAGACGGTGGTAGATGGATCTAAGTGCAGGAAGAGTGTTTATTAGCAGGCATCATATTTACAGAAACGAAAGCAAAACAGAAAGCAGAATCATAAAGCAGAGTATTTAAACAGCGTTATAAACGTGACAGTGATAATGATAATACTTCTCAAAGCCTCCTGTGCATGCTGATTGTGCTCAAATCAGTATCAGGTGTTTCCCATAACGACTGGATCCCAAGCGCGCACACAACTTGCTCCGTGAGCGTGCGTGGCCGCACAAGCTGTGCCAGGTTCAAGCGCGCAAAGACGTGACAGTCAAGTGTTCATCTGCTGTGTGACCACAACTTTTAGCTCATGTGTATATTGCCACCAAAATGCCTCATTTTCATCGATAACCCATCGCAAAGCATCATGAGCTGTAGTGTGACCGTAGCTTAATGAGGCAGATGTGATGTCGGATGCAACCCAGCAATTGTACCATCCATCCATCCGTTTTGGCATATCACTATAGTGACATGGCCACTCTGACGGCTTCAGCCATCAAAGTCTCTAGCAAACATTACAGTAGTGGTTTCCCGTTGCCTTCTACTGGATTATTAAAGAGGTTTTCTCCTCTCAATTATTCACACCTATGGACAATTTAGAGCCACCAATTAGTCTAACCTGCATGTCTTTGAACTGTGGGAGAAACCAGAGCACCCGGAGGAAACCCACACATACCCCTTTTCCACCAAATCAGTTCCAGGGCTGGTTCGGGGCCAGTGCTGGTGCTGGTTCACAACTCGTTCAACTTGCAAGCCAGCTGAGAACCAGTTTGCTTTTCCATAGCTCGCGGTGCTAAGGGAAGCCACGTCATTACGTCGCTGTATACGTCAATTACGTCGCGGTACACGTCAGTTACGTCGCTACATTTGCATAAACCTTGGCACGAATATCGAAGCGAAAATAACGCGGAAGAAGCAGCAGCAGCAACAACAACAATAATAATAATGGATGACTTTGCGTTTGTACAGCTGCTGCTTCTCGTCGCTTAAAAATGGCGATCTTTTGCGCTCTTGTTATTGTTGTTGGTCTTAACAACTCCGCTGACATAAGCGGTTCTTTCCTCTGGCCCAGCAGAGAGTTGGTGCTAGCCTGGAACCGGTTTTTCTGGCCCCAGAGCCAGTTCTTTGTCAGTGGAAACAGAAAACCCGGTTCCAAACTAAGCACTGGCCCCGAACCAGCCCTGGTGGAAAAGGGGCAACAGACCACGCAAACTCCACACAGAAAGGCCCCCATCAGCTGCTGGGCTTGAACCCAGAACCTTCTTGCTGTGAGGCAACAGTGCTAACCACTACACCACTGTGCCACCCAATTGTACCCTACTACGAGTAAAAATTAGCTTCAACTTGGAAAAAAAAATTGTAGCCCACCAGATGGCGCTTAGTGGGCCGCAGCCCAGTGGTTGAGAAACACTGATCAAGACCCTGTGAGAAATTTAAAGTCCTGTGCCTGCCTAGGAACCCCTGTCCTTATTACTAAGGTCTGATGTCGGTGAATGTGCAAAAAAGCAAAACAAAACCAAAAAAAAACCACCACAATATAAGAAAAACTGCAATTATAAAGATTTGACATCCTGTTCATTCATACTAATCTGGTAACTAATTTGATATTAGAAAAGTACAATAAACAGGCAATAAAATGGCATCACTTCAATGTAATCTATAATTAAATCTGCATTTAATCACAGTCTGTATTAGATCTAATCAGTTAACTGAAATTGCCTGAAGTCATCCAGCATCTCCATGTGTTCTGATTTCTCATGTAAAACATTTGCGTCTTTTGTTCAGCCACAGAGACCTGAAGCCAGAGAACCTGCTGTTGGATGAAAAGAACAACATCAGAATAGCAGACTTTGGAATGGCTTCTCTGCAGGTTGGAGACAGTCTCTTGGAAACTAGCTGTGGGTGAGTCATACTTTAATAGCAGCTTTCACAGACGTCTGTCTCCATGGCAAAACAATCCATACGTTTATTGCTTGCTGTTGGTATATCACAGAGATACTAAAAATATCAGGGTCCAGAATCAATCATTTCAAACTTAAGTGTAGATTTGTTCACAAGTCTGTTTTTGAGATGCTGAACACACTGATTGAAAATAATAATAATAATAATAATAATAATAATAATAATACAGTGGATATAAAAAGTGTACACACCCCGTTAAAATGATAGGTTTTTCTGATGTAAAAAAAAATGAGACCACGATAAATAATTTCAAAACTTTTCCCACTTTAATGTGACCTATAACTTGTACAATTCAATTGAAAAACAAACAAATCTGTTTGGGGGACAAACATAAAATGTACAATAAGCTGGTTGCATAAGTACGGAAGCCGCGAGAGGCCCTTCATATAATCTTTTTTTATTCACCTTGTTATCCCGAGATAACGACATAATTAATTCAGGATCTCGAGAAAACAACACAACTAATTCGAGATCTCAAGAAAATAAAACCGTTATTCCGAGATCTCAAGAAAACAAAACAATTATTCAGTGATCTCGAGAAAACAAAACAATTATTTCATGATCTCAGCTGGATCACTGTATCTCCGTCGGTAGAGACGAAGCCGGGCCAGTCTTCTGCAGAGGTGCTGCGGACTAATTTTGAAATTATCCCTTATTAAAAGACTTAATGCAATCTCTCCCTGTGTCAAACCCTGATCAAAATATTGCCTTATTAAGTGATCGATTATTCCAGACATTCTAATGACCAAAGTTGCGTCTATACAGAATGAGAAATAGCCCCAAAGTCAGCATATCACAAGTCTCTTGGCGTACCTGAATGAACCATTTCTCAGCTGTTTACTCGAGATCATGAAATAATTGTTTTGTTTACTTGAGATCACGGAATAATTGTTTTGTTTTCTCGAGATCTTGAAATAACGGTTTTGTTTTCTCGAGATCTCGAATTAGTTGTGTTGTTTTCTCGAGATCCTGAATTAATTATGTCGTTATCTCGGAATAACAAGGTGAATTAAAAAAAAGGATTATATGAAGGGCCTCTCTCGGCTTCCATACATAAGTGTGTACACCCTTAAACTAATACTTTGTTGAAGCGCTTTTTGATTTAATTACATCATTCAGTCTTTTGGGGTTGGAGTCTATCAGCCTGCCACATCTAGACTTGACGATATTTGCCCACTCTTCCTTGCAAAAGCGCTCCAAATCTGTCAGATTGCGAGGGCATCTCTTGTGCACAGCCCTCTTCAGGTCACCCCACAGATTTTCAATTGGATTTAGGTCTGGGGTCTGGCTGGGCCATTCCAAAACTTTTTTGGGGTCACTGTCATGCTGAAAGATGAAATTCCTCTTCATCTTCAGCTTTCTAGCAGACACCTGAAGGTTTTGGGCCAAAATTGACTGGTATTTAGAACTGTTCATAATTCCCTCCACCTTGACTAAAGCCCCTGTTCCAGCTGAAGAAAAACAACCCCAAAACATGATGCTGCCACCACCATGCTTCACCGTGGGTGTGGGGTTCTTTTGGTGATGCGCAGTGTTGTTTTTGCGCCAAACATACCTTTTGGAATTGTGGCCAAAAAGTTCAACCTTGGTTTCATCAGACCATAACACATTTTCCCACATGCTTTTGGGAGAGTTGATGTATTTTTTTTTTTTTTTTGCAAAATTTAGCCAGGCCTGGATGTTTTTCTTTGACCCTACCCCATAGTCCAGACATATGGAGAATACGGGAGATTGTTGTCACATGTAGTGCACAACCAGTACTTGCCAGAAATTCCTGCAGCTCCTTCAGTGTTGCTGTAGGCCTCTCGGCAGCCTCCCTGACCAGTTTTCTTCTTGTCTTTCCATCAATTTTTGAGGGACGTAGTTCTCAGTAATGTCACTGTTGTCCCATATTCTCTCCACTTCTTGATGACGGTCTTCACTGTGCTCCATGGTATATCTAATGCTGTGGAAATGTTTTTGTACCCTTCTCCTGACTGATACCTTTCAACAATGAGATCCCTGTGATGCTTTGTAAGCTCTCTGTGAACCCTGGCTTTCGCTGGAGGATGCAACTGAGTAAATGTCTGAACTTTATTTGGGATTAATCAGAGTCATTTTACTTGATGTCAGGTGTGAACCCAAAAAGACTGAATGCTGTAATTAAATCAAAAGGTGCTTCAACGAAGTATTAGTTTAAGGGTGTGTACACTTATGCAACCAGCTTATTGTACATTTTGTTTTTCCCCCGAAACAGATTTATTTGTTTTTTGATTGAACTCTACAGGTTATAGGTCACATTAAAGGTGGGAAAAGTTTTGCAATTTTTATCGTGGGCTCATTTTTTTTTTTTAACATCAGAAAAATGTGTCATTTTAACGGGGTGTGTAGACTTTTTATATCCACTGTAGTAGAAAAATCTTTTACTCTGAGCTCTGGTTTCAGATCAGTTTGCAGAAACACAAGATCAGAAAGGTGGATGGTTGATGGTCACAGGGTTAGGCGATGCAATGGGATGTTTTTTTAGGTAAAGACATGCTGTCGGGGCAAGTAGTTAACAGAATTTGATATGCTCTTGAGCATTACAGAAACATTACATTGTCTGTAAATTGAGTGATTTAAAATAGATGTGCATGTAGTGTGCACAGGACAAACATCCTGTTATATTATTATTGCAAGCCTCCTCAGACAACTTGCCTTTCTGTAGCAAATGTCACAGTCGCTACATGCCTCAATACCCAATCCTCCTCGGTCTTCTTTTCCTCCAAGTTATGACACGGAAAAATCCCCAAAGCTGTAATTCATGATTTTTTATTTTTATTTTATTGAGCTTCGCCTTAACATAATTGAAAATAATATGTACAAGAAAACACAATAATAAGTACGATTACACGTAGGCAGCGTCACGACAACAGTTTACACCAATTACTGTGGGTTAATAAAAACAAAACAAAAGAAGATGGATAGATACGCTAATACACTAAAATGCAATGCAATGCAATTAAAAAAAACAAAAACAAAACTGAACATTAATCTAAAAACAAGGTAATGGGGCTGGTAAGGATGTGTGACTTGTTACATTTCACACAGACAGTTTTCCATGAACGCGGGTCTTGTACGTTATACACAGAGATAAGTGCATCATGATAGTAAGCTTGGAACAAAAATTTAAACTGTATGAGAGAAACCTGAGTTAACCTAAAATGTTCAGGAAGAGAGTTCCAAATTCTAGTGGTTCTCACAAAAAAATGATTACTGGTGTGTCACAGTTCAACACTTACGAGGACGAAAGGAGATTACATTGGGATTTGTAGTAGATCTATTTAATCTAGGTGGTATCAAACGACTGGGTAAAACATCAGATAAGATTGTTACAATAGCATTTATGACCTTAAAAAAAATCATGTCCAAAAACTCGTGCCAATAGCAATGGCAACAAAACGGTTCACTCCACATGCAGTCTGTCGACCTCCGTTTGATCACAAAACAATAAAGGTTTCCCGAATCAACATGTCAGCAACTTCAAATCAATATTAGATTAGATTAGATTCACTTTATTCATCCCACATCGGGGAAATTCACGTGTTACAGTAGCAAGAAAATGTCAAACAGATAACAAAATAAAACTGAAATAAAAATTAGACAAACGAAGGATTAAATACAGAGGGCTATTTGCATTATCTACCGTGAAAAAGTATAGAAAAATTGCCTTATTGAGAGGCTCGGAAAAATTGCACATTACAGGTGGACTCTGTATATATACACACATATATACATCTCATCTCATTATCTGTAGCCGCTTTATCCTTCTACAGGGTCACAGGCAAGCTGGAGCCTATCCCAGCTGACTACGGGCGAAAGGCGGGGTACACCCTGGACAAGTCGCCAGGTCATCACAGGGCTGACACATAGACACAGACAACCATTCACACTCACATTCACACCTACGGTCAATTGAGAGTCACCAGTTAACCTAACCTGCGTGTCTTTGGACTGTGGGGGAAACCGGAGCACCCGGAGGAAACCCACGCGAACACGGGGAGAACATGCAAACTCCACACAGAAAGGCCCTCGCCGGCCACGGGGATCGAACCCAGACCTTCTTGCTGTGAGGCGACAGCGCTAACCACTACACCATCGTGCCGCCCATATATATATATATACACATATACATAAACATAAGTATGCATAAAAATAGTTTAGGGCCTATATTATTGCACATAATAATTGCATCGATGAGAGATGGCAGAGGTAGTAGTGGTGAAGTAGTGCAAATTAAACGATTAGTGAAATGTTAGTGTCTCATTTTCTGGATCAAGCCGAAAAGTTTGTCTACTTCGCCGGCGCTGATTGAAAATTATGTGATTGCATTCTTGCACGCTGATTGGCCAAAGCTCAGACGGTATTCGTGAACCTTACGCGCCATGCTGATTTCCCCCCAATCAACGCACAGGAATGCAATCGCATGATTTTCAATCATGGCGGCACTGGTAGAGTAGATGAACTTTTTGGCTCAGTTCAGAAAATCAGCGACAGGGGACACTGATATGGATTTGAAGTTGCTGATATGGTGATTCAGGAAACATTTATTGTTTTGTGATCAAACAGAGACTAACAGATTGTATGTGGAGTGGACCGTTCATGAATTACAGTTTTGGGGATTTTTCCGTGTCATAACTTGTAGGAAAAGAAGATCGAGGACAATTGTGTACTGTCGCTAATATCAGAGCCACTCCTACCGTACCTATCCCTTGCACTGGCTTTACCTAATCTGCATGTCTCTGAACTGTGGGAGGAAACCCACACAGACACAAGAAGGATGTGCAAACTCCACACAGAAAAGCCCCATCAGCCATGAGGTTTGAACCCAGAACCTTCTTGCTGTGAGGCAACAGTGCTAACCACTGCACCACCATGCTGCCCTAAACCCTAACGCTAGCAGCATTTAGTGTATCTTTTTAGACATAATTTAATCACTGACATGGAAAGGTGTACACGAGAGGCAGATAATATTGCATTTTAAATTTGTGGAAGCACTGTTGCAAGTTAGCAGGAAAATTTACATGCTAGCTAATGACTGAATCTAACAAGCTAGTGTGTAGACCTTCATGGTTAATACAACCCCGATTCCAAAAAAGTTGGGACAAAGTACAAATTGTAAATAAAAACGGAATGCAATGATGTGGAAGTTTCAAAATTCCATATTTTATTCAGAATAGAACATAGATGACATATCAAATGTTTAAACTGAGAAAATGTATCATTTAAAGAGAAAAATTAGGTGATTTTAAATTTCATGACCACATCTCAAAAAAGTTGGGACAAGGCCATGTTTCCCACTGTGAGACATCCCCTTTTCTCTTTACAACAGTCTGTAAACGTCTGGGGACTGAGGAGACAAGTTGCTCAAGTTTAGGGATAGGAATGTTAACCCATTCTTGTCTAATGTAGGATTCTAGTTGCTCAACTGTCTTAGGTCTTTTTTTTGTCGTATCTTCCGTTTTATGATGCGCCAAATGTTTTCTATGGGTGAAAGATCTGGACTGCAGGCTGGCCAGTTCAGTACCGGGACCCTTCTTCTACACAGCCATGATGCTGTAATTAATGCAGTATGTGGTTTGGCATTGTCATGTTGGAAAATGCAAGGTCTTCCCTGAAAGAGACGTCGTCTGGATGGGAGCATATGTTGCTCTAGAACCTGGATATACCTTTCAGCATTGATGGTGTCTTTCCAGATGTGTAAGCTGCCCATGCCACACGCACTAATGCAACCCCATACCATCAGAGATGCAGGCTTCTGAACTGAGCGCTGATAACAACTTGGGTTGTCCTTCTCCTCTTTAGTCCGAATGACACGGCGTCCCTGATTTCCATAAAGAACTTCAAATTTTGATTCGTCTGACCACAGAACAGTTTTCCACTTTGCCACAGTCCATTTTAAATGAGCCTTGGCCCAGAGAAGACGTCTGCGCTTCTGGATCGTGTTTAGATACGGCTTCTTCTTTGAACTATAGAGTTTTAGCTGGCAACGGCGGATGGCACGGTGAATTGTGTTCACAGATAATGTTCTCTGGAAATATTCCTGAGCCCATTTTGTGATTTCCAATACAGAAGCATGCCTGTATGTGATGCAGTGCCGTCTAAGGGCCCGAAGATCACGGGCACCCAGTATGGTTTTCTGGCCTTGACCCTTACGCACAGAGATTCTTCCAGGTTCTCTGAATCTTTTGATGATATTATGCACTGTAGATGATGATATGTTCAAACTCTTTGCAATTTTACACTGTCGAACTCCTTTCTGATATTGCTCCACTATTTGTCGGCACAGAATTAGGGGGATTGGTGATCCTCTTCCCATCTTTACTTCTGAGAGCCGCTGCCACTCCAAGATGCTCTTTTTATACCCAGTCATGTTAATGACCTATTGCTAATTGACCTAATGAGTTGCAATTTGGTCCTCCAGCTGTTCCTTTTTTGTACCTTTAACTTTTCCAGCCTCTTATTGCCCCTGTCCCAACTTTTTTGAGATGTGTTGCTGTCATCAAATTTCAAATGAGCCAATATTTGGCATGAAATTTCAAAATGTCTCACTTTCGACATTTGATATGTTGTCTATGTTCTATTGTGAATACAGTATCAGTTTTTGAGATTTGTAAATTATTGCATTCCGTTTTTATTTACAATTTGTACTTTGTCCCAACTTTTTTGGAATCGGGGTTGTACAATATAAAGGCAAAATGGTAGTTGGAACAAAAGAAAAGTGTTGGATATAGCAATATTTCCCTCAGAAGTGTTGGTAAATTGCTAACAAAAGACTCGGTACAACTAAAATCCCAGTGTAAGTATTAGCATCGAACACAAAGTCGTGTCTGCCGTCCCTACTGCTTCTGCCATATTGAGAAAGATAAACCTTGTGTCACACCAATGTTGTGAACTCATAGTTATTAAAAATGTCTTCCGAAGTGGTGAATAACAGAAAAATGTATTTATAAAATTGCCTTTTTTCAAAATCACTGTAAATAAAACGTCATTTTAGCTTACATACATTTCTATGCTAATATTGCCTGCTGTTGTTCAACAAATCCTGCAAACCAGTGAGTTCCTACTCCCCGATACTTTGAGTCAGTGGACGACTTTGCAGATAAAACTGTTCTTATCTGCATGCATCAGGAAGCGTAGCCTGATAGCCTGACCTGAGGTGCAGTCTGACAGCAGAGATAAGTAAAGGACAGCAAATACACAAGGGCTTTTAAATTTTTTATTTTTTTGAGGGTCTATAAGGTCTAGGGTGGCACGGTGGTGTAGTGGTTAGCACTGTCGGCTCACAGCAAGAAGGTTCTGGGTTTGAGCCCCAGGACCGGCGGGGGCCTTTCTGTGTGGAGTTTGCATGTTCTCTGCGTGAGTGTGAATGGTTGAGAGGAGAAACCCTCTATAATAATCCAGTAGAAGGCAACAGGAAAGCACTACTGTAATTCTCCCAGAGACTTTGATGGCTGAAGCTATCAGAGCGGCCATGTCACTGTAGTGATATGCCAAAATGGATGGATAAGGTCTAGACGTTCAGAGCCCATAAGCTCTAACACTCTCCATATGATCTGGCTGCATAGCCTTCTCTTCAGTTTAAAGTAAAAATGCTCATTATTTCATCAGTGGGACTATTATCTCAATAAAACACTTGGCATTATAGCTGAGCAAGACATATAAAAGGAGGCGAGATAATAGGTTGGTACTGTGTATACTATAGAGTCATCCCTCAGTGACCTCTGATTCCACGTCTTTTCTTCATATTAGCGAGTGCTAGCGCTAGGAAAGCATTGCGCTGGCACTAGCGTGCTGAGATTATTGATTGTCCCCTCATGGCTGCCTGGCCCATCTCTAAGCGCAGATATGACAGTTTTTAATTAAACACATTCATCTTTAGCCTCCTCGTGTGCTCTCTGCTTGACACAAATGTATTCTGTTTACCACAGCTAATGGACTTGGGTTGAATATAAAATGGTGGGCATTTCACACACATGTACACAGTGAAACGCACTGCTTGTTTTACATAGTGTATTTTATGCCTCCTTTATTTGTAACCGAGGCTGACTTCTCATTTGGTGGACCGACCCTGTTTTTAATTCACTAAGCCCTCATAGCCACTCTGCTAGATAGGTTAAGTGTTTAGCGCTGTTGTTAGCAGGACAGTCCAGAGCTAGCATGGTTCCTCAAGTTATATTGCGATTATATTGTGCTTATCACGTTTGTGTTGTGGTTTAGTAAAGATGGTGGTTTAATGAGCTAACAAAATCAATAACAATGTAAACAAAAGCTTTCTTTCTCTCAGGTATAGGAAGTGTGATGCTACAGAGAACGCATTTGCAATAAATTGTATCCATATTAGCGCAAGGTTGTGCTAATGTGACAAAAAAAAAGTTCACTAATGAGCAACGAGCATGTAAATGTATTTTTATGATTAAATGTATATTGTAGAGAGCTTTATCTGTGACGAATCTCAGTCATCCAGGTATATAGTAATCTGTGGTTGGTTGAAGAGAGCAACTGGACTTGCTTGAAGATTCTTGAAAACGTTACGAAATGTTTTCAAGAATCTTCAAGCAAGTCCAGTTGCTCTCTTCAACCAACCACAGATTACTATGTACCTGGATGACTGAGATTCGTCACAGATATGTTTCTACGCACTTTGGGATGAGTTCCCTTTGACTGGTGCAGGAGTATGAGAGGACTTCCAGATAACTGGCAGACATCTTAGCCAGAGAGGATCGTTTATTTTTGTCAACCTGGAACGACCATCATTGAACAGAGGTGGGTGTCTGACATCTTTTATCAGCCACCTACAATGCAGCCATCAGCATTCTGATTCGGATTATATGATGATCCATGAGAGGATAAATACTGAATACTCCCTATTAGTCAGACAGAACTGAGGAAGCCTTTAGGATGAGAGGCAAAACGTTTTCAAGAATCTTCAAGCAAGTCCAGTTGCTCTCTTCAACCAACCACAGATTGTAGAGAGCTGTTCAAATAATTATGGGTTAAAAGCAGTGGGCAGCCACACTACAGCGCCCAGTCAGGGGTTAGGTACCTTGCTCAAGGGCACTTCAGCCCAAGGCCACCCCATGTTAACCTAACTGCATGTCTTTGGACTGTGGGGGAAACCGGAGCAAACCCATGCAGAACATGCAAACTCCACACAGAAAGGCCTTCGCCGGCCGCTGGGTTCAAACCCGGGACCTTTTTGCTGTGAGGCGACCGTGCTAACCACTACGCCAATCAATGAAGGCTCGTTGATTAGCATGGGGCACGAAGGCCAGCCCATATGATCCAATCCAATGACACCTTTCTGTTTTAGCCACCATTAACTTTTTCAGCAGTTTGTGCTACAGTAGCTCTTCTTTGGGATTGGCCCCATGCGAATCAATGAGCCTTCAACACCCGTGACCCTGTCGCCGGTTCACCGGTCGTCCTTCCTTGGACCACTTTTGGTAGGTACTAACCACTGCATACCAGGAACACTCTGCAAGATGTGCCATTTTGGAGATACTCAGACCCAGTCATCTCTCCATCACAATTTGTCCCTTGTCGAAGTCACTCAGATCCTTACGCTTGCCCATTTTTCCTGCTTCCAACACATCAACTTCAAGCATTGACTAGTCTCTTGCTGCCGAATATATCCCACCCCTTGACAAGTGCTATTGTAATGAGATAGTCAATGTTATTCACTTCATCTGTCCGTGGTCATCATGTTATTGCTGATTGGTGTACACATCTATTATCATGGTAGTGGCAGTAATACTGGAGCTGCAAAACCAGCAAAAATGTTACATCTGGCCTTATTTTTCGCCTTCTCACTCTGATCGCGAAGAGATGAGGTGCTGCCAGAACTCTGGTGCAAATCATTTTTACAATAAAAGCCTGCGTTGCACTTTTTTGTATTGGTTTTGAAAATGTGGGCTTCTGTCCACACACACCACTAACAGCAGCACCTGAAAGGAAGATAAATTCTGAGGGGTGTTGTATTTCCTATTTCTGAAGTTCACCTTAGGGGATGGTTGTGGTTAAGGCATTTGTTTTTGATGGCCAGTTGGAAATGCTTAGTTCACAGTGCTGGACTGATAGCTGTCAGTGCGAAAAGGCATGCAAAAATAATTTATGATTATTATTAATTGTTTAATATAGCAGGCATTTGAACGAACTTGCAGTATTCTGAACAGTGCAAAATAAAGCATTTGGAAAGGTAACGTGTGCACATTAAGCAATCAGTGTAGCATTCATGTCTGAACTGTTGTATGGAATAAAAGATAAAGTGTGTTGTTACTGGAAAATAATGATGCAGCTCACTGTGAAGCACAGTTACTGTTACCCATGGATTAAAGCAAAAAAAAATCATCTGACTGAAAAAAAAAGCTCCATGTCGTTGGCCCCTACCATGTCAGCGATGCGTCAAATTTTAAACGCCGTGTTGTCCATTATCCCCTAGGCCCCTACTTATAGTACATTTACATAATTTTAACAAATGACTAAAGCTAAGGCAAGACTTTACCATTGTCATTACTGGCTATTCATGATGAACCATCAAGTTTTCAGCGCAAAGTGCAAATTTATTTCAACAATACTTTAGTAATGCACAACAGTGGTTCAGAGAAAAGTGCAAGTGCAGTCGAACTTGAACCATGCTTTCAGAAGAGTGGAACAGAAAGAAAAATAGGAAAATCTGTTGAAATAAAGCCAGGAAACAAGAAAAGTAAAGTGAAAGTTCACTTTTTCTGCTTCTTCGCAGTGAAGCCAAAAGCATCTAGTTTGGCAACACCCGATGCCTGTTTTTGTTTCTTTTTCCTTGGCACAGCAGCAGGAGCTTGCCATTATCGCCCATTTCATTTCGCCAAGCCCATCTCCACTTATTCTTTACCGTTTTGTCGATGTCTGACACATCTGTGCCTTCATTTAAAAGAAGCACGTCCATGCTGGCAAAACCGAAAGTAATTTGACGCGCTCTAGTGATGGAAATCGAAGGGCCTATGTCTGGTGAAATATGGCCTTATACGCAGTACTCGAGTTGAGGGGGGATGTGGGGGGAGGCATCCCCCTTCTGAAATAAAAATCTCAAATCATCCCCCTTATAAAACGGCCATCCCCCCATCACATCCCTTGGGCCATTTTACCAATTAATGTGGAAATTAGCCTACTATTATTTTAACAAATATTACTACCATTTCAACATTAGAGGCTTTGCGCAGTGATAGCCTACATGTAGCCGGATAAAAAAGACGCATATTTATTTATTCGGTTGCACCTCTCATTCACACCTATACAGCTAAACAGCTACTTTTGCAAACTCTGGGCAGAGTGGAGATTTCTGAAAACTCCATCTTCAGACACTCGTGTAAATCGGGAAAACGAAGCAGCAGTGGGCGAGAGGGCGCACGTGAATATAATGAGTCATAGGTGTGAATCTTTCACCGAATGCCAATTGTCCCGGTTCTTCATGAAATCGCACGCGCACGCACAAATTTGTTAGGTTAACTTTCAAATAAATGTTCTTGTGCACTTGCGACACCGGAGCCACTTTCCTGAATTTTGAGCTTTGGAGTATTCGCTTCTTTATCTATTTAACCAATTAATTTATTTGTCACATACATTAAATTACTAATGTAAACCATTAGTAGCCTATTTAAGCAATAGCTGTTTTCTCCACTGTTTTCTGACCTTTTGTACTTAGTGAATAAGACACTTCATTACACTCCACTGACCGACATCCAATTCCGGACTTTTTTGAAAATGTAAAATATAGGCCTACGAGATGTTTTTTTGGGACTTAATTTGCGTTGGTCCTTCACTATTAATTTTTGAGACTGACGAGGCACTAAATACTGTGGAATTATTTTCTCCTTACTATGAAGTTTGGCATCTTAAACAAGTGTCGGGAAATCTTGCAGCCCGACTCTGCAGCCTCCAATGTTTAAGCGAACTGCTGAAACCATAATGTTTAAAGATTAAATCGTAGGCTAATCAAACCAAAGAAAAACACAGTCTTTCCAGAACGTTGTCTGCCGAAGCCTGTTTAACCTACAAAAGGCTTAATAGCAAAGGTCTTGCTGCGGCTTCAACAGGACTGTTTAGATTTTTCACCTGATCACCTTTCAATAGGCAAATATCATTATTATTACTACTACTACAATAGGCCTAGCATTAGTAGTAGGCAAGTAGTTGCCTAGTAGTAGGACAGCCAGATTGTTTCATCAGTGGAGCCGCCGTTAAAAGGAAACTGATGCGGAGCGCCGCGGCTCGCCTCGGGGTGAATCGCATCCCGAGGCGTGGGGCTGGCCTGCCCTGGCAGTGCTGGTTCGTTGGGGAGAGGGCAGAGGTCGCTGGCTGCCAAGTTTGGAGAGGCTGGGACCTCCCCTGGCCGAGTTACGAGCGTGCAAAGTCGGGCTGGAGCTGCCGATAGAAACGAAACTCAAGCCAAGCACCACGGCTCGCTGCCTACGCCAAGCCTCCCCGGGACTAGACAGTAGCGGAGGCTGTATTTATTTATTTATGCCTATCTAGCGCAACAACTTATTCCTTTACATATACTCAAACATAGCACAAGAAAGGGTTCAACAACAGGCAATCACAGCAGCTTGGTGAAGTTCTAAATCACATCGGTGTCAGACCTATGGGCCTACCCCCCCCCCCCCTTTCCCTCGGATCTGCATCACTCTCATTATTGATCTTTAGCGCTCCCAGTTGACGGAAATCCGTCGTAGCGACGGAAAACTTTAATCCATGCTGTTACCACCTGTAACAGTACACATACCGTATTATCATTTATAGGTACAGTTAACGCTGTGAAACACTGTGAAACAAGTTAGCTTTTGTTACACAGCCATTCCATTACCAATCTCAATTTTTCTTCTGTCTCGTAAAAAAACAAAACCAATCTAGTTTGTCATGTTACTGAGAAGACGTCTACCCTGAAGACTGTTACAAAGCTCTGACATTGGAGACTCCTTCCATACATGTTAAAGAAACCTCTCTTTTTATTCTATCCACATTCACTGGATATGAGTAATCACACGCTCTGATTGGCTACTCTACTACTAGGATATCAGCTCATATACTGTGAGTAGAGAAAAATAAAATGGCGGAGCGTGTTGCTCAACCAACCGAGGACCAAATAAAAACTCTACTCGAAAACAAAACTCCAAAAAAGCAACAAAATATGGAATAAAAGTATTTGATGGTAAGAACGTATCTGTTTAATTTTTCAAGAATTGTTATTATAGCATTTTTTACAAATTGCTATTGTCATTTCATCAGTTTGTTTACATTCTAAGTGGAAATGATTTCATCAGAGGTTTTGTCTAAAGTTTTTATTTATCGAATTTGCAAAAAATATAAATAAAAATGCTCTGTTTCTCAAAATCCAGTGAATGTGGATAGAATAAAACAGTTATTCCACTCAATCTCGTCGTACGTGGCTTATAGCCAACTTTGTGCTACGCGCCTCGTCAGCTATCAGCTCATGGATGACTCGATTTCGTGGAATAACTGTTAAATGGAGGACTTTCATGTGATATCATCGCAACTGAGGATTTACACGGCTGAAAAATTTGCGGTGGTCCGGTCGCCCAAGGCGACTTAATTTGTCATTTGGTGGGTAATTCCTGTCACTAGCCAGCCCGGCTGGCTAGTTGAAAATAAAAAATATATATGAAGCAAAGATTCAGACACACCGTCAACTAAAGCCGCCACATATTAAGTGCGTGCCGTGTCTGTGTTCATCGATGTGTTTATCGGCAGGACGGAAAATACCGAGGAATTCCGAATCATATCGTGTACGAGTCAGGCTGTCACTTTTTTTTCACTACTGCGCATGCATATAACGCATCTCATTGAATATTGCGGTAATCATGTTATCAAATTCAATAGATGTGGCCACATTATCGCCCATTTAAACACGTGTTTTTGTTATTGTTTACATCTACATCTGCCAAAGCTACGTTGCGATGTGGAATTTTCTGAAAGGTGTACAGAAACCGCCAGAGACGGGGACAAAGCGACCTCGGTCTGAAGAGGAGAAAATGGCCGCCGATAAAGCGTACGAGAAGGAGAAACGACAAAGGACTTATAAGCAAACGTGGGAGCAGGGTAGGCCTTGGCTGCGATACGATTTTTATGGAATAATTAATTTTTTTCAAGTTGATTCCTAGTCAGTATGAAGCTCCTAATGCTTTCTCTCTCAAAAATGGTTAAATACAGAAAGCATGTTGGACATATTTTGGTGCTATAGTCATGATAGTAAGTATATTTGTTTTCAATACTCATACACCAAGTTGCCAAGTTTTCCAATATATTATTATTTGTTGATATTATATTATGGTGCAGGCGGCATGGTGGTGTAGTGGTTAGTGCTGTCGCCTCACAGCAAGAAGGTCTGGGTTCGAGCCCCGTGGCCGGCGAGGGCCTTTCTGTGGGGAGTTTGCATGTTCTCCCCATGTCCGCGTGGGTTTCCTCCGGGTGCTCCGGTTTCCCCCACAGTCCAAAGACATGCAGGTTAGGTTAACTGGTGACTCTAAATTGAGCGTAGGTGTGAATGTGAGTGTGAATGGTTGTCTGTGTCTATGTGTCAGCCCTGTGATGACCTGGCGACTTGTCCAGGGTGTACCCCGCCTTTCGCCCATAGTCAGCTGGGATAGGCTCCAGCTTGCCTGCGACCCTGTAAGACAGGATAAAGCGGCTAGAGATGATGAGATGGGATGAGATATTATGGTGCTCTGTGTTCTCATTTATGTATTTAACAACAGTATCAAAATACTCGGGTCTTGAAATAAATGCACATTAGTCATGAACAATGGTAACTACTCTCTTTTGTGTTATTTTTGACAGAAGTAAAATTCATACATGAACAAATTTTGGCTAGTTGATTTTCTGTTTGGCTAATTACTTTGGAAGGGAACTAGTCCGGCTGGCTGGTGAAAAAATATATGAATTTCTAGGCCTGATTTATGTGGCCATGTTGTCAGGTGAGCTTTGTGTTTGACAATGACCGGCACAAGTGTACGCGAGTGATTGTAAGCCCAAATCAGTAAACATCTACAGATAAACTTGTAGAAGTTAGATCTAAAAGAACAATGCTAGAAACCTGTAGTGCTTTTGGATGTAATAACAAAGTCCTTCCCACGCCATGATGCGGCGCCAATCTCCATAGCCCTTGGCCTCTCGCCTATTACATAGCTAGGGTTACAGTGGGGGGCTAGTCCTCTGGTAACCACAAGAGTTTGACTCTCCACTCGCATCTGTATTGCAGCATGCCTTGCCAGATGGCAGTAGGTACCATTTTTATGATGGTCTTTGGTATGACCTGACCGTGAGTAGAACTCCCGATCAAGAGGCGGACGCGCTAACCACTCGGCCACTAGATGTAATAACACGTGTGGAGATAAGCCTGGTTTAACTTTTCACTGCTTCCCGTGTGCACACACAGACAGAGAGAGAGCAGTGGGCAGAATAAATAATAAACTAATACATTTGTGGGTAAATTATATGGATCTGTGATGCCTGCATGTTTCAGCTTTTGAATGTAGCGCGATCTGCTGGTATAAAATAAACCTTTAATCATTTCAGAGAGCTTGTACTGACTGCAGTCGTCTCGATTTTCATCATTAACTGTCGCGGCTGTTTCTTTGTTTGCCCAGCAATATGGCGGTGCGTGAAAAACAAAAATCTATGGTATGACGTCAGTGTAAGTCCTCTATAGAAAGCTTCACCACTTCAACGATTATATGTTTTTCTTTGTTAAATAACAACACTTTTTAAAGCCTGTTTTTTTACTAGTTATGCGATTAGAAAACTCCCTGTGAATGTGCTGTTATAATAGAAAGGTTGACATATCATAATGTGTGTATTAATATGGACGTGTGATTTGCATAACAGCTGGAGAGCCTGATGGTCCTGAGGTATAATGTTATTTAAGCAGCTAGAAATACTTGTTATGATTTCTTTTTCAATATGTTTAATTGACACCTAAAACATTGTTTAATCAATATTAATGACTTAATGCTATGCATTTTGCTAATGATGCAGAGTAGTAGGCCAATACTTACATTATAAAGTAAGTGACAGTCATATTTAGTTGCCCAGGCAGAATACATTATCTTTCTATGCATTCACAGAGTAATAATAATAATAATAATAATGATGATGATAACAATGGGGCGGCACGGTGGTGTAGTAGTTAGCGCTGTCGCCTCACAGCAAGAAGGTCCGGGTTCGAGCCCCGTGGCCGGCGAGGGCCTTTCTGTGCGGAGTTTGCATGTCCTCCCCGTGTCCGCGTGGGTTTCCTCCGGGTGCTCCGGTTTCCCCCACAGTCCAAAGACATGCAGGTTAGGTTAACTGGTGACTCTAAATTGACCGTAGGTGTGAATGTGAGTGTGAATGGTTGTCTGTGTCTATGTGTCAGCCCTGTGATGACCTGGCGACTTGTCCAGGGTGTACCCCGCCTTTCACCCGTAGTCAGCTGGGATAGGCTCCAGCTTGCCTGCGACCCTGTAGAACAGGATAAAGCGGCTAGAGATAATGAGATGAGATGAGATGAGATGATAACGATAATAGACAGAATATTTCCCTTCAAATAAAATGCCATTGCCACAACTTTTTGTCAGGGTTTATGAAAAATCTTGATTTAATTAGGATGCGTTTTGACAAGTCACCGTTAACTTGCTGAAAATTGGTTTCATTTGCATGAATTTACATAATACTGTAAGACATTTGCAAACAGGTATCCCCTGTTTACAAAAGCAACTCTTCGACATCCCTCCATCGGTGCTAGAGCCTGGCTTCATCTGACAGCTCTGTCAAGTAACTGAACTGTCCGGGTCGTTACTCATAAATATGTTAAACAATTCTGACAGTTATTGGGCGGCAGTTTTACAGACCTCAAGCAGGAAGTCATTAAAATCTAATGTTACATTATTGGATCATTCAGCAGTGTCAGTGGAAGAGCAGCGGAGGAGCGGGCAGTGAGCCAGCACCCGAGACGAACATATTAGCATCAGAACGAGATACATATTGCTTTGGAATTTATAGTCTTAATGAATGTTGGAGATATTGTATAGAATTAAAGCCAGTCAAGTTTTCAATAATTAAAGATTTCCGGCCACCTTTAAGCCATCTCTGTTTGTCTGGTTATGGCCAGCTGTAAAGCGAGGAGCTGCCTAGTGAATATATGATTAAGAAAATGTAAAAAAATAATGATGAGGGTTTATTTTAGTTTTTTTAGAGTCCAATTGGTACGGAAGTCCTGATGGGTTAATATCTCAAAAAATGCATGCTAATTTGCATGTGCAGTGGAGTAAATTGCATGCACAAAACTTGTGACAGGTTTGCGTAGAATACAAAACAATATATAAATTAGGTTCTTGCTAATGCTGTTTGTTCTTGATACTGGCTACCGTTGTAAATATCTAAAAGACAAATGGAAGAGTTAAAAAACAAAACTTGTTTAAATAGAGGGTGTAGTGGTTAGCACTGTCGCCTCACAGCAAGAAGGTTCTGGGTTCGAGTCAAGTGACTGACAAGGGCCTTTCTGTGCGGAGTTTGCATGTTCTCCCCATGTCCGCGTGGGTTTCCTCCAGGTGCTCCGGTTTCCCCCACAGTCGAAAGACATGCAGGTTAGGTTAACTGGTGACTCTAAATTGACCGTAGGTGTGAATGTGAGTGTGAATGGTTGTCTGTGTCTATGTGTCAGCCCTGTGATGACCTGGTGACTTGTCCAGGGTGTACCCCGCCTTTCGCCCGTAGTCAGCTGGGATAGGCTCCAGCTTGCCTGCGACCCTGCACAGGATAAGTGGTTACGGATAATGGATGGAAGTTTAAATAGAATTTGCAATATAACTGCAAAATGTATGTGCGGTACCAGTCAAAAGTTTGGACACCTCTACTCATTCATAATTTTTTCTGTATTCTGACTATTTTCTACATTGTGGAACAATACTGAAGACATCAAAACTCTGAAATAACACATAACATATATGGAATTATCTCATCTCATTATCTCTAGCCGCTTTATCCTGTTCTACAGGGTCGCAGGCAAGCTGGATCCTATCCCAGCTGACTACGGGCGAAAGGCGGGGTACACCCTGGACAAGTCGCCAGGTCATCACAGGGCTGACACATAGACACAGACAACCATTCACACTCACATTCACACCTACGGTCAATTTAGAGTCACCAGTTAACCTAACCTGCATGTCTTTGGACTGTGGGGGAAACTAGAGCACCCGGAGGAACCTCACGCGGACAACATGCAAACTCCGCACAGAAAGGCCCTCGCCAGCCACAGGGCTCGAACCCAGACCTTCTTGCTGTCCGGGTAGCCACCGTTTACCACCGTTTACCTTCATGGTGCTTTGCACACTATTGGCATTATCTTAACCAGCTTCATGAGGTAGTCACCTGGGATACTTTTCAATTAACAGGAGTGCCTCGCCAAAAGTTAATTAGTGCAATTTCTTCCCTTCTTAATGCGTTTGAGACCAAACAGTAAATAGTAAATAATGATAACGAGTCATCAGGAGATGACACATCACCCCAGCCCCCACATGAAACCCCACTCCAAATTTTCCTAAGTTGAATTGGTTGCCATGGAAATACGGAAAAAAAATAAAAATCACAGAAATCCCAAAATGTCAAAAAGCCCAACTCCTCTAGTCATTTAACATAACTGTCAGGTTCCATGAAAAAAAAAATTCCTAATAGTTTTTAAGTTATGCTCCAGAAACTAAAATATTTACAGACAGGCAGACAGACAGAGCGATCGCTATATCCCCCCGCGTTATATGCCGAAGGGATCAAAATACAGTAAATAGCCCTATTCCACAACTGTTGTAATCCATATTATGTCAAGAACTGCTCAACTAAGTAAAGAGAAACGACATCCATCGTTACTTTAAGACATGAATAGAATAGATTTTTAATGTCATTGTACAGTGGGGCACAATGAAATTGTAGGAGCTCTACCCAGAACAGTGTACAGAAACAAATAATATAATAAATAAAACAATAATAAAATAGATAAAAAACACAACTTTTTTTTTTTGGGAGGGGGTCAGGTGTAAGTGATTGTTTATGGTACGTATGGCCCAGGGGAAGAAACTGTTAGAAAGTCTGGTGGTGTGGGATTTGATTGACCTGTAGCACTTCCCTGAGGGCAACAGATTAAACAGGTGATGGGCTGGATGTGAGGGGTCCGAGGTTATTAAGTCAACCCTGCTAAGGCAGCGGGACCTTGAGATATTGTCTCATCTCATCTCATTATCTCTAGCCGCTTTATCCTGTTCTACAGGGTCGCAGGCAAGCTGGAGCCTATCCCAGCTGACTACGGGCGAAAGGCGGGGTACACCCTGGACAAGTCACCAGGTCATCACAGGGCTGACACAGAGACACAGACAACCATTCACACTCACACCTACGGTCAATTTAGAGTCACCAGTTAACCTAACCTGCATGTCTTTGGACTGTGGGGGAAACCGGAGCACCCGGAGGAAACCCACATGGACACGGGGAGAACATGCAAACTCCACACAGAAAGGCCCTCGCCGGCTACGGGGCTCGAACCCGGACCTTCTTGCTGTGAGGCGAGAGCGCTAACCACTACACCACCGTGCCGCCCTTGAGATATTGTGTGTCTTTTAATGAATAAAAATAAAGAATCTTTTCTTAAACCAAACTTTTTTTGGTACTGTATATGCTGTTTCTCTGGAATGTGTGAATGAAAACTTTTTCACAAGCTTTATTTAAATAATATACGGTAGGCTGGCTTTGAGTGGTATATCAGATATATTCCATTCAGCCTGCATGATATTGAACGAGTTCAATATCATGCTAGCTAAATGGAATATGTCTGATATACCATGAAAAAAGCCAGCCAATATTATTATTATTATTATTATTATACATACACATTCGATGGAACAATTATAGATTTTACAAAAAGTTAAGAACAGGGTGGTAACTTACCAATATTGAATGCTGATTCTGATCGACTGTAATTCAATGTTCTGTCAATCCAATGTACTGTACAAAGTCAAAGTTCTAACAATAAAAATGTTACAAAAGTCCAAAAAGTCTGAACAACAACCCAACTTATATACAAGCTATATCCATGTTGACAGGCGGCACGGTGGTGTAGTGGTTAGCGCTGTCGCCTCACAGCAAGAAGGTCCTGGGTTCGAGCCCCGGGGCTGGCGAGGGCCTTTCTGTGTGGAGTTTGCATGTTCTCCCCGTGTCCGCGTGGGTTTCCTCCGGGTGCTCCGGTTTCCTCTACAGTCCAAAGACAGGCAGGGCGGGGCGGGTTAGGTTAACTGGTGACTCTAAATTGACCGTAGATGTGAGTGTGAATGGTTGTCTGTGTCTATGTGCCAGCCCTGTGATGACCTGGCGACTTGTCCAGGGTGTACCCCGCCTTTTGCCCGTAGTCAGCTGGGATAGGCTCCAGCTTGTCTGCGACCCTGTAGAAGGATAAAGCGGCTAGAGATAATGAGATGAGATGAGATCCATGTTGACAAAGTTCAGTTACTTTTGGTTGTAGTTAATTGTTCCATTGCAGTTGTTCAAAACAAAAGGGCTTTGCTGAGTGAAGTCCTCTTGTAAAAGTCTCTGTCACTTTTCCTCACCTCCAAGTAGAACTTTGACAATATTTCCACTATTGCTCTCTTTTCCAGTTTTTCGATGTCCGTTGGTGTGTTTTTCTCTTGTAAATATACTTGAAGAATATCCAGTGAAGTTTTGGTAGCCTTTCTGGTGCTCAGCGTGTCTTTCTCTTTAAATCTTCGGCTTTTAATGAAGCAAACCTCGCAGCCATGTTTGTGTACAAACTGTCATAGTCACTAGCACAGAAGTTTTACATCTCCGATGTGTCTCTTTTCCAGTTTTTCGATGTCCGTTGGTATGTTTTTCTCTTGTAAATATGTGTGAAGAATATTTAATGAAGTTTTGGTAGCCTTTCGGGTGTTTAGCGTGTCTTTAGTTTCAGTTTATTTATTTAGTGCTTAAACCGAGCACTGAATTAACCCCGTCTTCACTCTCTCCCGGCCAACAAAGAAATGATTGTGCACATGCGCAAGGACAAAAAGTTTTGTCATTGGATCTTCGCGTGTGATGTCGTGTTGTCTTGACAATGTGCAGTATTATAACAATATTGCATGCTCATTCTCCATTGGGTAGAGTGGTGTAATACATGGAGGATAAGCGATATGATAACAATATTGTATGCCATCAATAAACCCACTAGAAGGGAACAGATTACATGTTTTTATTCCATGGAAAAAGTGGCTTGTAATGATTATCATTATTAATCATCACCATTTTTATTAAACTTCCTGAGTACGTCCTGAGTAGATATAATCATTACAAACTATTTTAATGATTAAAACAGAGTGGATTGAACTAGAAACATACACCTTCTTTTCAGTCGTACAAAATTGCACTGGTTGTCACCATTCCTGAGTGGTTTAGTCCAGTGATTTCCAAACTTTTTAGGTCACACACCCTCTTCTACATCCTGACCAAGGTGACGCACCCCTCTCCTAGACCCCCCCCCCCCCAAGACATCATGAAGACATCACGTTTAATGTTTAATCATATACAAAAGGATAATAATTGGAACAACCGTATAGTAACAGTGTTGAAATGAATACTTTTCGGTGAAAATGCCTTAAATCTTATATTAATTACAGTAAACATGCAAAAAAGGATAATGCATGCTTTCTTTCTCATTTAGAAAGATGCAATCCTTTGTCGGCCCTGTGGGTATTTCAGCTTGCGCATTTTAATGGGTGTTATCATGTTTGCATACATTTTACACACTCAGACCTTCAGCAAACAAGCGCTGAATAATGCTAAACTAAATGCAGCCTCACACATCTGTAGTCTCTCACTCACCCATCCTTTTCTCTTTCAGATCTCCTCACTATGCCTGCCCGGAGGTGATTAGGGTGAGTGTACTCTCAAAGCCATCTCTTCTAATGTAGTTCTTTGACCAGCCTGTCCTCCAACCACCTCTCTTTCTTTTTCTCTCTCCCCCTTCTCCCCGTCTCTCTCTCTCTCCCTCTCTCTCTTTGTCTCTCTCTCTCGTTGTCTCTCTCTCCCTCTCTCTCTGTATCTTGCTGTCTCCCCCTCTCTCACTTGCTGTCTCTCTCTCTCCCTCTCCCCTTCTCTCTCCCCTTCTCCCCTCTGTCTCTCTCTCCCTCTCTCTCTTTGTCTCTCTCTCTCTGTCTCTCTCTCTCTCTTGCTGTCTCCCCCCTCTCTCCCCCCTCTCTCGCTTGCTGTCTCTCTCTCTCCCTCTCCCCTTCTCTTTCCCCCTTCTCCACCCTCTGTCTCTCTCTCTTTGTCTCTCTATCTCACTGTCTCTCTCTCTCCCTCTCTTACTGTCTCCCCCCTCTCTCTCTCTCCCCCCTTGCTGTCTCTCTCCCCCTCTCTCGCTTGCTGTCTCTCTCTCTGTCTCCCCCTCTCTCTCCACCCCTCCCCGTTTCTCTCTCCCTTTCTCTCTCTCTCCCCATCTCTCTTACCCCCTCTCTCACTGTCTCTCTCTCTCTCTCCCTCTCTCTCTTACTGTCTCCCCCCCTCTCTCTCCCCCCTTGCTGTCTCTCTCCCCCTCTCTCGCTTGCTGTCTCTCTCTGTCTCCCCCCTCTCTCTCCACCCCCTCCCCGTCTCTCTCTCCCTTTCTCTCTCTCTCCCCATCTCTCTTACCCCCTCTCTTGCTGTCTCTCTCTCCCTCTCTCTCTGTCGCTCTCTTTCTGTCTCTCTCTCCCTCTCTCTCTCTCGCTGTCTCTCTCTCTTTTTCTCTCTCTCCATCTCTCTCTCTGTCTCCCCCTCTCTCTCCACCCCCTCCCCGTCTCTCCCTCCCTTTCTCTCCCTTTCTCTCTCTCTCCCCATCTCTCTTCCCCCTTTCTTGCTTGCTGTCTCTCTCTCCCTCTCTCTCTGTCTCTCTCTCTCTTTCTGTCTCTCTCGCTCTCTTTCTGTCTCTCTTCCTCTCTCGCTCTCTCCCTCTCTCTCTCTCCCTCTCTCTTTCTGTCTCTCTCTCTCTCTCTCCCCCCCATGACTTACAGGGAGAGAAGTATGATGGCAGGAAAGCAGATGTTTGGAGCTGTGGGGTCATCCTCTTTGCACTTTTAGTGGTAAGTGGGCGTTTACCATCCTGTCACGCTTCCCTGACATCTCTGAAGTTATCTCAAAGACTTCTTACACATGTTAAAAAGTCTTAATTAGAAAATGAAAGATACTCTCAAATGTCAGCAGGCAACAAAGATCAGCATAAGGATATCCCCTCAGATTAAATTAATGATCCATATAAATGAATGTTTCCATTTCCTTCTGTTCATGTGGGTGTTTATGGCCCAAGAAAATAGTGCTTTTTTCTTTTTTTTTTTTTTTACAGATACAGTGTCTAATTTGGAACCATTCTGCATTGTTCTGGTACAAAAAGAGAAAATTTATTCAGCTCAGGCACTACTAGGCTGTTGGTCTAGAACTTTTAAAGATTAGAGGCAGGTCATTTTGTGTGTATAATAACAGTTCAAGCAACTCAACTTTCTTTGTTTATATGTTGGAAGAAAATATGGTGTTCAATGTGGGGGTCGAGTCATTTTTAAGTCAAAACACCTTTTTTAATATTTTGTCACATGGGTGTCATCGTGGTGCAGCGGGTAGTACAGCTCCAGGGTTCCTGGTTCAAACCAGAGCTTGGGTTACTTTAACATGCTGGTAGGTGGATTGATGATTTAGCCTGGCAAGCCAGACTAAATGTGAATATTTAGTCTGGCCTCGATCCGTAGACATTTCCGACGGGGGTGGGAGGAACAAACCGCTGTCTTTCAAACTGTCTCTGTGCGTATAGGCCAACGCTCTGACCAATCAGCGCAACAGTGACTGTGACGTAGTCAGAGCGACAGAAAGCAGTGGGGGAGACCTTGAAATAAATAATTTTTCAAAATGCGTATTAATTAATAAACAGGTTCTAGATATTAAGAAGTTTGGAGATAATGACCACAAGTTTGGAGTCTGTACCACATACACATTTTTTTTCCAAGTGTTTTTCAAGGGTTTGCTTAAACTGTTTTTGAGAGTTTTTATTTAGTGGTGTTTGGTGAAATAATTTCCCTTAAATTTAAAATAACGGGAAAATAAGAAACAATCAAAAAGTAATGTTTCAAAGCTGTTTATTAATTCTTCGTACTGCACAAACTAGCCCCATCCTTTTGGCTACGAGCGGAGCCAGCTGGTAGATCAGACTTTTGCCATAGCCGGTCGGCAAAACAGCGAAAACGTCCTTCTTGAAAAGGAATGAGCGGAGAGCCTCTTCCTGCTCATGTTTCAACGAAAACTCCAAATCTAATTCTTCTAAAACTGATTCCAAAGCGGAGTCAAACGCGCGCTGTTCACTAGCCCGTAGCCATCTTTCCTGCTGTGCTTTCTCCAGCGTCGCACAGCTTTGTCGTCACTCCTGCAAAAGCCCGCCCAAAGAATCCAAACAAAAACCTTGTGTTGTGATTGGCGGGCACGATTTGATGCCCGGGGTGTTTTTGTTTATATGGTGCGAGGCTAGACCCACTTGCTAGGCAAAAATATTTTTGGCCGCTAGGCGGGTGGGTCTAGTTTACTAGGCTATTAATGACTCTAAATTGCCCCTAAATATAAATGAGTGTGAGAATGTTTGTGTTGAAACAGACTGGTGTTGGTTTCGTCAAGGGTGTATTCCCACCTTGCGTCCAGTGTCCCTGGGATCGGCTCCAGATCCACATAAATATTGAATGATAAAGTACTTACTGAAAAATGAATTAAATGACAGGAAAAGGAAATGATGTGGGCCATCATGATCCAGCCAGTCAGGATAAGGATACAAGTTAATCAAATTGTATTATCAGTTCATAAAAGCTCCCCATCTTGCCCTAGCATTCAAACATTCTAGTGTAGGTAGTGTGTGTGTGTGTGAATGAGTTTTGAAAATAGGGTGCATCATTGTATTTTAATAAAAATTAAAAAAAAAGCCAACATAATCTTTGAAATGGGGTGTGAACCGAGGATATGTAGTCCATTAACATGTGCAGTACCAGCCAAAAGTTTGTACACACTTTCTAATTCAATGGTATTCTTTATTCTTATTAATTAAAAACACTTCATGGCTTCAAGTAATGATGGATGTCGTTTCTCGTTAGTAAGTTGAGCGGTTTCTTGACATAATATGGATTATTACAGTTGCTGAATAGGGCTCATCTCATCTCATTATCTTTAGCCGCTTTATCCTGTTCTACAGGGTCGCAGGCAAGCTGGAGCCTATCCCAGCTGACTACGGGCGAGAGGCGGGGTACACCCTGGACAAGTCGCCAGGTCATCACAGGGCTGACACATAGACACAGACAACCATTCACACTCACATTCACACCTACGGTCAATTTAGAGTCACCAGTTAACCTAACCTGCATGTCTTTGGACTGTGGAGGAAACCGGAGCACCCGGAGGAAACCCACGCGGACAAGGGGAGAACATGCAAACTCCACACAGAAAGGCCCTCGCCAGCCACGGGGCTCGAACCCCGTGTATTTTGTTTTAACATTTTTTTTTTAATTTACCACATAAGTCCATATACTAATGCATCTCAAAAAATTAGAATACCATGAAAAAGTTCCTTTTTTTCATAATTTAATTCAAAAAGGTAAACTTTCAAATATTCTATATTCATTACATGTAAAGTGAAATATTTAAAGCCTTTTTTTGTTTTAATTTTGATGATTATGGCTTATAGCTCATGAAAATCAGAAATCCAGTCTCATCTCATCTCATTATCTCTAGCCGCTTTATCCTTCTACAGGGTCGCAGGCAAGTTGGAGCCTATCCCAGCTCACTACGGGCGAAAGGCGGGGTACACCCTGGACAAGTCGCCAGGTCATCACAGGGCTGACACAGACAACCATTCACACTCACATTCACACCTACGGTCAATTTAGAGTCACCAGTTAACCTAACCTGCATGTCTTTGGACTGTGGGGGAAACCGGAGCAAACCCACGCGGACACGGGGAGAACATGCAAACTCCACACAGAAAGGCCCTCGCCGACCCCGGGGCTCGAACCCAGGACCTTCTTGCTGTGAGGCGACAGTGCTAACCACTACACCACCGTGCCGCCCCAGAAATCCAGTATCTCAAATTATTAGAATATTCCCTAAGATCAATCAAAAAAAGGATTTACAATACAGAAATGTCCAACTTCTGAAAAGTATATTCATTTATACACTCAATACTTGGTTGGGGCTCCTTTACCATGAATTACTGTATCAATGCAGTGTGGCATGGAGGTGATCAGTCTGTGGCACTGCTGAGGTGTTATTGAAGCCCAGGTTGCTTTGATAGTGGCCTTCAGCGTATCTGTATTTTTGGGTCGGGTGTTTCTCATCTTCCTCTTGACAATACCCCATAGATTCTCTATGGGGTTCAGGTCAGGCAAGTTGGCTGGCCAATCAAACACAGTAATATCATGGTCAGCAAACCATTTGGTAGTAGTTTTGGCACTGTGGGTAGGTGCTAAGTCCTGCTGGAAAAGGAAATCAGCATCTCCAAAAAGCTCGTCAGCAGATGGAAACATGAAGTGCTCTAAAATCTCCTGGTAGATGGCTGTGTTGACTTTGGACTTGATAAAATACAGTGGACCAACACCAGCAGATGACATGGCACCCCAAATCATCACAGACTGTGGAAACTTCACACTGGGCTTCAAACACCTTGGATTCTGTGCCTCTCCACTCTTCCTCCAGACTCTAGAACCGTGATTTCCAAATTAAATGCAAAATGCACTTTCATCTGAAAAGAGGACTTTGGACCACTGAGCAACAGTCCATTTCTTTCTCTCCTTAGCCCAGATAAGACACTTCTGACATTGTCTCTGGCTCAGGAGTAGCTTGATATTAGGAATGCAAAAGTTGTATCCCCTTTCTTGAAGATGTCTGTTCATGATGGGTCTTGATACACTGACACCAGCCTCAGTCCACTCCTTGTGAAGCTCTCCCAAGTTCTTGAATCAACTTTTCTTGACAATCCTCTCAAGACTGCGGCCATCCCTGTTGCTTGTGCACCTTTTCCAGCCACCCTTTTCAGCAGTGACCTTTTGTGGCTTACCCTCCTTGTGGAGGGCATCAGTGATCATCTTCTGGACAACAGTCAAGTCAGCAGTCTTCCCCATGATTGTGGTTGTGTGTAATGAACTAGACCAAGAGATACACTGTGTTCATACTGTTTTACTCAAACTCGCAATTAAATATTCTAATATTTTGAGATGTTTTTTTTTAATGTTTTTGTACTATATGCCATACTGATTAAAATTAAAATAGAAAAATGCTTGAAACATTTTAGTTTATGTGTAATGAGTCTATAATATATAACATTTTCACTTTCTTAAATAACTGATGGAAAATATTGAACTTTTTCACAATATTCTAATTTTTTGAGATGCACTAGTATGTTCCATGTGATATTTCATAGGTCTGATGTCTTCAATGTTGTTCTACAATGCAGAAAATAGTCAAAATACAGAAAAACCTATAAATGAGTAGGGGTGTACAAACTTTTGACTGGTACTGTATGTGTATGGAATGCTTTGGCTCTGAAAATGGTGGAAAATTGGCTCTTAATCAGCACTTAGAATCTTGATGGATCCCTGATCAGGCACTGCTTCATTGTCTTTGGAAAAGAGGTGGGGTGGTAAGAGCAAAGAAACTAAACTCCGACAAGAAGGCAGTAGTAAATCTGAAGAGTATTCTTACAATATTCTTGCTTAGTGGAAGAAATTTTCTACTTGGCTTCAAATATCTGTGCTTTCTAGTACGTATGTAATGATTCACCCAATCCACAACTCGATTCAATTCACGATACTGGGTTCATGATTTGGTTTTCCCTCGATATGTTTGAATAAAATTAAATGAAAACTTTAATTTGAAAAAAAATTTAATACCCATCCATCCTCTGTAACCGCTTATCCTGTTCAGGGTCATGAGCAAGCTGGAGCCTATCCCAGCTGACTATGGGCGAGAGGCGGGGTACACCCTGGACAAGTCACCAGGTCATCTCAGGGCTGACACATAGAGACAAACAACCATTCACACTCACATTCACACCTACGGTCAATTTAGAGCCACCAATTAGCCTAACCGACATGAAATTGCACCCGGAAGAAACCCACGCAGACACGGGGAGAACATGCAAACTCCACACAGAAAGGCCCCCGTCAGCCACTGGATTCAAACCCAGAGCCTTCTTACTGTGAGGCGACAGTGCTAACCACTACACCACCATGCCGCCCAAAAATGTAACATTTATTTTTCTATTCTTAATCAACTTAAATATTTCTTTTGTTAAAATAAAAAAAAAATTTTGTTTCATTTTCTTAATAAACAACAGCAATTATATACGCACATTTGTAATTATAGACGCACATTTGTGACAAGGTTGGAGTAGAATATAAAGGCCTACTAACTAAATTATTGCTTTTATTAAAAATGAAAAAAATAATAACAATCAGGCCTTTTCTTAATAAACTTTTATGAACATTTGTACTACCTCCATTCACTTCTCTTTTCTTTATCTTTCAGCAGTCTGTAAAAAAGATAGCACTGATTTCTTGTTAAATCTATTTGTATAGGCAATCACACAACAGCTCTTTGCCATTTTAGATCTGTTTTTTTTTTCTTTTTTTTGTGGCATTAGAGCTGTGATACTTCCACCTATAGTGAAGTCACATGTGCACCTCCTATTGTACATTACTGCACCCTCTGTTTCCAAACAACACAGTTACAGCTAGGAAAAACTAAGAGATTATGCAGCCTGATCATAATCATGATTCAATTTTTATTCATTGATTCAAATCATCACAAATTTGTATCAGGATTTATCATCACACGATATATCATTACATGCCTGGTTTGTTGGATTTAAGGTACATGAACCAACCTACTCTGTAAAATCTACTAAATGCTATAAAACTGGAATGATCCGTACCATAATTCTGCTCATTATGTCTAACGTCCGACAAAAAAGGACCGTAGCGCTGCATTAGTACTGAGTCATTTTATACCGTGGAGTTTCTGAATTCTCAAATCAGAAGGTGTGGATTTATTTTCTACATCAGCAGCTCTGACAGTAGTTCCATCTGTAACATAAATCACTGCAATGCGCTTTGCCTCATATCGTTATTGTTTCTATAGTGACACATACACACAAACTTGTAAAGTGGACGCACTACACAATCTAAAGCTAATACTAAAGAGAAGAAATGTGTTATTTAACAAAGGAAGATGTATTGATATGGTTAATCTTTCTGTATATTAAAAACAGATTTTTTTTATGTAAAAAAAATATGGAAGGAGTCTTCACTGTTAGTGCTTTGTAACTGTCAGTAAGTTTTCTGCCATGTGAAAGTCTTTAGGACTTTGTAGCATAACAAGCTGCATTTTTTTTGTCTAATTTACTTCAAGACAGAAAAAAGCGAGACATGGAATGACTGTTTATAGGTGTTATAATGTAAGTGATATCAGGAACCAACTTGGTATAACTCATGGGCGTTCTGCAACATTATAGCTGTAAATAGTTAAAAAGCACTTAAATATACCATGTTAAAAATTGTAATCATTGGGGAAATTATTGGTATAAGAAGAATAAAACACTTATTGGTGTTATGGACTGTTTCTCAATCAGGATCCACAATAGTCTAAAAATCAAACCTCAAATTTTTGTTCCTCTGCTGCCAAAAATTACCTTTGGAGATGGAAATGAACTGTGTAGAATTTCAGAGCTGCAGGTCATATAGTGGACGCGTTATATGCGGTGAGAAGACGGCATGTAGTGCATTTCTAAAATTGACCCACTTTCTTATAGTCCACAAGAGGAAGGGATATAAAGTGAAAAAGTGTTGAAATTGCTGTGATTTTAAGTACAAATGTTCAAGCACTGTGCAGTAATGTTTGTACATGGTGGGAACTGTAATAACAACTGAAGTGGTGACGATCCTTGTGGTTTTCTGGAGAGGACACTTTTTGGCAGACTCGCATTTCAACCACATGTGAAGCTCTGCTGCAAATGTGTCTCACATCTGTTTCAAATCCTGTTTTTTTTTACTGTGCAACAACAGAGTATTCGGCTTCAAAAGAGACAAATATTTTCTTCAAAAATCATTTACAGCCTCGTCACATGGTGAGTGATTCCCGGAGAGGATATTTTTGACAGACAAAGGATCCTGTCAGAGGCACTTAGTTTACAAAAAGATTTAACTTCCACTTAAATATCTTTCTATTTTGAATGAAAGTACTGTATACGTCCCAAAGTAAACCCTACTTAGTGCTAAAAATGCAATTCTGAATTTAACCAGTAAAATCCAAGTGTAATAATTACAGTAGAATTAATGTAAATGACTATAAGGTCAAAACTGAGCCCACATTTGACTCCTACAGACATATTTATAAAAACATATAAGAGACATTACTGCTGTAGGTAGGGCTGGTGTGTCCCTGTAAAATAAAGTCTGAGAAACTCCAGCATATATATATCATCTCATCTCATCTCATTATCTCTAGCCGCTTTATCCTGTCCTACAGGGTCGCAGGCAAGCTGGAGCCTATCCCAGCTGACTACGGGCGAAAGGCGGGGTACACCCTGGACAAGTCGCCAGGTCATCACAGGGCTGACACATAGACACAGACAACCATTCACACTCACGGTCAATTTAGAGTCACCAGTTAACCTAACCCGCCCCGCCCTGCCCTGCCTGTCTTTGGACTGTGGAGGAAACCGGAGCACCCGGAGGAAACCCACGCGGACACGGGGAGAACATGCAAACTCCGCACAGAAAGGCCCTTACCGGCCACGGGGCTCAAACCCGGACCTTCTTGCTGTGAGGCAACAGCGCTAACCACTACACCACCATGCCACCTTATATAAAACACATTCCACGAAATCGAATCATACATCAGCTGATAGTCGATGAGGCTCGTAGCACTGAGTCGGCTATAAGCCATGTATGATAAGCTTGAGTGGAATAACTCTTTTATTCTATCCACATTCACTGGATTTTGAGAAACAGAGCATTTTTATTTTTTTGCTAATTCGATAAATAATAACTTTAAACAAATCGTCCGACAAAATCATTTCCGCTTAGAATCTAAACAAACCGGCAGTAGTAATTTGTGAAAAATGCTATCATTATAATTCTTGAAAAATAAAAAAAGATACGTTCTTACCATCAAATATACTTTTATTCTATATTTTGTTGCTTTTTTGGTTTGTTTTTTGGGTTTTTCTTCTTCTTCTTTAGTGTTTTTTTGGCGGTTGGAAAACCACCTTAAAGGTGCATTACCGCCACCGACTGGGCTGGAGTGTGGAACAGGAAATGTGTGTGGGGGGGGGGACTGTATTCTTTTACCTATTTGTGTTTCTTTTAAATACTTGATAACAATTTTTGGGGTTTTGTTTTCGAGTAGAGTTTGCACTTCATCCACGGTTGGTTCAACAACACGCACCGCCATTTCGTTTTTCTCTACTCACGGTATATGAGCTGACAGCCTAATAGTAGAGTAGCCAATCAGAGCGCGCGACTGCTCATATCCAGTGAATGCAAATAGAATAAATAAATATACTGGACCTAGTTGCAGGAGTTAGTTGGCGTTATTCAAAAAGACAACTCTGATTGTGAAACAGCGTTTATAAGAAAGTAATCTGCTCAACTTCATGTCAGGCCATATCTCATCACCCCATGTGGATTATTTTCCTGTAAGAGAACACCCCGTTGTGTTTAACTCCTTACAGATACAACATTGAAAATAATTACAATGAAAACCATGCAATACACTGTGTGCACAATTATTAGGCAAGTTGTATTCCTGATGATTAATTTTATCGTTGAACAAATACAGTGCTCTCAGTCAATCCAAATTGTTAATAAACCTAAAACCAGAATGATTAACAAACGAAAGGGGAGTTTAGGCCTTCTCAGGGGAATATACAAGTGTGCAGAATTATTAGGCAACATTTAGTGTGCAGAATTATTATGCAACTAAATGAAAAGCTTAAAGTTTCCCATCTCACTTGTTTATTTTAATTTTCAGTGTAACAAATAAACAACTCAGAATTAACAAATAAACACTTCTAGCATTTCAAAAATATTCAGTGACCAATATAGCCACCCTTCTTTTCAATAACTGCCATGAGCCTTCCATCCAGTCTGTTAGTTTTTTGATTTGTTGACGATCAACTTTTTGTGCAGGAGCAACCATGGCCTCCCAAATGCTATTCAAAGTGGTGTATTGTCTTCCCTCGCTGTAAATCTCATGCTTAAGAAGGGGCCACAAGTACTCAATAGGGTTTAAGTCAGGTGAGGAAGGGGGCCATGTCATTACTTTTGCCGCTTTTCCACTACAAACGCGGCTGAGCCGTGCCGTGCTGAGTCGAGCTGAGTCGAGCTGAGCGGGGCTGTTGGAGTTGCATTTCGACTACAACCGCGCTGAACCGTGCTGGCTGGAAGTGGGTGGACACATTGGGTGGAGTTAGCGAAAGTGGGTGGACGTCACGTGATGTCGTTAAGCAGCACAAACAGTGACATCAGTGAGCTTTTAAGCGGTAGTCTCACGACCCGAATAGTAAACAATAAACATGGAGTCGTTAGTGTTGCTGGTCTTGGTGCTGTGGCTTGTTGTCACCGACAACGCGGACAGATACTGGCAAGAGCGTATAGATGAGGCGAGGCGCATAAGGCTTCAGAAATTCTCGTAATTCGTAATTCTTCTCCTTCCGGGTTTGCAGTGTTTACAGATCCCAGCGCGCTCGCGGGGCGTGTGTGGGCATGTGAGGACATTCCTCCTCACCAATCAGTGCACAGGGGAGTGTCTGCTCACGCCCCCAGCCTCACTCGGCACGGTTTGGCTCGCTTCAGCCCCACTCCAAAACGGTGCGAGTTTTAGGGGCTAAGCAGGGCTGAAGCGAGCCGAGTCGTGCTGGTTTTTGGTAGTCGAAACGCGAGCCGTGTCGGGCTGAAGTGAGCTGAAGCGAGCTGAAAAAGGGTAGTGGAAAAGGGCCATTAGTCATCTTTAAGGCCTTTGTGGGCTCGCCAAGCAGTGGAGTACTTGGGTGCATGTGATGGTGCATTGTTCTGCATAACAATCATGGCCTTCTTGAATGATGCAGACTTCTTCCCATACCACTGCTTGAAGAATGTATCTTTTAGAAACTGGCAGTAGGTTTGGAAGTTGATGTTAAGTCCATCTTCAACCTGAAATGGTCAAACTAGCTCATCCTTAATAATAGCAGCCCATGCCATTACTCCTCCACCACCTTGCTGGTGTCTGAGTCAAAGTGCCCTGTGTCCATTAGTTATCCAGCTATGGGCCCATCCATCTGGTCTATCCAGAGTCACTCTCATTTCATCCGTCCATAAAACCTTTGGAAAATCTGTCTTCAGATATTTCTTGGCCCAATCTTGACATTTCAACTTGTGAGTCTTGTTTAGTGGTGGTCGTGTTTCAGCCTTCCTTACCTTGGCCATGTCTCTGAGCACCGAACACCTTGTCCTTCTGGACACTCCAGGTCGGTTGCAGTTCTAGAATATTGTGGCACTGGAGGATAATGGGTTCCTGGTAGCTTCATGTTTAATCCTTCTCAAGTCTTTTGCGGTTAATTTGTGTCTTTTCTTCTCCACACATTTTTTGCGACCCTGTTGACTATTTGCAACAAAACGTTTGATTGTTTTGTGCTCACATTTCTATAGCTTAGCTATTTCAAGAGTGCTGCATCCCTCTGATAGGCATTTTACAATTTTTGTCTTTTCAGTGTCTGTTAAATCTTTTTTGGCCCATTTTGCCTGAGATAAAGAAGCTGCCTAATAATTATGCACACCTTAATATAGGGTATTAATGACTTTAGGTCACACCCTCCCTCATTACACAGATAAATACCACCTGAGAATGCTTAAATCCAATTAGCATTCAAGTGTATCTAGCTTGCGGTTGGAAAACATGCATAGAAATAATGGTAGGGTCAGAGTACTCACTTGCCTAATAATTGTG
Organism: Neoarius graeffei; assembly: GCF_027579695.1. Classification (NCBI taxonomy): domain Eukaryota; kingdom Metazoa; phylum Chordata; class Actinopteri; order Siluriformes; family Ariidae; genus Neoarius; species Neoarius graeffei. Next base: position 33,754,673 of record NC_083595.1, read on the forward strand.
CACACAGTGTATTCTTATTACCTCCGCCGATTTTGTTGGAGGAGGTTATGTTTTTGCCTCCATTTGTTTGCTGGTTTGTTTGTCTATTTCCAACAAAGTAGTGAATGGATTTTGATGAAATTAGAAGGAAAGGTGGGTCACCGGCTGAGGAACAGTTGATTAGATTTTGATGCAAATTCGAATATGTGGCTTGGCGGAGGTATACACTCTTCTGACTGCCCTTCTAGTTAGCTATGAGATGAGTTTTAGACTTACAATCTGAACTGTGCACCATCTTTTTTTGTTGTTCTGTTAATCTTAGAAGGCTTTAGACCTCTACATAATCACATGTTTTTGAGGCTTTGTGTCTCGTAGGCTGCCTTGCACCCAATGCAGGTGGTTCACCTTTATTACAAACCTGATTGATTCCTTCCTCTGCTGCTGTATTTGCGTTTTTTCCATTATACCTACATTCACCTCACAAAACAATCAGTCTCCTTTCAGAACAAAAGCAGCTCCTCTCTGCGACGTGTCCCTGCGCTACTCTAAGGGTTTGCATTGGAAAAGGAATTGCTTTGTGCTTTTTTCCTTCGACATCTGCGTTTTGTTTTAGTGACAGTGGCTGCTAGCTTTTGTCTGATTACATCATCTGTTACACGGGCCTGGCGCCTGTCACATCTTTGTGTCATTCACATCGTTTGGCAAAAGCAGCAGTCTCTGTTGGGTCAGGGGCTGTGCTGAAATAAAAGAGATAAAGTCAGCTCAGACTGAAATGAAGCTAATTGTCCGTGAGTCTCTATTTGCCGGTCTGGTCTGATTCTATTGATGGAGCGCTTTGATAAATATGTCTCTGTCACTTCTGCTATTATTCACACACTTTCCTTTGTGTACAGTGCATGTTTTGCAGCAGGTACTTTATTAGAATGCATGTGGTTTTCTTTCATCCTTTGCAATGTTGTGTGTGTATATCAGGGTGCTCTGCCATTCGATGACGACAACCTGAGGAATCTGCTGGAGAAGGTGAAGCTGGGAGTGTTTCATATGCCTCACTTTATCCCTCCTGACTGCCAGAACCTGCTGAGGGGAATGATCGAAGTGGACGCGGCCAAAAGACTCACGGTTAGTCCAATTTCCGTAGACAGTGTCTGCTAAATCATAGTCACAATTTAAAGATAGGTAGTGTTAAAGGTATTTTTGTCAGGTCAGGTCAGGTAAGACTGGCAAAGTCCTGTTTTGGTTCTCTGTTCTTAGTGGTACTCCAGGTTCTGTAAATGACAGAAAACAACAAATGGTTGGACGTTGGTAGACCACCAACGTCCAACCAATCAGAGCAAATGTGTATCTGTCCGCCATGTTGCCTGAGAAACTGAGAAACCCTCGTCTTGGACTCAGGCATTCAAGGCTAGGCATGTTTTTTGGGAGTGTAGCTTTGCAGGGAACACTGGAGGGAGGGGCCTGCTTTTGAAAACAGTTTGCTTTTAGCAGAATTTTACCAATAATCTTGTAATCTAAATTTCTTAAGGTCAAGACACATATGTTAAGAAGAAGCCTTTATTTGTCACATGTACACTCAAGCACAGTGAAATTCTTCCTCTGCATTTAACTTATCTGAAGCAGTGAACACACACATATACACTACCGTTCAAAAGTTTGGGGTCACCCAGACAATTTTGTGTTTTCCATGAAAAGTCACACTTTTATTTACCACCATAAGTTGTAAAATGAATAGAAAATATAGTCAAGACATTTTTCTGGCCATTTTGAGCGTTTAATCGACCCCACAAATGTGATGCTCCAGAAACTCAATCTGCTCAAAGGAAGGCCAGTTTTATAGCTTCTCTAAAGAGCTCAACTGTTTTCAGCTGTGCTAACATGATTGTACAAGGGTTTTCTAATCATCCATTAGCCTTCTGAGGCAATGAGCAAACACATTGTACCATTAGAACACTGGAGTGAGAGTTGCTGGAAATGGGCCTCTATACACCTATGGAGATATTGCACCAAAAACCAGACATTTGCAGCTAGAATAGTCATTTACCACATTAGCAATGTATAGAGTGGATTTCTGATTGGTTTAAAGTGATCTTCATTGAAAAGAACAGTGCTTTTCTTTCAAAAATAAGGACATTTCAAAGTGACCCCAAACTTTTGAATGGTAGTGTATATCCAGAGCAGTGGGCAGCTATGCTACAACACCCGGTGAGCAGTTGTGGGTTCAGTGCCTTGCTCAAGGGCACTTCAGCCCAAGGCCACCCCATGCTAATCTAACCTGCTCGTCTTTGGACCGTGGGGGAAAACCAGAGCACCCAGAGGAAACTCACGCAGACAACATGCAAACTCCACACAGAAAGGTCCCCGTCGGCTGCTGGGCTTGAACCCAGAACCTTCTTGCTGTGAGGCAACAGTGTTATCCACTACACCACCGTGCCACCCATCCTTTGCAGTTACAGACATTAAGCAACTAAAAACATTAAAATATAGACCAAAAAAAAAAAAACCCTACAGAAATGCTAAAAATATCCTATTCACAATTTATACTTAAAAATGACTCGATTTCCATAAGAATTCTTCAATCTATTGGAATTTATTTGAGGGTGATGGCTACTGCTTTTCCTTAGGTTATATGATCTTTCATTCCTTTTCTGTAAACTAGCGTATAACAGCTGGGATGGGTCTAAATTATATTTCTTAAAAATATATCTGCTTTCTCTAAGAGATTATGAATATTTACTTTATTCGAGTTATATTTCCTTTTATAACATCTATCTAAAAAATAGGTACCCTATTGGTCCATGTGGCTACTGCTTATAAATAAAATTGTTTTCTGATCCCATGTCCATACAGTAAATACAGCGTATATATTTACTCTATGAGGCAGTAGCCATAAAAATGAAGCGTAATCCAATTTAAAGATCACAGAAGTAAAATATACCAAGTGTCTGTACTTTATATTATTCGACTCTTACCTCTTATAGTTTTCGAAACTGAAACCTCCGAACCGAGGCTGACATACACACGCTGTTGCCACGACCGAAACTCTTATTTCCTGGAAATGGCCCGGTGCTAGAGCTCAGTGGTCTCAATACTTTTTTCGACAACTTCCTGTAACAACTCGGAAGTGCGTCACATCGACATCACACATGGGACCACTGGCCGAAGAAGGCGAGGAAAGGGGGACGACCTGGAGTATATTTTAAAATAGGAATGCACTTTCCCTCTGTAATAAGCATAAACATGTCTGAAAGTGATTTCTTTAGTCTAGTCCATTTATTTCGAACGGTGAACCGAATTGTATACACTCACCGGCCATTTTAATAGGAACACATGTATGTGCATGCGCAGTGCGCGACTGTTACACTCTTACAGCACGATGACATAGTGGCTAGTGCCTCTATATGAGGTAGTAGACACAAAAATTCTGAATTTGTGTCAGATCTGAGTCAGAAGCACCATAAACAGAGCGTCCAGACACAAAAATTAGGTAAAACTAAAGTATTAAAAAGTCAATCTACCTCGACCTGGGAGAAACCTTCTTTTCTGATAATAATAAATAAAACTCGACTTTACAAAATGGCATCCAGGTGTACTTTGTGGCTCTACAGTAGCCGGTAATGGAAAGGTTCCACCATAGGTCCACCACTGGCCAGATATTATTTCTTAGGGGTGAAGCAGGAAAAGTGCTCCATATTGTGCTCCAGTCAGTGAATATATTCTCTCTCAGGCCCACTTTACACGGGGACGGTCTGAAACAAAAACGCAAAAGTCCGTTTTCGTTCTCACTTTTTTCCGCGTCTACACGACCGTTTTCAAGGAGGAAATCTGCGTCTATACGGTGACGCATTAATGTGTGGAATTCAATTGGATGTGCATGCCAGGCGGCTAGGTGGTGCTGTGAAAGACCTCCGCTATGTCTGCACGCATGCGCAACGTCTTCCGTCTTGTCTGATCTGCACATCTGCGCCGCGAAAACTTTGACTACTCTGGCTATGGTAAGTAAGAAAGTAAGTAAAAAGTAAGAGCATACTATACCCGCCTCTGTTCATTAACGGTATATGTGCAGATTCGGTATAGATGTTCGAAGGACTCCTGGACGTTTATTAAAGCTGCCAGAGCAGCTTGAAGGTCCGTTGGATCGATGTAATCAGACATGCTCTTACTTTTTTACTTACTTTCTTACTTCCCGGGCTGGCATGTACAGTATATGACATATGTATGACGTAAACGCGTACCCGACGTGAGCAGATCCGAGCAGAGTTTCGCGTATTGGGTAGTTTAGACGGATATGCAACGGGGGCTGTTTTTAACTTATCCACTCTGGAAGGCGTTTTCAATTTTTTCCGTTTTTCAGCCTCGGAAACGCCGTCCCCGTGTAGACGAAAGGCACTTCCGATAAAATATTTAGTCGTTTTTACCCGACAGCGTCCTCGTGTAAACGGGCCCTCAAACCATACTTTGAGCTTTTTTCTAGAGTCTCGTTGAACGTATCTACTTGCACATTTTTGTCCACATACCATCGCAGAGCCTCTCTATGCTCCTCGTTGATTTCTGTGTAGTTGACTTGAATTTAGTTACGGTGAATTAAAATGCTTCCTTCAGAAATCTTCAGGAAGCCCTTTCTTGATTGGTTAAATATAATATGACAGCCATAGTCATTTGCATAAGGTTCAGCTTTCGTGAACTTTTGCTGCCATGCAGCGAGCCAGGTTATACGACACAGTAACCATCATGCACCGTACAAACAGAGCAAGAAAAAAACAAGCGTCAGAGATGTCCACAAGCGCCGGTGACCGGCGGGTTTCTCTGCCTACACAGACGGTCTGCGCCGGCTTCTCAATCCCAGACAAAAGTACAAACTTGCCTTTCAATGTTCAAGTGATGTCTATCATTTCCGCTGCCCATAATTTGCTGCAAATCCAATTATTCCACCACAAAATTGTCTTCGATTCGGGTCTAGCATGACTGGAAGCGACGCCATATTTGTTGAGCAATTCTTGCACTCTGATTGGCTGAGCTGGACCACATGACCATGCCATAGCATATTCTTCTTCTTTACTGCCTATTATGCCTGCTGGCATGTGGGGCAGCGACAAAGGATGACCACTTCTGTCTGTCCTGGGACAATTTCTGTACTGTGCCCCAAGTTCATACGAACATCTTGCGATGTCTCTGGGAGCCTGGCACACACGTTTGCAGTCTTTTTCCTTTGTTGCTGTTTCCATAACACCTTTTTTTTTTTTTACGAGACAGTCAGTGCGTTTACATGCACATAGAGAAAATCGAATTTCTGCCGTTGCTCGACTGAAATCGAAGTTCTAAATGGCATGGAAACACCTTAGCTAGGCTGAAATTGAACCGAACTTGATTTCTCGTAATCGAGCTACACGACCTAGATTATGCGATTTTTGCCGAGCTACTTGGTGCATGTGAACCCTATCGAGCTACGTAGTCGAGCTACTTACTTCAGCACTGCCCCTTCCGGAAATGACGAGTGACGAGACCACAAGCGGGAAACACGACAGCCTCGGTCGGCATGACAACAGTAGTAGCGAGCAGCAGAAGAGGTCAGGAGGAACAAATGAAGAAGAGAAAATGGCAAGCAGAAACGTGCACTTCTGGAGCAATGAGGAGACAGAGTTCATGCTCATTCAGCTTAAGGAGTTGAATATATTAAAATTCATGGACGGGAGAAAAACGCGCAATGGAGAACACGGAACTGATAACTTTGTTTACACTCTTGAATAGCTCTTCTTCATGACGACAACCGGAAGTGTACCAACACGATGGGGCGTGTAGCGCCACCTGTGGCTCGGGTGCACAATGTACCTCACACAATAGCTTGATTTCCTTGTGTGCATGTAGGATTGGATTTCTCTGGCACCCCTGCTGGGACCCTTTGCTCGATTACCAACAGCAGCTCGATTTGGATGTGCATGTAAACGCACTGAGTGTTGTTAGCCCTGTACCCAACCCCCTAACCTGGAGGACCAGTGGACTGCGTCCTCAACCCTTTGACCTGTCTGGCTTGGGTGACCCTACCAGGAGACTAAGCTCCAGCCAGCATAACCTTAGGGGTCATAGAGGCACACAAGCTCTCCAACCACGACAAGGTGGCGATCTGCCGGAGAGAACGCCATAGACAGCATATGTAGTTATGTTACAGAGCCAGGCAGCGTACTACAGAGGGGAACTGAGAAAGCCAAGCACACACACATCTGGAGGGAAATTTCATACAGATTTTGCAAGTATTTTACAAGGAAATGGTCAGTAATTTATTAGCTGAGAATGCACCAGAAGGCATGTAAATTTCAAAATTTTCTAGGCGGGCATGACCCCAGACCCTCCTAGCATTAGCATGCCTCGGGCACGCCACAGCGACTTTGCCATCACAAATTCCAGACCCGCCTACTACTTTTTTTAGTCAGCTATATCAGGTTTTCTGGAGAACCCTGAAGATGTTCAGCGTGCACAAAAAGAGCTTATTCATAGAATTGTAGAAACTCACTCAGACTGTAATTTTAATTACTCTGTATTTACAAAAGTTATTAGATTTATTACTTTGGAGCCTGTGGGTGAAGGATCTGAGGGATGAAACTGGAAACAATGTCTACATACAAAGTGACATATGTGATGGATATACATGAAAAAAATCGTGAACGGCTAAAAGGTTGGTGTACTTAATAAATTAGCAGCTTAATGTAGAGTTCTGTAAGATAGGAAATTCCTTTCCACAACATAATTAAATCAAAAAGATTGGGATTCTTTTTTTTTTTGTCATCAGTAGCTTACCTTAAAAGCTTGATTTTTTTTTTTTTTTTATGCCTCCACCACCTTTAGGTGCAGGAGGCATTATGTTTTCGGGTTGTCCGTCTGTCCGTGCGTGCGTCCGTCCCGAAACCTTGTGAACGCGATATCTCAAAGAAAATGAAAGGAATTTCACCAAACTTTCACCATTTGTGCATTTGGGGACAAAGATAAACTGATTAGATTTTGAGGTTAAAAGGTCACAGGTCAAGGTCACTGTGAGGTCAAATGTCCGTCCGAAAACCTTGTGAACACAATATCTCCAAGGCGAATGAAAGGAATTTCACCAAACTTTCACCATTTGTGCGCTTTGGGACAAACATGAACTGATTAGATTTTGAGATCAAAAGGTCACAGGTCAAGGTCACTGTGAGGTCAAATGTCTGTCCCAAAACCTTGTGAACACAGTATCTCCAAGGCTAATACAAGTAATTTCACCAAACTTTCACCATTTGTGCATTTGGGGACAAAGATAAACTGATTAGATTTTGAGGTTAAAAGGTCACAGGTCAAGATTACTGTGAGGTAAAATGTCCATCCCCAAATCACAACTTAATAAGGCGTGTAGTCTACCAGGCGGAGGCATCCCCATTGACGCCGTTGGCGTCGAGTTCTATCTAGTTTATTTTTAAATTTTTATTTTAGGTAACAGCCTGTTTGCCGAATATGTATCTTCTGTCTCAGTCTAATACACAGGAAATAAATTATATTTGTGTTCAATACCAAAGTTTTATTCCAGGATTTTACTTTATTTCTTTATATCTGATGCACTCTTGACTCTCAATGGGTGATGGGACTGATCACATTTTGTACACAGTCTTAGAAGGATCTCACACACACACACACACACACACACACACACACACACACACACACACACACACACACACACACACTCTCTCTCTCTCTCTCTCTCTCTCTCTCCTAGTATGAAGCTTCACTGTGTTCATCTTATTTCCAGTCTGAGCCAGACTCTCTCTCTCTCTATCTATCTATCTATCTATCTATCTATCTATCTATCTATCTATCTATCTATCTATCTTTCTTTTTCTGTCTTTCATGCAAGAAGATGTGAGGGTTTATGAGCTTATCCTAATACCGGCTCTTTGAAATGTCCCTGTCCTTTTTTTTTTCTTTTTCCCCCCCGCTAGGAATATCTAATAGATTTGTCTTAACAGACCGCATCTGACTGATCAGAAATAATAGCACTCTGTAGCCATGAGATGTAGCCATGAGGAGCCCTAAAAACATTTTAAAGTTTAATAGTTTTTACTCAACAAACCCTGTCTAGTAGTCATGTGGTTTGAATTCACAACCTTCTGGTTACACAGCCTTTTCTGCATGAGCTATTTCCCCATTGTGTCATTATCTGCTGGATGTCACAGCGTACATACTTTGACACCTCTGCTTTCTGAAACCCTGAATATATTTCACCATAACAGTGTGCAAATGTTTTGATTTATTTTCTCATCTTGCAGAGTGTATCAGAGATCATGCTGGGTAAAAAGTAGTTTAACAAACACAGTGGTTTAAATAGTCAGTCTAGTGAAACATGTCAAAAATATTTAAATGCAACGTTCTTCTTTTTCACTTTTGGGATAAGCAGAGATTAAAATCCTGCAACTCGATTGGTTGATATACTGTACATACAGTGGTGCTTGAAAGTTTGTGAACCCTTTAGAATTTTCTATATTTCTGCATAAATATGACCTAAAACATCATCAGATTTTCACACAAATCCTAAAAGTAGATAAAGAGAACCCAGTTAAACAAATGAGACAAAAATATTATACTTGGTCATTTATTTATTGAGGAAAATGATCCAATATTACATATCTGTGAGTGGCAAAAGTATGCGAACCTTTGCTTTCAGTATCTGGTGTGACCCCCTTGTGCAGCAATAACTGCAACTAAACGTTTCCGGTAACTGTTGATCAGTCCTGCACACCGGCTTGGAGGAATTTTAGCCCATTCCTCCGTACAGAACAGCTTCAACTCTGGGATGTTGGTGGGTTTCCTCACATGAACTGCTCGCTTCAGGTCCTTCCACAACATTTCCATTGGATTAAGGTCAGGACTTTGACTTGGCCATTCCAAAACATGAACTTTATTTTTCTTTAATCATTCTTTGGTAGAGCGACTTGTGTGCTTAGGGTTGTTGTCTTGCTGCATGACCCACCTTCTCTTGAGATTCAGTTCATGGACAGATGTCCTGACATTTTCCTTTAGAATTTGCTGGTATAATTCAGAATTCATTGTTCCATCAATGATGGCAAGCTGTCCTGGCCCAGATACAGCAAAACAGGCCCAAACCATGATACTACTACCACCATGTTTCACAGATGGGATAAGGTTCTTCTGCAGGAATGCAGTGTTTTCCTTTCTCCAAACATAACGCTTCTCATTTAAACCGAAAACTTCTATTTTGGTCTCATCCGTCCACAAAACATTTTTCCAATAGCCTTCTGGCTTGTCCACATGATCTTTAGTAAACTGCAGACGAGCAGCAATGTTCTTTTTGGAGAGCAGTGGCTTTCTCCTTGCAACCCTGCCATGCACACCATTGTTGTTCAGTGTTCTCCTGATGGTGGACTCATGAACATTAACATTAGCCAATGTGAGAGAGGCCTTCAGTTGCTTAGAAGTTACCCTGGGGTCCTTTGTGACCTTGCTGACTATTACACGCCTTGCTCTTGGAGTGATCTTTGTTGGTCGACTACTCCTGGGGAGGGTAACAGTGGTCTTGAATTTCCTCCATTTGTACACAATCTTTTTGACTGTGGATTGGTGGAGTCCAAATTCTTTAGAGATGGTTTTGTAACCTTTTCTAGTCTGATGAGCATCAACAACGCTTTTTCTGAGGTCCTCAGAAATCTCCTTTGTTCGTGCCATGATACAATTCCACAAACGTGTTCTGAAGATCAGACTTTGATAGATCCCTGTTCTTTAAATAAAACAGGGTGCCCACTCACACCTGATTGTCATCCCATTGATTGAAAACACCTGACTCTAATTTCACCTTCAAATTAACTGCTAATCCTAGAGGTTCACATACTTTTGCCACTCACAGATATGTAATATTGGATCATTTTCCTCAATAAATAAATGACCAAGTATAATATTTTTGTCTCATTTATTTAACTGGGTTCTCTTTATCTACTTTTAGGACTTGTGTGAAAATCTGATGATGTTTTAGGTCATATTTATGCAGAAATATAGAAAATTCTAAAGGGTTCACAAACTTTCAAGCACCACTGTACATGCTTAGAGATAAACATATTTCATTTCAGGAAAATCTGCAGGTTTCATATAGGAGAAAAATGTCAAAATTTCGCCATGTCAAGGGTTTTCCCAGGCCTACACAAATAGCTTTTAATTTAGATATATTTAAGTTATTCCACGAAATCAAATCATACATGAGCTGATAGTCGACTTGGCGCGTAGCTCTGAGTCGGCTATAAGCCATGTACGACAAGATTGAATGGAATAACTGTTTTATTCTATCCACATTCACTGGATTTTGAGAAACGGAGCATTTTTCTCATCTCATCTCATTATCTCCAGCCGCTTCACCCTTCTACAGGGTCGCAGGCAAGCTGGAGCCCATCCCAGCTGACTACAGGCGAAAGGCGGGGTACACCCTGGACAAGTCGCCAGGTCATCACAGGGCTGACACATAGACACAGACAACCATTCACACTCACATTCACACCTACAGTCAATTTAGAGTCACCAGTTAACCTAACCTGCATGTCTTTGGACTGTGGGGGAAAACCGGAGCACCCGGAGGAAACCCACGCGGACACGGGGAGAACATGCAAACTCCACACAGAAAGGCCCTCGCTGGCCACGGGGCTTATCCTGTACAGGGTCGCAGGCAAGCTGGAGCCTATTCCAGCTGACTACGGGCGAAAGGCGGGGTACACCCTGGACAAGCCACCAGGTCATTGCAGAGCTGACACATAGAGACAAACAACCATTCACACTCACATTCACACCTACGGTCAATTTAGAGCCACCAGTTAACCTAACCTGCATGTCTTTGGACTGTGGAGGAAACTGGAGCACCCGGAGGAAACCCACACAGACAACATGCAAACTCCAAACAGAAAGGCCCCTGTCGGCCACTGTGCTCGAACCCAGGACCTTCTTGCTGTGAAGCAACAGTGCTAACCACTACACCACCGTGCCACCATTGTAGAGCGCATTATTCAGTAAATATATTCCAGTAGATCCAGGAACCACCACAAATTCACAGTCCAGTCCAATCCTATTGAACTCACCTGTTTCCTGTTAAAGCTCATTTACCTCTGTGTATTTGTCGGAGTTCATTCATCTCCAATCTGTTCAAGGTTTCATCATTCCAGTGTGTTTTCTGAGTGATATTTTCATATTTCCCTCAGACTCTCAATCCCTACCTTCATTTTCTGTGGGTTTATCAGCTGATTTGGATTGTTAAAAAATGTCTCCCTCTTGCATCCATCACACGATATAATTACAGTTACATCACTCCTTAACTTAAGCAGTTAAGTTTATTCTTAGTACATTCAACATCTGGATTGAGGGGCGTTTATTTAGGGCCTGAGACGTCATGGTCAGTTGATGAAGAAGGCGGAGATGAATCCCAGACCAGGAGCAGACAGAAGAAAATGACGACGTTACTAATGTAATAAACAAATAAATACATTTTAATGCATGATTTTTTCATTTATTTATTCCTTCGTTCTTCTTCAGCCCGGCCCAGGGTCATGATGAAAACACCGAAAATCAATTTAAGTCAACAGTCCACCTACTGATATGTTTTTGTCTGTAGAAGTAACCTGGAAAACCCCACAGACAGGGGGAGAATGTGAGACAGTAAAGCTCAGGATTGAGCCAGAGACCTTCATATAACATTTAAAAGCATCCGCATGCTCAACATTCATGGCACAGCACGCTCCTCCTATTTTTCTGTCTGGTAAATCTGAGTGCAGCACTCAGACAGAGATTCACCACATGAGGGAAAAGCCTCGACCCCAGAACACATCCGTGATACACACTCCACAAAGTGTTCGCAATGATAGCAGAGCATTTCCATAATGCACCCTGATGAAGCTGATGCGTCGATGAGTTGTGGTGCCACTGATACCTTGTCAGACTCCTGTTCTCTAATCAGCTCGTATGATGCCCCCATGGCTCAGCCCAAAACACAAACCCGGCTTTATCATCCAGAGAGCTCCAGTGGATTATATTCAAGGATCATATTTATAGCCTGGTGTCATTAAGCCACGGCTTAATATCATTACGATATTTCTCGTTGACACATAACGCAGTGATGACCCTTGTGAGCTTGTGTCGTGGTGCTAGCTGTCGTCCTGCAGTCTAATTAGAGGCTGAGTAGACATGCTCAGAGTCTCTGTAGTGTCTCCAGTTAAACCCTGAAGATCAGAGGCTGGGATACTGATGGAGGAAATTAGACTTGGCCAGCAGGAGACACATGAAATGGCTTCAGTGTTCGTTTTTTTTTTTTTCCATTCAGTTTACAATTCTGTAATTATAGTCATATAAATATAATCTAATGATGTTGGTGGAATTGGATTTCCTCCAGTTTTGATGGTCTTTTCTTTTGTTACAGTTAGAACAGATACAGAAGCACACATGGTACATGTAAGTATGAATCATTCTTATCATGTCTATGTGTGTCTGTGTGTGTCCATAGACTGTGTTGTCTGTGTTCTCTCAGTTGTATATGGTTAAAAAATGGCTTTAATGACAGCAAATATTTAAGTTATTCCACAAAATCGAGTCGTACATGAGTTGATGGTCGACAAGGCACGTAGCGCCGAGTTGACTATAAGCCATGTATGACAAGATTGAGTGGAATAATTGTTTTATTCTATCCACATTCACTGAATTTTGAGAAACAGGGCATCTCATCTCATTATCTGTAGCCGCTTTATCCTGTTCTACAGGGTCGCAGGCAAGCTGGAGCCTATCCCAGCTGACTACAGGCGAAAGGCGGGGTACACCCTGGACAAGTCGCCAGGTCATCACAGGGCTGACACATATGGCCCTTTTCCACTACCCTTTTTCAGCTCACTTCAGCTCACTTCAGCCCGACACGGCTCGCGTTTCGACTATCTAAGAACAGCACGACTCAGCTCGCTTCAGCCCTGCTCAGCCCCCAAAACTCGCACGGTTTTGGAGTGGGGCTGAAGCGAGCCAAACCGAGCTGAGTGAGGCTAGGGGCGTGAGGAGACACTCCCCTGTGCACTGATTGGTGAGGAGGAGTGTCCTCACACGCCCACACACGCCCCGCGAGCACGCTGGGATCTGTAAACACCGTAAACCCGGAAGAAGGAGAATTACGAGAATTATGAAGCCTTATGCGCCTCGCCTCATCTATACGCTCTTGCCAGTATCTGTTGGCGTTGTCGGTGACAACAAGCCACAGCACCAAGACCAGCAACACTAACGACTCCATGTCCTCCATGTTTATTGTTTACTCTCCGGGTTGTGAGACTACCACTTAAAAGGTCACTGATGTCACTGTTTGCGCCGCCTAACGACATCACCTGACGTCCACCCACTTTCGCTAACTCCACCCAATGTGTCCACCCACTTCCAGCCAGCACGGTTCAGCGCGATTGTAGTCGAAATGCAACGCCAACAGCCCCGCTCAGCTCGACTCAGCCCAACCCAACTCAGCCGCGTTGGTAGTGGAAAAGCGGCATTAGACACAGACAACCATTCACATTCACACCTACGGCCAATTTAGAGTCACCAGTTAACCTAATCTGCATGTCTTTGGACTGTGGGGGAAACCGGAGCACCCGGAGGAAACCCACGCGGAGAACATGCAAACTCCACACAGAAAGGCCCTCGCCGGCCACGGGGCTCGAACCCGGACCTTCTTGCTGTGAGGCGACAGTGCTAACCACTACACCACCGTGCCGCCCCAGAAACAGAGCCTTTTTATTTTTATTTTTTGCAAATTCGATAAATAAAAACTTTATACAAAACGCCCGACAAAATCATTTCAGCTTAGAATGTAAACAAACTGGCGAAATGACAGGAACAATTTGTGAAAAATGCTCTAATAATAATTCTTGAAAAATAATTTTAAAAATAGTATGTTCTTACCTTCAAGTACTTTTATTCCATATTTTGTTGCTTTTTTTTTGTGTGTATTTTTTGGGTGTTCTTCTTCTTTAGAGTTTTTTGGCAGTTCGCAAACCAACTTGAAGGTGCATTACTGCCACCAACCGGGCTGGAGTGAGGAACAGGAGATATTGGGGAGAATAAACTATATTCTTTTACTTATTTGTATTTCTTTTAAATACTTGATAACAATTTTTGGGGTTTTGTTTTCAAGTAGAGTTTTATGTTTCGTCCTTGGTTGGTTCAGCAGCATGCTCCGCCATTTTTTTTTCTCTACTCATGGTATATGAGCTGATATCCTAGTAGTAGAGAGTAGAGTAGCCAATCAGAGCGCATGATTGATCATATCCAGTGAATGTGGATAGGATATATATACCGTATATATGAAAAAATAATGAAATGAAATGTTTCAACATTAAAAAATTACTATAAACAGTAGCAGTAAGCCATAATAAATGAAATAAAGTCAATATTTGGTGTGAGACGACCCTTTGTTTTAAAAAAAAAAATAGTCGTCTCAAGTACAGTGAGTGCAGTTTTATGCGGAAATGAGCTGTAGGTTTTACTGAGCATCTTACAGAACCAGCCACAGTTCTTCTGGACACTTTGACCGTCACACTCGCTTGTTGATTTTGCACCAAAACCCAGTAGGCTTCATTATGTTTCTTTTTTAATCTGAAAACTGGCCTCTTATGTAATATGCTGCTCAGATACAAACTTTTTTCCCGTAACATTTAATTTTGTCCTGGAAAATGAACGCTTGGAACTCTAAAATGTTTTTGTCCTGACTCGATAATGTAGAAATCATAAAATAGAAATCTATAACAAAGTTTGTATGAAAAAATAGGGGACCTAAGACTTTTGCACAGTACTGTATATTACTCTTTCGTTACATGTTAAGATATTTTGTATGCAATTTTACACTATTTAAGGATGAAGTCAGACATAGATTTTAAATCAGAAATTTGTCATTTGTGAACTCCATCTGCTAGAATATCATTTAGCGTCATATGATCCTCAAAAAGGCACGTTGATTTTAGTCTTCCTCACATGCTGTTTAGGAGTGTAGAGTTTCAAAGTTTGACATTTTCGAAGTATAGACACAGACAGGTGCATCTATACAGTAGGCTTCAGCCAAAGGCTAAGCCAACAAGCAGGTGGTGAGAATTCATCCATTATCTGTAGCCGCTTTATCCTGTTCTACAGGGTCGCAGGCAAGCTGGAGCCTATCCCAGCTGACTACGGGCGAAAGGCGGGGTACACCCTGGACAAGTCGCCAGGTCATCACAGGGCTGACACATAGACACAGACAACCATTCACACTCACATTCACACCTACGGTCAATTTAGAGTCACCAGTTAACCTAACCTGCATGTCTTTGGACTGTG
Organism: Neoarius graeffei; assembly: GCF_027579695.1. Lineage (NCBI taxonomy): Eukaryota > Metazoa > Chordata > Actinopteri > Siluriformes > Ariidae > Neoarius > Neoarius graeffei. Next base: position 33,769,982 of record NC_083595.1, read on the forward strand.
GGGGAAACCGGAGCACCCGGAGGAAACCCACGCGGACACGGGGAGAACATGCAAACTCCGCACAGAAAGGCCCTCGCCGGCCCCGGGGCTCGAACCCGGACCTTCTTGATGTGAGGCGACAGCTCTAACCACTACACCACCACGCCGCCCCTTTTTAAAGTAATATTTTCCGAATATTGTCAGCTAGTTGTTCTGGTCGGTGGAGGTAGATAAGTACAAAGTAAAGTAGTGAGGATGTGAACTTGCTGATTTGATTCTGTGCTTAATCAGCATCGATATTCTAAAATCACTGAGAAGGTGAGACTAATATGAAACCTGACATTCACTTCGCTTTAAGATGTCGAAATGTTCCCACACAGCCAATTTGAAACTTTGAATATTGTACCGTCCAGCTTTTTTGCCATTTTCCTACAAATATACTGTACTGGGCTAAAGTTATGCTCACAAGAAGTCCATGTAGGCTGAAAATGTATTGCAGATTTTGGAACCTGTACATTATTTATTAACTCAGAAACAACTGTTAATTGAATAAAAATTAGTGCTTTGAGGTCACTTTTATCAAATCCCGATGTGAACAAACCAAGGCTATGATCCCTGAAGCTGCTGAAGCTAATAAATACAGGACATTGTACAACATTAACACTGAGCCTGTCATCTATTTATAAGAAGAACAGAAGCAGCACCGATGTATAAAACTACAGCGTAAAATCTAAAAACCTCCCAAATAGCTGCTGTTTATCTCCGAGAGGTTCTTGTTGAGACAATTTTAGTTAAAATACTATTTACTTTTTTCATTCCGAAGTTTTTATTCTTATTAGATATTTGAGTCAATAAAAATATATTGCTTCATATTAGCGTAAACTACTGCCATTACTCTGGATTAAATTGCAAAACTATTTATTTTTTGTTTTTGTCTTTGGCCCATTATGTGTTTGCATGTATGTAGGCTGCTGTGATAAATGGTGTTCGAAGGTTTAATAATGAAGAAAGAAAAAAAAGGTCTTTGTTTGTGTTTGTGTGCATGTGCTGTATGTTTGAGGGAGAGCTGTAAGCCTCCTGCAGCTCAGTGTGTGTCTCTGCCTCCTGCTGTTCAGAGCTTTATTAAAGACCACAGACTCTCAGTGAGCTGATGCAACTTCGACAAGCGCTCTCATTTCTCATCTATCCATTACAGCCCCCATTATCTCTTCTTACCACGATTTAACTCTATTTATCCGCCTGCTTTGCTATAAAGAGCGCTAACCGAATGCGTTCAGACTGTATGAAGATTTCAAAATAAATAAAAAAGAAACAAAAACAGTGCATCAGGACATCAAAATGCACATTAGTATTACACCCGATCCTGTGTGTAGGGATATTAAACCAATTCTTCCCACTCTCATTTCCATACGTTGTTCACAGTGGGGGGAAGAACGAGCCGGAGCCGGAGCAGCCCGTTCCACGGAAGGTGGCGATCCGTACGCTGCCCTCGGCTGAAGATATCGACCCGGACGTGCTGGAGAGCATGCACTCGCTAGGCTGCTTCCGGGACAAGAACAAACTGATGAAAGACCTGCTGTCTGATGAGTAAGTAGCTCAGGAGAGGAGAGGGAAAAACAGGATCAAATGAGGAATCAAATCAAATGTGGGTGTACAGACTGCATTCCCAGTAAAGCGTGGTATAATAAATCTATTTGAATGACGATCTTACCCAAACGGTTTAATGTAGTTTTATCCAACTTTCCATCACTGGAGCAATACAGTAATCAATTCTATGGTATCTGTAAGCGATCAGATCGGCGGAATCGATTCTTGTCCTGATTTAGTATCTTGTGGCTTTATTAACTTGTCCAAAAAGATTAAATGTTCGTATACTGTTCGAGCAAATTAGAATAGAAAATCACACTCTGATTGGTCGAGAGATCCGGATTATTTTTCGATAATCACCTCCAGTGACTCGGCAAAATGGCAGCCAATCGCTTCGTCACCGTAAGTGAGGAAGAATTACAAATGATGAAAGAAAACACTGTTCCTAAAAGCACTAAAGATGCTACAAAGTAGCATTTTTGAACACCACAAAGGCTACCTAAGCTTCATTATATATTCTTCATGCATATTTACAAGAGAAAAACACACCAACGGACATCAAAAAACTGGAAAAGAAAGCAATAGCAGAAATACTGTCAAAGTTCTAGTTGGAGGTGAGGAAAAGTGACGGAGACTTTTACAAGAGGACTTCACTCGTGGACTTCACTCAGCAAAGCCCTTTTGTTTTGAACAACTGCAGTGTTACAATTAACTACGACCAAAAGTAACTTTGAACTTGAACCGTCAACCTATACACAGCTTGTATATAAGTTGGGTTGTTGTTCAGGCTTTTTGGACTTGTACCATTTTTATTGTTAGAACTTTGACTCTGTACAGTACATTGGCTTGACAGAACATTGAATTACAGTCGATCAGAATCAGCATTCAATATTGGTAAGTTACCGCCCTGTTCTTAACTTTTTGTAAAATCTATAATTGTTCCATCGAATGTGTATAATAATAATAATAATAATAATAATATTGGCTGGCTTTTTTTTGTGGTATATCAGATATATTCCATTCAGCTACTCAGCTTCGATTCATTCAGTATCATGCTAGCTGAATGGAATATATCTGATATACCACTCGAAGCCAGCCAATATTACAGTGGTGCTTGAAAGTTTGTGAAACCTTTAGAATGTTCTATATTTCTGCATAAATATGTTCTAAAACATCATCAGATTTTCACACAAGTCCTAAAAGTAGATAAAGAGAACCCAGTTAAACAAATGAGACGAAAATATTTTACTTGGTCATTTATTTATTGAGGAAAATGATCCAATATTACATATCTGTGAGTGGCAAAAGTATGTGAACCTCTAGGATTAGCAGTTAATTTGAAGGTGAAATTAGAGTCAGGTGTTTTCAATCAATGGGATGACAATCAGGTGTGAGTGGGCACCCTGTTTTATTTAAAGAACAGGTATCTATCAAAGTCTGATCTTCACAATACATGTTTGTGGAAGTGTATCATGGCATGAACAAAGGAGATTTCTGAGGACCTCAGAAAAAGTGTTGTTGATGCTCATCAGGCTGGAAAAGGTTATAAAACCATCTCTAAAGAGTTTGGACTCCAAGAGCAAGGCATGTAATAGTCGGCGAGGTCGCAAAGAACCCCAGGGTAACTTCTAAGCAACTGAAGGCCTCTCTCACATTTGGCTAATGTTAATGTTTATGAGTCCACCATCAGGAGAACACTGAACAACAATGGTGTGCATGGCAGGGTTGCAAGAAGAAAGCCACTGCTCTCCAAAAAGAACATTGGTGCTCATCTGCAGTTTGCTAAAGATCACGTGGACAAGCCAGAAGGCTATTGGAAAAATGTCTTCTGGACAGATGAGACCAAAATAGAACGTTTTGGTGTAAATGAGAAGCGTTATGTTTGGAAAAAGGAAAACACTGCATTCCTGCAGAAGAACCTTATCCCATCTGTGAAACATGGTGGTGGTAGTATCATGGTTTGGGCCTGTTTTGCTGTTTCTGGGCCAGGACGGCTTGCCATCATTGATGGAACAATGAATTCTGAATTATACCAGCAAATTCTAAAGGAAAATGTCAGGACATCTGTCCATAAACTGAATCTCAAGAGAAGGTGGGTCATGCAGCAAGACAACGACCCTAAGCACACAAGTCGTTCTACCAAAGAATGGTTAAAGAAGAATAAAGTTAATGTTTTGGAATGGCCAAGTCAAAGTCCTGACCTTAATCCAATCGAAATGTCGTGGAAGGACCTGAAGCGAGCAGTTCATGTGAGGAAACCCACCAACATCCCAGAGCTGAAGCTGTTCTGTACGGGGGAATGGGCTAAAATTCCTCCAAGCCGGTGTGCAGGACTGATCAACAGTTACCGGAAACATTTAGTTGCAGTTATTGCTGCACAAGGGGGTCACACCAGATACTGAAAGCAAAGGTTCACATACTTTTGCCACTCACAGATATGTAATATTGGATCATTTTCCTCAATAAATAAATGACCAAGTATAATATTTTTGTCTCATTTGTTTAACTGGGTTCTCTTTATCTACTTTTAGGACTTGTGTGAAAATCTGATGATGTTTTAGGTCATATTTATGCAGAAATATAGAAATTCTAAAGGGTTCACAAACTTTCAAGCACCACCGTATTCAAATAATAACCTCAACTTCATCTCGGTTATTATACACTGATATTCCTCTTGCCTTTGGCAAATATTTGTTCATTGTTAATAGGACGTGCTGGATCAGATGCTGTTTTATGAGCTGCTAAATAATTAGGTTAATTCATACTGTTAAATGAATCCAAATTTTCAGTGATGGATTAATCATAATAATTACAACTAGGACTATTCATGTAGTTATTGGCAATACACTATACCTCTATTAGATTTATTTATTTAAAAAGTGGTCCAAGGAAGGACAACCGGCGACAGGGTCATGGATGTCAAAGGCTCACTGATTCACATGGGGCCCGAAGGTTAGCTCATATGGTCCAGTCCCACAGAAGAGCGACTGTAGCACAAACTGCTGAAAAAGTTAATGCTGGCTAAAACAGAAATGTGTCATAATGTTACACTACCGTTCAAAAGTTTGGGGTCACTTTGAAATTTCCTTATTTTTGAAAGAAAAGCACCGTTCTTTTCAATGAAGATCACTTTAAACTAATCAGAAATACACTCTATACATTGCTAATGTGGTAAATGACTATTCTAGCTGCAAATGTCTGGTTTTTGGTGCAATATCTCCATAGGTGTATAGAGGCCCATTTCCAGCAACTCTCACTCCAGTGTTCTAATGGTACAATGTGTTTGCTCATTGCCTCAGAAGGCTAATGGATGATTAGAAAACCCTTGTACAATCATGTTAGCACAGCTGAAAACAGTTGAGCTCTTTAGAGAAGCTATAAAACTGACCTTCCTTTGAGCAGATTGAGTTTCTGGAGCATCACATTTGTGGGGTCGATTAAATGCTCAAAATGGCCAGAAAAATGTCTTGACTATATTTTCTATTCATTTTACAACTTATGGTGGTAAATAAAAGTGTGACTTTTCATGGAAAACACAAAATTGTCTGGGTGACCCCAAACTTTTGAACGGTAGTGTATGTCTGATCGGTGTGTATGGTAGACAGAGATTATCTTGGGGAAAAGTGTTCCTGACTTATTTCTGCCTGGCCCCCCTGTCTCGCACTAACTCTTCTCTAAAGCTCATACAAGCTCTTCTGGACAATATTTTCTTTGAGAGGCTATATACAAGCAGAGAAATGTTTTATGGCTCTGTTTCTCATGGCTATTAAGCCCACAGCACTTTTAGTGAATCCTGTTCACCTTCTTTCATCCTTCATCCCCCAAACCTTCCACAATTACCACCTGCACACTCAGTTGTGCACATCCACCTTTCTAATGCGGCTGATGGATCTGGCGTGATTTAGCCAGACTGCGATTATGAGTCGGCTTTTACTCTCTACCCAGCAGGTTCATACACTCCGTCTTAACTGTGTTCCCACACCAAGCACCCAATTTCACTCCGAGCTCCTGGACTTTGTTGTATAGTCTCACCAGGAAGAATTAATTCTCTCTTAATTAATTAATTAATTAATTTTTGGTAAGTGTTTTGTACATTTAAGCCTGGGGGTAGTGGTGTCGGTTTCAATTCACACTATTTATGTTCCCTAATCCATTACCTCCACTCTAATTATTAACATCAAAGCTATTTATCACAAGATATAATTATTTGTAATTACAGAGCATTGTTGTGATTTGTAAATTAACTTGAATAACTTGATTTAGTTTCTCACTTCAGACCTACATTGATGAAATTTTTATTTATAGCACTGGCGCAATGGGGCTAATGTAGCTAACATGTAAATGACTGCTTATACCAAAGTTGTGGCCCAAAGTTTAAAAATTTGAAGCTGGAATTGTACAGTAAATATGTCTCATCTCATCTCATCATCTCTAGCCACTTTATCCTGTTCTACAGGGTCGCAGGCAAGCTGGAGCCTATCCCAGCTGACTACGGGCGAAAGGCGGGGTACACCCTGGACAAGTCGCCAGGTCATCACAGGGCTGACACATAGACACAGACAACCATTCACACTCACATTCACACCTACGGTCAATTTAGAGTCACCAGTTAACCTAACCTGCATGTCTTTGGACTGTGGGGGAAACCAGAGCACCCGGAGGAAACCCACGCAGACACGGGGAGAACATGCAAACTCCACACAGAAAGGCCCTCGTCGGCCACGGGGCTCGAACCCGGACCTTCTTGCTGTGAGGCAACAGCGCTAACCACTACACCACCGTGCCGCCCGCAGTAAATATGTTTCAGATCAAAATATAGCTCAGTTTCAATCTCTTCTTCAAGCTGTTCCCGTTGAATGGTATGAGGTAGTGTTGCTGGGCCTGATATCTGTCTAGTCCAGACTGTAGATTCATACAAGCTATCAGTGACAGTCATGTCATATGATTACAAAGAATGACACCCCCCCGATTACACCTTACAGTTCTCCAAACTCTTCCTCCTAGTGATAACCAGGAGAAGATGATCTACTTCCTCCTGTTGGACCGTAAGGAGAGATATCCGAGCCATGAGGACCAGAACTTGCCTCCACGTAATGAGATTGGTAATGAGCTTTACATTCCTCAGAGTCATTTAATATATATATCCACATTCACTGGATATGAATAGTTGCGTGCTCTGATTGGCTACTCTACTACTAGGCTATCAGCTCATATACAGTGAGTAGAGAAAAACAAAATAGTGGAGCGTGTTACTAAACCAACCGAGGATGAAATAAAACCTCTGCTAGAAAACAAAACCCCCAAAAATACAAAAAAACCCCAACAAAATATCATATGAAAATATTTGATGGTAAGAACGTATTTTTTTAATTATTCAAGAATTATTATTATTGCATTTTTCACAAATTGCTACTGTCATTTCACCACTTTGTTTACATTCTAAGTGAAAATTATTTTGTCGGACATTTTGTATAAAGTTTTTATTTATCAAATTTGCAAAAAATAAAAATGCTCCGTTTCTCAAAATCCAGTGAATGTGGATAGAATAAAACAGTTATTCCACTCAATCTCGTCATACATGGCTTATAGTCAACTCACTGCTATGCACCTCGTTGGCTATTAGCTCATGTACGACTCAATTTTGTGGAATATCTATCTATCTATCTATCTATCTATCTATCTATCTATCTATCTATCTATCTATCTATCTATCTATCTATCTATCTATCTATCTACAACCCCGATTCCAAAAAAGTTGGGAGAAAGTACAAATTGTAAATAAAAACGGAATGCAATAATTTACAAATCTCAAAAACTGATATTCACAATAGAACATAGACAACATATCTCATCTCATTATCTCTAGCCGCTTTATCCTTCTACAGGGTCGCAGGCAAGCTGGAGCCTATCCCAGCTGACTACGGGCGAAAGGCGGGGTACACCCTGGACAAGTCGCCAGGTCATCACAGGGCTGACACATAGACACAGACAACCATTCACACTCACATTCACACCTACGGTCAATTTAGAGTCACCAGTTAACCTAACCTGCATGTCTTTGGACTGTGGGGGAAACCGGAGCACCCGGAGGAAACCCACGCGGACACGGGGAGAACATGCAAACTCCACACAGAAAGGCCCTCGCCGGCTCCCGGGGCTCGAACCCGGACCTTCTTGCTGTGAGGCGACAGCGCTAACCACTACACCACCGTGCCGCCAGACAACATATCAAATGTCGAAAGTGAGACATTTTGAAATTTCATGCCAAATATTGGCTCATTTGAAATTTCATGACAGCAACACATCTCAAAAAAGTTGGGACAGGGGCAATAAGAGGCTGGAAAAGTTAAAGGTACAAAAAAGGAACAGCTGGCGGACCAAATTGCAACTCATTAGGTCAATTGGCAATAGGTCATTAACATGACTGGGTATAAAAAGAGCATCTTGGAGTGGCAGCAGCTCTCAGAAGTAAAGATGGGAAGAGGATCACCAATCCCCCTAATTCTGCACCGACAAATAGTGGAGCAATATCAGAAAGGAGTTCGACAGTGTAAAATTGCAAAGAGTTTGAACATATCATCATCTACAGTGCATAATATCATCAAAAGATTCAGAGAATCTGGAAGAATCTCTGTGCGTAAGGGTCAAGGCCAGAAACCCATACTGGGTGCCCGTGATCTTCGGGCCCTTAGACGGCACTGCATCACATACAGGCATGCTTCTGTATTGGAAATCACAAAATGGGCTCAGGAATATTTCCAGAGAACATTATCTGTGAACACAATTCACCGTGCCATCCGCCGTTGCCAGCTAAAACTCTATAGTTCAAAGAAGAAGCCGTATCTAAACACGATCCAGAAGCGCAGACGTCTTCTCTGGGCCAAGGCTCATTTAAAATGGACTGTGGCAAAGTGGAAAACTGTTCTGTGGTCAGACGAATCAAAATTTGAAGTTCTTTATGGAAATCAGGGACGCCGTGTCATTCGGACTAAAGAGGAGAAGGTCGACCCAAGTTGTTATCAGCGCTCAGTTCAGAAGCCTGCGTCTCTGATGGTATGGGGTTCATTAGTGTGTGTGCCATGGGCAGCTTACACATCTGGAAAGACACCATCAATGCTGAAAGGTATATCCAGGTTCTAGAGCAACATATGCTCCCATCCAGACGACGTATCTTTCAGGGAAGACCTTGCATTTTCCAACATGACAATGCCAAACCACATACTGCATCAATTACAGCATCATGGCTGTGTAGAAGAAGGGTCCGGGTACTGAACTGGCCAGCCTGCAGTCCAGATCTTTCACCCATAGAAAACATTTGGTGCATCATAAAACGGAAGATACGACAAAAAAGACCTAAGACAGTTGAGCAACTAGAATCCTATATAAGACAAGAATGGGTTAACATTCCTATCCCTAAACTTGAGCAACTTGTCTCCTCAGTCCCCAGACGTTTACAGACTGTTGTAAAGAGAAAAGGGGATGTCTCACAGTGGTAAACATGGCCTTGTCCTAACTTTGAGATGTGTTGTTGTCATGAAATTTAAAATCACCTAATTTTTCTCTTTAAATGATACATTTTCTCAGTTTAAACATTTGATATGTCATCTATGTTCTATTCTGAATAAAATATGGAATTTTGAAACTTCCACATCATTGCATTCCATTTTTATTTACAATTTGTACTTTTTCCCAACTTTTTTTGGAATCGGGGTTCTGTCTGTCTGTCTGTCTTTCTTTCTTTCTTTCTTCCTTTCTTGTGTGTGTTTTGTGCCAGATGCTCTGTTAACAGAATGTGTAGAAACGGTGTTGAAGAGCGCACAATATTTTGCACTGTTTTCTCTGGCTGATCCAGTAACTATCAACAAATAATCACATCAGTAGCGCCCTATGGGATCAGCCAGCAAAAACGGTGCAAAATATCACACACTTTTCAATGCTGTTTCTAAACATTCTGTAAACGGCGCATCTGGTACAAAAATCCCATGGTGGCCACCCCCCCCACACACACACATATACACATATACAGAGCCATAAAATTAAAAGCACTGACAGGTAAAGTGAATTACATTGATGTTACAGTGGCACCTGTCAAGGGATGGGATACATTCAGCAGTAAAAGAACAGTCAGGTCTTGGAGTTGATATGTTGGAGGCAGGAAAAATGGGCAAGTGTAAGGATCTGAGCAACTTTAACAAGAGCCAAATTATGATGGCTAGATAACTGGGTCTGAGCATCTTCAAAATGGCACATCTTGTGAGGTGTTCCTGGTATGCAGTGATTAGTACCTACCAAAAGTGGTCCAAGGAAGGACAACCGGTGAACTGGCAACAGGGTCATGGGTGTCGAAGGCTTGTTGATTTGCATGGGGCACGAAGGCTGGTCCAATCCCACAGAAGAGTGACTGTAGCACAAACTACTGAAAAAGTTAATGCTGGCTAAAACAGAAAGGTACTAACCACTGCATAGCAGGAACACCCTACAAGATGTGCCATCAGCCCCAGTCATCTAGCCAACACAATCTGGCCCTGGTCAAACTTGCTCAGATCCTTACACTTGCCCATTTTTCCTGCTTCCAACAAATCAACTTCGAGAACTGACTGTTCTCTTGCTGCCTAATATAGCTCACCCCTTGACAGGTGCCATTGTAACAACATAATCAATGTAATTCACTTGATCAGTGTATATTCCCTGTACTGGACTAATGGGCTGGCGCGATTTCTCAGACCCTCCAAGGAAGCGGGTGGACTCTCCTCTGCTGACCAGACACAACAAGCGGAGGCCGGAGCGCAAGTCCATGGAGGTACTGAGTGTAACTGAGGGAGGATCCCCTGTGCCTGTACGGCGAGCGATCGACATGAACCAGCATGGACAGAGGTATGAACCCACAGGACAGGTCACCAAGTGCATCCTTCATTCGCTGTGCAGTCTGGGTTGAGCTTATCCTGAAGTTTTAAGGATGAAAAGCCATAAAGATGAAGAGTTTCCCCTGAACCTTAACGATACCTCTACGATCCCTTTTATTCGCCTTTACACTACCGTTCAAAAGTTTGGGGTCACCCAGACAATTTTGTGTTTTCCATGAAAAGTCACACTTTTATTTACGGGCAATTCCATGTAAATGTCAACCTCACCATGCAAAAATAAAGCAACATGTAATACATCAAAACCACTCCCAGAGATATCACCTAGGCCTGTATTTTACAGATGTGAATAAGTTGAACCAATTTGTAACCAACCTAATATGTCACTGTCAGTCTTTCTTTCTTATAATGTAAAACCCAAGCTAAAATCAACTTTGATCATGTACAATTCTATATTATTGCCACAAGCTACAGAAATGTATGCTAAAATCCACAAAACAGCAAAACAATAGCCATCCTAAATATTATTCAAGAACTTTAGTTTTAGCTGATATTTAGAGAGTTTTTCAAAGGGTTATGGTGGTTAAATTGCTGATTTTCTAAACATATGCCATGTCTATTTCAGACGCGTCACATCCATAACGGAATTTCGTCACATCCATAACGCTGACTTTTCCTTCCGAAACTCTGCATGAAATACAAAATATTTTAAACAAAGATTTTTTAATATTCACCTTGGACCCCTCTATCAAATGGATATCTCCATTTCGACATTAGGTTTACGATTTCACAGAGTTTGATAAAAATGTACAGTCACCCAAGAAAAGTGATACTTTTTCTGTCACATCCATAACGCATCTTTTATTGGCATTTTCTGGCATGCCCTAGATGTACTATGGGAATTGTTCTTGTTCTATCACTTCTCCAGTATGCTACAGCCTTAAAATATGCAACACCTGTTTAAATACTGGGAGACAATAAAACATGCACTGGGTCATTTGTTGCCATTTTGAGTTCAAGTGTCACGTCCATAACGCTGGAATTGCCCTTACCACCATAAGTTGTAAAATGAATAGAAAATATAGTCAAGACATTTTTCTGGCCATTTTGAGCATTTAATCGACCCCACAAATGTGATGCTCCAGAAACTCAATCTGCTCAAAGGAAGGTCAGTTTTATAGCTTCTCTAAAGAGCTCAACTGTTTTCAGCTGTGCTAACATGATTGTACAAGGGTTTTCTAATCATCCATTAGCCTTCTGAGGCAATGAGCAAACACATTGTACCATTAGAACACTGGAGTGAGATTTGCTGGAAATGGACCTCTATACACCTATGGAGATATTGCACCCAAAACCAGACATTTAGTAGAATTTAGCTAGAATAGTAATTTACCACGGGCGGCATGGTGGTGTAGTGGTTAGCGCTGTCGCCTCACAACAAGAAAGTCCGGGTTCGAGCCCCGTGGCCGGCGAGGGCCTTTCTGTGCGGAGTTTGCATGTTCTCCCCGTGTCTGCGTGGGTTTCCTCCGGGTGCTCCGGTTTCCCCCACAGTCCAAAGACATGCAGGTTAGGCTAACTGGTGACTCTAAATTGACCGTGAGTGTGAATGGTTGTCTGTGTCTATGTGTCAGCCCTGTGATGACGTGGCGACTTGTCCAGGGTGTACCCCGCCTTTCGCCCGTAGTCAGCTGGGATAGGCTCCAGCTTGCCTGCGACCCTGTAGAACAGGATAAAGCGGCTAGAGATAATGAGATGAGAGGAGTCATTTACCACATTAGCAATGTATAGAGTGTATTTCTGATTAGTTTAAAGCGATCTTCATTGAAAAGAACAGTGCTTTTCTTTCAAAAATAAGGAAATTCCAAAGTGACCCCATACTTTTGAACGGTAGTGTATCTCATGTTCTTTTCACCGTTACGCGATTCCATAAGTCTCAGACTTCTTTCACACTGCCCATGATGTTGCAGACATTCATAATGGTTTTGCTGGAACGATTAGCCCTCAGCTGAGGAATCCGATTACAGCAGTGGGTCTGCGTGTTCTATGAAGTCACAGCATGTTCTAGAAGAGAGCAGTAATTATAAAAGCAGCTCAGGATAGTGCTGTAATTACCATCTCTGTTCTTTCTGTCCTGCTGTAGTAAATCTGTTTTCATTAAAAGCCTGGATATTTCAGATGCCAACCCCAAAGTGGAAAGCAAAGATGAAAGGTAGAAATCGGCGCTGTCCTTTCGCTTGCACTCTGAAGGTGCAGTGGTTTTTTTTTTTTTAAATCAACGTCTTGGATTGATCTCTGCTTCGTATAGGGGCCAGGTTTCGAAGTGAGGTTTGTAGATTGAGAGTGCATTAGAGTCTCTGTGCTGCAGCACTTTTTTAATAGCACGGACGAATAGAGATTAACTTTTTCGGAAATAGGGCAAATTGGAAGGAATAAGAGATCCTTATTTTCTCTGATTTGTCCCCTCAGTTTTGGCAAAGCTGTTCCCCTCTGGCTTCCTCCACAAACATCAAAAGCATCTTATCTCCCTTCTTGTGCCTTTCATGTTTCTGTTTGATGTCTGGCAATTTTTTTTTGTCCTGTGGTAGAATTCTGAAAGTGAGGTTAATTTTCTCGGGTCTGTGTTACACTACCTGCACTTTTTTTCTCTTCATATTTGTTTGCCCGGTGAGGGCCTTTCTGTGTGGAGTTTGCATGTTCTCCCCGTGTCCGTGTGGGTTTCCTCTGGGTGCTCCGGTTTCCCCCACAGTCCAAAGACATGCAGGTTAGGTTAACTGGTGACTTTAAATTGACCGTAGGTGTGAATGTGAGTGTGAATGGTTGTCTGTGTCTATGTGTCAGCCCTGTGATGACCTGGCGACTTGTCCAGGGTGTACCCCGCCTTTCGCCCGTAGTCAGCTGGGATAGGCTCCAGCTTGCCTGCGACCCTGTAGAACAGGATAAAGCGGCTACAGATAATGAGATGAGATGTTTGTTTGTGTCCGTGTGCGTGCGTGCGTGCGTTCGTTCAAGCCGTGAGACAAAGATTTGTGGCGCACGTTCACAGAAGTGTAAATGAGTGCAATGATTTAATGAGTTACACTAAGAAGGCATTAAATTAGAGCTGTTCCTGACCCTGAATATTTCATTAATTCACAAAAGATTGTTATTTTTTATTAAGATGTAAAGTATGCTTCAAGAGAGGCGACGTGGCCAAGTGGTTAGAGCGTTTGGCCGCTAAGCGAACGGTTCCCGGTTCGAGCCTCTTCTCGGACGGTGATCTGGGGCTCGCCTCCTGTCCACCCAGCAGTGAATGGGGACCTGGTGGAAACACTGGGGAAGTTAAGGCGGCGAGGAAAGGAACTGGCCACCCTACCTCACCATGCCGACGGCCCAGGACAAGTGTGCTCTCTAACAGGCACTCCCCAACATACGTACGAAAACGTATATGGGACTCTTTGACTTGATGCTTCAAGACAGTTTAAAAACAGCTTTATCTATCTTTTTTTTTTTTTTTTTTACATTCAAAGGAATGTTTTAGAAAATAATCAGCGAAAAGATTTTTTTCCGAAAAGCTCCACTGCATCTTTAGTGCGCTTATCAGAAAATATTTCATTTGAGTTAACAGCTAGCAATTCTCTCATCTAATAGACTTTTATGTCGAGATATACAGTAACTCCTCTTTTTTCTCGCTTTCAATCCTTAGCTAGTAGATAGTTTTAAAAAAAATAAATCCGCTATTTCTCATAACTATAGAGGTTTATCTTTCCTCATATAATTGCTTTCTTCTTGTGTGTGTGTGTGTGTGTGTGTGTGTGTGTGTCCTCACTTTTTTCCTCACTCCCAGACTAATCAAATGTGCTGCTTCCCCACATGCTCTAATGTCTCAAATTGTGTGTTGTGTCACTCGTGGCTAATTAAATGAATCATAGAGGGAGGAAACGAGCCTCAGTGTTCAGGAGCATCAAGCTGAAATGTTTTCGGTGTTGCGATTTTCTGCCTGAATGATCACACGTTTTGTGCCTATAGGATAATACAGTATGCATTTAAGTAACATAAGTGATTGATCAATTTATGGATCGGATCTTTCCTCAGAGTAGAACTGCATGAGGGTGTGTTGACACGTTTAATGATGATTAACTGTTTCAATTTGGTTTCATGGTAAACATGTTTGCCTCCACGCCCAGTTAAACTCCAGACATTCATTGGATTCGCTCACGCCCACGGTCCAATACTGCACGCGGTAAAAGAAGGAGAAGGGAACAAGTCTGAAGATAAAGAAGATAAAGTCAAAATTGATTCTTTTCCCATGCCACAGTTTCTTTTAACAATTACGCTTCAGCAAGGGTAGCTAATTGTAGGCTTGTAGTACAAAACACACTAAACACAACAAATGCTAGTCTGATCTTGGTCAAAACCCATAATTCCATAATGGCCTCCTAGGTTTAAGTTATGTTTCTTCTGAATACCAGACACCGTCAAAGTCCTTCCCGTGCCAGAACCTGGTCTTCCCAGCGGGCTTGTAGTACTCGAGTCCGACTCATGCCATAATTTTAAGGACTCGTGACTCGACTTGGACTTGAGCACTGACGACTCGGACTTGGACTCGTGCGTTAACTGCATTCAGATTCATAAATTGGAGACGAGGACTCAGATTTTTTCTTTATTTTTTGTAACGTGCCATAATAATTTGGTATAAGATATTTATCTCATCTCATTATCTCTAGCTGCTTTATCCTGTTCTACAGGGTCGCAGGCAAGCTGGAGCCTATCCCAGCTGACTACGGGCGAAAGGTGGGGTACACCCTGGACAAGTCGCCAGGTCATCACAGGGCTGACACATAGACACAGACAACCATTCACACTCACATTCACACCTACGGTCAATTTAGAGTCACCAGTTAACCTAACCTGCATGTCTTTGGACTGTGGGGAAACCGGAGCACCCAGAGGAAACCCACACGGACACGGGGAGAACATGCAAACTCCACACAGAAAGGCCCTCGCCGGCCACGGGGCTCGAACCCAGGACCTTCTTGCTGTGAGGCGAAAGCGCTAACCACTACACCACCGTGCCGCCCTAAGATATTTATATTGACATTAATTTTTGTACTAATTTCGTGCAAGAGTGTCACACCTGCATGCCTTGGCACATGCACCAGATAGATTCTCGGTCATGCTCCGGACAGCATGCACGCCAGGTGGACTCTTGCACATGCGCTGTAAATGATTCGCACTTGCACAGGATTAAGGCACAATCAGCGCGCTTATATAAAAACTGTGAAAACACACAATACCGTTCAAAAGTTTGGGGTCACCCAGACAATTTTGTGTTTTCCATGAAAAGTCACACTTTTATTTACCACCATAAGTTGTAAAATGAATAGAAAATATAGTCAAGACATTTTTCTGGCCATTTTGAGCATTTAATCGACCCCACAAATGTGATGCTCCAGAAACTCAATCTGCTCAAAGGAAGGTCAGTTTTATAGCTTCTCTAAAGAGCTCAACTGTTTTCAGCTGTGCTAACATGATTGTACAAGGGTTTTCTAATCATCCATTAGCCTTCTGAGGCAATGAGCAAACACATTGTACCATTAGAACACTGGAGTGATAGTTGCTGGAAATGGGCCTCTATACACCTATGGAGATATTGCACCAAAAACCAGACATTTGCAGCTAGAATAGTCATTTACCACATTAGCAATGTATAGAGTGGATTTCTGATTAGTTTAAAGTGATCTTCATTGAAAAGAACAGTGCTTTTCTTTCAAAAATAAGGACATTTCAAAGTGACCCCATACTTTTGAATGGTAGTGTACGTACTTTGCGAAGTATTGAGTTGCATTACTGACACTTTACCGAGCCTTATTTCCTTGTTTGGTTTCCTGATCCCTGATTTCCTGTTTCTCATCTTTGATTCTGCCGAGTCTACGATAGCCTGTTTGTGCCTCGCTCGACCTGTTGCCTGTTTCACCGTTTTATGATTTTGCCTGCCGTTCTGGATTGTTTACCGTCTTCATTTATATTAATAAACACACCTTCTGCACTTACATCCGTCTCCCAACCATTTCTGACAGAATACTTCACATTCCCTGATAAAGAGAAGCACATTCACCTGTTCATACGTCATGTTCAGGAACAAACTAATGTTAATGGCACTGAAACAGCCACCATCAAATGGTGCAGTTGGAGTCTTGTTCTTGGACTCGACTTGGATCAATAGTGGACTCGAAAATTTTTTATAATGACTCTGACTTGAACACTGGGGACTCGAGAATGGACTTGGACTCGAGGTTTAGTGACTCGATTAAAACACTGGCTAGGTGTAAACTATTGTACATTATTATCCATACAGGTCACTTTTTTGATGGAATAAAAACGTGTTCTATTCCCTTCTAGCGGGTTTCATTCATTTGGTTTGATAGCATGCAATATTGTTAGCATATCGCTTATCCTACGTACAGTATATTACATCACTCTACCCAATGGAGAACGAGCGTTGAATATGGTTTACGCTATTGCATGGTTGTCAAGACAACATGACGTCACACGTTGGAGACATAAAACTTCCGCGCTAGCAAGCGACTGTGACAATTTGTAAACAAACATGGCCGCCAGGTTTGTTTCATTAAATATTGAATATTTTTAGAGAATTTTAAAAGAGAAAGACATGTTGAACACCCAAAGGAATGTGTATGTATAATAATAATAATAATAATAATAATAATAATAATAATAATAATTTGTTGGTAAATGCCAACCAATATTATTTAAATATGATATTCTACAAACAGTAAGCAAGTATTGGACGAGGTTGAACAAAACAATGATTTGTTAGTCGCGAGCAAGCAATTATTTGCCGATGCTGAAATAATTGCTTGCGAGACACTAACAAATTATGATATTTTGTTCAACTTCATCCAATAATTGTTTTATCTCATCTCATTATCTCTAGCTGCTTTATCCTGTTCTACAAGGTCGCAGGCAAGCTGGAGCCTATCCCAGCTGACTACGGGCGAAAGGCGGGGTACACCCTGGACAAGTCGCCAGGTCATCACAGGGCTGACACATAGACACAGACAACCATTCACACTCACATTCACACCTACGGTCAATTTAGAGTCACCAGTTAACCTAACCTGCATGTCTTTGGACTGTGGGGGAAACCGGAGCACCCGGAGGAAACCCACGCGGACATGGGGAGAACATGCAAACTCCGCACAGAAAGGCCCTCGCCGGCCCCGGGGCTCGAACCTGGACCTTCTTGCTGTGAGACGACAGCGCTAACCACTACACCACCGTGCCGCCCTAATTGTTTTATCATTACACTTATTATTATTTTTTTGTAAATACTGATAATACCATAATAGCTAAAACTATTGTTTTCACTGGGGTCACGCACTCGATTGGCGGAAACGAGACCATTTTATGCTGTTTGTTGTTCTTCCTGTCATTAATTGTTGCAATTCAGAGTGTGTAGATGCGAAGTAACTACGCACGAGCTGAACATTATTTGTAGGCAGTTATTTGCAGTTCGCTCAGCCAGTCAAAACGGCGTAAAATAATTTGAATTATAATAAATATTTCTTCTCATTTACTACATGTTGTATAAAACAGATCTAGAGATTAAAAGACTTTTCAGCAGTGAGATAAGGTTTGCGTTTTTGTTTTTTCGCAGTAAGCAGTAGAAGCCAATTAACTTGACAGGCTTCGGTATCATTATGCAGGGATCATTACACATTATTGGCAAGCTCTCAAAAGAAAACCTCCCTCTAATTCAGGACACATTTGGAAACAGCTGCAGATGTGTTCAAAATATTGAAGCTTAAAGGTGCAGTTTGTAATTTTAAATGGTTTTTAGATGCAAAAACAAACAAACAAACAAACCAATCTCAAAATTTTAAAAGATCTCTTAGAATATAACTGTGATTCCTAATATAGCTCATCTCATCTCATTATCTCTAGCCGCTTTATCCTGTTCTACAGGGTCGCAGGCAAGCTGGAGCCTATCCCAGCTGACTACGGGCGAAAGGCGGGGTACACCCTGGACAAGTCGCCAGGTCATCACAGGGCTGACACATAGACACAGACAACCATTCACACTCACATTCACACCTACGGTCAATTTAGAGTCACCAGTTAACCTAACCTGCATGTCTTTGGACTGTGGGGGAAACCGGAGCACCCGGAGGAAACCCACGCGGACACGGGGAGAACATGCAAACTCCACACAAAGTCCCTCGCCGGCCACAGGGCTTGAACCCGGACCTTCTTGCTGTGAGGCGACTAGCGCTAACCACTACACCACCGTGCTGCCCCTCCTAATATAGCTATGTAATTATTTGGCAAGTAGTTTCTATTTCAGGTTTCTTTTCTTTTTTTTTTCCATTTCTTCCATTTTTCTGGGCTGCAAATGAGCTCCGCCTTACAGTCAGTTCTGCAAACAAGCAAGACATACGCAATTTAAAATGGAAAAGGCTTGTCCTTTTTTGTATTGCATTGCAGGCAGGAGAAGTCTCTAAAAATGACAAACTGCCCCTTTAAAAGGCATCTGAGATTGATAACTATGCAAATGCTGCATTGTGATTGTCTGAAACTGTGTGTTGTGTTAGGTCACGGTCCATCAGCGGTGCTTCATCTGGTCTGTCCACCAGTCCCCTCAGCAGTCCACGGGTAAGTCTTTGGGTTTGTCCCAAATCACAGCCAGATATTTCCGAGAAAGGGCTACTCATGAGCGTGCCATGTCTCTAGAGATTGTAAATCAATGACATCAAGTACAATTTTATGAGAGATTACAGTGCTGTGAAAAAATATTTGCCCGCCTGCTGATTTCTTCCATTTTTGTTATTTGTCATATTTAATTGTTTGAGGTCATCCAACTGAGTCTAATATAAGATAAAGACGATGTACATAAGTAAACACAAAATGCAGCTTTTAAATGATCACTCCATTTAAAAGTAAAAGGTTAATCAAAACCTGTAACACCCATGTGAAAAAGTAATTGCCCCTTTCAACCTAATAACAGGTTGGGCCACCCTTGGCGGCCACAGCTGCAATTAAACGTTGGCGGTAACTTGCAGTGAGTCTTTTACATCGCTGTGGAGGAATTTTTGCCCACTCTTCTTTGCAGAATTATTTTAGTTCAGCCACATTGGAGGGTTTCGAGCATGAACTGCCCATTTAAGGTCTCGCCACAGCATCTCGATTGAATTCAAGTCAGGACTTTGACTAGGCCACTGCAAAACCTTCATGTTATTTCTTTTGAGCCATTCTTTTGTGTGATTCAGATCATTGTCCTGCTGCATAACCCAGCTGTGCTTGAGTTTATGTCACGAACCGATGGGCGGACATTCTCCTTCAGGATTTTCTGGTAGAGAGCAGAATTCATGGTTCCATCAATTATGGCAAATCGTCCAGGTCCTTAAAAAAGTGTATCTTCGTGGCTTCGGTGGAATCTATTCTCACCTACGGTTGTGAGGCCTGGACACTGATGGTCCGGGAGGAATCGAGACTGGACGGTTGCTACACACGCATGCTCCGAAAAGTCCGCAACGTCACCTGGCGGGACCAAATTCCAAATGAAGCGCTGTATGGAGATTTACCACCACTCTGTTTAAAGATAAGATCAAGACGATTGTGTTTGGCAGGGCACTGTGTCCACCATAGCGATGAGGCAGCTCACAACTTGGTTCTTTTTTTTTTATTAATATTTTTATTAGGAGGCAAGGCACATCAAAACAGGAAACAATGTCAAATCAACATTCAGTACCACACCATCCCTACCTCCTAGGATTTTTTTTTTCATACAAACAAGAACAAGACATTACACAATTCAAAGAAAATAAAAATAATTGATAGATAAATAAATAAATAAATAAATAAATAACAAAGTTCTATTATGTAATAATTAAATATTAAAGCTGCACAGTACAAATAAAACCAAAAGGCAAAAAAAAAACTAAAATAAATAAATAAAAAGGGAGAGAGGGAGGGTCCGTCCGTTAGGGGGCAGAGACTGGAGAGAGTGGAAGAATGTAAGAAAGGGAAGCCACTTGTTATAAAATTTAGCAGAGTTACCATTCACTGAATATCTGATCTTTTCCAACTTTAGAAAAGACATGACGTCATTGAGCCACTGACGACTCGAGGGAGCTTTAGTCGACTTCCAGTGGAGTAGAAGGTGGCGTCTTGCCAGTAAGGAAGTAAAAGCTAAAATATCCAATTGATGAGAGGTAAACCGGTTATGGTCCTCTGGGAGCCCGAATATGGCAACATGGGGGGAGACTTTTATGGTCACTGAAAGTATTTTAGACATGGTATCAAAATAATACAACCAGAAGCAAGAGAGTAGCGGACAAGAGTAGAACATATGGGTTAAATTGCAGGATGAGGCATGACATTTGTCGCATTTGTCAGCAATACTGGGATAGATTTGAGACAATCGAGCTTTGGAAAAATGGACTCTAAACAGTACTTTAAACTGTATAAGTGTGAGACGAGCACAGGATGAGCTTGTGGGAATTTTCTTAAGAGCAGTGTCCCACCAGTCATCCTCCAAGTTTAGATCCAGTTCATCTTCCCAGGCAGTCTTAACTTTAGTAACTGGTGAGCAATCAACAGAAAGAAGTTCGTTATAAACTTTAGAAATAAATGATTTTTGAAGTCGATTGCGGTTTAAAAACACCTCCCAGTGTAGAGTAGGCGGTAAGGAAGGAAAAACTGGAAACAAAGCTTTAGCGCAGTGTCTAATTTGAAAGTATCGAAATACAACTTGGTTCTGTGGGAACCACGCCATGGTCAGGCTTCCCGGGGCGGACAGCGCCTGACATATGTCAACCAGCTGATGCGCGATACTGGTCTCGCTTCAGCAGATGAAATCAGAACTGTTATGGGTCACAGGCCATCCTGGCATGTCATCGCCAGTCATTCCCGAGGAGACTTGACCTAGTAGTAGTAGTAGTCCAGGTCCTGAAGCAGAAAAGTAGCCCCGGATCATCACACTACCACCACCATGTTTGACTGTTGGTATGATGTTCTTATTTTGAAATGCTGTGTTAGCCTTACGCCAGATGTACCGGGACCCATGTCTTCCAAAAAGTTCTATTGTTGACTCATCAGTCCACATAATATTATCCCAAAAGTCTTGGAGGTCATCAAGATGCTTTTTGGCAAATGTGAGACAAGCCTTTATGCTCTTTTGGTCAGCAGCGGTTTGCGCCTTGCAAGTGTCCCATGGATGCCATTTTTGCCAAGTGCTTTCCGTATTCTAGGATCATGAACACTGGCCTTAACTGAAGCAAGTGAGGCCTGCAGTTCTTTAGACATTTGTCGGGGTTCTTTTGTGACCTCCTGGATCAGTCGTTGAAGTGCTCTTGGTTGAATTTTGGAAGGCTGGCCACTCCTGGGAAGGTTTGCCGCTGTTCCAAGTTTTTTCCATTTGTAAATAATGGCTCTCACTGCGGTTCACTGGAGTCCCAGAGCCTTGGCAATAGCTTTGTAACCCTTTCCAAACTGATAGATTTCAATTATTTTGTTGCGCATCTGTTGTTCTCTTTACTTCGCGGCATCTTTTTAAGATCTGTTAGCCTACTTTACATGGCCAGCCTGGTTCTGTTTATGTAATATTTAGATTGAACGGGTCTGGCAGTAATCATGCCCAGGTGTGGCTATTGAACTTGAACCCAATTATCAGTGAAATTTGGTTAATTGTTTGATTGGTTGAGGGGCTAAGTGCTTTTTCACATAGGGCCAGGTAGGGTTGGGTAACTTTTTTCCATCAATAAACGCAATCATCGTTTGAAAACTGCATTTTGGGCTTACTTGGGCTACCTTTGTCGAATAATAAAATTAGTTTGATGACATGAAACATTGAAGTGTGACAAATATACAAAAATAGAACAAGTCAGGAAGGGGCAAATACTTTTTCACAGCACTGTAGTATTAGTATAACAGTTGTATTTTCGGATGTAAAAGACAGGATTATATTTTAATCTCTTTCCAGTGACTACTTTAAATACACACTTTATACAGCATTAATCCTGTATTGGCCAACTACACCATGCAAATCACTTCACTTCTGTTGCGAACTTGAATATGACTCCGACTTTATCAGTCTTAACAAGAACACTTATTAGTTGAAGTTTGCTTAATTTGGGGCAAGGCCTTTACCGTCCCTCCAAAAAAAAAACCAACCCTAGAATGTTGAGATTTAGCCAATTAGCATCAGATGCAAAAGGAAAAGACAGTATTATAGCTGTACCCTAGTGCCATGGATGGTCCTTTAATTATGTACTACACGTCAACAGCTTCAAAGCAAACCTCCAAATAAACGGTATGGCTTATTAGCCATGTTCAAGGTCTGCAATTTAATTTAAAGCACTGATCCTGCAGTAAAATTGCTGCCTGTCAATACTAATAGACTAGTCCTTACTGCTAGTGCAATTGCACAATGATGCTCAGTATAATTAGCTGGAATCCGTTCCTTATTCAGACGACTGTCAGTCGTGGATATTTGAAGCTGCTAATGGCTCGGTAAAATCTGAAAATCCTCCTTTCCTTACTTACAGTAGAGCTTTTTCCAGTTGACTTGTTTGAACCCACTAACCATTTACAAATCCACCTCTAAGTCTTTCCAATATGCCGTCTTTGAATCACAGAGGCAAAATGCCAGCAGGATTTAGCCCTAACCCCCACACTGAGGCTGCCCTGATCAAATATTCTAGTCTCAAATATTTTACAAACTCAGACATAACTTTATTGACTCTCTTGCTGACTGCTGTTGGATAAAACATTGCTTTTGTGCAAACTATGTAGGACAGAAGGCATTGGAGGTCAACAGACGAGCTCTCGACACTTATATCTCAGCCAAGGGCAAAATTTTTATCCAGTTTTAAAAAGCACTTCAGAAATCTTCACTTTGATTTACACGATAGCAGACGTTTATATTGATGGTAGAGCTGTTTATGACAAAACGGTCAATGAGTCCTACTTCAGTATATCGTGTCACACATAAGACAACAATTCATTGCTAATAAGTGTGCATAGTAATCTAATATCCCATGCACTGAGAGGCTCTGGTTGAAATTATGGATTCTCTGAGGTGACTGGTATAGTATTATTTTGTGACTGGTGCAATCTTGAAGCGGCTAATACTACATCAGTCACTTCAGAGAATCCATAATTCCCGGTGCCTTTCAGTGCATGGGATATTAGATTTATATCCGTTATCAAAAAATTCCAAACTAAAAGTGTAAGGATTGAATCTCGGCATAAACTCAATGGAGGCAGCCATGTTTGTTGTTTACATCAGAACGACCTTCAACCTGCACATGTACAATGTACCATGTTATAGCCTGCCTCGCTAGGCATGATCATGATATGAAGATCTACACACACGGAAATGCTCGCGGAGCTACAGCTGTGACTCAAGTCGGCTGTATAGCTTGAAATTATGACGTCAGCTCATGGTATATCCAGGATATACCATGACTGACTCGCACCATTTTTTAATCAATTTTTAAAAAATTTTTGACATCAAAAGATACAAAGCTTAATCAATGGTGGACCTCTTTTATGTCACATGAGCCATCCTTGGCCAATCCCTGCACGGGATTTTTATTTGTTTATTTTTTTAATGAAGGATATATTTAACACTTATTCCACGAAATCGAGCCATACATGAGCTGATAGGCAACGAGGCGCATAGTGCCGTGTTGGCTATAAGCCATGTACGACGGGATTGAGTGATCCACATTCACTGGATTTTGAGAAACGGAGCATTTTTATTTTTTACAAATTAAATAAATAAAAACTTTATCCAAAACGCCTGACAAAATCATTTCCGCTTAGAATGTAAACAAACCGGCGAAACGACAGTTCATCATTACTTTAAGGCATGAAGAAGTGTCTTTTAATTAATAAAAATCAAGAAAATCCAAACTTTTGACTGGTACTGTGTGTATCTACAGTATAATGATTTTCGCAGGTGTTCTGAACTCAGTGTATACTGATACTTCCTGAAATCCCCATGCCCTTACTCCTTATCTCACGGCACCCAATTTCATGGTAAATGGAGAATCTTTTGAGTTTATTCATGTGAAATAGATTCTATTAGTGTATGTTCGAGTTTGCTAATGTCATACAGTGGTGCTTGAAAGTTTGTGAACCCTTTAGAATTTTCTATATTTCTGCATAAATAAGACCTAAAACATCATCAGATTTTCACACAAGTCCTAAAAGTAGATAAAGAGAACCCAGTTAAACAAATGAGACAAAAATATTATACTTGGTCATTTATTTATTGAGGAAAATGTTCCAATATTACATATCTGTGAGTGGCAAAAGTATGTGAACGTTTGCTTTCAGTATCTGGTGTGACCCCCTTGTGCAGCAATAACTGCAACTAAACGTTTCCGGTAACTGTTGATCAGTCCTGCACACCGGCTTGGAGGAATTTTAGCCCATTCCTCCATACAGAACAGCTTCAACTCTGGGATGTTGGTGGGTTTCCTCACATGAACTGCTCGCTTCAGGTCCTTCCACAACATTTTGATTGGATTAAGGTCAGGACTTTGACTTGGCCATTCCAAAACATTAACTTTATTCTTCTTTAACCATTCTTTGGTAGAAGGACTTGTATGCTTAGGGTCGTTGTCTTGCTGCATGACCCACCTTCTCTTGAGATTCAGTTCATGGACAGATGTCCTGACATTTTCCTTTAGAATTCGCTGGTATAATTCAGAATTCATTGTTCCATCAATGATGGCAAGCCGTCCTGGCCCAGACGCAGCAAAACAGGCCCAAACCATGATACTACCACCACCATGTTTCACAGATGGGATAAGGTTCTTATGCTGGAATGCAGTGTTTTCCTTTCTCCAAACATAATGTTCTCATTGAAACCAAAAAGTTCTATTTTGGTCTCATCCATCCACAAAACATTTTTCCAATAGCCTTCTGGCTTGTCCATGTGATCTTTAGCAAACTGCAGACGAGCTGCAATGTTCTTTTTGGAGAGCAGTGGCTTTATCCTTGCAACCCTGCCATGCACACCATTGTTATTCATTGTTCGCCTGATGGTGGACTCATGAACTTTAACATTAGCTAATGTGAGAGAGGCCTTCAGTTGCTTAGAAGTTACCCTGGGGTCCTTTGTGACCTCGCCGACTATTACATGCCTTGCTCTTGGAGTGATCTTTGTTGGTCGACCACTCCTGGGGAGGGTAACGATGATCTTGAATTTCCTCCATTTGTACACAATCTGTTTGACTGTGGATTGGTGGAGTCCAAACTCTTTAGAGATGGTTTTGTAACCTTTTCCAACCTGATGAGCATCGACAACACTTTTTCTGAGGTCCTCAGAAATCTCCTTTGTTCGTGCCATGATACACTTCCACAAATGTGCTGTGAAGATTAGGCTTTGATAGATCCCGGTTCTTTAAATAAAACAGGGTGCCCACTCACACCTGATTGTCATCCCATTGATTGAAAACACCTGACTCTAATTTCACCTTCAAATTAACTGCTAATCCTAGAGGTTCACATACTTTTGCCACTCACAGATATGTAATATTGGATCATTTTCCTCAATAAATAAATGAGCAAGTATAATATTTTTGTCTCATTTGTTTAACTGGGTTCTCTTTATCTACTTTTAGGACTTGTGTGAAATTCTGATGATGTTTTAGGTCATATTTATGCAGAAATATAGAAAATTCTAAAGGGTTCACAAACTTTCAAGCACCACTGTGGTATTTTTTTCTTTCATTGACATGTTGGTCGAGTTTCACTTTGGTTAGGAGTTTCCTTTGTTACCCAAAATGCTGTTTTACTTCTCGTGCTGATAGTGATGTGAAAGGGGTTCATTTCTAGCTAAAGCAGCAGTGCTTTAGTCATTTAGTCTGTCCGGTTGTCTCACCTCCTCATCTACACACTCTGCTCAAACCGATCAGGTCCCAAAGCTTCAAGTTTCATGCGTCATCATGTCACAGATCGCTAACTAGCCAAGCTGAGTCGTCTTCTGTAACTCTAAGCCACTTCAGCCTGCAGGTTCATTGCATTCAGAGACTTTGAGTCTAACATTTCCTGACTGCACTTCTTCTACTTCTACACTGGATAGCTTCGTAATGTAAACTTGAAAATTGGATTGAAATTTGACACTGGAAGATCAGAAGTCAAAGTCCGCCCCATGCCAGGACCTGGTCTTCCCAGGCAGTCTCTTGTCCCAGTACTAACCAGGCCCTTAAGGCGGCACCGAGCTCCGCTTCTATAGCTCTCGGCCTCTCGCCTATACAGCTAGAGTTACAGTGGGGGGCTAGTCCTCTGGTAACCACGAGAGTTTGACTCCCCACTCACATCTGTATTGCAGCGTACCTTGCCAGATGGCAGTAGGTTCCATTTTTATGATGGTCTTTGGTACGACCCGACTGCGAGTAGAACTCGTGATCTCCCGATCGAGAAGCGGACATGCTAACCACTATACCAGCTCACAGTAAAACTGGAAAATGAATTAAGAAACTAAGTTCTTGCTCTTCTTTGTAGGCGTGAACACAGAAAGCCGACTGTAATCCTGAAAATGAAATCAACAGCATTGCATGAACAGTGTCGCCGTGTGACATCAGAGCAGAACACAAGCGCTAACTTCTCACAGGAATAATGAAAACACAACCAAGAATCACTAAACACATCAGTACAAAATTATTTAACATGTTTTTCGGGGTGGAAGTTTCTTTAAGTGACCTGTGACCTTGGGGTATGAAATACTGTATTGTTTCCAAGAATTTTGAGTTTGAGAAATTTAAATCTCTTATGTTTACAAGGTATTTGCTTTCTTTAATGCTGAAAACCTGACGGGTATTTTTAGCGTTATTATGTTCGACTGTCTTCACCATATGTTTCATAACATTTTAATCAGTTCACTAATGAGTAATTAGCCTTTACATTTGTAGAAACAGCAGTTATTAATAAATAAAACCTGCAATCTGAGGTAAGAATGAGAACGCTGTATGAAGCACAGATAAGCTGTTAATGTTGACACTAATTAGCTGAATTCATGTCTAATACGTAACTCTTTATACTGAAGTATTACCAAATATCAGTTTAGTGGTCACTAAACCACTCAGTCTGATTTGGAAAACAAATCAACATCCTCGCTTTAAACCATGAATGCTGTTAGACTCCACAACATCTTCATGTCATTTCCCAAGCAGCAGCATCACAATTCAGCTTTGCACTGAATGGCCCTGAGTTTAAGTGGCCATTTTAATAGTGTGGCGCTATTGTTGTGAATGACCGCTTTTAATTATTTGATCTACTCTGATTACACTTGGGCAGTTCTAGATGAGCTACATCAATGCAAAACAGTTTATACTGAACAGTTCTGACAATAGCGCAAACAATTGACTCATCCTAATATTGCTCACATGTGGCACGTGCCCATTTCCCGCTTGCCCGGTCACTTCTGGCAGTTTTCCAACAAAGACTCAGAGCTTCTTCTTTTTGTTATTGTGGCTGCTTTTGCTTTGAGAACACTGCACATTTTCTTTCCACATTTTCTTGCTGCCTCTTGGCTGGTTGTGCTAATGGCATGTTTTTTTTTCTTTCTTTCTTTCTGCACTCTCCCTCCCTCACTCAACACCGCTGCCTCGTCCACCGTCCATCCTTGTGTGCTCTTGGTGCACGTGCCTGTGCCGTGGTGCGTGCTAATCTCGGACTCGTGTGTGTGCTGTACACGTGTGTGTGTGTTTGTGGGCTGCGGGTTGTGTGATGCTGCTGCCGGTTTCGGTGCATGTGCTCTCCCAGCCTGTGCGACGCTTTTTCATTCCCCCACAATCCTCGGAGCTCATGCAGTCGCCCAACCACAACTCAAGGCTAAATGGCACCTTCCAGCCAGGCACAGGGGCACAAAACCCAGCACAAAACAACAAAACTCAGACGCTCCCAGCCAAGCCCAAAGGGTCAGAAAAGCCCCTGCAGAGCACTAGATCAAACCCGCTTCCAAACACCATGGCCACACCGTTGACTGCCAAGTCTGAGCCATCGACGCCATCTACGCCATGTCATCCCATCTCCCCAGCCATCCCTGTGCCCAACAGCCCAAAGGTGCGCTGGCCGCCCCTGACTGTGCCCCCCAAGCTTTCAGTGCCCCTCTCACAGGCTCCACCTCTCTCTCCCATCCGCCTGCACCACCTGCACCCGCTGGCCATGACTGACCACAACGGCAAATGTATCCCCACTGTACAGGTGACTCCCCACCCCTCACCCCGCGCCAGCCCCCTGCCAACGCCCAAAGGGACACCTGTGCACACGCCCAAGGAGAGTCCAGCAGGTACGCCGAGTCCCACACCACCCCCCAGTCCCTCTATCGGGGGCATGCCCTGGAGGACGCGACTCAACTCCATCAAGAACAGCTTCCTTGGCTCACCACGCTTCCACCGCAGGAAACTACAAGGTAACCACAGGGAGGATTGATGCACTAGAAAACTTATCATGATCATTTTAGAAAGAAAGTCCTCAAAAATGTGATTTATTGTCCAGGTTTGGTGCCAAGAACTGGTGAGAACTTGCATATTAAACATTAAATTAAACACGTCACATCAAAGTTTGCTTAACTAACTTTGTTTACAGCTTTGTTTTTTTACATTTTAAAACCGTAATTTTGAATTTAATCATGAAGTTTAATAATAAACCTGTAATACTTCATCTTTATTCCACCTATCCATAAATATATCTCCTTTTTGCTGTTGAATTCTAAATTCCAATTGGTCAAAACGTGTTGATAATTTTCTATAACACTGGCTCTGATGAGTCATGACTATTGCAAGTAAGTCATGGGGGTATAGTAATGTGCTGGTTCTTTGAAGCTTATTTGAAATTATTATTAATTGTTATTAATTTTTTGACCATGACTATAGGGCGATTTTTAAAGGGACTTATCTGTTGAACTTTTTTTTTTTTTGAAGTACCCTAACGACACACATAAAATAAGGGTTGTTCTTTGAGAAAGAAAAAATAAAATATATAATCCTTTTCAGTTGATATTAGCAAGATTCATGCTGGTTTACTGGGTTTTGGTTTAATGCCGTTTCCACAACATTAAAGGAACAGTCCACCGTATTTCCATAATGAAATATGCTCTTATCTGAATTGAGACGAGCTGCTCCGTACCTATCCGAGCTTTGCGCGACCTCCCAGTCAGTCAGACGCAGTCAGACGCGCTGTCACTCCTGTTAGCAATGTAGCTAGGCTCAGTATGGCCAACGGTATTTTTTGGGGCTGTAGTTAGATGCGACCAAACTCTTCCGCGTTTTTCCTGTTTACATAGGTTTATATGACCAGTGACATGAAACAAGTTCAGTTACACAAATTGAAACGTAGCGATTTTCTATGCTATGGAAAGTCCGCACTATAATGACAGGCGTACTAACACCTTCTGCGTGCTTCGGCAGCGCATTGATACGGAGCTCAGATATCAATGCGCTGCCGAAGCGCGCAGAAGGTGTTAGTACGCCTGTCATTATAGTGCGGACTTTCCATTATAGCACAGAAAATCGCTACATTTCAATTTGTGTAACTGAACTTGTTTCATATCACTGGTCATATAAACCTATGTAAACAGGAAAAATGCGGAAGAGTTTGGTCGCATCTAACTACAGCCCCAAAAAATACCATTGGCCATGCTGAGCCTAGCTACATTGCTAACAGGAGTGACAGCGCGTCTGACTGCGTCTGACTGACCGGGAGGTCGCGCAAAGCTCGGAGAGGTACGGAGCAGCTCGTCTCAATTCAGATAAGAGCATATTTCATTATGGAAGTACGGTGGACTGTTCCTTTAAAGGGAGTTATCTGTTGAACTTTTTTTTTTTTTGAAGCACCCTAACGACACACATAAAATAAGGGTTGTTCTTTGAGAAAGAAAAAATAAAATATATAATCCTTTTCAGTTGATATTAGCAAGATTCATGCTGGTTTACTGGGTTTTGGTTTAATGCCGTTTCCACAACATTAAGTGTAGCTATAAACTGATGAAAAAAAATTCAGGCTGTTCTTTAACAAAGCAAATTGTATAATCATGAGAAAGTTATTGGAGTCTGAGAGGAATAAAAAACTCTGTGGGCTTTGTAAAATTATCAGCAATGGTATGGTTTTACGTTGTTGATGATGTTCCTACCCGTATAACTCTAAGTGCTTTATTCAGTACATAAAAGAGCCCATATTAAAATAAGGTAGTGTATATGTTACAGGTCAGAAATGTAAGTCAGGTGGAATTTTTCAACCTAGGTTCAAATTTTTAACCCAGTTCATAATTTGCTACTTGTATTGCTGGGTTTCACGTGACGTCACATCTGCTTTATTAGTTATTCAAAACTTTAGCTGGTGGTCTACCAAAGCTCAGTTGACAAAGCGTTTGTATGGAGAAGGTGCATTGCTCGCATGAAAAATGCCTTACGCTTGTGTTGTTTTAGGTTGTTCAAATCGATCAAACCGTGAAACTGATAAGTTTCTTCAGGGTTCCCCGTGAGCTAATAAAAAAGGGTGAACGAACACAGAATTTCACAAAAAGATGTCGAGAAAGGTGGCTTTTGAACCTCGCACTGAAATCGAAGGGAGCCAAGTCGAAGCATGCTCGAGTTTGCAGTGGTCACTTGGTGAAAGGTTTGTATCTCCCTCTCAGCTATGTCCTTCATGTTTTCCAAGTACTTTTCTTGCTATGTGTCGTTATTTTATGGTACTTTTTTAGTCACAAAGCGCTAAAGTCCCCAGCTGTTTCCTTGTTTACTCCTCACAAAGTCCATATACATGAAGGTCGCGACAAAATTCTTCCCCAGCTGTACAGTAGAGCCCTGCACTCCCGCGGGAGTCCCGCGGGACCCGACGCAAAGCAGTGCGGCGCGGGACAAATTTTGAAAGCTCATTGCGGGCGCGGGCGGGAGGGGGAGTGCACAATGCGGGCGCGGGCGGGAGAGGTGATAAGCTGCAGTCCCGCTAACTAAAAACGTGTTTAAAATAAAATTTATAAATTATTAATTTATGTCTATTGTATATAATTTGTGCTGGATATTTTATTTGGCATTAATAAAAACATTTTAAGATGCCTAAATTTGTGGATGTGGTCTAATCTCGCGTACGTTTCCGATTCCTTTCCGCTCTTCCGTGTTTGAGATCTCCGATCATGGCAGAAGAGCAGAGCTCCTCTAGTGAAGCTCACAGTGCTTCAGAAGTAAGTGCTGCTTTAAAAAGAGGTACATTTACCGTTAAAAAGTCAAGAGTATTAGTCCTAAGTATTAAAAAGTATTTAAAAAAGTATTAAAAAGTATTAACTAGTATTAAAAAGGACTGTGTATCGCACAGATTGTTCAATTTAAAGCTAGAAATAGACAGTGTATAATCTGAGGAGCTGGTTGTGGTTGCACAGCACTTCATATGAGAGGAGAATGAAATCGCGGTTGGAATCATAACGCCACAGACTCGGAAGTGGGAGTGCGAGTGCGCAAAGCGAGAGCTGTCAATCAAAGAGAGAGCTGTCAATCATGAGCGCATGCAGCGCTCAACTTGGAATGTGTCAGCAGAATGTCAGAGTCTAAACAATAAACTTACAATAAATGAAGGATTGGTCAGTGGAGAGCTCAGCTAAGCTCAGCATGTTTAATTCCCCAAGCCAATGACAAGAACTTTCGTGAGAAATAACGTGAACGTCTGCATCATGTGGGATATGCGGGCGGGAGCTGGACAAAATATGGCAGGCGTGGGCGGGAGCGGGAGTGAAAATCATAATTCTTTGCGGGAGCAGGCGGGAGCGGGACTGCACAATGCGGGAGCGGGCGGGAGCGGGACTGAAAATTCTGTCCCGCGCAGACCTCTACCGTACAGTTACAATGCGCCGTGATCACTTCTCCGTCTTGTTTAACGAAGATCCAGGTCTTTAAAGGGGTTTCTGATGATCTTTGTGAATGATTTACCTGAGCGATAAGAGCCAACACAAGTGAGAATCAAGCAAACTGTTGTTTGTTTACACTTCAACTTGCAGCGCTTCATTGTAAAGACGCGAACGAAAAGTTTTAAAAAAACATACTGACACGGGCAAAAACAATACAGGATTCATTCAGCAGCGACTTGATAGCGAGGTCCTTTACCCAGCCACATACAAAAAAAGTTGTAAGCCTCCATACTCTTCCACGCTTTCATCTGTTGTGCGGTGTAGAAGGACGTCTGCAACACCAGATAGCTCGAGATGTCAGGGAACTCGACTGAAGGGTAGTTTTCGAGATCGTATGACAAATCCTTCTTTCCCAGACTGTAGGAGTCGATTCCATTGCACATAGCAATCTTCTGAATATATCTAAAGCGAGCAGTGGCTTCTAGATTACGAGCGTACTCTGATACGTTATCGCTAGTTGTTTGCACTACGGCAGCTGTTTAGACCACCAGCTATTTCACTTCCGGTAAAATCGTTAAGAAAAGTCACGTGACTGAAACCCAGCAATTAGGGAGACTTACTGTATCTAGGGTTGGGTTTAAGGTCAGGATTAGGGAAGACTTTGTATTTTAAATTTTGTTGATGTAATAAGACTGGACTCATTAATACATTCAAAATATATATCATTTCTTGCGTAGCAATTGTTGCTGGTCTTGTGGTTAAGGTGTTGAGTTAAGAGCTAGAAGGTTCTGAGTTTGAATCCCAGTTAAGTATGAAAAAGAGATGTTTTTTAAAAATGCTAATTAGGTAGATGGGAATAGGTAGACAAACAGACACAAGGAAATACTAGGTACGTGGAAACAGAAAGGAAGTGGATGGAAGAAAGAGACAAAAGAAGTAATGGAAAATCCCTTTTAAAGGAGAACTGAAGGCAATTTTTTTATTATCAAAATTCTATTTCTCATTTTATTAAATATAGGAATGCATTTTTGATCGCTATTTTGTCACTGTTTATAGCAAGTTATGAGTGTTTGAAATATGCTATGTAATATATCAGTCCATATGTCAAAGCAATGGCCATAAACGAGATTCACTGAGACCTGTGCGAGACATCATAGGACGGAAGTAAAACGTACAGCGGAAATCAAAGCGACCAACATCTGCCAACGTTGTCAAAAGACGCGCGCGCCCTCTTTCGAATGCTGATGTAATCAAGCTGGAAGTTTTGTTTGTTTTGATAGCAATCAGGAAAGTTTGAAAAAAGTAGGCAGTAATCGTCATTTAAACTCGTTTTTGTGCAATATTTCATTTGGAAAACAGTTTTCAAAATGGCGGCACTGACACCTGGCTGACACTAAACGTTTCAAAGTCTCGCACAAGTCTCGTGAAGATCGCGCGGATAAGCGACGCCTGCCGTGGACCAAACGAACTAAATTCAACATGGCTAAAACCCCAATAGGCCGATAAGTATAATATTTAATTGAAATTAGATGCCAATACGAGTCACGATATAAGGTTACTAAAACCGAAAACGTAATTGAATAACACGTTAATTAAGAAATAAAGCAAGTTTAAAAATGACTTCAGTTCCCCTTTAAGAATCTTAGATAATCCAAAATTTTACCTCGGTTGGAAATTATGAACTCGGTTAAACATTTTAACCCAGATCAAAAAAAAAAAAAAAATCACCTAGGTTGAAATGTTTTGACCTTACCTCCGCCAAGCCACATATTATCAATATCAAAATCAAATCATTTGAATCTAGGATAATACTAAAGCAGTACACCAAATTTCATTAAAATTTATTCACTACTTTTTGAGTTACATTCGGAACAGACCAAAAAAAAAAAAAAATCGTGTATCCATATACATATCCAGATTTGCATCAAAATCTATTCAGTTGTTCCTTGGCCCATGGCTCACCTTTCCTCAGAATTTGTTGACTACTTTTTGAGTTACAATGGGAACAAACAAACAAACAAACAAACAAACAGAGGCAAAAACATAACCAACATAATCTCAAATGACTGGGTTAGGATTCACTATTCATCTAGCAATTAACCAGGAACAACACGTACAGTGTCAACTATGCTGTAAATAATGCAGATTAATTAAATTGTTTATGTTTATTTCTAAAATCAGCACTAGACCAGACTCATGCTATTTATTTAACTGAAGGTGGAATAAGCCCCGCCTCCTCTATCCTATTGTTCATGCTCATGCAAGCACAACTGTTTGTCTTATACAGAGCAGTTTAAGTACATAGATCCACTACAACATCGAAACCAAATGTAACCAACCATAACAGTCAATTAACAAAACAACTGATCTCTATCGATTTATATGAACTTCCTGTCAGTTTATTGAGTCAGGTGTATTCTCTCCCGAGTGTGATCTATAATCAACAGGCCAAGAGCCGCTTGATATACCATTATCTGCGTTATCTGTAGTGATGATGATGAAACCTTCATAAGCATATAACCTCCCACTAGCCCTCTTTTTCTGTCTCTCTGGAGGCCGGGATCAGGTTCACTGATTGCAGCAGTTATTAAGCAGCTCTTAAGGTTTTGAATAATGAGCTGTATTTCATCAGCATTCGCCTCTGGTAGTGTTTGTGAATGCCTGGACTCTTTTAGCATACTTTATGGTATCTGATGATTTGGTTCATGCCCCACTGTATCTTCCTGGCTCTTTGCAGTACCAACCCAAGAGGAAATGTCCAGTCTGACGCCGGAGTCTTCCCCTGAGTAAGTTATAACAAATTTAATCAATCCTTCTGTTATTTAGCTTACAAGCCCATTCCGCTTCTGATTTTTTTCCTGGTTTTTTTTTTTTCCCCCTGTAAAATACAGAGGGGAACCGTCAGGGCCTTCTAGGCCTGACGTATCAACATTTCCAATGTTATATTTCATTTCTTTTATTCTTTAATTGCTTTCATTCTTTCATAATTTCATAATAATTATTCTTTTCTGATTCTAATTTGGCCTCATTTTCTGTCAAATTAGCTTCAGAAATGAAAGGGTTACTGTCCTGAAAACATTAAAATCGAGTTATCCAATGAGATTTTGTTGTTTGTTGTCTCTAGGCTGAGAAGAGTTTAGAGCTGGCTCACTCATTGGTTAGGACTTCATTGCCGGGACAGAAGGCCATGGCAGTGTTTGTTTATGCAGGAAGTGACAGATGAATTAACCAATCAGATTTTGATTTATAGTGGGAGGGACCAAAAATGTATCATCCTCGGCCTTCTTGAAGGCCAACATGAGTTTAACCGCGAGTCGGCGCCATCAGCGCAACAGTTAAGTCACCTTCCAGCCGGTGTAGTGTTCATCAGTAGTGTTAGCGAACGCTAATAAACCGGTCAAGCCAGTGCTATCGAGAGCAAGTAGCACAGACTAACGACCAAGAAACTAAGATTTCTGTCTCCAGACTCTTCCACACTGCACGCTCGCTACAGTATTTTTCACTCAGACTTAAGTATTAATTTCCTTCTGTAATTTACTTAGTTACTTTTAAAATCAACATCGACAACTACACACAACAGAGCGACCTGGCAGCCTGCCGCTAATCCCTTGCAAAATCCTTTACCCTGTTGCTTTTTTGGTGTGTCTGGCAGAGTTTTGGCTGAGCTCAAATCCCAGCTCTAATAGTAACAGTTCACCGTTGGTAAAATATATGCAAAATTGATTAAAGCTATAAACAAAAAGAGTGCAAAAGGTCCAATGAAGGATTGAAGGATAGTGTTTGCTATAATGAATACAACTGCAATGCAATTTGTTAGAAGTTCAAAATGCAGGGAGGTGGCAATGCAAAATAGATCAATTTAGCACACAAAATATGATTTATTAAACCGAGTAGTTTCTTCGGGAACAACGTTTGTCTGCACAGTTTAGTACTACTGAAAAGCAGGTATTACGTTTGTGCAAATATAAAGAATATAATATTTGTGCAGAGTGCTGAGTTTATGCATTTTCATCCTGTGGCTTTAGACATGTTACAAAATGCATCCCATTTTTTTGGGAAAACTGTGGACCTGGCAACCTTGCTTACCGTGCCTGAGTCTAGCTTAATAATCCTTTTTCTCTTTAATAAATGTGTAAATTTTCAAGCTAAACCGATTTTAAATTGAACTGAAGTAAAAGTAGTGTGCAAATATCGTCAACATTTCCAACTCTTTCCTGTCTTTTTTTTTTTTTTATGGTGTAATTGTGAAGTTCTCGCTGTTCTGCTTTAATATGTGAGTGTTTTTGTTCCACTTCCTTAACTTCATGGCTACTTGCCACTGCTGGGACATCCAGTGGTTTTAAAGGCAGCCTTCATGTTGTCTCCTCTGGATTTCGAGAGTAGCTTCGTACCGTGCTGGCTTCAGGCTGTCCTAGATAAGCATGCTCTGTGGCAAAATCCCAGCATGCTCCACAGTTCAAGAGAGGCGGAGAAATGAGCCATTCAGCAGCCTTCCGACCTCAAACCAAAGGCCTGTAACTGTCTTCCCCTCAGGATTTCTTTTAATAGAAAAGCAGTACACTCGCTCATCTTTCTGCAATTCGTGACTGTCAATCCGAGCTGTCAATCACGTTCCAAGGCAGGAAGTTTATTAATTGGATGCATGTTAAATGGATGCACATTAGGGTGTTTGGTTTCTTTTCTATTCTTTTTTTTTTTAAATTCATGTTGTTTTATTTATTTTATTGAATATCTGATTCCAGGAGTTTGATCTCCGTGAACCTGATCAGATGATTTTTCTCAGCTCTTCGACTGACAGTATATGCTATAAATTATAAATTGCAAAGTATGCTTTTATCTGGTCATCATTTTTGTCTCTTATCACATGGTGTGTGTGTGTGTGTGTGAGAGAGAGAGAGAGAGAGAGAGAGAGTCCACAGCTGTCTTGCTGTGTTCAGCTCTGTGTGTTATACCATGAGTGAGCTGGAGCTCTGCAAATGTCAGAAACTGTGTTTGCGTGAAATGTCTTATTTACCAAAGACGAGATCTGTCAAAGGGAGCGCTCTTGTGATGATTTCACAGTACTTTAATTTTTTTTTCCCCTCCTGGTCTGTATCTTCTGCCTTGTCTTTTTGATGGGTGCAAATTCACTCACATACAGCTGACAGTTTGATTTTCCCTGCTCTTTAAAGACACGACCCATGTAGCACATTCTGCACAATATTGTGAATGATTGTGAGGTATTTATTATCGCTGAATTATCATGATGTCATTTTTATCTGCATCAGAGACATGATAGTTGTTTTCTCACTCCATGTTGGTCTTGCATTCTTTTTTCAGACTTGCAAAAAAATCTTGGTTTGGGAATTTCATCAATTTGGAGAAAGAGGAGCAGATCTTTGTGGTGATCCAGGACAAACCTCTGAGCTCGATCAAAGCTGATATTGTGCAAGCCTTTCTCTCTGTAAGTCTCCTCAGCACGTGTGTGTGTGTATTTGAGAATAATGGCGTAAGGACATTTGTCTTGTGTTCAATATTAACTCTAGTTTCCTATTAAGAACGTCCTACTCCAAGTTTACATTCCTCACTTTCATTATTATTATATAGAAGAAGAAGAACTTTATTCATCACAAGTACACTTGTGAAATTCCTCTCTTCATTTAACCCATCTGAAGCAGTGAACACATTATGTGAGCAATGAGCACAGACACATACCCAGAGCAGTGGTCAGCTGCGCTACACCGCCCGAGGAGCAGTTGGGGGTTAGGTGCCTTGCTCAAGGCCGCCCCATGTTAACCTCGCCTACATGTCTTTGGACTGTGGGGGAAACCGGAGCACCCAGAGGAAACCCACACAGACACGAAGAGAACGTGCAAACTCCATACAGAAAGGCCCCCGTTGGCTGCTGGACCAACTATTGTCACTGGACTCGAACCTAGAACCTTCTTGCTGTGAGACGACAGTGCTAACCACTACACCACCATGCCACCCAGTGGTGACCCTTATATGTGACTCTCCATTACAGAACCAGTCACATGGGTCAAATATTCAAAGTTGAGTTATTCTGCTTTCATGAAATGCCATTAAAAAGCTTTCTGATGATGCATAGATCAAGAAATTTGACCAATATACCACTGAGATATGGGAATTTGAAGTAGTCAGATTTTACTTTTTACGAAAAGTCAGAAATGGAGAAATCTGCTCGAAAAGTTTCCTACATAAACTCCTTAGCAATGTGTATTTAAAAAAATATATATTAAAATGAAATTTGGGGCACATATTTATTATGAGGGCGGCACGGTGGTGTAGTGGTTAGCGCTGTCGCCTCACAGCAAGAAGGTCCTGGGTTCGAGCCCCGGGGCCGGCGAGGGCCTTTCTGTGTGGAGTTTGCATGTTCTCCCCGTGTCCGTGTGGGTTTCCTCCGGGTGCTCCGGTTTCCCCCACAGTCCAAAGACATGCAGGTTAGGTTAACTGGTGACTCTAAATTGACTGTAGGTGTGAATGGTTGTCTGTGTCTATGTGTCAGCCCTGTGATGACCTGGTGACTTGTCCAGGGTGTACCCCGCCTTTCGCCCGTAGTCAGCTGGGATAGGCTCCAGCTTGCCTGCGACCCTGTAGAAGGATAAAGCGGCTAGAGATAATGAGATGAGATGAGATATTTATTATGGTTTCACAGACGTACTCACCAATTCTTTTCATTCTACCTTTTTAGGAACATGTTAATATTATAACATGTTTACAAAATGTAGATTTCCTTTGACATGATTTCCCCCCTCAGTCTATAGTTCAAAAGTCCCAAGATTCTAAAGCTTCTTGAAAATGGCGTCTATAGTTCATGTATAACAACAAAAGACCCCCCTCCCCGTTTCAATCCCTCTACCATGACCACTCATGGTACCCATGACCACTCCCATGTCTGTGGCCACACATGTCCTCACTCCTCACCCACATCCATTACCTCGACTCTGTCCTTCTTGTCCTTTATCTACAGTACCTGCACATGTATCTCTTTATCCTCTGATCCAACTAAAGGCAGCACATCTGGTTTAGGGCACATTATGTCATTGTAGGGCTCAGGAACAAAGGCTCAGATGTGTTTGTTGAGATGCTGTTGCCTAGCCAGCAGAAGTCCGGGTGAGAGAAGAGTGACTAGAAGACCACCTGGATGATTTCTTTGGGTACAAAAAGATGATAGCACGGTGCTCCATCAGGCCCGATCTGCATGCGCAGCTGGAAAAAAGAGGAGTTCATTGAGCTGCAGAGAACCAGTTCAACAAAAGATATTAGGTCTATTTCATTAAATTTACTCTAGTCTGTCATGTGCACCCACTGTAGGCACTCAGCATGACCATCAGTGCTTGTAAATGTAGAAATAAACGGGCATGAAAAAGAAAGGTCTACAGTGGTGCTTGAAAGTTTGTGAACCCTTTAGAATTTTCTATATTTCTGCATAAATATGACCTAAAACATCATCAGATTTTCACACAAGTCCTAAAAGTAGATAAAGAGTACCCAGTTAAACAAATGAGACAAAAATATTATACTTGGTCATTTATTTATTGAGGAAAATGTTCCAATATTACAGTACATATCTGTGAGAAGGTGGGTTATGCAGCAAGACAACGACCCTAAGCACACAAGTCGTTCTACCAAAGAATGGTTAAAGAAGAATAAAGTTAATGTTTTGGAATGGCCAAGTCAAAGTCCTGACCTTAATCCAATCGAAATGTTGTGGAAGGACCTGAAGCGAGCAGTTCATGTGAGGAAACCACCAACATCCCAGAGTTGAAGCTGTTCTGTACGGAGGAACGGGCTAAAATTCCTCCAAGCCGGTGTGCAGGACTGATCAACAGTTACCGCAAATGTTTAGTTGCAGTTATTGCTGCACAAGGGGGTCACACCAGATACTGAAAGCAAAGGTTCACATACTTTTGCCACTCACAGATATGTAATATTGGATCATTTTCCTCAATAAATAAATGACCAAGTATAATATTTTTGTCTCATTTGTTTAACTGGGTTCTCTTTATCTACTTTTAGGACTTGTGTGAAAATCTGATGATGTTTTAGATCATATTTATGCAGAAATATAGAAATTCTAAAGGGTTCACAAACTTTCAAGCACCACTGGATTTGTGTCTGTACACATTAATTACCGGTACATGTCAATTCTTTGTCAAAGTCTTGGAATTGAATGTGACTGAAACGTCTCGTCCTAGTTTATGGTTGCTTACTTTTTATGTGCCTTCAATGTTTGTCCACACAGTGCATATAAACGTAATGATGTAATGTTAGGCTTCTGTGAGGCTTAGAAATGTAAACTCGTACTCATGAAATTAATACTGATTCCCATCGTGTTTATGATGCCCCTCACAATAACAACTTCCACAACACACTACTGAAAGGTCATAGTAACTACCTACATGTTTCCAGTTGAGAAGCGCCGTGCGCGTTTTGGCTGCCACTTTTCACCGGAGCTTTTCATTTTTTCTTTTTTCCTTTTGCCTTTTTTTTTTGTGATTGTGTAGTTTGATGTTTGTTTTTTGTTCGAGTGTTTTGTCCACCGGTTGTGGCGAGGCTCCAGACCCAGTTTTGGTGTCCGTTTCCTTCAGCCCTTGGTGCGCTATGGGTGATGCCTGTGCTCCTCGCTATGGACTGCAGTGAGCTTGTTGCTCTTTTTAAAGTCAGGGTGTAACGACCCTACGTGTGGGTGGAGCACAGAGGACGGCAGGACAGAGATCAGGTTTTATCAACTGGCTTTATTGCCACACTTTTCAGTCTAGCAATACTTTTTACAGAGACACACACACAACTGGCGTCTGGTTCAGGGTTGCGCCCCTCTGCTCTCGCTCTCCCTCCTGATATAGGGCGCAGTCACTGGGAAGACACACAAACAGGTTAATTGCTCTCAGGTGACGTGATTCTGCCACTTACCTTCCCTGACTCCGCCCTCCTGTCACAGACCGGCACTTGACCACGCCCCCGCTGCCACATACCCCCACCGCCCGACTCAGGCCGGGCGGCCGTCCGGCCTGCAGCCGACTCCCCCCCCCCTTGACGGGAGAGGAAGTCCGCCACGACCATCTGCGCCCCCGGCCTGTGGACCACCTTGAAATTAAAGGGTTGGAGCGCCAGATACCAACGGGTGATCCGCGCGTTGGCATCCTTCATGCGGTGGAGCCACTGGAGGGGCGCGTGGTCCGAACAGAGGGTGAAAGGGCGCCCCAGCAGGTAGTACCGGAGGGCGAGAACCGCCCACTTGATGGCCAGACACTCTTTCTCTATGGTGCTGTAGCGCCCCTCACGCACCGACAGCTTCCTGCTGATATACAGGACAGGGCGGTCCTCCCCCTCCACCTCCTGGG
Source organism: Neoarius graeffei (assembly GCF_027579695.1). Taxonomy (NCBI): domain Eukaryota; kingdom Metazoa; phylum Chordata; class Actinopteri; order Siluriformes; family Ariidae; genus Neoarius; species Neoarius graeffei. The sequence goes on from NC_083595.1 coordinate 33,811,606, forward strand.
ACAAAACCGCCCCCAGCCCTCTGTCCGACGCATCGGTCTGCAACATAAAAGGGAGAGAAAAGTCAGGGGAGTGTAGAAGTGGCCCCCCACACAGTGCAGCCTTTACCTCTGAGAAAGCCCGCTGGCACTGCTCCGTCCACTGGACCGGATCTGGTGCCCCCTTTTTAGTGAGATCAGTCAGCGGGCTGGTGACGTCCGAATAATTAGGTATAAACCTGCGATAATAGCCAGCCAGCCCCAGGAACTGTCTCACCCCCTTTTTGGTCTTGGGCCTCGGGCAGGCCGCAATTGCTGCCGTCTTATTAATTTGGGGACGCACCTGCCCGTTGCCCAAGTGGAAGCCCAGATACCGTACTTCCACCCGCCCAATCGCACACTTCTTTGGGTTGGCTGTGAGCCCCGCTCGCCTCAGTGACCTAAGGACAGCCCTCAGATGTTCGAGGTGCCGCTGCCAGTCATTACTATAGATGATTATGTCATCTAAATATGCTGCTGCATACGTGGCGTGAGGGCGGAGGACTCTGTCCATCAGCCGCTGAAACGTCGCGGGCGCCCCAAACAGCCCAAATGGAAGGGTGACGAATTGGTGTAAACCAAACGGTGTGGAAAAGGCCGTTTTTTCTCGGGATAGTGGAGTCAAGGGGATCTGCCAATATCCCTTCGTCAAATCCAGTGTCGAATAAAAGCGAGCAGTGCCGAGTCGATCGAGCAACTCATCAATACGAGGCATTGGGTACGCGTCGAATTTAGACACCGCGTTGACTTTCCTATAGTCCACACAGAACCGGACCGACCCGTCGGCCTTGGGTACCAAGACCACCGGGCTGCTCCAGTCACTGTAGGACTCCTCGACGATGCCCATTTCGAGCATGGTCTGAAGTTCTTCCCGAACCACCTTTTTTTTGTGTTCGGGTAGCCTGTAAGGGCGGCTACGCACTACCACCCCCGGGGGCGTCTCTATGTGGTGCTCTATGAGGTTAGTGCGACCGGGCAGGGGCGAGAACACATCCGAAAACTCGGTCTGCAACTGGGCGACCTCCGTGAGTTGGGTCGGGGAGAGGTGGTCTCCACAGGGGACCGGAGAGGTACGCGATGCCAATGTCCCTTTTTGAACCTCCGGCCCCAGCTCCGCCTTCTCTGGAACTACCGACACCAACGCCACGGGGACCTCCTCGTTCCAGAGTTTAAGCAGGTTGAGGTGGTAAATCTGTAGCGCCCCACCCCTGTCCGTTCGCCTCACCTCATAGTCGACGTCCCCGACTCGCCGTGTGACCTCAAAGGGTCCTTGCCACTTGGCGATCAATTTGGAGCTCGACGTGGGCAACAGTACGAGTACCTTATCTCCCGGAGTGAACTCTCTAAGGCGCGTACCCTTGTTGTACAGGCGGGCTTGCCGTTCCTGGGCCTGCCGCAAATTCTCCTGAGTTAGGTGCGTGAGTGTGTGGAGTTTTGCGCGCAGGTCCATAACGTACTGAATTTCGTTCTTACTTTGTGAAGGTCCCTCCTCCCAATTTTCCCGCAGCACGTCCAGGATGCCGCGCGGCTTACGCCCATATAATAATTCAAACGGGGAGAACCCCGTGGAGGCTTGGGGGACCTCTCGCACTGAGAACAGCAAGGGTTCGAGCCACTTATCCCAGTTACGTCCGTCCTCACTTACGAATTTTTTAATAATATTTTTGAGGGTGCGGTTGAATCGTTCCACTAAACCGTCCGTTTGTGGGTGATACACGCTGGTGCGGATCGGCTTAATCCCCAATAACCCATACAGTTCGCGCAGTGTTCGTGACATAAACGTAGTGCCTTGATCAGTCAGAATCTCTTTCGGGATTCCAACTCGGGAGATGACGCGGAAGAGTGCCTCGGCAATACTGCGTGCTGAGATATTGCGCAGAGGCACTGCTTCCGGGTATCGCGTTGCATAGTCCACCAGAACTAATATAAAGCGGTACCCTCGTGCTGACCGATCTAATGGCCCGACGAGATCCATCCCAATTCTCTCGAACGGGGTCTCGATTAACGGTAGAGGGCGCAAAGGCGCTTTTGGAATGGCCGCTGGGTTTACTAACTGGCATTCGCGGCATGCCGTACACCACCTACGGACATCGCCGCGAATCCCCGGCCAATAGAAACGGGCCATTATTCGGGCTAGTGTTTTATCCTGCCCCAAGTGTCCGGCCATGGGATTAAAGTGAGCCGCCTGGAATACCAATTCCCGGCGGCTCTTCGGAATTAAAAGCTGCGTGACTCGCTCTTTAGTTTGAGTGTCCTGCGTCACTCGGTATAATCTATCCTTCATAATCGCGAAGTAGGGGAAGGACGGGGTGGCGTTCGGCGGGAGCGTTTGACCATCGATTACTCTCACTTGGTCAAACGCATGCCGCAGAGTCTCGTCTCGCGACTGCTCTAATGGGAAATCCGCGAGGGATTCCCCAAGAGAGAGAGGAGGAGCCGGCGGCTCCTCACTCTGACGCGGAGATGACGTAGACGGCTCTGTGACAGCTGCTCCCGCCAAAGCGACACCGGGACCTCCCCCTGTCAAATGGCAGGACCCACTCTCGACTAGGCGTGTCATTAAACCCCGAAATCCCGGCCAATCAGTCCCCAAAATTAGAGAGTGGGTAAGGCGAGGATTAACCGCCGCCTTTACTATGAATTTTTCCCCTCTGAAAATAATGTGGACCGACACCAAAGGGTAGCTGTGAACATCCCCGTGCACACATAACACCTTCACCCCTTGTGCTCCCCCCAATGCCTCGTTTTGAACCAGGCTTTGGCGAATTGAGGTCTGATTACAACCAGAATCCACCAACGCCTGATATGTAGCCCCTTGGATACTCACCGGTATGCGATACGCTCCGGCCCGATCGAGGGCGGCCTCTGGCGCGTCGGGGATCCGAACCACCGCGCCCACTTCCGTTGCCGTGCACTGCTGTTGAAGGTGGCCCGGCTCCCCGCAGCGCCAGCAAACCGGCCCGGGCTTTCCCTCTGCACCGGTGATCTGGGGCTCACTCACCTGAGGTGGGGGAGAGACAGACACAGAAGGGAGAAACGGGAGGGCACCGCGGGTGCGGCGGGCCGGCTGGGGGGGTGCCGGCCCCCGCCTCCGCGGAGGGGGAATGGGGCGAGGACAGGACACAGGAGGAGGGGGAGAGAGAGAGAGAGAGAGAGAGAGAGAGAAGAGGAGAGAAGAGAAGATGCCATCTGCTGTCCTGCCGCCGGGACAGCCGCCAGATGATCCTCCGCCAGCTCGACTGCCTGATCCAGCGACGCCGGGCGGTGGCACTGGACCCACTCCGCGGTTCCGGCTGGTAAGCGGGCGATGAACTGTTCCAGTACCACCTGGTCGACGATTCCCTCGGCGTCGCGATCGTTGGCCCTCAGCCACCGCCAGCAGGCGTCCCGGAGCTGCTGGCCGAACGCGAACGGCCGGCCGACTTCCTCCAGTCGCAGCGCGCGGAAGCGCTGGCGCTGTTGCTCCGGTGTGCGCCCCACGCGCTGGAGGACGGCCCGGCGAAGGTCCGCGTAGGCCAGCCGGCGGTCGGCGGGGAGCTGTAGCGCGGCCAGCTGTGCCTCTCCCGTGAGCAGGGGGAGGAGGCGCGCCGCGCGCTGCTCCATCGGCCACCCCGAGGCTTCGGCGACCTGTTCAAACAACGTGATGAAAGCCTCGGGGTCGTCCTGCGGGCCCATCTTGGTGACAATGAGGGGAGACGGGCCCGCGGCCGGAGCGCTGGTGGACCCCGCCGACGCGAGGAGATGCCGGAACGCCTCGCGATCTTCCTGCTGGGCCAGCACCAGGGCTTTGAAGCGCTGCTCCTGCTCCTTTCGGAGCGTGACGAGTGCCTGGTGCTGGCTTTGCTGAGCCGTGGCGAGGGCGTGGATCAGATCGGCGAACGGGGAGGATTCCATGGGGCTGCGGGTTTGGTGCTCCACTGTCCCGGGTTTCGGCACCACTGTAACGACCCTACGTGTGGGTGGAGCACAGAGGACGGCAGGACAGAGATCAGGTTTTATCAACTGGCTTTATTGCCACACTTTTCAGTCTAGCAATACTTTTTACAGAGACACACACACAACTGGCGTCTGGTTCAGGGTTGCGCCCCTCTGCTCTCGCTCTCCCTCCTGATATAGGGCGCAGTCACTGGGAAGACACACAAACAGGTTAATTGCTCTCAGGTGACGTGATTCTGCCACTTACCTTCCCTGACTCCGCCCTCCTGTCACAGACCGGCGCTTGACCACGCCCCCGCTGCCACACAGGGCTGTCCAGCACTCTGTGTGGCGGTGCTTCTGTGCTTGCTTTGTGGATCCATGGTGCAGTATTCCAGGCGATGTTGCCTGGCGGTGTCACGGCAGCTGTGCAGGCGGTGTGGGATTTATCTTCGTGCACCTGGTGGGACTGTGATTGTGACGCCATTGGAATTGCATCCTGACCTTCTCTTGGTGGACTCTTTTTTTTTTTTTCCCCGTAATTGTAAAGCGACCTTGGGTGTGAGAAAGGCGCTATATAAATTGAACTTATTATTATTATTATTATTATTATTATTATTATTATTACATGATATAAAAACTTGACTCATCCTTTGAAGCGTTCTCTCACTCGCCATGGGTGACATCGCTGACATCGTCAGCTTAGCATTTTCCATGAAAAACTAGAAATCGGTCATTTTTTGGGTCAAAGTCATCCTCCAATTCATATTCGTTGTTACTGATATCAGTTATAATATCCTCTTCCCAGGGTTCTGTGAAGAATTTTGCAAATAAATCACTGAACTTTTAACTATCATTGCAATTTAAGTTTAAGAGCTCTGTGATTTCTCCCACTATGGTTCATACAGGAACTATGCTACACATTTATCTATGTACTGTATAAGAAGGCTTCTGATTGGCTGTACAGCTTTTTACATACACACATAGTTCACATGGCTGCTGTCATGTAGATCATTTTTTACCTAGCCTACTAGGTTTATGTGTTTTCATTTTATCGTGCCAGTTGTATATGTTGTTTTACGACAAAAAAGCTTTCGTTGCGTTGTCCGTTTCATCCCTGTACCAAGGTTATTGTGGAGGGATGTCAGTTGTTTGTCTTTGAGGTGTGAGTTGTTTGTGAAGTCTCTCCCATCGTCCTGCTCACCAGCAGCTAAACACAGAGTCACGATATTCTACACACAGAAAAACAACAGTGTCCTGACTAATCTTATAACAGACTTGCAGAAATAAAATAGTTAGTTTATACTGATTGAAAATCTCATCTCATCTCATCATCTCTAGCCGCTTTATCCTGTTCTACAGGGTCGCAGGCAAACTGGAGCCTATCCCAGCTGACTACGGGTGAAAGGCGGGGTACACCCTGGACAAGTCGCCAGGTCATCACAGGGCTGACACATAGACACAGACAACCACTCACACTCACATTCACACCTACGGTCAATTTAGAGTCACCAGTTAACCTAACCTGCATGTCTTTGGACTGTGGGGGAAACCGGAGCACCCGGAGGAAACCCACGCGGACACGGGGAGAACATGCAAACTCCACACAGAAAGGCCCTCGCCGGCCCCAGGGCTCGAACCCGGACCTTCTTGCTGTGAGGCGACAGCGCTAACCACTACACCACCGTGCCGCCCTGATTGAAAATGCCCAATAAATTGATTTCTATTGCACCAGCCAGGTCAGATCCTGTTGACCATAATCAGTCTCTGTGGTGAAATGTTTTTTTTTTTTCTCTCACTCTTTGACCCGTGTCAGATTCCCAGCCTCAGCCACAGTGTGGTTTCTCAGACGAGTTTTCGGGCGGAGTACAAGTCCACAGCCGGCCCTGCCGTCTTCCAGAAGCCTGTGAAATTTCAGGTGGACATCACCTACACAGAGAGCACGTCAGCCACCAAGGAGAACGGCATCTACTCTGTCACCTTCACCCTGCTCTCAGGTAACTACAGTACATATCATCGACGGTCTTTCTGGTTATTATCATTATTATTTTTTCCCTTCTGTGTGATTTTCCTGTCTACTTTCTTCCCCTTCTTTCCTTCATCCTGTCTTTACTTGTGGAGCTTAAAATAGTCACTCTCCTCAGGGCCGCACTGGCAAAGGTTCAAATAAAAGACACTCTTTTTCCTCCTGGCAATCATTTCCTATTTTCAGTCTACTGAATTTCAAAGGACAAATCCCCTCATCTCTCTCTCTCTCTCTCTCTTACTTTTCACTTTTCTTCCCCCTGCTCACATTATCTCACCTATAGATTCGAGACTGAGGGGAAATGTTGCTCGATGAGTTGCTGAACTTAATGTGTGCATCAGAAAGTGAGCCGTTGGCTGTCACACCATAAAATGCACCATGATCCCATTAGACTTAATGAGGCTGTTGCTAAGGGGAATAAAACTGACACGCAACAACATAAAATGTGTACATTCATTTAATTCAATGGAATTGTGCAATACATTACACATATTTAATATACTGAAAGTGTATGGCAGTGTATCCTATGTATTGCAAAATATTCTAATTTCATATAGCAGACCATATAGTTAAATAGCGTGTGTGTGTGTGTGTGTGTGTGTGTGTGTTTTCCGGCAGGTCCCAGCCGACGTTTCAAGCGAGTTGTGGAGACGATTCAGGCTCAGTTGTTAAGTACACACGACCAGCCTGCCGTCCAACAGCTGTCTGGTGAGCAGAGACTCCGTCTGCCAACACACACCGCCACTGCTCTCTCTCTCTCTCTCTCTCTTGCTCTCTATTTTTGCTCTCTCTATTTGTCTTTCCTTATCTCTCTCTCCGCCTCTTTCCCTCCTGCTTTCTGACACAGCATCAGCTGCATGCATGGCGTCCAGCCCACCATGCTCCAGCACCTTGAACGCGACACTTGCACTCACCAAGGTCAAATAGGTGTTTTAATGTGTTGGAAATGTTTTATGTATTGGAGATAGTTTCAAATTTATTCCGCACTGTGTATATTTTAGGGACCGAGAATTAAAGCCTTTACAAGATACGACATACCCACAGAAGAAAAAAAAATAAACTATATGAAGTTAATTATACATACTGAATATATATATATATATATATATATATATATATATATATATATATATATATATATGAGCTTAAAGGAGCATTGTGTCTTTTTCACAGCCACCTGCTTCCTGTCTGATGTCATGCAATTCCACTGAAAATATCAACTAGACGGTCACGTTTTTATCCTTTAAAAACTAAGAGATCTATGTGGCCTTTTAAAGAAAATAAGCTCATTCCAGCTAGTGATGGCACTAATTTCTGGGCCAGAAAAATGGAAGTTAAAACCCTAACATAAGGAAATATCTAATATCATTTTCATGGTTATATTATGCATCCTAGTTTCTGTAATGTATATTTGAAAGTGTACACAATGGCACAGGCCTTAAAACACTTTTAAATATTACAGACTGCATCTTTAATGTAGTTTCTGCTTTGGGGTTTTACGTTTCAGTATTTGAAACTATTTCGAATACAGAGATCAGACAAATGCCTATTTGACCTGAGCTGAGAGCACTGAACCGCACTGAAACCCTTCTTCATTCTCTCTCTCTCTCTCTCTCTCTCTCTCTCTCTCTCTATCTATCTATCTAACTCCCACAAAAGCACATACACTCATCAGGATGTTCAATGAGCACATATTTGGATATTTACGTTTGCATTTCTTTTCGAGTGATGGCTCACCCTGTGTCCTCACAATGAAAGTCTATAAATTATAAAGGATTTCAGAAAAGGAGTTTTGAAAATCAGTATCGGTAGGATACACTCCGGGTCCACTTGGAGACGAAGAACGGATTAGAAAAGAGAGGAATTCCCTTTTGTTCTTTATCACTGTCTGTCTCATCACATGGCTGTGCTTGTGCTTGTGCCAAATCACCTGGTAACAGCTCCCTCCAGTGGCCACATAGTTAAAATGAGAGCCTTGTCCAATATAAAGGTTTCAGACACTGTTCAGGCTTTTATTGATCTAAGAATTGAATCCTTTGAAGCTGCTGTTTCTGCCAGAAAAAAAAAATCGCTCTAGTAGTTTCTTGCTTGTAGTTCAAGCAGAGACACAACAGCTAAAGTTTTTTTTTTTCTTCCCTGATTAAAAAACTCCTTGATATCATCTACACTACCGTTCAAAAGTTTGGGGTCACCCAGACAATTTTGTGTTTTCCATGAAAAGTCACACTTTTATTTACCACCATAAGTTGTAAAATGAATAGAAAATATAGTCAAGACATTTTTCTGGCCATTTTGAGCATTTAATCGACCCCACAAATGTGATGCTCCAGAAACTCAATCTGCTCCAAGGAAGGTCAGTTTTATAGCTTCTCTAAAGAGCTCAACTGTTTTCAGCTGTGCTAACATGATTGTACAAGGGTTTTCTAATCATCCATTAGCCTTCTGAGGCAATGAGCAAACACATTGTACCATTAGAACACTGGAGTGAGAGTTGCTGGAAATGGGCCTCTATACGCCTATGGAGATATTGCACCAAAAACCAGACATTTAGTAGAATTTAGCTAGAATAGTTATTTACCAGGGCGGCACGGTGGTGTAGTGGTTAGCGCTGTCGCCTCACAGCAAGAAGATCCGGGTTCAAGCCCCGTGGCTGGCGAGGGCCTTTCTGTGCGGAGTTTGCATGTTCTCCCCGTGTCCGTGTGGGTTTCCTCCGGGTGCTCCGGTTTCCCCCACAGTCCAAAGACATGCAGGTTAGGTTAACTGGTGACTCTAAATTGACCGTAGGTGTGAATGTGAGTGTGAATGGTTGTCTGTGTCTATGTGTCAGCCCTGTGATGACCTGGCGACTTGTCCAGGGTGTACCCCGCCTTTCGCCCGTAGTCAGCTGGGATAGGCTCCAGCTTGCCTGCGACCCTGTAGAACAGGATAAAGCAGCTAGAGATAATGAGATGAATGAGTCATTTACCACATTAGCAATGTATAGAGTGTATTTCTGATTAGTTTAAAGTGATCTTCATTGAAAAGAACAGTGCTTTTCTTTCAAATATAAGGACATTTCAAAGTGACCCCAAACTTTTGAACGGAAGTGTATCTTATCTCTGGTTAGACTAACTAACCGTACATCTATATCGGTAGCTTTTCTGTGCTAAAAGCGAGATAAAATGATCCTCTAATCCCTCTAAACTCACTCATATAAATATAAGAATGACATTAAGATGAAATGTAATATTAAGGTGTGGCCTTAAAATGGAGGAAGATGTTATGAGGAATTCAGTCATCTCACCATTCTGCCAGTCATTCCTCCTCTGTCACCGTCACAGCCCTGCGCGTCACTTCACCTCCCATGTAGCTGAAAGCACACGTGCACATGACGTGATGGATGAATGGCATGTGAGCACTGGCAATCACAGAGCAGGACAGCAAAGACACAAAACCCAGGACACATCACATTTGATCCTGAAACAGTTCACATCACAGATAACAGGATAGGAAATGCACTCATTGTATTGTTAGACTTGTACTTGAATAATGCACTGGACTGTTAAAGGTGCAGTTTGTAATATTAACCCCATTTCCAGAAAAGTTGGGATATTTTCCAAAATGTAATAAAAACAAAAGTCTGTGATTTGTTAATACGTGTGAGCCTTTGTTTAACTGACAAAAGTGCAAAGAAAAGATTTTCAATAGTTTTACTGACCAAATTAATTGTATTTTGTAAATATAAACAAAGTTAGAATTCGGTACCCGCAGAACAGTTGAAAAAAAAGTTGGGACGGAGGCAAAATAAGACTGAAATGTTTATAGGATATTTAAGTCACACCATTTTGGAAGATTCCACAATAAGCAGGTTAACTGGTAATATGATTGGGTATAAAAGGAGCAACAGCAAAGGCTCAGTCTTTGCAAATGAGGATGGGTCGTGGCTCACTTCGTTGTGCCAAAATTTGTGAGAGAATTGTTCATCAATTCAAAAAGAACATTTCTCAAGGCGGCGGCACGGTGGTGTAGTGGTTAGCGCTGTTGCCTCACAGCAAGAAGGTCCTGGGTTCGAGCCCCGTGGCCGGCGAGGGCCTTTCTGTGTGGAGTTTGCGTGTTCTCCCCGTGTCCGTGTGGGTTTCCTCCGGGTGCTCCAGTTTCCCCCACAGTCCAAAGACATGCAGGTTAGGTTAACTGGTGACTCTAAATTGACCGTAGGTGTGAATGTGAGTGTGAATGGTTGTCTGTGTCTATGTGTCAGCCCTGTGATGACCTGGCGACTTGTCCAGGGTGTACCCCGCCTTTCGCCCGTAGTCAGCTGGGATAGGCTCCAGCTTGCCTGCGACCCTGTAGAAGGATAAAGCGGCTAGAGATAATGAGATGAGATGAGATTTCTCAAGGCAAGATTTTAGGTCTTTCAAAATCTACAGTACATAACATTGTGAAAAGATTCAGGGAATTCAGAGGCATCTCAGTGCGTAAAGGGCAAGGTTGGAAACCACTGTTGAATGTGTGTGACATTCGAGCTCTCAGGTGGCACTGCCTGAGAAACCGTCATGCTAATGTGACAAATATAGCCACATGGGCTCGGGAGCACTTCAAATACAGTTAAGTTGGTCAGTAAAACGATTGGAAATCTTTTCTTTCTACTTTTATCAGTTAAATAAAGGTTCACATGAATTAACAAATCACATTTTTGTTTTTATTGCATTTTGGAAAATATCCCAACTTTTCTTGAAACGTTGTCTCACAAATGGAGGGGAAGACATTATTATTATTATTATTATTACAAACTGTACCTTTAAAAAGGTATTGTTATGACTACAAACTGCACCTTTAAAAGAGTACTGCTATTATTACAAATCACACCTTTAAAAGAGTACTGCTGTTATTACTAACCGCACCTTTAAAATAGTACTGCTGTTATTACTAACCACACCTTTAAAAGAGTACTGCGGTTATTACTAACCGCACCTTTTGAGTACTGCTATTATTACTAACTGCACCTTTAAAATAGTACTGCTGTTATTACTAACCACACCTTTAAAAGAGTACTGCGGTTATTACTAACCGCACCTTTTGAGTACTGCTATTATTACTAACTGCACCTTTAAAAGAGTACTGCTGTTATTACTAACCGCACCTTTAAAAGAGTACTGCTGTTATTACTAACCACACCTTTTGAGTACTGCTATTATTACAAACCACACCTTTAAAAGACTACTGCTGTTATTACTAACCGCACCTTTAAAAGAGTACTGCTATTATTACAAACTGCACGTTTAAAAGAGTACTGCTATTATTACTAACCACACCTTTAAAAGAGTACTGCTGTTATTACAAACCGCACCTTTAAAAGAGTACTGCTGTTATTACTAACCACACCTTTTGAGTACTGCTATTATTACAAACCACACCTTTAAAAGACTACTGCTGTTATTACTAACCACACCTTTAAAAGAGTACTGCTATTATTACAAACCACACCTTTAAAAGACTACTGCTGTTATTACTAACCACACCTTTAAAAGAGTACTGCTATTATTACTAACCGCACCTTTAAAAGAGTACTACTATTATTACTAACCGCACCTTTAAAAGAGTACTGCTATTATTACTAACCGCACCTTGAAAAGAGTACTGCTATTATTGCAAACCGCACCTTTAAAAGAGTACTGCTATTATTACTAACCGCACCTTTAAAAGAGTACTGCTGTTATTACTAACCGCACCTTGCTATTATTACTAACCGCACGTTTAAAAGAGTACTGCTATTATTACTAACCGCACCTTGAAAAGAGTACTGCTATTATTACAAACTGCACCTTTAAAAGAGTACTGCTATTATTACTAACCGCACCTTGAAAATAGTACTGCTATTACTACAAACCGCACCTTTAAAAGAGTACTGCTATTATTACTAACCGCACCTTTAAAAGAGTACTGCTATTATTACTAACCGCACCTTTAAAAGAGTACTGCTATTATTACTAACCGCACCTTGAAAAGAGTACCGCTATTATTACAAACCGCACCTTTAAAAGAGTACTGTTATTATTACTAACCGCACCTTGCTATTATTATAAACCGCACCTTTAAAAGAGTACTGCTATTATTACTAACCGCACCTTTAAAAGAGTACTGCTATTATTACTAACCGCACCTTTAAAAGAGTACTGCTATTATTACTAACCGCACCTTGAAAAGAGTACTGCTATTATTACTAACCGCACCTTGAAAAGAGTACTGCTATTATTACAAACCGCACCTTTAAAAGAGTACTGTTATTATTACTAACCGCACCTTTAAAAGAGGACCACTATTATTACTAACCACACTTTTAAAAGAGGACTGCTATTATTACTAACTGCACCTTTATAAGAGGACTGCTATTATTTCTAATCGCACCTTTAAAAGAGTACTGCTATTATTACTAACCGCACCTTTAAAAAAGTACTGCAATTATTACTAACTGACTACATCATTAAAAGACTGCTATTATTATTCTAAAGACAATTATATGCTAAGTGGTGGGATGGAAGCTCAGAATTTTCTTACCATGTTGTATTCGTCTTGTTGTGTTATGATCACATCTATCATTGATCTGACAGGCAAACATTCCAAGAGTGGTAAGAGCTTTCCTTATTTTATAATGAATGTAGCACATTTGTTATTTACAGCATTAGTTTAAATAATGATTATGTCTGAATACGAGCACTTTATCTGTGCACGCTTTCCTTTCACGCACATAAGTCTTGATTCATGAAAGTTTAAAGCCTCCCATCAAAAGGAGTTTCGGCACTCATGCATTCTTTATGGTGTTTTTCTGCCTTAGTTTTAATTCTTGCATCATTCTGCTTTAAGGTGCAGCGTGCAGGTTCTGCATCTAAGTCAGTGAGCTCAACTAGGGCTTCCAGTCATCCGTCTTCAATCGCAGTGTCTGCTTATTAATCAGAACTCTCAGGATACTATGATCTTATTGAAATAAAACAAAAACAAATGAACCCTAGCTCTCTATTTGAGTTTATCTGGAGTGCTTTTTTAAAAAAAAAATTGGCTTATATTTGTTCTGTTAACGTGTGCTGAGTTGCCGTCTCTTTCATATCCCACTGTATGGATTCAAACACGCTTTGGCTGGGTATTGTTATCTCTGTGACCCACTTAACTAGCAGCCTGTTTGATAAACTAGTACCACACGATTTAAGTTGTACTCATTTAGAGCCTCGTTTATGCTTTAAATCTTGAAATATCCTGCATCCAGCATTTATCTTATGCAAGGAAAATAAATAGTTAGTGCAATGCAAAAATTCAAAAAGCACTGCATAACTAATGTACTATTGCTTTAAATTGCATATAATAATCACTTGGATCACTGAGGACACTGGATCGTAGCTTCATCAATAATCACTAAGCCGTGCCAGATAACAATATTAATAATACATATTATTTATACAGAATGCTTCAGTAGCCTGTAGATGAGTGCAGTACATAAAAAGTAGCATCTTTTTTTTATATAAAGAGCAGATAATAAGTGGAAAGGTTGGCGTGTGATAGGTCACTCATCTTCAACCTGCTTTATGTCACTGCACTTTCATGGCATTTTCCTCCAGAGCAAATGGTCAAGAGTCTCTGGGTGTCAAATGGGACTGAGTGAAAAGACGGTAGCTCAGAATCAGCAGCAATAAAAAAAAAAAAAAGGCCTGAGACAGAGACAAGTGGTGCAGTTGAAGCAATCTTCTGTAGCGCTCATTCTTTTCCAGTTCAAAGAGAAAGAGAGAAAAAAAGAGAGAGAGAGAACTCATAATGTAGGTCTCATAATTACAGTACAGTGGTGCTTGAAAGTTTGTGAACCCTTTAGAATTTTCTATATTTCTGCATAAATATGACCTAAAACATCATCAGATTTTCACACAAGTCCTAAAAGTAGATAAAGAGAACCCAGTTAAACAAATGAGACAAGAATATTATACTTGGTCATTTATTTATTGAGGAAAATGATCCAATATTACATATCTGTGAGTGACAAAAGTATGTGAACCTCTAGGATTAGCAGTTAATTTGAAGGTGAAATTAGAGTCAGGTGTTTTCAATCAATGGGATGACAATCAGGTGTGAGTGGGCACCCTGTTTTATTTAAAGAACATGGATCTATCAAAGTCCGAGCTTCACAACACATGTTTGTGGAAGTGTGTCATGGCACGAACAAAGGAGATTTCTGAGGACCTCAGAAAAAGCGTTGTTGATGCTCATCATGCTGGAAAAGGTTACAAAACCATCTCTAAAGAGTTTGGACTCCACCAATCCACAGTCAGACAGACTGGGTACGAATGGAGGAAATTCAAGACCATTGTTACCCTCCCCAGGAGTGGTCGACCAACAAAGATCACTCCAAGAGCAAGGCGTGTAATAGCCAGTGATGTCACAAAGGACCCTAGGGTAACTTCTAAGCAACTGAAGGCCTCTCTCACATTGGCTAATGTTAATGTTTATGAGTCCACCATTAGGAGAACACTGAACAACAATGGTGTGCATGGCAGGGTTGCAAGAAGAAAACCACTGCTCCAAAAAGAACATTGCTGCTCGTCTGCAGTTTACTAAAGATCACGTGGACAAGCCAGAAGGCTATTGGAAAAATGTTTTGTGGACAGATGAGACCAAAATAGAACTTTTTTGGTTTAAATGAGAAGCGTTATGTTTGGAGAAAGGAAAACACTGCATTCCAGCATAAGAACCTTATCCCATCTGTGAAACATGGCGGTGGTAGTATCATGGTTTGGGCCTGTTTTGCTGCACCTGGGCCAGGACGGCTTGCCATCATTGATGGAACCATGAATTCTGAATTATACCAGTGAATTCTAAAGGAAAATGTCAGGACATCTGTCCATGAACTGAATCTCAAGAGAAGGTGGGTCATGCAGCAAGACAACGACCCTAAGCACACAAGTCGTTCTACCAAAGAATGGTTAAAGAAGAATAAAGTTAATGTTTTGGAATGGCCAAGTCAACGTCCTGACCTTAATCCAATCGAAATGTTGTGGAAGGACCTGAAGCAAGCAACATCCCAGAGTTGAAGCTGTTCTGTACGGAGGAATGGGCTAAAATTCCTCCAAGCCGGTGTGCAGGACTGATCAACAGTTACCGCAAATGTTTAGTTGCAGTTATTGCTGCACAAGGGGGTCACACCAGATACTGAAAGCAAAGGTTCACATACTTTTGCCACTCACAGATATGTAATACTGGATCATTTTCCTCAAGAAATAAATGACCAAGTATAATATTTTTGTCTCATTTGTTTAACTGGGTTCTCTTTATCTACTTTTAAGACTTGTGTGAAAATCTGATTATGTTTTAGGTCCTATTTATGCAGAAATATAGAAAATTCTAAAAGGTTCCCAAACTTTCAAGCACCACTGTACTTTAGTAAATTCACCCAAGACTTATTATTATTATTATTATTATTATAGGAAGTGCAATTAAAAAGTTCTGGGACTGTTCCTGTTGTGAACAAACGGAACATGGCACAGTCATGGACATGCAGCCAGAGTGAGCAGGAACTCTCATGAGACGGTATGCCGTGAGACGTAATGCCGTCAACATTTGGGTGGCACGGTGGTGTCGCTTCACTGTGAGTACTGTCGCCTCACAGCAAGAAAGTCCCGGGTTCAAACCTCACAGCCGACAGGGGGCCTTTCTGTGTGGAGTTTGCGTGTTCTCTCCGTATCTGTATGGGTTTCCTCCAGGTGCTCCGGTTTCCCCTACAGTCCAAAGACATGTAGATTAGGTAAAATACCCAGCCACTGGGGTTGTACAAGCCAATGCGTACTTAGTGCTGGTTGCAAGCCCGGATAGATTGGGGAGGGTTGCGTCAGGAAGCTGATATCTATGCCAAATCAAATATGTGGAACAGATTCACTGTTCATGACCACTAACATGCAGGAGCAGCTGAAAGAAGAAGAAGATGCACATTTGCAATTTTCCTATGGACCACATCAAATTCTGTGGCAAACTCAGGGAATCAGCAACAGAGACATTAGCAAGCCTGCGGCAATGACGCAGCAAACTGCGTGAGGTGTTTTGAGTGGTATTAATGCTTCAAGAAGGGCACAACCTCGTCCTCCAATGACACCCTGCCCCTCTTGAAGCGCGAATGCCATTCAAAACACCTCGCCTGGCTCATTGCTTGTAGGTTTACTGAAGCATTTCAGGGGTCTCAGTTATTGATCACAAATGCTTGCAAGTTGCAATCGCAAATGTGCACGTTGTCACAAAAACACGTGTAAACACGGGTTGACAGCGTGACGTCAGTTGGCATACTGACCCACCCTTGAGATTTACTGCTCGCTACAAATGCATGTGCATAACCTTGCTATGCTTCATTGGTTCACAACAAAAACAGTCCCGGAACCTTTTGATCACGCCTCGTATATAGATGGCTAAATATTATTCTGTAGGTGGTTAGGTTTCACGTAAATAAATACTAATCAATACATGAGTAATCAATGTATATTAATGTTATATTCTGATTGATCACTTATATCCAATCCTCATGTTTCTATCCTGATGGGAGTGGTCTCTTCTATGATGATCCCGCCCCAATTCACAGGGCACCAAGGGCTCACTGAATGATTTGATGAGGATAAAATTATGTAAATTATATGGTATGGTGGTCACATTCACCAACTCTCAGCCCAACTGAACACCTATGGGAGTGGGATGTGTTAGACGGCACTCTGAACTATCATCAAAACACCAGTTGAAAGAATATCCTTTCTGGCTGTTCTGGTGGCTCATGGTGGCCTGATGCTTTACTAAGACACTTTATGTTGGCTTTATTTTTTTTTCCTTTAATTTGTCACCTGTTTCCACATGGCCCATTCTATAATTGTGGGTACATTTCAAGTGTCGACTCTGTTAGTCGTCATCAACTCTGTTTTCGTTAACCTGGGCGAACAATTAATTAACAGAATTGATGGAAACAGAGTTGACCTTTCCCACCATTTTGTGTCTTAAGTCCACATGCTAACCTCAAACTAGCTACCACATGGCATGGATAAAAACAGAATTTTATGGCTTTTAGTCATATTACTATTTAAAAAAATGAGTAAGAGATTCACTCCAATATCATAATAACAGATTTGACGAATAATTAATCTACTGTTGGTGTAAGATCCTCAACATTTTGTTCAAATTAATGAGAGAAGAAACGTAACATACCTCACTGCCTTTCTGAAGTTTCCCGCCAGAGGAAGTGACATCGCTCGGTGCAGGTGTCATGCGTATTATTAAAAGTCTTTGTGGATTTTATGCGGTTTTATTACAGAGATAACAGAGTTGACAAGAACATTGAGACAGATATTACTGAAATTTCACATAATACAGAAAATCGACTTTCTGTGCCCCCAAAAACAGATTGTTAGACTGAATCGCTTCATGTTTATTCAAGCTGAATGTATGAATCTATAGTCGAAGACAACCAGTAATGTGGGGGGAGGGGTGGGACTCATGTAGTTAATGTTTTATGGATAAATTGGGTCTAAAATGTACATCAAGCATTGCTATTGGTGAAAGCTTGTCATAATTTGCATTATTGTTCAAAACTGATTTAATAAAGATTTCTTTTGTGGAAAATAACAAAAGGTTTATCTCGGAGACGTGAAATGTACCCCGAATTCTAGAATGACCCATATATTTGTACTGAATGATTTGCTTTTGACTTGTCGGAGTGTTGCACTGCAGCAATGAATTTACACACAGTAATTCTCCACGGTTTTTCAACCTAATCTTGAACTTCTGCATCTATAGCGTGTGTTTGAATTCCATTGGACATTTTTTTTAAATGTCTCCCTATAAAGAAAAAAACCCTGTTTATTTTATAAAAAAAAAAAACACTTTTTCAGTGCTTGTGCACATTCATTTGGGCCAACCAAGCCACAAACTCTGAAATAAGACACCCAGTCAGTTTGTTTCGGGCTGTCTGTTTCGGAAAACATGCCTCAACAAGCTGTTCAGATTTGGCTTTACTTACTATATCACAAGGGAAGCTCATTTGAGTATCTCCACTCATGCCCTGTGTCCAAAATCGCTCACTTGTTCACTACTACATCCATCCATCCATCCATTATCCTGTTTTACAGGGTCGCAGGTAAGCTGGAGCCTATCCCAGCTGACTATGGGCAAGAGGCGGGGTACACCCTGGAGTTGTTGCCGGGTTATTGCAGGGCTGACACATAGAGACAAACAACCATTCACATTCACACCTACGGTCAATTTAGACCCACCAGTTAACCTAACCTGCATGTCTTTGGAGGAAACCAGAGCACTCGGAGGAAACCCACGCGGACACGGGGAGAACATGCAAACTCCACACAGAAAGGCCCTCGCCAGCCGCTGTGCTCGAACCCAGAACCTTCTTGCTGTGAGGCGACAGCGCTAACCACTACACTACCATGCCACCCGTTCACTACTCCCTATATAGGGAATTACTATATAGAGGACTATATAGTGAGCTCATTGGTAAAATGAAAAAACGCTTTCGGACACTACTCTGTCACGCTGGTATTTACATCATTACTGTCGCACAATTGAAACATGCTGAATCAGCCAGCTGGTGGGTTTTCAAAATAATAAATACATGCATGTATTTTTGTGATAAATACATATTATACTGAGCATATTTCCCACATTAATCAATACAAAGGACCTGCATCTGTAAGGTTTTTTTTTTTTTAAATCAAGGCTGAATACTTTCTTCTTTGCCGCTGCCTTTTATTAAATCAAATTTGAGAATTTTAATTTGATTTCTTTCAGTGCGACCACAATGCATGATGGGATATATTGCTTGGTTAGTGACCATCGGTTGTACACTACTTTTCATGATGCATTGTGGGATACTTTGAGTGCACTATATAGGGTGCAAATAATCCTCACTATCGTTTCAGACAGCACTACAAAATGGCGTCCTCACGTCAGTCTGGAGTGCCCTATATAGAGATCTTGCAGTCACATGACCGGAAAGTACACAACCGCCATCATGTCGGTCAAAAACACCGCTGAATACTGCTGCACTCGTGTACAGAATGGATCAATTTCAACCGACGGACTACACGGCTCATTTTTCTAATGAACAGATAACTAGATACAGTGGTGCTTGAAAGTTTGTGAACCCTTTAGAATTTTCTACATTTCTGCATAAATATGACCGAAAACATCATCAGATTTTCACACAAGTCCTAAAAGTAAATAAAGAGAACCCAGTTAAACAAATGAGACAAAAATATTGTACTTGGTCATTTATTTATTGAGGAAAATGATCCAATATTACATATCTGTGAGTGGCAAAAGTATGTGAACCTCGAGGATTAGCAGTTAATTTGAAGGTGAAATTAGAGTCAGGTGTTTTCAGTCAATGGGATGACAATCAGGTGTGAGTGGGCACCCTGTTTTATTTACAGAACAGGGCTCTATCAAAGTCTGATCTTCACAACACATGTTTGTGGAAGCGTATCATGGCACGAACAAAGGAGATTTCTGAGGACCTCGGAAAAAGTGTTGTTAATGCTCATGAGGCTGGAAAAAGTTACAAAACCACCTCTAAAGAGTTTGGACTCCACCAATCCACAGTCAGACAGATTGTGTACAAATGGAGGAAATTCAAGACCATTGTTACCCTCCCCAGGTGTGGTCGACCAACAAAGATCACTCCAAGAGCAAGGCGTGTTACAATCAGCCCGGTCACAAAGGACCCCAGGGTAACTTCTAAGCAACTGAAGGCCTCTCTCACAGTGGCTAATGTTAATGTTCATGAGTCCACCATCAGGAGAACACTGAACAACACTGGTGTGCATGGCAGGGTTGCAAGGAGAAAGCCACTGCTCTACAAAAAGAACATTGCTGCTCGTCTGCAGTATGCTAAAGATCACATGGACAAGCCAGAAGACTATTGGAAAAATGTTTTGTGGACGGATGAGACCAAAATAGAACTTTTTGGTTTAAATGAGAAGCGTTATGTTTGGAGAAAGGAAAACACTGCATTCCAGCATAAGAACCTTATCCCATTTGTGAAACATGGTGGTGGTAGTATCATGGTTTGGGCCTGTTTTGCTGCATCTGGGCCAGAATGGCTTGCCATCATTGATGGAACAATGAATTCTGAATTATACCAGTGAATTCTAAAGGAAAATTTCAGGACATCTGTCCATGAATTGAATCTCAGGAGAAGGTGGGTCATACAGCAAGACAACAACCCTAAGCACACAAGTCGTTCTACCAAAGAATGGTTAAAGAAGAATAAAGTTAATGTTTTGGAATGGCCAAGTCAAAGTCCTGACCTTAATCCAATCGAAATGTTGTGGAAGGACCTGAAGCGAGCAGTTCATGTGAGGAAACCCACCAACATCCCAGAGTTGAAGCTGTTCTGTACAGAGGAATG
Source organism: Neoarius graeffei (assembly GCF_027579695.1). Classification (NCBI taxonomy): domain Eukaryota; kingdom Metazoa; phylum Chordata; class Actinopteri; order Siluriformes; family Ariidae; genus Neoarius; species Neoarius graeffei. The sequence goes on from NC_083595.1 coordinate 33,831,966, forward strand.
GGCTAAAATTCCTCCAAGCCGGTGTGCAGGACTGATCAACAGTTACCAGAAACGTTTAGTTGCAGTTATTGCTGCACAAGGGGGTCACACCAGATACTGAAAGCAAAGGTTCACATACTTTTGCCACTCACAGATATGTAATATTGGATCATTTTCCTCAATAAATAAATGACCAAGTATAATATTTTTGTCTCATTTGTTTAACTGGGTTCTCTTTATCTACTTTTAGGACTTGTGTGAAAATCTGATAATATTTTAGGTCATATTTATGCAGAAATATTGAAAATACTAAAGGGTTCACAAACTTTCAAGCACCACTGTATATGTCTAAAATAAACGATCTACAGATTTGTGACCCTTATGGCTTACCGGACGGAGTTTTCACGACCGGATTTTGAACTGCCAGCGGAATACCCGGACGTGTATGATTACCTCATTAACTTTCCCTCGCTGTTCAGTGGTGAAGCACTGCGTGCTTATAAATCTCTGCACAGTTATCTTTACAGAAATTCAGGATTTGTCAGCGACTCAGATGTGGCATCTTGTAAACAAGAAAATGATCCTCACTGGATGGGTAAGTAAGTATTGAGTATAGCACTGACCAGCCGATTATAGAATAGAATAAGGTAATTCCAGTTGTAATTCCAAATCGTCCGTCTTGTTTACATGGATCTGGCGTTGGAGAGGTAGAGGCTTGGCAGTGGAGGTTTGAGTGGCTGTTTTCTGAGCTTAGTCAACAGGCCGGCTCTGCAGCCTCGCTTTTGCTTCGGCTCCCGGCGCGCCTCCTTCGCTTTGCTTCCGATAACAATCCACGGAGACCCCGCTGGTCTCGCAATCTCGTCCGGAATGTTTTGGGGTTTTTTTCTCGTCCGGAATGTTGTGCATGCGATGGAAATCGCTACAAACCGTCATTTTCTGCTGGAAACCAATGTCCAGTAAGTCCATACGGTTGTAGTGGATATTGAAGTCCGGTACAGACGAACAACACGCAAAAATACACACAAAAAACATAAAAACGTGCACAGGTAGGGAGAGCTTGTAGCCGCAGCCGTTGTAGTAGAATTGTATATAGTAGGGTTTTCCAGAAGAAAAGGTAGAAGTAAAAGCAGAAGTAGAAGGCGGAATATGACGTTTGACCTACAAGATGGCGTCTGTCACAATCTGGATCGGCTGTGACGTCACATGCAAGATCTAGGGAGTAGGGAGCGATTTCGGACACAGGGATGGCCTTTGTGACTGAATATTCATGAGGAAAGTGCGACCTAATTGGCTGGTGGAAGATGGGGGTGGGATGAGCAGTGGCTCATTCTTATTTAAAAGAACATGCACTCAGAATAGGCTGTTTAGAACAGGACTGTTTAGACGGGGAGAGAAGGGAGCTATGGTGCTTTTTCCTTGAGGTATTTAGACCAAAGCACATCACAGATATTTAATTAAGACCTCAGGGAACTGTGTCAACTTGTGGAAAAGGGGTATAATATGTCACCTTTAAGACTCCCTTATCATGGAAGGTGGTTGTATCTAAAAGCTATGTAATTCATCCCTTTAGAGATGAGATGAATTTATCAGATAGAAGAATGGGCCCAGTTTATTTGGATGGCTCGTTTTTGCTGACCAGGGACTATAATCCACTGATTACTCATGAAATTTCACTGAGTTGTCACAGTTAGGTGATACAGTAGTTTGTTGAATGTGTACTGATAGTTTGTTTACATTACATATAGAATAAAACACTTTGTATATGCTCATAGAGGAAAATAATCAACGGGATGTGACCCAGTGTGAAGCAGAGTTCTGTTGCCACCCAAAGTGGAGTACTTTCCTCCAACAGCAACATGTTTAACTCAGCTATAAATAGTCATCTCATCACTAATCTCTGTTTTCTCTCCCTTAATGTTAATAAGACAAAAAGAAGAAGTGCAAAATCCGTTCTCTGGAAAACTCTCCCATGTCTGAAAGTCACAGCTTTCCCTCTGACTGTGACAAAACAGTGACGCTGGAGACTCCTTCCAAAACTTCCTCACCAAAAATTCACTTAAACATGCTTTTAATGCGTTTATTTGTAACAGATGCCACCTGGTTTGATCCTAAGCTCAGTTTACTGTCTGTGTGGAGTTCGGCATGTTCTCCCTGTGACCATTTGGGTTTTGTCAGGGTTCTCTGTTTTTTTCCAATATCTTAAATTAGGCATATCAGATACTCGCTGGCTGTGCTGTGAAAACTGTGCATGCAGACGCTCATCTAAGTTTCCAAATCTGTCATTGCTTAACTCTTGAATATTTTCTATCGTGAATACTATCATTAGAAAGCTTATAATCTCTGCTTTCCAAATAAATTGATCTCATTAAGATCTGTTCAGTACTTTGGGAGTAACGCCAGGTTGAAGTTGGTACAACACTCTCTGCTCATGGGATGTCGGGAAACTGCTGGTGCTTTCTGAGTCACAGGAAAGCAGTCAGTCTCTCTCTCTCTCTCTCTCTCTCTCTCTTTTCTGATCGGTTTCCAACTGGATTACTCGTGAATATCAATCAAATAACTTTTATAGGGATGTTCTCTCGCTCTCACCGTTTCTGATGAAGTATTCAGCAAAATTTTCCGTCTGCTAGTTTTGACGCTACGATTCACAGGGAACTTTGAATTTTCATAGCTTTACCTACTTGTTTTTTCCAAATCAAACTGATTCATGTAAATAAATAACTATTTTAGAATATAACTGGAGTTATTTTGATGAAAAATATTGAGATCTTAGTGATCGGAATGAGATTTTTATAAAACCGGAAGTCAGAAACGCGAGTGTCAATTTCAGTACAATTAACTGGAATTGTTTACTGGATGTGGATCACACAGATTTTTCGAGGTTAGTCTGGAGCGCTGTGAATATTATCATTTATATTCTTTCATATAAACACTAGTAGGCCCTACTTTTGAGAAATACAAAGGCCTACAGAGCACAAAGAGGGGATTAGAAATAATCTTTTATTACTTTATTTTGATAGAGAATGGTAGATGTGAATTACATTCAGTGCTTATTTAAGCATATTTTATAATTAACATTGATTTCTCCTTCTTTGTGATGTATAAATGAGAGTTAAGATCAGCTTTATGTTGCACAAATAAAGCCATTTGGTGAAACTTTGAAGAAGAGAGTGTACCGATTTAACATTTTTACCGTATTAGCATAATTCGTACGAATGAAATGCTAATTTGCATTATTTGTTTTTACTAATTTTTCAAACTTTGTATTCGGTACACAACCATCTATGTGCCTGCCAATTTCCATGTAAATAACTTGAAAAATAGAAAAGTTATTAAGCAAAAACATTTGATCTCATTGGTTAATGAGGCCCGTTTTGGGCCATGTGATCCTCATACAGAATATTACGGCAGTTTTCTAAAAATTAAGCCGTTTCTTCAATATTTGATTTGTAATATCTCAAGAACAGATAAACATATTTTAATTCTGTAAAAAGTATGTTGTTCTGCATCCATCCATTATCCGTAAACACTTATCCTGTGCAGGGTCACGGGCAAGCTGGAGCCTATCCCAGCTGACTATGGGTGAGAGGCGGGGTACACCCTGGACAAGTTGCCAGGTCATCACACATAGAGACAAACAACCATTCACACCTGCGGTCAATTTACGTAGAACCACCAATTATCCACCACATGTCTTTGGATTGTGGGGGAAACCGGAGCACCCGGAGGAAACCCACGCAGACACGGGGAGAACATGCAAACTCCACACAGAAAGGCCCTCGCCAGCCGCTGGGCTCGAACCCAGAACCTTCTTGCTCTGAAGTAAGAATGCTAATATTTAGCATTCAGTTCTGAATTCAATGAGAGCAGTTTCACGCAATTTGGCTTGAATTAGAATTTTCACCTGATATGCCTACTTAAAAAGCATGGACCGGTAATCTGAAATTGCCCCTCGGGTTGTGCGAGCATGAGCACCGTGACTCTGACCGAGGTAAAGCACGCACGCCCTTACATTTCACGAATAAATGAGTGAGTCAATATTTCTTTTTTTTTTGTTTCTTTTTCAGTAAAAAATGTCAAAAGTTCTTGTGTGGTACAGTACTGATATACACTAAAGATGCATTGGTTAGTGATCAGGCTGAAAATCAGTGAAGTATTTCTTTAACAGGTAATAGTCTGCATGATCGTGAAAGCACCTGCAAGACAAATCTAGCACTATAAAAGCAGAGTAAAGCTGCACTGGTGACACTGGGTCCTAAATGTCAACCTGAATGATTATAAAGCCATTTATTTTCATTCCATCCAGACAAGATCAAATGGGGGACTGTTTCAAGCATCATGATGTATTTTAGTTTGGAGTAATGATGAGACTGTGATTGTACATTGTGTGTGTGAGAGAGAGAGAGAGAGAGCGAGAGAGAGAGCATGTGTGAGTAACACCAGGCTTTACATTTCTCATTGATCTTGTCTCCACATTCTCATTGTGTTCTCCTTGTGATCCATATTGTTCATTTGTTTGTTCTCTCTCTCTCCCTCTCTCTCTCGTTCTTCTCTTCCCGGTGTGTACCCAGGCAGCCCGTTGACTAGCTTCTTTGACGTAATTAAACAGCTCTTTTCAGACGAGAAGTCCGGGCAGGTGTCGCAGCCCCCTGGCACGCCCAAGCACGGTGCCAGCTCCAAGAAACACGAGTCCGACTCTAATGCCTCCAAGAGCAAAGACATATCCAAGGTGGCACCATCAGTTGGGACACAGGAGCAGCCTTAAAACCCGGAGTGTTAGTAGATGACTAGATTTTTCTAGTCCACTCATTAATTTATGAATAAATCTCAACCAAGTCAATCAAAACCCTCAATAAACCACCCTTTTCGGACGATTCCTGCAGTAAAACATCAACCCGAGGCGCGTACGGATGTTCTCGGTTTCTTGTCTTATTACTCTCTTGCTTTGCATTTCATTCTTTTGTGTCTTTCTGTTCCATTTCGTGACGCCTTTTGCACATTTCTGCTGCCAGGGATTATCCAGAAAACGTGTTAGAACCCGACTGCTGCTCTCACATGAGCTTCGTGTACAATATGTTGATGGAAGGCACATTACACAGCAAGTACAAGCTACGGATGGATGCTCCTCAACACCAATCCACAGAAACCACCGTGATTCATTCAGCCTTCACCTTCTTCCCTCTTACTGAGAGCCACAGCTGTCTGAAAAATTGACAAACGCCTTAAAATATTTAATCTACAAGTGTTGCAATTCTTATTTAATGGTATTTTATATTCTTTTCATCTCTGTATGATCTCTATTGGCTATTGCTCATCCCCTTTACACACACACACACACACGCCCCAGATGCATGGAGAGGAAGACGCAGCCAGTGAAGTGGACATTAAGGCGTTCGAGGAGCAGCCCACACGGACTCTCGGTGGATTGTAATTCTTTTCGATGTAGTGTTTCTTTATGAATGACAGAATCGAACTATTTTATGAACTCTGTGTCATTGCTGTACAAGATTTTGAAATCTTATTTGGAAAATAATATGGCCGAGCCTATTCCAGGGTGCTTTGGGATGGGATCAGAAAGGGGAAATGTTTGACTAAATGCTCTATTCTCTTGTACAGCCTGTATATGTTCATTACGTAAACCTCGTCTAGTCGTGACTCTGCTTGGACTGATTGTGTTGCTATTATTTTCTCCATTTCCTCCATGTAGTGATGAAATATTTTGTCACCTTTTGAATGAAACGATGCATAATGATTTACTTTTGATGTCAAATTTTGCATTTTTTTGAAAAAACATTTTTTTTTTTTTTTTTGGAGAAGCATCTGCAGGATTCAGAGAACTTTGGCCATAATTGTGTATAATTTTATAACTTATTTATCATTGTATTTGATTTGTTCTTGTTGTTTGTTAATTTATGCAGCTGGGACTATTTATAAACCAAATTTGGGTAGTTTAGTGTTCGTATCAGAGCTATTTGTCAAACTGTTTGCATATTTTTTTTTCTTCATCATTTGTTGTTTGTTAGGATTCATCTGAATTTTGTGAACAAAGCACTCTTTCTTTTCTGGCTTTGAGCAGAAAAAGAGCTTGTAGTATATGTTAAATTATTTACCAGTAATTTAAGAATGTAGACTAGCCTCTACGCGGGATGGGGCGGGTATAAGGTTATGAACTCTTGCTATTTGTCACTTTTTAAATCTCATAGTGTGTGTACAAACAGGTCAAAACACTTGAACCATGTGATGTATATAGATAACTTTGCCGATGAGTTTCTTAAGGCAGCGAGGGGATCGCCCTACTCATGGCTGTGTTCTCGTATTTGCCGTTTGCATGTCAGACATCCAGCTTTTCTCTGCATGATGATGTATATGTTCAATTTGCCCTCTCTTGTGCTTTCCTGCTTCTCTTTTTCCCATTTTTATCCAAATGACCGAATTGTTTTTCCCTTCACTTTTGTTTTAAATGTTTATGTTCACGTCTCATTCCCTTCTTGTCCTTTAGTATTTTTTATTTTTTTGTCCCTTCTGTTCTATATGGTTTTCTCTGAGAGGGTGTGCTGATGTCATAACCCACCTTGTTTCAGGTGCGTATCCACAACACGGCAGAATTCAGATAAAGAGAAATAAACTAAGCAATACCTATTCTTATCCTTCCTATTTTCTACGTTGAGAGAGAAGATAAGCTGGGAATAAGATTGATTAACATGAGTAGGTTAAAAAAGAAAACCCACACTGTATCCCCTTGTAACTACTGTGAATGAATTCGGTGCAAACAGAAATAAATCCATTGGATTCTTTGGATTTGTGCGTCAGTCTGCATGAATGTATAGAGGAGCTCGGATGTGAAAGTTTGTTTATGGAGAAGCTTTTGAATGCCTTTTTTTTTTTTTTTTTTGCAGATGCTTTTATTCAAAGTGATTAATGTGAGGCAGGAAGATAAGCCTAAGAGTGGCAGTCCTGGGACTGAAGCCAATACCCTTCTGGTCATAGTTCAGAAATGTAACCCTTTAAACCCCTAGATTTACAATCCCTCTTGCTGAAATATTCACTATTTTCTAATTGTGTCACTGTAATTACAGCACAAGAAGATTTAATATATGAAAAAAAAAAAAAGACGCATGAAGCAGTTAAATGCTGGACAATACACAAAAAGTTCCTCGTGAGTTCTTTCGATGCTGAATGGTTCGAGCGTTTCTAAACGGACCCAGCTTGGACCCTTTTCTGAAAGAGAAAGCCTCTGGTGGCACGTTCTACATAAAACTCCCATAGGGACAAACCAAAGAAGGTACTAGAACTCACCCAAGACTGTACCACTGCTAATCTATTTGTAATATGTTAGAAATAATAAAAAATTAGGCGTACAGAAAAACTATATGTGCAATAAATTAGTCTTTACAGATGGTCCCTAAGTACCAGCGTACCACTTGCGTAATACACAATACATATATTTACAGTATAAAAAAGTTATGGATACAAAACTATGCACAGGTGATATTACAGAGCTTCTGAAAAGTCAGGAACCAACGGAACATCTTGAGACAAAGCGTAGAGTGTAAAAGTGAACATGCATCATGTGTGCTGTAAATAATATATACATAATTAAGTAAATGTCATTTTTCTCGAATTGGTTTGAGACTTTTCGGACACCCTGTATTTTCAACAAATATTTGATTCACATTTTGTCCACTAGATGTCACTATTGTATGGCTATTGTTTTTCTGTTCATTGAACAGAAAAAAAGTATTCAGTTGCATAAATTAAAAACTTACCCATATAGTAATTTACAGTGACTTAATACTCGGTCGTGTAGTGCTTGAACAGCCAGATTTCAAATGTTCAACGTCTAATATCTATACGTATACGCGCGAGTTTAAGGTTGATAGATTCAGCTCCAGCCGGCAGTGAGAGGTATGATCTTTCAGCTCACACTGCTTGGCTGTCCATATTCCAGAGCTGTTAGATTATCCCTTTCCCTTCACACTGTTCCTGAGCCGGAGACAGAGTGAAGCCTGGAGATAAGCGCTTCCTGCAGGTCCCCCAGAGTTTCAGTGCTCTTGGGTCCCAGCAGCAGCTCTTCAAAGTCTCGTCTCTGCAGCAGGATGGGCATATTCTGCACGAAGAAGCTTTGGCAGAAGGTAGCCAGCTCGGCTGCATTACTCGCCTGTTACAGAGAAACAACAAACGCCAAAGGAGAATGTCATTAAAATGTTATACACCATTTTAAAGGAAAACTGAAGGCAATTTTTTTTTTATTATCAAAATTCTATTTCTCATTTTATTAAATATAGGAATGCATTTCTGATCACTATTTTGTCACTGCTAGAGCAAGTTATGAGTGTTTGAAATATGCTCTGTAATATATCAGTCCATATGTCAAAGCGATGGCCGTAAACGAGATTCGTTGAGACCTGTGCGAGACATCGTAGGACGGAAGTAAAATGTACAGCGGAAATCAAAATGACCGACATCTGCGAACGTCGTCAAAGGAATGCTGATGTAATCAAGCCGGAAGTTTTGTTTGTTTTGATAGCAATCAGGAAAGTTTGAAAAAAGTAGGCAGTAATCGTCATTTAAACTCGTTTTTGTGCAATATTTCGTTTGGAAAACAGTTTTCAAAATGGCGGCACTGACACCTGGCTGACACTCGACGTTTCGAAATCTGGCACAAGTCTCGTGAAGATCGTGCGGATAAGCGACGCCTGCCGTGGACCAAACGCACTAAATTCAACATGGCTAAAAACCGAATAGGCCGATAAGTATAATATTTAATTGCAATTAGTTGCCAATACGAGTCACGATATAAGGTTACTAAAACCGAAAACGTAATTGAATAACACGTTAATTAAAAAATAAAGCAAGTTTAAAAATGACTTCCGTTCTCTTTTTAAAAAATCGTGCTGTAAATTTTACTGGAAACTTGGGTTACCAGTCCACTGGCAACTCAGAAACCCAGTACACTTGTTCATGTGGCGGATGCAGGATACAGCTGAGCTCACGGTTAAGAGTCATACCACCAAAGTGTCATGGGGTTTGAAACACACAACCTTTTGATCTGTGCCTCAAAACTTGAACCACTGCAATCAGCTTGCATTAATTCAACTACTTTTACCACTGAAAAAAACAAACAAAAACCCTCCACTAAAAGTCTGTGATGAATCAGTGTAAGCTAAGTGAATTAGTTGTGGTGGCTCAGAGGTTAAATCTTAGTGTGTCACAGCTAAGACAAGTGTGTTCAAATCCCAGCACCACCACCAAACTGCCTTGACTGGGACCTTCAAGTTCAGTTGCATCCTGCATCAACCAAATGACCAAATGTACTGGGTTGTGTGTCATTTTATACTTCGTGAGGTATTACAGTAGTACGGTGGTGTAGTGGTTAGCGCTTTCGCCTCACAGCAAGAAGGTCCGGGTTCGAGCCCTGTAGCCGGCGAGGGCCTTTCTGTGTGGAGTTTGCATGTTCTCCCCGTGTCCGCGTGGGTTTCCTCCGGGTGCTCCGGTTTCCCCCACAGTCCAAAGACATGCAGGTTAGGTTAACTGGTGACCCTAAATTGACCGTGAGTGTGAATGGTTGTCTGTGTCTATGTGTCAGCCCTGTGATGACCTGGCGACTTGTCCAGGGTGTACCCCGCCTTTCGCCCGTAGTCAGCTGGGATAGGCTAGCTTGCCTGCGACCCTGTAGAACAGGATAAAGCGGCTAGAGATCATGAGATGAGATATTACAGTTCTTTATTGCAAATAAATATTTTACAGTTGTTTACTGTAAATTGGACAGTACTTTATGGGAAACCCAGCCAAGAAATGACTAAAATCTACAGTAATGCCAAGAAAATGTTAAAACCAGTTCGGATTAAGAAACAAACCGCTTCATTTTGCAGATGTGGCTTGATATACTGTAAGTGTTCTCACCACAGCTGCACGGTAGATGGACACGGCATTTTGGACGGTCATCTGCTCAGCACAGTGTCTCTCACATGCCCTCTTCAGAGCACCGAGCTGGAACGAGTCGGCCACTGGCAGGAGCTGGAAACGGAACAGATGCCCTTGATGAATACTCCAGCATAATCACTACTGCATCTCGAACTATCGATACGATTAGCACTGGAAATAATTTCCTTGACTGAGAAGAGAAGGGAAAACCTGTTTATTCAAAGTGTGTGTGTAATAATAAAGCTGACTAATGCAAAGTATGTGAGACACCAAGGTTAGTTTAAATTTACCTTCCTGCTAATGAGACGTCATGCAATTTGGTTCCACATATTTATTTCCATTACTGCTATAGTCTCAAAATGTTCGATTTACCAGATGCAGTACCAGTCAAAAGTTTGGACACCCCTACTCTACTCATTCATAGGTTTTTCTGTATTTTGACTTGTTTACATTGTGGAACAACACTGAAGACATCAAAACTATGAAATAACACATGGGAAATATATATGTGGTAAACAAAAGTGTTAAAAACCTAAAACGTTTCACATTTTAGATTCTTCAAAGTAGCTACTGTTTACCATGATGCTTTACACACTATTGGCATTATCTTAACCAGCTTCATGAGGTCGTCACCTGGAATGCTTTTCAATTAACAGTTGTGCCTCATCAAAAGTTAATTAGTGCAATTTCTTGCCTTCTTAATGCATTTGAGAGCAAACTGTAAACAGTCAATAATAAAAACACAGTAAATAGCCCTATTCCACATCTGTAGTAATCCATATTAGTATAAATACAGAGGTGATTAGAGAAAATCACATGCGCTGATTGGTCGAGAAATTCAGACTATTTCTCATAATCACCTCGAGTGACTCGGCAACATGGCGACCAACTTTTGTGTCACCGTAAGTGAGGAAGAATAGCAAATTATGAAAGTAAATGCTGTTCCTAAAAGCACTAAAGATGCTATGAAGTTTGGTCTAAAACTATTCAAAGGTAAGGAGGAATTGTGATTTATTTTACCGATTTCAAAACAAAGTATTTTACGTGAGTCGGCGTAGATCAGTGACAAGTCTCCGTGCATTACATCTGCATGCCGCTTTTGAAGATTGAAATAAAGGATTTTTTTTTTAAATATTACTTTTAAAAATAATCACCTGTGTATTTATACTAAAACAATCATCGGCCTCAGGCTCAGTGAATAATAACAACCTTGACTTTGTCTGTTATTCATCAATATTCACTTCGCCTTTGGTGAGTAATTGTTAACTATTTCAAGAAGCGCTCAACTAAGTAAAGAGAAAGGACAGTCCAGCATTACTTTAAGACATGAAGCACCTTAATAAAAATAAATAAAAAAAATCACAAGTCAGAAGACTTGAATTAGAAGGTGTGTCCAAACTTTGACCTAGTACTGTACATGCAGAAATTGTTAAGAGAAGACAGTGATGCACTATACGGAACCATTTTAGCATGGTATTTTAGATTTAGTTTTCTGACTTGTGATTTGGAGTGGCATGTTCTGCAATTAGCTTGTGTGGATATCCGATTAGCTTGATTACCATTGAAACGACGGTAAACGTCCGTAAACTAAAGATCGGTATGACTAAAAAAAAAAAAAAGTGACCATCATACAGCAATTTGAGGGACATGAGATGAAAAATGGCTGCCAGTATGAGTGCAGGATGGGGCCAGTTTTACAGGCAGTCTATAAACATTTATGCAAAATGTACCATTTGTGAAGTCGTCCATTAAAGCTATTTTTAATTAAAGCTCTAAATTACAGTGGTGCTTGAAAGTTTGTGAACCCTTTAGAATTTTCTATATTTCTGCATAAATATGACCTAAAACATCATCAGATTTTCACACAAGTCCTAAAAGTAGATAAAGAGAACCCAGTTAAACAAATGAGACAAAAATATTATACTTGCTCATTTATTTATTGAGGAAAATGAGCCAATATTACATATCTGTAAGTGGCAAAAGTATGTGAACCTTTGCTTTCAGTATCTGGTGTGACCCCCTTGTGCAGCAATAACTGCAACTAAACATTTCCGGTAACTGTTGATCAGTCCTGCACACCGGCTTGGAGGAATTTTAGCCCATTCCTCCGTACAGAACAGCTTCAACTCTGGGATGTTGGTGGGTTTCCTCACATGAACTGCTCGCTTCAGGTCCTTCCACAACATTTCGATTGGATTAAGGTCAGGACTTTGACTTGGCCATTCCAAAACATTAACTTTATTCTTCTTTAACCATTCTTTGGTAGAATGACTTGTGTGTTTAGGGTCGTTGTCTTGCTGCATGACCCACCATCTCTTGAGATTCAGTTCATGGACAGATGTTCTGACATTTTCCTTTAGAATTTGCTGGTATAATTCAGAATTCATTGTTCCATCAATGATGGCAAGCCGTCCTGGCCCAGATGCAGCAAAACAGGCCCAAACCATGATACTACCACCACCATGTTTCACAGATGGGATAAGGTTCTTATGCTGGAATGCAGTGTTTTCCTTTCTCCAAACATAATGCTTCTCATTTAAACCAAAAAGTTCTATTTTGGTCTCATCCATCCACAAAACATTTTTCCAATAGCATTTTTGCTCGTCCACATGATCTTTAACAAGCTGCAGACAAGCAGCAATGTTCTTTTTGGAGAGCACTGGCTTTCTCCTTGCAACCCTGCCATGCACACCATTGTTGTTCAGTGTTCTCCTGATGGTGGACTCATGAACATTAGCGAATGTGAGAGAGGCCTTCAGTTGCTTAGAAGTTACCCTGGGGTCCTTTGTGGCCTCACCGACTATTACACGCCTTGCTCTTGGAGTGATCTTTGTTGGTCGACCACTCCTGGGGAGGGTAACAATGGTCTTGAATTTCCTCCATTTGTACACAATCTGTCTGTGGATTGGTGGAGTCCAAACACTTTAGAGATGGTTTTGTAACCTTTTCCAGCCTGATGAGCATCAACAACGCTTTTTCTGAGGTCCTCAGAAATCTCCTTTGTTCGTGCCATGATACACTTCCACAAACATGTGTTGTGAAGATCAGACTTTGATAGATCCCTGTTCTTTAAATAAAACAGGGTGCCCACTCACACCTGATTGTCATCCCATTGATTGAAAACACCTGACTCTAATTTCACCTTCAAATTAACTGCTAATCCTAGAGGTTCACATACTTTTGACACTCACAGATATGCAATATTGGATCATTTTCCTCAATAAATAAATGAGCAAGTATAATATTTTTGTCTCATTTGTTTAACTGGGTTCTCTTTATCTACTTTTAGGACTTGTGTGAAAATCTGATGATGTTTTAGGTCATATTTATGCAGAAATATAGAAAATTCTAAAGGGTTCACAAACTTTCAAGCACCACCCTAAGAATTAAAAGTTAAGAATATCATGCTATATGCTCCCAGTCTTGCTGTGAGGGTCTAAATGTTCATATGTACCAAAAAACAGTGATACAACTACAGAAGAACATTATTTCATATCTTTGTCGTTCTGAGACACTTATTGTTCGACCGATGGTGCGGATTTTGAATTTGCATTAATCACAGTGACGTTCAAAGGCTTTGATTAGAGCGAGTTCTTTTATCAGAACTAAAATGCACCAGGGGCGGCACGGTGGTGTAGTGGTTAGCGCTGTCGCCTCACAGCAAGAAGGTCCGGGTTCGAGCCCCGTGGCCGGCGAGGGCCTTTCTGTGTGGAGTTTGCATGTTCTCCCCGTGTCCGCGTGGGTTTCCTCCGGGTGCTCCGGTTTCCCCCACAGTCCAAAGACATGCAGGTTAGGTTAACTGGTGACTCTAAATTGACCGTAGGTGTGAATGCGAGTGTGAATGGTTGTCTGTGTCTATGTGTCAGCCCTGTGATGACCTGGCGACTTGTCCAGGGTGTACCCCGCCTTTCGCCCGTAGTCAGCTGGGATAGGCTCCAGCTTGCCTGCGACCCTGTAGAAGGATAAAGCGGCTAGAGATAATGAATGAATGAATGAATGAAAATGCACCAAAATTCTTAGCTATAGCAATCACAAATGTGACAGAATCCAACATCATATTTAACAAAATCAGCGATTCAAAACTGGAGACTCGGTGAACGATCGATAGATTTCTCTCACCTCTAGCGTATCAGAGACGGCTGAATCAGAGTTCTCTGCTCCTCCACCATACAGGTGAGACATCAGCATCTGAAATACCAAATTTTATGCTTTTCGTAAACAATTATTCTTTCGAAGCTGTTTATTTCACAGTCAGGTTTGCTTTCTCTTTGTTGTATCACCTGAAAAGTGCTGTGCTTGATGTCCGTGATCTCAATGATCTGATCCGTGCCATTTGATTCATTACTGCTGAGCAAATCTTTGAACCTTAATCGGGACACAAAGAGCAGATGTTTGAGTATTCTGATTGATTGATTGATTGATTGATTGATTGAAGTGTTTATTTTGAATATGAAAACCAAAATAATAAAAAGAAAAAACAAAACATTTCAAGAAAATACATAGAAATACATATTCGAAAAGGAGTGAGAAGAAGTATAACTTATAAACTCCCACCCCTTCTCCTTAAATAATGAATAACAATAACAAGCTTCCTTGTTACCTGTTTAGATCCTCATGCCTGATACTTATAGATAAATAAAATGTATTTCTGACTTTGTATTTAGAAAAACCTAAATGTAATTTACAAATATCCATACCCATATATCCATCCATCCATCCATACATACATATACACATATGCATAAACACACATACATACATACATACATACATACATACATACATACATACACCCATATAAAATATATCTATTATAAGCATACACCTTCACATACGCACAACACACACAGACACGAAAAGTAACAGAAAAGTGTTCTCATAACACTTGGTGCTACCCATCACCTCCATCATCCCTGTACCTCTTGAAAACAGTATCTTTGAACCTCATTTTAAACTGTTTCATGTTTGGACACTGCTTCAACTCCATGGTGAACCTGTTCCATAGTCTCACCCCGCTAACTGAAACACAAAAAACTTTTCCTGTTTGTACGAAATAAAGTTAAATTCAAGTTAATTTTCCCCCTTAAATTACAACTCCCCTCATGGATACTGAATAATTTCTGTATCTTTATTGGTAATAGATTATTTTTAGCTTTGAACATTATTTGAGCTGTTTGATAATCCACGATGTCTGTAAATTTGAGTAATTTGGACTGTAAAAATAATGAGTTTGTGTGTTCCTGATAGCCAACGTTGTGTCTGATCCGTATTGCTCTTTTTTGAATGATGGTTATTGGCCGTAGTGATGTTTTGTAATTGTTGCCCCAAACCTTAGCACAGTATTGAAAGTATGGTGTGACTAGGGAACAGTAAAAAGTGTGGAGTGATTTCTGATCCCAAACCTTTTTTGCCTTGTTTATTATTGCAATGCTTCTTGAGACTTTAGTTTGTACATGTTTGATATGCGATTTCCAACTGATTCTGTCATCTACAGTGGTGCTTGAAAGTTTGTGAACCCTTTAGAATTTTCTATATTTCTGCATAAATATGACCTAAAACATCATCAGATTTTCACACAAGTCCTAAAAGTAGATAAAGAGAACCCAGTTAAACAAATGAGACAAAAATATTACACTTGCTCATTTATTTATTGAGGAAAATGATCCAATATTACATATCTGTGAGTGGCAAAAGTATGTGAACCTTTGCTTTCAGTATCTGGTGTGACCCCCTTGTACAGCAATAACTGCAACTAAACATTTCTGGTAACTGTTGATCAGTCCTGCACACCGGCTTGGAGGAATTTTAGCCCATTCCTCCGTACAGAACAGCTTCAACTCTGGGATGTTGGTGGGTTTCCTCACATGAACTGCTTGCTTCAGGTCCTTCCACAACATTTCGATTGGATTAAGGTCAGGACTTTGACTTGGCCATTCCAAAATATTAACTTTATTCTTCTTTAACCATTCTTTGGTAGAAAGACTTGTGTGCTTAGGGTCGTTGTCTTGCTGCATGACCCACCTTCTCTTGAGATTCAGTTCATGGACAGATGTCCTGACATTTTCCTGTAGAATTCACTGGTATAATTCAGAATTCATTGTTCCATCAATGATGGCAAGCCGTCCTGGCCCAGATGCAGCAAAACAGGCCCAAACCATGATACTACCACCACCATGTTTCACAGATGGGATAAGGTTCTTATGCTGGAATGCAGTGTTTTCTTTTCTCCAAACATAACGCTTCTCATTTAAACCAAAAAGTTCTATTTTGGTCCCATCCATCCACAAAACATTTTTCCAATAGCCTTCTGGCTTGTCCACGTGATCTTTAGCAAACTGCAGACGAGCAGCAATGTTCTTTCTGGAGAGCAGTGGCTTTCTCCTTGCAACCCTGCCATGCACACCATTGTTGTTCAGTGTTCTCCTGATGATGGACTCATGAACATTAACATTAGTCAATGTGAGAGAGGCCTTCGGTTGCTTAGAAGTTACCCTGGGGTCCTTTGTGACCTCACCGACTATTACACACCTTGCTCTTGGAGTGATCTTTGTTGGTCGACCACTCCTGGGGAGGGAAACAGTGGTCTTGAATTTCCTCCATTTGTACACAATCTGTCTGACTGTGGATTGGTGGAGTCCAAATTCTTTCGAGATGGTTTTGTAACCTTTTCCAGCCTGATGAGCATCAACAACGCTTTTTCTGAGGTCCTCAGAAATCTCCTTTGTTCGTGCCATGATACACTTCCACAAACATGTGTTGTGAAGATCAGACTTTGATAGATCCCTGTTCTTTAAATAAAACAGGGTGCCCACTCACACCTGACTGTCATCCCATTGATTGAAAACATCTGACTAATTTCACCTTCGAATTAACTGCTAATCCTAGAGGTTCACATACTTTTGACACTCACAGATATGTAATATTGTATCATTTTCCTCAATAAATAAATGAGCAAGTATAATATTTTTGTCTCATTTGTTTAACTGGGTTCTCTTTATCTACTTTTAGGACTTGTGTGAAAATCTGATGATGATTTAGGTCATATTTATGCAGAAATAGAGAAAATTCTAAAGGGTTCACAAACTTTCAAGCACCACTGTATGGTTACCCCCAAAAATTTAATTTCGTGAACTCTATTTCAACTCCATCTATTTTTATTAGTACCTGTGTATTCAGTGTACAATTACCAAATAACATTATTTTTTGTCTTGCTCAGATTTAGGTGGGGTTTACATTAGACCGTATCAGCGGATCATCAGATTAACGTTTTTAAAAACGATTAGCGTGCACACAGCAAGGCCAATACACGATTCGCGTGCACACAGCAACGCCAATACACGGATACGCTAATCACATGACTAATTCGGCACGTAAGTTGAAATGTGTCAGTGCGGCTCATCGCTTCCTCCTCAGCGGCTGCGCTCCAAATCACTCCGCCCTGAACAGCGAGTGCCCTCTGGAGGGTGCGCACTCCGGCCCTGCGCAGCTCACACAGCGCGCGAGTGAAGCGCACGAGCAGTGATTCGGGACTGAGCCGCTGTGCGCAAGTCACTTACCACTTGCAAGTGGAAGGATGGCAAGCCTAAAGACCATCATAACTACACAATGGGCAGTATTTGCATCAGTATTTGCAGTATTTTCATACTTTTATACTCTTTAATGAAAGGTGATACAAGGCGGAAGTCCGCGCCGTTTTTCAGCAGTCGCGTCACATGACCAACGCCAGCGAATCAGGAAGGTGGATGTCACAGTGACGTTGTCCAATGACGACGCCAGCTAGAGCTCAGCACAGCGTATCCGCGTATTCTCAATGTTTACACAGCACCGGACCAGACACGATCTGGATTGAATACATGGACCCTGGCGGATTCCCGTTTCCCAGCGTTTCCAGGTGTTTTAATGTAAACGGACAGTGCATCCGCGAAGAAAACGAGACAGATACGGTCTAATGTAAACTTGGCCTTAGTGATAACCTGTTTCTATCGAACCATTTTTTTTAGTTTGTTCATTTCTATTGTGATGTCCTTCTGTAATTTTTGTAAGTTATCCCCAGAATAGAAAATATTTGTGTCATCAGCAAACAACACAAAACGCAATACCTTAGTGACTTTACATATATCGTTAATGTACAAAATGAAAAACTTAGGGCCCAACACTGACCCCTGGGGGACCCCACAAGCAATGTCCAAACATGAAGAAACAGTCACCCAATTTCACAAACTGCTGTCTCCCACTTAAATAACTTTTCACCCAATCCAGCACTATTCCCCTGATACCATATCTTTCCAGTTTCTTGATTAATATTTCATGGTTGATTGTGTCAAAAGCTTTTTTTAAAATCAATAAATACTCCAATAGCATATTGCTTGCAATCTAGAGCATTTGTGATTTCTTCTATTGCCTCTATTATTGCCAATGATGTTGATCTGTTTGACCTAAACCCATACCGATTCTCTGCAAGAATTTTGTGTTTTTCTAAAAATGTGTCCAATTTGTTGTTGAAGAGTTTTTTCCAGTATTTTTGCGAATTGTGGGAGCAAGGAGACAGGTCTACAGTTTGTGAAATGATGTTTGTCTCCAGCCTTGAACAGCGGTATGACTTTAGCTATTTTCATTTTATTTGGAAATGAACTGGTTTGAAATGATAAATTACAGATGTATGTTAATGGCTTAGCAATGCCCTCATCAGTGACATATTGATATCATTAAAGTCAGTGGACTGTTTGTTCTTACATTTTTTAACAATATTCAAAATTTCATTTTCGTCTACTGCTTGAAGAAACAATGAGCAAGGATTTCTCTCTAATAACTGTTCATCATAAGTACCTGAATCAGGGACTTTTCTTGCAAGGTCAGATCCAACACTTACAAAGAATTCATTAAAGCTATTAGCCACATCTTTCATGTTATAATTTTCAATATCCTTATCAATGAAATACTTAGGCAGATTATTGTGTTTAGATCCATTTCTTATACTATTGCTTAGTATTTTCCGTATTCCTTTAATGTTCTTTCTATTGTCATCTAATATCATCTTATAGTAAATTATATATTTGATATTGAGTATTTGATAACATTACCACTCGCATGCATTGCTCCAGGGTGTAAAGTGAACCTGCTTCAGTAACCAACCTCTGTGATGCGGACATGAGGAGCACTCGGTGTGCGTAGAACGGCCTGCCTTCCACCAGGAACATCACATCTGACATCTCGGCGTTATTCAGGAAATGGATGTCTGGAAGTCAGGAAAACATGTTGTATGAGATTTGGGATATTTTCGAATGGGAAATAAAACTATTCTAATTCTTCGTATTTTGTAGTTTTGGGGAGTACAAATGATTTGTTTTTGGGGAAAATGTGGATTAAGTACTGAGAGCTACATATCTGGGAAATAGAGGTTAATATGGAGCAGGAAAATCACTGTCAGAAGGGGTTGAATCATCATCGATAGCTTCCCACTGCTCTGTGTGTGCTCACTGCTTCAGATGGGTTAAATGCAGAGAGGAATTTCACTGTGCTTAAGTGTACATGTAATGGATAAAGTTGTTCTTTGGACTAAGACGATAGATAGATAGATAGATAGATAGATAGATAGATAGATAGATAGATAGATAGATAGATAGATAGATAGATAGATAGATAGATAGATAGATAGATAGATAGATAGATAAAAAACTTATTAGGGTGTATACTAATGTGCTATTTTTATAGTCGAAACTGACTTGCATTGTGGACGTTCCACATAAATTAATTTTTAAAAACATGTGTAATCATTGATATGGTGAGGTTTTTCTTTTTTTTTTCCTTTCCTGAAGACACATTTAACAATTTTGAAAAAAGTCTCCATTGTCAGCACTTTGAAGCAGATGGTTTGTGGTTTCTTGGCAAGATTGAAAGTTGGGCTGTTATTTATTTATTTATTTATTTATTTATTTTTAAACTAACCAAGCTCATGAGAGAAAAAAAAAGAAAAGAAAAAAAATGAAGGCTGGTGAGGGAATGACTGTTTATAGCTGCTATAATAAGTGAAACTAGGAACCAACTTGTTTCAAGGAAGTTACACAAAAGTCCTAGGCAAGTCTTGCCACTCAACAGTCATCTTGGTAACGCATCTGGGCAGTTACTTGGGGTAGCACGGTGGAGTAGTGGTTAGAACCGTCCCCTCACAGCAAGAAGGCTCTGGGTTCGAGCCCAGCAGCCAACGGGGGCCTTTCTGTGTGGATGTTCTCCCCGTGTCTGTGTGGGTTTCCTCCGGGTGCTCCGGTTTCCCCCACAGTCCAAAAGACATGCGGTTAGGTTAACATGGGGCAGCCTTGGGCTGAAGTGCCCTTGAGCAAGGCACCGAACCCCCAACTGCTCCCCGGGTGCTGTAGCATACTGTAGCTTCCCACTGCTCCGTGTGTGCTCACTGCTTCAGATGGGTTAAATGCAGAGAGGAATTTCACTGTGCTTAAGTGTACATGTGATGAATAAAGTTGTTCTTGGGGCTAAGACCAAGCACCTATCTAAATGGATGGAGAGAGAGCACCATAACTCCACTTTCAATGGCCACCGTATAGAATCTGATTCCAGATTCTATATGGTGATTCCAAATCTGATTTTTTTTTTTAAATTGCTTAAAAAGTTGAGTGACTTTGTGCCAAAATAAGGTTTAAAAAGCTCCCACCAGCGTACACAGGTTATATTTCTACTACACATGCCTAGCATTGTGCTTACATCAGTGCAACACCATGTTGACTTGATGTATTTCCTGGTTTGGCAGATGACTGACCTTTTTGGGGAGACGGGCAGGACATGTGCATACAATCACCATCTTTGGTGTTCTGGAATTTTCCTATAGATTTCTGTTCAGGGTTGTTAAAGTGGGATGTTTCCTCCCTTATAATAAATGTCACTGTTTACCCATCATTAAATGCAACTATAAACTGAAATTTCAATACTTCATTCATCTCATCTCATTATCTGTAGCCGCTTTATCCTGTTCTACAGGGTTGCAGGCAAGCTGGAGCCTATCCCAGCTGACTACGGGCGAAAGGCGGGGTACACCCTGGACAAGTCGCCAGGTCATCACAGGGCTGACACATAGACACAGACAACCATTCACACTCACATTCACACCTACGGTCAATTTAGAGTCACCAGTTAACCTAACCTGCATGTCTTTGGACTGTGGGGGAAACCGGAGCACCCGGAGGAAACCCACGCGGACAACATGCAAACTCCATACAGAAAGGCCCTCGCCGGCCATGGGACTCGACCCCGGACCTTCTTGCTGTGAGGCGACAGCGCTAACCACTACACCACCGTGCCGCTATACTTCATTCAATCATCAATAAATGCATTCATTGGTAAATTGTTATCGTATAAGAGGAATAAAATGGGCTGTATCACATTCCCCAATCACGGATTGCTTTCCTATAACAGCATGCCGTCATGTTTCATTATTTACATCATGTCTTAAATACAAATGTGTTCGAATACATGCAGGAAGACAGTTCAGACAGTTCTTGCTCATAAAATGGAGTATATGGTAAAGTGTCTGACCAAGCTGAGCTGCTGATGTGTTCCTCAGTTCTGGAATCGGAGGCAGAGGAGCCGAGCCGAAGCAATGACTGAACACCAATCCCAGCTTCTCACGGATCTCTTTATTCTGAAAGGAAAAACAGACACGTGTAAGCTTATAGCCAACGCTGGCAAAGTCAGTTATTATAAATACTGTTTAAATAAAGAAAAAAAAATAGTAGTGTTCCAATCCAGTGAAGTCTAAGATTGTGCTTACTAGATCAAACGTTTAAAACCTTTCTGCAGGCAGTGTCTCACATTTAGGTCATAAACTGATATACAGTGGTGCTTGAAAGTTTGTGAACCCTTTAGAATTTTCTATATTTCTGCATAAATATGACCTAAAACATCATCAGATTTTCACACAAGTCCTAAAAGTAGATAAAGAGAACCCAGTTAAACAAATGAGACAAAAATATTACACTTGCTCATTTATTTATTGAGGAAAATGATCCAATATTACATATCTGTGAGTGGCAAAAGTATGTGAACCTTTGCTTTCAGTATCTGGTGTGATCCCCTTGTGCAGCAATAACTGCAACTAAACATTTCCGGTAACTGTTGATCAGTCCTGCACACCGGCTTGGAGGAATTTTAGCCCATTCCTCCGTACAGAACAGCTTCAACTCTGGGATGTTGGTGGGTTTCCTCACATGAACTACTTGCTTCAGGTCCTTCCACAACATTTCGATTGGATTAAGGTCAGGACTTTGAGTTGGCCATTCCAAAACATTAACTTTATTCTTCTTTAACCATTCTTTGGTAGAACGACTTGTGTGCTTCGGGTCGTTGTCTTGCTGCATGACCCACCTTCTCTTGAGATTCAGTTCATGAACAGATGTCCTGACATTTTCCTTTAGAATTCACTGGTATAATTCAGAATTCATTGTTCCATCAATGATGGTAAGCCGTCCTGGCCCAGATGCAGCAAAACAGGCCCAAACCATGATACTACCACCACCATGTTTCACAGATGGAATACGGTTCTTATGCTGGAATGCAGTGTTTTCTTTTCTCCAAACATAACGCTTCTCATTTAAACCAAAAAGTTCTATTTTGGTCCCATCCATCCACAAAACATTTTTCCAATAGCCTTCTGGCTTGTCCACGTGATCTTTAGCAAACTGCAGACGAGCAGCAATGTTCTTTCTGGAGAGCAGTGGCTTTCTCCTTGCAACCCTGCTATGCACACCATTGTTGTTCAGTGTTCTCCTGATGATGGACTCGTGAACATTAACATTAGTCAATGTGAGAGAGGCCTTCGGTTGCTTAGAAGTTACCCTGGGGTCCTTTGTGACCTCACCGACTATTACACGCCTTGCTCTTGGAGTGATCTTTGTTGGTCGACCACTCCTGGGGAGGGAAACAGTGGTCTTGAATTTCCTCCATTTGTACACAATCTGTCTGACTGTGGATTGGTGGAGTCCAAATTCTTTCGAGATGGTTTTGTAACCTTTTCCAGCCTGATGAGCATCAACAACGCTTTTTCTGAGGTCCTCAGAAATCTCCTTTGTTCGTGCCATGATACACTTCCACAAACATGTGTTGTGAAGATCAGACTTTGATAGATCCCTGTTCTTTAAATAAAACAGGGTGCCCACTCACACCTGACTGTCATCCCATTGATTGAAAACATCTGACTCTAATTTCACCTTCGAATTAACTGCTAATCCTAGAGGTTCACATACTTTTGACACTCACAGATATGTAATATTGTATCATTTTCCTCAATAAATAAATGACCAAGTATAATATTTTTGTCTCATTTGTTTAACTGGGTTCTCTTTATCTACTTTTAGGACTTGTGTGAAAATCTGATGATGATTTAGGTCATATTTATGCAGAAATATAGAAAATTCTAAAGGGTTCACAAACTTTCAAGCACCACTGTAATCTGCATCTGGAAGGCTGCCTGCTTGATGGATTTGCTTACCTTGGTGGTTGTGATGATGGAGAAGAGCAGGGGAAGGCCATCAGAGATGAGCTCGTCACAGTGTTTCTCCTCCCAAAGAGAGCTGAAGTCATTCAGGAGGGAGAGAGTTAACTCCGTTCTGGACTGAAGCTGTGCGCTGTGGAGAGACTCCAGCCACATGTGTAACCTCCATGGTACACCTGCCAGACAGACAGACAGACAGAGGATGTCAAAACTACAAACTAAAGTCTGAAAGTAGATATAAATGTTAAATTACATGTCTGTTTTATGCATTGGACAACTTAGTCTTGTATTGTTCACCTCTTTACTCTCAACGATATGTTTGCTTTTCTGTTCACCTGCATGTCCATGTCTCTCATCTCATTATCTCTAGCCGCTTTGTCCTTCTACAGGGTCGCAGGCAAGCTGGAGCCTATCCCAGCTGACTACGGGCGAAAGGCGGGGTACACCCTGGACAAGTCGCCAGGTCATCACAGGGCTGACACATAGACACAGACAACCATTCACACTCACATTCACACCTACGGTCAATTTAGAGTCACCAGTTAACCTAACCTGCATGTCTTTGGACTGTGGGGGAAACCGGAGCACCCGGAGGAAACCCACGCGGACACGGGGAGAACATGCAAACTCCACACAGAAAGGCCCTCGCCGGCCACGGGGCTCGACCCCGGACCTTCTTGTTGTGAGGCGACAGTGCTAACCACTACACCACCGTGCTGCCCCGCATGTCCATGTCTTTTTTTTTAATGTTTGTCCATCTGCTTATCTATTGGTCCATTCATTTGCCTGTCTAATCTATCCATTTGTCATTCCACTCATTTATTTGTTTACATTTCTGCATTTCTGTCTGTCTATCCATATTTATTATTGTCTACATGCTAACTACTGTAATTACTGTCTCTCTCTCTCCTCATCTGTCTGACCACCCATCTGTCAATCTGCCATGTCTCCATTTAAAAGTTATTCCACGAAATCGAGTCGTACATGAGCTGATAGCCAACGAGGCGCAATGTGATTTCTATGCACATTCACTGGATTTTGAGAAATGGAGCATTTTTATTTTTTGCAAATTCGATAAATTTAAAAAAAAAACTTTATACAAAACATCCGACAATCATTTCCACTTAGAAAGTAAACAAACCGGCGAAATGACAATAGCAATCTGTGAAAAATGCTATAATAACAAGATCAACTGTGAGCTACTGCTCACTTTACGTATCCCCCCCCCACTCTCACTTATATCAGAATTCAAACAATCGAAGGAATAGGACACGTATATGAATGCTGACTTCAACAAACGAGTAAGTAAAGAGCAGTGTCTCTCCCCAGGTATTTCAAATAGCATCCTAGTAAACTGTCATTTTGAAATAGCATTTTGCTTCTTGAAATAGCATCATTCCATGTCCCAACAGCCAGCCGCTGTGTCCGGGGATCAGGTCGTTGAGGCCCCTGCCTTCGACTGCCACCCAATCCACACTGCACCAAACCCCTACTGCTACCTCTGTGGGCGGTGAACCAGTCGAGTGTGAAGCGGCTGGGATGAGAATCAGCACCTCCAAGTCCGAGGCCATGGTTCTCGACCGGAAAAGGGTGGCTTGCCCTCTCCAGGTTGGTGGAGAAGTCCTGCCTCAAGTGGAGGAGTTTAAGTATCTCGGGATCTTGTTCACGAGTGAGGGAAGGATGGAGCGTGAGATCAACAGGCGGATCGGTGCAGCCTCCGCAGTGATGCGGTCGCTTTACCGGTCCGTCGTGGTGAAGAAGGAGCTGAGCCAAAAGGCGAAGCTCTCAATTTACCGGTCGATCTACGTTCCGACTCTCACCTATGGTCATGAGCTTTGGGTAATGACAGAAAGAACAAGATCGCGGATACAAGCGGCTGAAATGAGTTTCCTTCGCAGGGTGGCTGGGCGCTCCCTTAGAGATAGGGTGAGAAGCACAGTCACTCGGGAGGAGCTCGGAGTAGAGCCGCTGCTCCTCCACATCGAGAGGAACCAGCTGAGGTGGCTCGGGCATCTTTTTCGGATGCCTCCTGGACGCCTCCCTGGGGAGGTGTTCCAGGCATGTCCCCCCGGGAGGAGGCCCCAGGGAAGACCCAGGACACGCTGGAGGGACTATGTCTCTCGGCTGGCCTGGGAACGCCTCGGTGTTCTTCCCGAGGAGCTGGCCGAGGTGTCTGGGGAAAGGGAAGTTTGGGCTTCCATGCTTAGACTGCTGCCTCCGCGACCCGGTCCCGGATAAGCGGAAGAAGACGAGACAGGACGAAATAGCATCAAAATCCATGTTATATGTTCTGTAAATACATTCAGTCGGTAAACAGGAAGTCGATGTGGGACAGACCTGAAAACGGTATACACGGTATAGAATCCCAAGCTGAAGCTCAGTACCAAATATCAAGCAGGTGTGATTTGTAGTTGCTGAGAAAAATGTTACGAAGGTTTTGTAAATCCATGCTATATGTTTCGTAAATACATTCAGTCGGTAAACAGGAAGTTGATGTGCGACAGACCGGAAAATGGTATACACGGTATAGAACCCCAAGCTGAAGTATGGTACCAAGTGGCTATGATTTGTGGTTGCTGAGAAAAAAGGATGTTTCGGATGGACAGAGATACAGACAGACGGACAGACATAAACCAGTATTACACCCCCATTTGGAGCAGGGGTATAAATAATAATAGTAAATAATAATAATTCTTGGAAAAAAAAAAAAGATACGTTCTTGCCTTCAAATACTTTCATTCCATATTTTGTTGCTTTTTTAAAATTTTCTGGGGTTTTGTTTTCGAGTAGAGTTTATTTCATCCTTAGTTGGTTCAGCAACACGCGCCACCATTTTGTTTTTCTCTACTCACGGTATAAGAGCTGATAGCCTAGTAGTAGAGTAGCCAATCAGAGCATGCGATCGCTGAGATCCAGTGAATGAATCTGTTTGATTGCTGAATCTGAATGACTGCTGATAAACAGAATAAATCTGTTTATACTGTATGCCCACCTGTCTACCAGTCTGTCTACATGCCTACCTGTCTCCCTCTCGACCCAACTGTCTGCATGCCCATCTACTTATCTGTCTGTATTTGTCCACCTGTGTCTTTCTACCCATCAACATGTACCGTACATAGTTTGTGTTTCAGGCCATACCGAGTGCTCGGAGCTCCATGGTGACATCCAGGTAGCTGTGCTCTGCGCTGTGAAGGCTGGCCTCCTGCAGGGCTCGGATTCGGGCCTTGGTTAGAGGTGGGGCTACCCCTGCACTGAGCGGGGATATAGAGCGATGCTCTGGCCTCTGGACCTCTTCCACACCTTCAGCCAGAATCTCCTCCAGAGAAAGCACATCCTCCTGCAGCCGCTGGGGCTGGCTCAGTAACTTCCTCAGCACGTTCCTAACGCAGAGTATAGCATGAGACAAAGCAGACTTTTGCATGGCGTGCCTTTTGCTAGTGTGAACGGAAGGTTAAAGGGCTGATGACACGAACATGACTCTATGCAATTTCTTAAATAAACTATACAACACGGCAAACATGTTAGATTTCTGTTATAATTACTTGAAAAGAAGCTGTTGTTACGCGAATATCCAACTTTTAATTGCACAGCGCAAGAAAACTGGGTCCGTGGCTCACGGCCATGCTGTGACGTCAGCGGAAGAACACGCTGCGGTTCACTGGCTGTTCTACTCTGATTCTACTCAATGGAAATGGCGCATGAAAACGCCGGTGAACTCTCTAGTGCTAGCTCTTCCTCTTCTGGGAGTCTAGAATTGTGTTGATCTCTTCCGAATAGAATCTATGATAGCCTACCCTCTTTACCCTTTGCCTCTCGTTGCTAGGCGGCAGTTACATGAAAGCCGCAAGCTTTCACAAGCAAATACATGACTGATATCACGCCGACTTTATGATTACATTTATGATTATCATGTAGAATCTATAGCTCTACGTACCTTTATCTTATGTCGTTTCACAACACATGTTCTGACAGGAGGACTGTCTTTGGATCCGGCATAGCTACGAGTAGACCCCCTCCGGAATACTGGCAGTGTTGCCAGATTGGGAGGTTTCCCGCCCAGGTGGGCAGTTTCAAGTGCATTTTGGTGGGTTTTGAACATATTTTGGGCTGGAAAACGCCAGCAGTATCTGATACTGCTGGCGTTTTCCAGCCCAAAATATGTTCAAAACCCACCAAAATGCACTTGAAACTGCCCAACTGGGCGGGAAACCTCCCAATCTGGCAACACTGTGTAGGCACTGCTGATGGTAGTAACACACGTTTGTGCTGAACTGAACACCCAAGAGATTCTTTTAAGCTGGGAAGGGTGTCAAAACAATCCAAATCGAAGTGTTCAGAGCACAGGACGGATGTTGGTGAGGGCTCCCACTTGTCACGAGTGCGCCTGACTTGCTTCACCCACTTCGCATGCAGCTCGGGATCTCTGGGAAACTTGAATAAACTTACCCCATCCTTGTGGGTTTTGGAGCAAAAGCCGGCAACACAACGCGAAGGCATAATAAATATATATATATATATATATATATATATATATATATATATATATATATATATATATAATGTATAATAATGTCTAATAAAAATACTAATAATGATAAACTGAACACCTGCCGCATCAACAACAAACTGGTAAGTTAGGAGGAAGGTTCTTTCGCTGACGTCATATAGCCCCTCCTCCTCTTTCGTCTCCTGGGTGCTGCAGCACCGTCAAATTTGCCCAAATAGCCGCATTTTTTATCATAACTTGTAAAATAGGCGCCTTCGTGAATTAATATATGGATCATCGGGAATTACTTTTTATGTTATAAAACATCGCCAAAGATGTCAAAAACGTGTCATCAGCACTTTAAGCTTGGACTCTAAATACTATATTGTTACTCTACCTGTGTCCATGTGCTGCAGCTTGACTGAAGCAGTTCATATCCTCGTACAGTGATGTCATAGAGCTCCCACTGTGCACTCGAAACATGGGGTCAGCGCCACGGGACAAGAGCAGGCTGACCATCTCGTAGTTCCCTAAACACATCCAGGATGCAGTTATAACCATTGTAGTGAGACTTAGTTGAACAAGAGTGCTCTGACAGCACAATATCCCTTGCTGGCACCTAGGCCATAACTCTGGTAAAATGCGACTGAATTGAACGAAATTGCAGTGTGTGTATTACCGACATATAACAAAGAATCCTGTCAAGTTTTGTGAAATTCCTCCAAAAGTTGTGACAGAAGTTGATTTCAGAAAGCAAGCACACCTTGATGAACTTGCCAAAGTACAAGTTTGTTAATAATCGAGGCCATAACTCTGGCAAAATTTGCCCAAATTAAATGAAATTTCAATCTGCATATAACTGTCATATAACAAAGCGTTGTGCTGAGTTTGGTGAAATTCCTCCACAAATTGAGAGGAGTTGATTTCAGAAGAACGTACACCCTCATGAAATTGTCAAAATACAAGTTCTTTAATCAAGGGCCAAAATTCTGGGAAAATTTTCACAAACGAAATTAAAATCACAATATGCGTATTACCGTCATATAACAAGGCCTTTTGCCAAGCTTCGAGAAATTTGTCCAAAAATCATGAGAGGAGTTGATGTCAGAAGGCGAGCGCACCTTCATGAAATTGTGAAAGTACAAGGTTATTAATCAAGGGCTGGAACTCTGGTAAAATGCGACTGAATTGAACAAAATAATGTGTACTACCGACATATGACAATGCCTTTTGCCAAGTTTGATGAAATTCCTCCAAAAATTGTAAGAGGAGTTGATTTCAGAAGGAAAACACACTCATGAAATTGTCAAATTATAATTTTGTTAATCAAGGGTTTAACTCTGGTAAAATATGACTGAATTTAATGAAATTACAATATGCGTATCATCGATATATAACAAAGAATCCTGCCAAGTTTCGTGAAATTCCTCCAAAAATTGTGAGAGGAGTTGATTTCAGAAGGTGAGCACCCTTCCCAGGACGGATGGACGGAAATTGCCATGACATAATCCCCCTTTGGGCCTTTTGGCCAACGGGGCATAAAAACTGTGCCACATTTACATACATATAAAGCTAATTTAACCAAGTCTATTATTCTTCTCTGCACAATTCATACCTGCAGCAGACGCCAGTTGGAGCGGTGTCTCCGCTGAGCCCTGGTGCCCGCTCTTATGAGCACGGCCCTCCACGTCAGCCCCCATATCCAAAAGCAGCTGAAAAAGTGAATTCATATTTAACATTATATCCCTTATCAAAAAAATTCCTGTGCAGGGATTGGCCAAGGATGGCTCATCTCATCTCATCTCATCTCATCTCATCTCATCTCATCTCATCTCATCTCATTATCTCTAGCCGCTTTATCCTGTTCTACAGGGTCACAGGCAAGCTGGAGCCTATCCCAGCTGACTACGGGCGAAAGGTGGGGTACACCCTGGACAAGTCGCCAGGTCATCACAGGGCTGACACATAGACACAGACAACCATTCACACTCACATTCACACCTACGGTCAATTTAGAGTCACCAGTTAACCTAACCTGCATGTCTTTGGACTGTGGGGGAAACC
This sequence comes from Neoarius graeffei, assembly GCF_027579695.1. Lineage (NCBI taxonomy): Eukaryota > Metazoa > Chordata > Actinopteri > Siluriformes > Ariidae > Neoarius > Neoarius graeffei. The sequence goes on from NC_083595.1 coordinate 33,861,914, forward strand.
GGAGCACCCGGAGGAAACCCATGCGGACACGGGGAGAACATGCAAACTCCGCACAGAAAGGCCCTCGCCGGCCACGGGGCTCAAACCCGGACCTTCTTGCTGTGAGGCGACAGCGCTAACCACTACACCACCGTGCCGCCCTCCAAGGATGGCTCACGTGACATAAAATAATTCCACCACTGATTAAGCTGTGCATCTTGTGACGGCAAAAATTTAAATAAAAATGGATATGGTGTGAGTCAGTCATGGTATATCCTGGATATACCATGAACTGAGGTCACAGTTTCAAGCTACTGTATATGACCAACTCGAGTCACAGCTGTGGCTCTGCGAGCGTTTCTGTGTGTGTAGATCAATGCATCATGATCATGCCAAGTGAGGCAGGCCATAGCCCAGTACATTGCACATGTGCAGGTTGAAGGTCGTTCTGATGTAAAACAACAAACATGGCTGGCTCCAGTGAGTGAATCTCGGCATAAAATCTTAACGTTTTTAGCTTGGAATTTTTTGATGAGGGATATAAAACCTAATATACCATGCACTGAGAGGCACCAGGAAATATGGATTCTCTGAGGTGACTGATGATGTACTATTTTCTTCAGGGCTGCACCAGTCACAAAATAGTATTATACCAGTCACCTCAGAGAATCGATAATTTCTCTCAGCGCATGGTATATTTGATTACTATAACATGAGTAGAAGACTCCGCTGTTAGTTTTCTTTCACTAAATATTCTTGGGTTTCAGTCACGTGACTTTTCTTAGCGATTTCACTTCCGGTAAAACAGCTGGTGGTCTAGCAAACCAAAACGGCTGCTGTAGTGCAAACAACTAGCGATAACGTATCAGAGTATGCTCGTAATCTAGAAGCCACTGCTCGCTTTAGATATATTCAGAAGATTGCTATGTGCAATAAAATCGACTCCTACAGTCTGGGAAAGAAGGATTTGTCATACGATCTCGAAAACTACCCTTCAGTCGAGTTCCCCGACATCTCGAGCTATCTGGTGTTGCAGACGTTCTTCTACACCGCAAAACAGATGAAAGCATGGAAGAGTATGGAGGCTTACAACTTTTTTGTACGTGGCTGGGTAAAGGACCTCGGGATCAAGTCGCTGCCGAATGAATCCTGTATTGTTTTTGCCCGTGCAAGTATGTTTTTTTAAAGCTTTTCGTTCATGTCTTTACAATGAAGCGCTGCAAGTTGAAGTGTAAACAATCAACAGTTGGCTTGATTCTCACTTGTGTTGGCTCTTATCTCTCAGGCAAATTATTCACAAAGATCATCAGAAGCCCCTTTAAAGACCTGGATCTTAGTTAAACAAGATGGAGAAGTGATCACGGCGCATTGTAACTGTATGGCTGGGGAAGAATTTTGTCGCGACCTTCATGCATATGGACTTTGTTTACTCCTCACACAGAAACAGCTGGGGACTTTAGCACTTCATGACGGAAAAAAAAACAACGTAAAATAACAACACATACCGTAGCAAGAAAAGTACTTGGAAAACACTAAGGACATAGCTGAGAGGGAAATACAAACCTTTCACCAAGTGATCACTGCAAACTCGAGCATGCTTCGACTCGGCTCCCTTCGATTTCAGTGCGAGGTTCAAAAGCCACCTTTCTTCACCTCTTTTTGTGAAATCCTGTGTTCATTCACCCTTTTTTATTAGTTCACGGGGAACCCTGAAGAAACTTTTATCAGTTTCACGGTTTAATCGATTCGAACAACCTAAAACAACACAAGTGTCAGGCATTTTTCATGCGAGCAATGCGCCTTCTCCGTACAAACGCTTTGTCAACTGAGCTTTGGTAGACCACCAGCTAAAGTTTTGAAAAACTAATGAAGCGGATGTGACGTCACGTGAAACCCAAGAATAATACAAGTCTATGCAGTGTAAAGCTAGTGTTACAGTATATATTGAATGTATGAGGATCTCCAGCTCACCTGTACCACTGATAAATGTCCATACAGTACAGCAAAGGTTAGCGCCACCCAGTGGCGACTGTCAGGGTGAACAGATGGATGTTTGGGCGAGCAACTAGGCACCTGCATTAAAGGATAAGAAGAATCACTCTTTAAATAAAGCAATATTAATGCTATTCCATCCTTATGATATTAATTATATACACTGTCCGGCCAAAAAAATGTTGCACGCTAATATTTCCTCGGATTGCCTTTAGCTTTGATTATGGCACATATTCTCTGTGACATTGTTTCGACAACCTTGTGCAATGTCACATTTATTTCCATCCAGAGTCGCATTCAATTTTCGACGAGATCTTGTCACGATGACGGGAGAGTCGAACCACTCCTCTCCAGCACATCCCAAAGACTTTCAGTGGAGTTAAGGTCAGGACTCTGGTGGACAATTCACGTGTGAAAATTATTCCTCATGCTTCCTGAACCACTCTTTCACTATTGGAGTCTGATGAATCCTGACACTGTCATCCTGTAATATTCCTGTGCCATCAGAGAAGGAAAAAAAAAATCCATTGATGTGATAACCTGGTCATTCAGTACCTTCAGGTAGTCAGATGACTTCATTTTATTGGCTCATAATATTGCTGAGCCTCGACCTGTTCAACTGAAGCAACCCCAGATCATAACACTACCTCCAGAGGCTTGTACAGTACATGATGGGTGCATCACTTCATGCACTTCCCTTCTTACCCTGATGTGCCCATCGCTCAGGAAAAGAGCAAATCTGGACATATCAGACCTTTTTCCATTGCTCCAGAGTCCGATCTTTATGCTCACGAACAAATTGAAGCCTTTTCTTTCGATTAGTCTCATGAACAAGTGGTTTTCTGATTGCTACAGCTTTTTAGTCCCAATCCTGTGAGTTCTTGTCACGTTGTGCACGTGGAAATGCTCTTACTTTCATTATTAAACCACCATGAGGCCATCGATTTTTTTATGATTCGACTTCAAGTGTTTAAGTGATTTCTGAACACAGTCAATCAAGATTTTTTCCCCCAGACCAATTTTTTTCCATTAAGTTGATGGTTCCCCACTATCCATCCAGGTTTTAATAATGTGTTGAACAGTTCTTAACCCAATTCCAGTCATTTCAGCAATCTCCTTAGTTGTTTCTTTGCTTGATGCAGGCTAATAATTTGACCTTCTGAAACACAGCGACATCTTTTCCACGACCACGGGACGTCTTCGGACATAGGTGTTAAAGAAAAGAGAAGCTACTCACTGCATCAGTTAGGGTTAAAAGAATTGTTACCAGCTGAAATGCATCAATCAATACAGCAATTATCCAATCAAAGGCTCTGAAGCATTTGCTTATTTAAATCCAAACAGCAACTTTTTTTTGGGGGGGTGGGACAGGCAGGGTGTAATAAGTACTTTCTACAGTAAGCATCATTCTTTACCCCAATATCCAGATTAGCGCCTGCGTGAATGAGCATGTGGACCAAAGCTTCATCTCCTGCTGAGCAGGCGTACATCAAAGGAGTCATGCCCTAAAAACAAAACAACAACAACACACACTTATTTCTGCATCCTAAAATCAACAGCTCTGTCTCACACTCAAAATAGAGTTCATTAGTGGTTGGTTAATAGTCAAGAGTTTCTAATGTCCTAAAGAGGCTCTACTTGAAATTGTATATACTCTTAATACAACCCCGATTCCAAAAAAGTTGGGACAAAGTACAAATTGTAAATAAAAATGGAATGAAATAATTTACAAATCTCAAAAACTGATATTGTATTCACAATAGAACATAGACAACATATCAAATGTCGAAAGTGAGACATTTTTAAATGTCATGCCAAATATTGGCTCAATTGAAATTTCATGACAGCAACACATCTCAAAAAAGTTGGGACAGGGGCAATAAGAGGCTGGAAAAGTTAAAGGTACAAAAAAGAAACAGCTGGAGGACCAAATTGCAACTCATTAGGTCAATTGGCAATAGGTCATTAACATGACTGGGTATAAAAAGAGCATCTTGGAGTGGCAGCGGCTCTCAGAAGTAAAGATGGGAAGAGGATCACCAATCCCCCTAATTCTGCGCCGACAAATAGTGGAGCAATATCAGAAAGGAGTTCGACAGTGTAAAATTGCAAAGAGTTTGAACATATCATCATCTACAGTGCATAATATCATCAAAAGATTCAGAGAATCTGGAAGAATCTCTGTGTGTAAGGGTCAAGGCCGGAAAACCATACTGGGTGCCCGTGATCTTCAGGCCCCTAGACAGCACTGCATCACATACAGGCATGCTTCTGTATTGGAAATCACAAAATGGGCTCAGGAATATTTCCAGAGAACATTATCTGTGAACACAATTCACCGTGCCATCCGCCGTTGCCAGTTAAAACTCTATAGTTCAAAGAAGAAGCCGTATCTAAACATGATCCAGAAGTGCAGACGTCTTCTCTGGGCCAAGGCTCATTTAAAATGGACTGTGGCAAAGTGGAAAACTGTTCTGTGGTCAGACGAATCAAAATGTGAAGTTCTTTATGGAAATCAGGGACGCCGTGTCATTCGGACTAAAGAGGAGAAGGTCGACCCAAGTTGTTATCAGCGCTCACTTCAGAAGCCTGCATCTCTGATGGTATGGGGTTGCATTAGTGCGTGTGGCATGGGCAGCTTACACATCTGGAAAGACACCATCAATGCTGAAAGGTATATCCAGGTTCTAGAGCAACATATGCTCCCATCCAGACAACGTCTCTTTCAGGGAGACCTTGCCTTTTCCAACATGACAATGCCAAACCACATACTGCATCAATTACAGCATCATGGCTGCGTAGAAGAAGGGTCCGGGTACTGAACTGGCCAGCCTGCAGTCCAGATCTTTCACCCATAGAAAACATTTGGCGCATCATAAAATGGAAGATACGACAAAAAAGACCTAAGACAGTTGAGCAACTAGAATCCTACATTAGACAAGAATGGGTTAACATTCCTCTCCCTAAACTTGAGCAACTTGTCTCCTCAGTCCCCAGACGTTTACAGACTGTTGTAAAGAGAAAAGGGGATGTCTCACAGTGGTAAACATGGCCTTGTCCCAACTTTGAGATGTGGTGTTGTTATGAAATTTAAAATCACCTAATTTTTCTCTTTAAATGATACATTTTCTCAGTTTAAACATTTGATATGTCATCTATGTTCTATTCTGAATAAAATATGGAATTTTGAAACTTCCGGGCGGCACAGTGGTGTAGTGGTTAGCGCTGTCACCTCACAGCAAGAAGGTCCTGGGTTCGAGCCCCGGGGCCGGCGAGGGCCTTTCTGTGTGGAGTTTGCATGTTCTCCCCGTGTCCGCGTGGGTTTCCTCCGGGTGCTCCGGTTTCCCCCACAGTCCAAAGACATGCAGGTTAGGTTAACTGGTGACTCTAAATTGACCGTAGGTGTGAATGTGAGTGTGAATGGTTGTCTGTGTCTATGTGTCAGCCCTGTGATGACCTGGCGACTTGTCCAGGGTGTACCCCGCCTTTCGCCCGTAGTCAGCTGGGATAGGCTCCAGCTTGCCTGCGACCCTGTAGAAGGATAAAGCGGCTAGAGATAATGAGATGAGATGAGATTTGTACTTTGTCCCAACTTTTTTGGAATCGGGGTTGTACTTTCAACCAATTTAAATATTTAATCATGAGCATACTTATATTTGGCTTTAAGCATTTTACTTATTTTAGGTTGCATCTCTGTATTTTGGCAACTCAGCCCAATTATTAGCTCATCCGGCTGACAGGTGATGAGTTTATGCCATCATGTGTTGTCCGTCACCTGTCTGTCCAGCGTCATCCACATTTCACGAAAATCGCTTCTTCTCTCTCAATTCTTCATGGATTTTTATTCTTTTTGGCAAGACGGTAGGTCTGCCTGGGGTGCATATAGCTTCTACCCAAATTTGCATAATTGCAATTAATAATAAAGATATGGAGTAATTAAACCCTAATGAGCAGTTTCCACACAAATAGCTTCTTCTCCCTCAGTTCTTCGCTGATTTTGATTCTTTCTGGCATGAAAGTAGGGGTACCTAGGGTGCATATGACTTCTACCCAGATTTGCTTAATTACAATTATTAATGAAGTTATGGACTAATTAAGCTTTAATGAGCAGTTCAACAAAAATCACTTCTTCTCAGGTCAGGTCCTTGTGGTTTTGGATTCTTTCTGGCAAATAGGTTGGTATTATATAGGGTGTATATAGTTTCTATATATAGTTTGTATTTATCGCACAAGGTGGCTCACTTTAGAGTGTTCTTTCTGGCCTAGACGAAGTCGTAGTGAGCTACACCATCATTGACGGTCTCGTTTCATTGAGAGTGCAGGTTGCAAAGTTAAACATGTTTCCAGACTTTTAATGATCATACAATTCCAAAGAAATTTAAAAAAAAAATCATAACATCATGATGCAGTGGATCTGGCTGGTTTCCACATTTCAGGTTTCTGTTTAAATTTTTTCAGGCTCCTGGATATTAACCTCAGAATGAAAAGGGTTGTTTAGGAAGTGAGAGAAAGTTTCGTCATTCATATAGAAAGCGTTCCAACCTGATCATCCATCGAATCGACTCCATCAGGACCTAGCAGCTGGATGGCCTGACTGATCAGATCTGTGCGTCCGCAGTTGAGCATGCGGAAACCCAGGTCCAGGTTGAACTTGTCTAATGCAGACTTTGAATCCAAACGCTTAAAAGAGCTGAAACAGCACTCTGGCCTGAGAACACAAGATGATGTAAATGGCATGTGGTCACTTATATGAAGGGAAAGAGACCATTTATAGGACCATGAAGATTTGATTTTTTTTAAAAATTATACTTAAGCTGTCTGGGTTCACAGTCCAGTCCAGGCAGGAGCAGCCTGGCTGTCTGTCTCACATCATCGCTGTCCACGAAGAGACTCCGCCGATGCTCAGCGTGAACCGTCGCAACCCGCATCCACTCCATCAGAGGGGGGAGTAAAGGGAACGGCCTAGATGAAGAACAGATTCTTCTACTCATTTAGCTCTCTGCACCCCTTATAGAGTCACGTCGCTCCCTGGTGTGTTAATTTAATCACAGACAAGTGGAGTAACACTCTTCTCTTATGGTGCCGAGACTCTGCTAAATAACTTGACATGATTGTCAAAAAAATATGAAACAGTGCGTTGATTTTGCATTTTATCAAAGATCTACAGTTTCCAGAAAAGCAGCTACTGCATTTATTGTACTGTACTGAAACTCAATATAAGAGATTACACCTGATAAAAAGTCAACGGCATTCACAAGCAAGAACTCGGTAGAGTGCACGCCTCTGCTAAGCCACAAAATCAAAACTTTCAAATTTCATCAAAATTCATTCACTATTTTAAGTTATACAAACAGACAGACAGAGAGACAGACAGCTAGATAGAGACAGATGGATAGATAGACATACAGATAGACAGACAACATATAGATAGACAGACAGACAGACAACATGTAGATAGACAGACAGACAGACAGACAGACAGAATGAATCCTGGATCCACATATATATCCAGATTTGCATCAGAATCTAATCGATTGTTCTTTGGCCCATGGCTCACCTTTCCTCAAAATCTGTTCACTACTTTGAGTTACACTTGGAACAGGAAAAAAAAAGAAAAAATTATATTTATCTATATAATAAGCAGCAAAGTTTGTTTGTTTGTTTGTTTGTTTGTCTTGCACCAGCATCGCCATTTCTTGACGGATTTTCACCAAATTTGGCAAGTAGATCCGGGGATGACCTGGAATTTTGCAGATATAAACAAAATTCATGTACAGGCCCCAGGGAGGTTCCTGGGGGCACAATATCCACCCACACCCTCTCTCAATGCCCTTCACATTATATTTATCATCAACACAAACTCCTGACAGATCTTTACTAAACCTGGCACGTAGGTACAGGAGATAGCCACGATTTGGCAGAACTCAGAAATTCCATATTTGGGCCCCAGGGGGTCTCTGGTGGGCCCCTGGGTGGTGGATGTTTGGATTTTTGTTTGTCTTGGGTTAACATCACCATTTCTTGATGGTTCTTCACCAAATTTGACATGGAAGTCTGGGGGCAACCCAGAATTTTGCAAAACCCAGGTAACATGCTAGTGTGTGTGTGTGTGCGTGCGCGTGCACGCGCGCGCACACACACACACACACACACACACACACACACACACACACACACACACACAGGATTCACATATATATCCAGATTTTCATCAAAATCTAATCAATTGTTCCTTGGCCCATGGTTCACCTTTCCTCAGAATCTGTTCACTATTTTTTGCGTTATGTTGGGAACAGGCAAACAAGCAAGCAACCCGAGGTAAAAACATAACCGCCAACAAAGTTAGCAGAGATAAACAACACACATTTCCACATGCTCATTCTGAAACACAAATGATGCTTTTCCCTGATACATGAATTCCCATTACCATATCCTCACAGGACTGGAGTCCCGATAAAACAATCATGTATAGTTTTTCCTTTTAGAAAAAAAAAGACAACGGAAAAATTTAACAACACTTTCGTTGGCAGATCTAATCCCATGAAGAAATCGACTGGGGGGGAAATCTGCACACAAGTAGAACATTCATTCATTCATTCCTTTTTTCATTCACTTGGGAAGCAAAAATAATGGTAACCTGTTCTGTACTGTCACACACCTCTCTTTGCTCAGGGCCATCCTGGGTGGCTCTAAATTTGGATTCTCCATCGACTCCATCTGTGGACTGCGCAGGAAATAGTAGAGTGTGTGCAGAGCATCGGGAGACCAAGAGAGCTGCTGCTTGTGGCTGGAACGGCCAAGACTGAGGATGCATCCCCTTGAGAGCATATGTTGCATGTGGCGCATGGCGCGGGATACGAGGTCACCTGAAAACATCAAAACAAGTTGCCAAATTTGGGATTGTGAGCAGTTTGTGCAGAGCTGCCATGATCTGACCTCAGCATATGAAAATAAAATGTATGGCGATGCTCTTACACACTCAGAAAATAAAGTACATTATTGCACCTTTAGGGGTACAACAGCGTGCCACTGGGACAGTACCCTCTAAGGTACTTATTTTTACCCTTTAAACACTGCTTGGGAACATATATGTACATTTTTGACCCTAAAAAGGTACACAGTTATCTTGAGGTCCAATAATAAGCCCTCAGAGGTACACTGGTGTAGAGTGTACCTTGGGGGACAGAAGTGAGTGGACTCCTACTGTACCCCCATTTCTGACAGTGTACAGTACAAATGATTTACAAACAGCCATTTAAAAAGCTGTGAAATGTTTCCCAGCCACATAAAATGAGTTTGTGAACAAGTGCATTAACTCCACCTACACACTTAAGTTTTTTTTTTTTTTTTGTCTCTCAAGGATGTTCTCCAGGGGTTTCCATTTCAGGTCTTTTCTAGAAATCCAGGCACCTTAATCAAGAATATTTGAGGAACATTTTTCTCAGCATGTAAAGAAAGACCTGAAAATGTCCTGATGAGGCAGGACACTGAAGACTGAAGTAATTAGTCATGACACTCATACAATTAAGAGCTTACAACACTAAAACTAGTTCATTCATTTCGATTTCATCAACTAACATTAACTGATAGACAATTTCTGCACCTCCAAATTCTAAAAGCATTCTACAAATACACAATTTATACAGAGTCTCCCATCGACTCATAGCAGAGGTGGAAATGTGACCAAATACAGTGTCTTGCGAAAGTATTCATCCCCCTTGGTGTTTGTCCTGTTTTGTCGCATTATAAGCTGGAATTAAAATGGATTTTTGGGGGGTTAGCACCATTTGATTTACACAACATGCCTACCACTTTAAAGGTGAACATTATTATTGTATTGTGACACAAACAATAATTAAGATGAAAAAACAGAAATCTGGAGTGTGCATAGGTATTCACCCCCTTTCGTATGAAACCCCTAAATAAGAGCTGGTCCAACCAATTCACTTCATAACTCACATAATTAGTTGATTAAGATCCACCTGTGTGCAATCAAAGTGTCACATGATGTCTCTATAAATCAACCTGTTCTGGAAGGACCCTGACTCTGCAACACTACTAAGCAAGCAACATGAAAACCAAGGAGCCTCCAAACAGGTCAGAGACAAAGTTGTGGAGAAGTGTAGATCAGGGTTGGGTTATGTTAAAAAAATAAAATAAAATTTCAATATTCCAGAGAGCACCATTAAATCCACTATACCAAAATGGAAAGAATATGGCACCACTACAAACCCGACAAGAGAAGGCCGCCCACCGAAACTCACAGACCGGGCAAGGAGGGCATTAATCAGAGATGCAACAAAAACACCAAAGATGACACTGAAGGAGCTGTAAAGCTCCACAGTGGAGATGGGAGTATCTGTCCATAGGACCACTTTAAGTCGTACACTGCACAGAGTGGGGCTTTATGGAAGAGTGGTCAGAAAAAAAAGCCACTGCTTAAGAAAACACGTTTGGAGTTTGCCCAACAGCATGTGGCAGACTCCACAAACACATGGAAAAAGACTGTCTGGTCAAATGAGACTAAAATTGATCTTTTTGGCCATCATGGGAAACGCCACGTGTGGTGCAAACCCAACACCCTGAGAACACCATTCCTACCGTGAAGCATGGTGGTGGCAGCATCATGCTGTGGGGATGTTTTTCATCTGCAGGGACAGGAAAGCTGGTCAGGACTGAAGGAAAGATGGATGGCACTAAATACAGGGCAGTTCTGGAAGAAAACCTGTTCGAGTCAGCCAGAGGTTTGAAGCTGGGACAAAGGTTCACATTCCAGCAGGACAATGACCCTAAACATACTGCTAAAGCTACACTGGAATGGTTTAAAGGGAAACATTTAAATGTCTTGGAATGGCCTAGTCAAAGCTCAGACCTCAATTCAATTGAGAATCTGTGGCATAAGTTGAAGATTGCTGTACACCAACGCAACCCATCTAACTTGAAGGAGTTGGAGCAGTTTTGCCTTGAAGAATGGGCAAAAATCCCAGTGGCTAGATGTGCTAAGCTAATAGAGACATACCCCAAGAGACTTGCAGCTGTAATTGTAGCAAAAGGTGGCTCTGTAAAGTATTGACTTTGGGGAGGTGAATACTTATGTAGGCTTCAGATTTCTGTTTTTTCATCTTAATTATTGTTTGTGTCACAATACAACAACAATTTACACCTTTAAAGTGGTAGGCATGTTGTGTAAATCAAATGGTGCTAACCCCCCAAAAATCCATTTTAATCCCAGCTTGTAATGTGACAAAACAGGACAAACACCAAGGGGGATGAATACTTTTGCAAGACACTGTATATCATCCAGGCCTTAAAACACACAGTGGAACGCTAAATCAATACTACCAGCTTTGATTGTGTAGAAATCCAGGCTTGTTTTATTCCCATAAGAAGGATGAGCAGAAGATAAACAAACAGAGGAAGACTGATGTCCTCTCCTTATCATCTGGGTTCATCATTAAAAGAACAGGAGCCAGGAGAAAGAGCAGTAGCCACATGGAGAAAACATCACACCGCATCAAGGAAGCAAGCCACAGGAGCAGGACACTGATCTAATAAACAGGGACCGATATTGTCTTTATAGGGATCGAGTTCCAGGTTTGTGTGGCGGTCGAGAGGCCAAATTTTGGCCAGGCTTTAAATGAAGTGGCACTCTGTAACTGGAAACCCATCTGTCTTGAGGCTGTGCCGCTCTGCACTCACTCCTTAATTACCATATCAAAACGAATACGGATGAATGATCTCCGATAGATCTACCACAAAGACCTGCCTTTTAGCTCTCATGGGTATTGGGTGTGGTGTTATTTTAAAAGTTTGTCACAAACACAAGGCACAAAAGAGGTATTTTTCTCTCCTTGGGACCAAACAGAACATGCTCTTGTACCAGGAGCACAAGTAACGGAGTGTTTCAGATCGCCTGAGGGCTGGACCGAGCAGCGGTCAGGAGCACACGCTGCCCGCACCCTGAGCTGTGGGCTGGAAAATAAACACACGGCCAGCAGCACAGCCACATGTTTTAGGGGAGAGTAAGTCAAGCATGTCCGACAATGCTAATGACACAAAGAAGCTCTTTTATAGACGACTTGGGGGGAAAAGCAGTTAACATGGCAATAAACAGGACATGATGAACATAAATGAACACCAAAGTTAAAATTATCATCTCTGAATGCTTTCAGCATTGCTTAATGCTCTTTTTTTTTTATAAAGAAATGGTCAGAAATATGCAAAACACTTCTACAGAGATAGAAATGGGGATGCAATTACAGTACATTTAGTCAGCTAGTTCTCATAAGTGTGCATCATTATTGTATAAACGTTACAGAAACCTATACACACACACACACACACACACACACACACACACACTATATGACCAAAAGTATGCGGACACCCATATGTAGGCCTTTCCTAAACAGAGTTAGAAGCACACAATTGTCTAGAATGTCTTTGTACACGGGGCGGCACGGTGGTGTAGTGGTTAGCGCTGTTGCCTCACAGCAAGAAGGTCCGGGTTCGAGCCCCAGGGCCGGCGAGGGCCTTTCTGTGTGGAGTTTGCATGTTCTCCCTGTGTCCGCGTGGGTTTCCTCTGGGTGCTCCGGTTTCCCCCACAGTCCAAAGACATGCAGGTTAGGTTAACTGGTGACTCTAAATTGACCGTAGGTGTGAATGTGAGTGTGAATGGTTGTCTGTGTCTATGTGTCAGCCCTGTGATGACCTGGCGACTTGTCCAGGGTGTACCCCGCCTTTCGCCCGTAGTCAGCTAGGATAGGCTCCAGCTTGCCTGCGACCCTGTAGAAGGATAAAGCGGCTACAGATAATGAGATGAATGGGAATGGGTCTTTGTACGCTATACGGTAGCATTAAAGGATATGGGACATGGATTTTTTTCTGGGCATAATTATGTATAAAGGACATAAGAAATGCCATCTAAATCACTGCAGGGCGTCAAAAATGTGAAAATCATCACATTATTCAAGTTTTTCTATACATCAGCGTAAAACAAGGATTCGTTAATGAGCTAGGTGGTCACGTGACCCGTGACGTCACAAAAACTTTCCAAGGAGCCAGCGCTTGGGAATCTAATGTAAACAGGTTACCGAAATGGACACCATCGACAGTGATATTCCCGATGTTTCACAGAGATGTGAAGTTAGACCCTATCAATTCGAACCGATAGCTGGAAATTCACATGAACATGGATCTTGTATTTACTCTGACGGGTCAGATGATTCTGAGAGTGAGGGTTCATTCAGCCCTCATGAAACTGAAAGCGGTCGGCTGGATAACACTTCCTGGTAAGTTAAAAACAATTCTGCTCAAAGGCTAATGATCTGTTGAAAGAAGTATTATTTTTGTATCATACATTGAAAGTTCATCATAGATCTAGCAAAAGTCCGTTGCAAGCTATTTTTTTTTTTGCTGATATTTTTCGAGATTGATTGAGATACAATGCTTCCAGAGTCTGAGATGAAAACATTCAAAATGGCGAAACGAGTCAGAATTATGATAATCAATAATTGATACACCCAAAATTATAATACTAATCCTTACCTCGGCTTTCAGTCGCTTAGCGCAGAGGTCTTCAACAGGGGGTCGCGAAATCGCACCGGATCACTCATATCAACAAAAATATTCCTGCCCTGTCCCCTGGCCTCCGTGCAGGGATGCAAACAGCGCGCCTTTTGGCAGATGCCGCCTTTTTCACGGCTGAATCGCGCAGATCCGATTTAAAAAAAAAAAATAGCGATGTTGGTTCATGGAGCATGAGGCATGAAGTGTAAGGATGAGAGAGAGGCGGTTTGGGTCGGGAAGCTGCGCGCATTTGTGCAGCCTGGCGCAGGTGTGCGTGGCTTCCCGATTTGAACTGTTTTTTTTTTTCTCATCTTTATGCTTCCTGTTTCATGTTTCATGAATTAATATCGCTCAGTACCTGAGTATTAATGTTGAAAGAATCCTCAGTGAAATGGTCCGAATACAGTTTGTGGGAAACAGTAGGTGCAAAGTTTTTTTCAACAGGTGTTCTGTAAAGTTGTCCTACCAAGCCTACTGCGCATGCGCGAAGCCTACTGCGCATGCGCAGGTGAGTCCACACTTTCCTCAGCTTCGGGTCCTTGGGGAATGCAAAAAAACTTACTCCAGGGCATTTCCCATTGGAATTATTGCAACCATAAGCAGCACAATACACCATGATGTCCAATGTATGATGTCCAATGTACTTTAAAGACTATAAAAACAATTTTCTTGTCATCCACTTCTCCATTCATCTACCCGCTTGTGCTGTGCCCGAAAGTTTCTGTGACGTATGATCACGTGACAGCGGCTCTTCCGGTTGCAAAAAATGCATATCGGAAGTCGAGCAGAAATGCCATATAATCATCACGAATATAACGATTTTGCTGAATTTAATAGATGATTTTGTATTTGTTGATGCAATTAATTCATATTTTTAATGGAAAGAAACTGATATAGCGTGCTTTTATGTTTCATGTCCCATATCCTTTTACTGGAACTAAAAGACCCAAACCTGCTCCAGGATGACAATGCTCCTGTGCACAAAGCAAGCGCCATGAAGACATCAAGGTTCTAATTAGGCCTTTTCAACGTATCGGGCCGATATGCAATGCTTCCTTACTGCTACGCCCACAATATTGTTGCTACACTAATAAAAAGACTTGTCAATCTTGAAAATGTGCACTTTTGTGTAATTTTCTCTTGTTATCCCCATGCAGCGGTGGCAGAGCACCACCATGTGAACGTTCTACATTTGGACATACTCCACTCCCCGTTCACGTAAGCGCCCAGTGCATATAGCTGCCCGAGTAGTTCGGTGTGGAGATTGTCACTGATCGTGCTAGTCTGGTTCACTTCCTTCCTTATGCTGTGTTCACGGTAAAGTGCCAGCCGTGTTAAGAGGCGCTTACGCGCCATGCATGTAATATGTGCCGGTCCCCGAGTTAGATCTGGATAGTCATGTATTGTAATTGAAGGGCTGAAGCTGAAAATAAAGCTGACGCTTGGTGAACATCAACTGGCTGTTTTATTCTTACTCCATAAAATGTGTCACGGATATAGTTGAATATTAATTATAATAAGAAGTCTTCAAATCACAGCAACTTTTGACAAAAATAAATAAATAAATAAATAAATAAATAAAATCACAATAATCAAAAAAAGAGTGACTTTCCAGGAGGCCTGCAAATGCCAGGAAATGCACTAGAATGAATGCATCTCCGAGCATGTAGAACCCGTGAGCTTTCGAGGGCCTAATGTGGCTCCTGAACCCCGGGCCGTTATAACTAGTGTCACTATGCTGATATCTTTGGTCTAGTCAGAATCCTGGACATGGTTTCCCAACTTTGTGGAAGAACTTGAGTGGCCTACACAGAGCCTTGATCTCAACCCTGATGAATACCTTTGGGATGAACTGGAATGACAGCTGGGCACCACGACTTCTCGTCTGACATCAGTGCCCCATCTCTTACGCTCTCTTGGCTGAAGGAGAAAATCCCCACAGCCATGTTCTAAAATCTTGTGAAAGCCCTTCCCTGAAGAGTGGAGGGGGTTCCAGCAGCAAAGAGTGAACAATTCAATAACTTTTTCTTCTTCTTCTGTTTCATACAGTAGTTTTGGAATGAAATATTCAATGCTCATGTGTCCACATACTTTTGGCCATAGTGCATATTTCCTCTAACATGCATCATTTCTATAAGAACTTCTTTTTAAAAATGTTCTCAAAGTCATATGAAGTAAAATAAAACACGACAATGCACAACAATCAAAAACAAACATGAATATCAGGGTGATAATAGAAAGGTTTTGAAAGTCTGGGTTGGTTGAGAACTGCCCTTATGCCCTGTAAATGTGTTCATTTTCATGAAAAGTGCCAATAATTCTAAAACTGCTTGTAGATTTTTATCCATCCATGCATTATCTGTAGCTGCTTATCCTGTTCTACCGGGTCGCAGGCAAGCTGGAGCCTATCCCAGCTGACGATGGGCGAGAGGCGGGGTACACCCTAGACAAGTCATCAGGTCATTGCAGGGCGTAGATTTTTATGTTTCAGGAACATTTAAGTTGGTCAGTTGCTGATTTATAAACATGACTATCAGGTAAAATCTGGGAATTGGAGCAATGATTAAAATTCCAGCCATAGCAATCTGAGCATTTTCCTCTTGCTTTTTTCTTTTTAAATGATTTTGAGAGGGGGCGGCACGGTGGTGTAGTGGTTAGCGCTGTTGCCTCATAGCAAGAAGGTCCGGGTTCGAGCCCTGTGGCTGGCGAGGGCCTTTCTGTGTGGAGTTTGCATGTTCTCCCTGTGTCCGTGTGGGTTTCCTCCGGGTGCTCCGGTTTCCCCCACAGTCCAAAGACATGCAGGTTAGGTTAACTGGTGACTCTAAATTGACCGTAGGTGTGAATGTGAGTGTGAATGGTTGTCTGTGTCTATGTGTCAGCCCTGTGATGACCTGGCGACTTGTCCAGGGTGTACCCCGCCTTTCGCCCGTAGTCAGCTGGGATAGGCTCCAGCTTGCCTGCGACCCTGTAGTACAGGATAAAGCGGCTACAGATAATGAGATGAGATGATTTTGAGAGGGCCTGTAAGAAAGCCATAATAATCCACCACGATGGCTTTCTCGAAGTCATGCTTGGATAAGAATCCCCAAATTTTCCACCAACTTCCAAGAATAAAATCATGGTTTAGGCATTTCTACTGATGGTAGAATATGAATCCACAACACCACCGAGATTTTACACATGGATTCGAGGTAGGACTTTCTCATGGAGTCGTCTTCATTTCCATCAAAATAACTTCTCATTGGACTTCGACTAGTTTGAAGAAGCCATACTCACTGAGCTCGGAGATGCTTCCCACACAGGTGGCCAGCAAAGCCTGCTCCAGCGTCCGCACCTCCATCTGAACACATGGTTCCTGTCTGCTTTCTGAGCCTGGACCATGACCCTCGGCGTATGGGCTGAAGTGGGCTGGCAGAGAGAGCTCTCCTACACACCAAAAAAAAACCACAATCAGATATGAGAAAAAAAAAAACACAACGGAAATAAACCTACTAGCGAAGAGGAACACCCACACTTAAAGCCAAATGATGTGATTCTAATTATTTCCAATTATGAAGCAAGATAGGAATGGCATAAAAGGCACAACCCAAGATGGCATTAACGCACTAAAATACTATGCATTCATTGGTACGGTGCCCCAAAACAAACATGTAAAGCCTTATCATTAGTTAAATGATTGTGCAAAACTGATAACGCTAGTTTTCTAGGTCTGAAGTTATTACCGTTTAGTGGAGCGAACCAGTGAGCCATTAGAGTAATAAGTCACAACCTCACATAGAGTTAGTGTCTATTAGAGATAAGAAGAGGACAAACTTTGAAGTCTAGCTGCAATTTTCTTTCCCAGGATCCCTCAGGGAGTGTGAACACAACGCCCTTTGTCTTTCTCCTTTCACAAGGAGTGAGTTATTGGGACAATTGTATCAAATCCATCCATCATCAATACCACTTATCCGTCAGAGTCATGAGGGAAGCTGGAGCCAATCGAGTTGTATTTAATGTTCTAAGCTAATCACTGATTGCAAATTCACAAGTCACAGGACTTTGAGTGCCACTACTGGGTGGATGAAGTGAAGATGGATGTGTTTAACAAACAAGAGGTGTTCTCTTTGTTATGTTCATTGGTTGTCATCAGTGTTGTAGTCGAGTCACTAAACCTTGAGTCCGAGCCCAGTCTCGAGTCCCAGGTGTTCAAGGCCGAGTCAAGTCCAAGTCATTGAAGAAAATTGAGTCGAGTCCAAAAACAAGACTCCAACGGCACCATTTGACGGTGGCTGTTGCTGCCTTTATGTGAAAGCGTCTCTGCTACTGTGTTGGACGAATGTTACTGCCCGACTGCCCCGTTTTAGTTAATAGGCTACAGATAAAAAGCTTGTTCATTGCTCAGCAAGCCCCGCCCACTACCAACAGGGCAAATAACATGAGAGAGGGTTAACACTAGCTAGTTCATCACTCAGCAAGCCCTGCTATCAGCAGAACAATGAACACAACACATCGCTTCCTTCTCTGGGTGGAGTCTTACCAAATGACAAATGAAGTTCGAGGTTGTCCCCGTCGTCTCCTCGAGAGTTCTTCTACATATGGAACGCATTTTTTCCCACTGCACAAGAACTCTGTTTAAGCAAAGCGGACTATCCTAGGGGCGTTCTCTCCAGGCATTTTAGCGCCATTAACGTTAGTTTGTTCCTGAACATGACGTATGAACAGGTGAATGTGCATTCTCTTGCACAAAATTAGTATAAAAATTAATGTAGATAGAAATCGTATCCGGGCGGCACGGTGGTGTAGTGGTTAGCGCTGTCGCCTCACAGCAAGAAGGTCCTGGGTTCGAGCCCCGGGGCCGGCGAGGGCCTTTCTGTGTGGAGTTTGCATGTTCTCCCCGTGTCCGCGTGGGTTTCCTCCGGGTGCTCCGGTTTCCCCCACAGTCCAAAGACATGCAGGTTAGGTTAACTGGTGACTCTAAATTGACCGTAGGTGTGAATGTGAGTGTGAATGGTTGTCTGTGTCTATGTGTCAGCCCTGTGATGACCTGGCGACTTGTCCAGGGTGTACCCCGCCTTTCGCCCGTAGTCAGCTGGGATAGGCTCCAGCTTGCCTGCGACCCTGTAGAAGGATAAAGCGGCTAGAGATAATGAGATGAGATGAATGAGAAATCGTATCCCAAATTATTATGGCATGTTACAAAAAAAAAAAAATCGGAGATTTCATCTCTAATTTATGAGTCCGAATGCAGTTAATGCACGAGCCCGAGTCAGTGCTCAAGTCCAAGTCAACAGTCCTTAAAATTAGGGCACGAGTCGGACTTGAGTACTGCACGCCTGGTTCTCATGAATTGAACGTGGCTTTCTTTGCAAATATCATGGGTGTTTTCCTTTCGTGGGCTCCATATCCGTTTACAAAAGATGAATAAATTAACTAGCAGTAATTAAACTAATAGATCCATTAAAGTTCCAGGTAAAGTCCAGTTATTCTTTCCTTTGTGCAGATAATAATGCATAGAATAAGCTACTGAATAACCTGCACACAACTGGTTTAGCTGGAACTGTTTGAGACACTGATTTACGGCTTTAGCGAAACGGTTCTCAACAAGTAACTGACTCCAGTAAAGCTTAAAAATGGCTTTCATTATTTAACCTCCTGCGTTTTAATCCTTTCCCATGATGGAGATCAACTGCTCCTCTCCAGAACTCCACAGCTCTCCTGATTCCCACTGGAGCTCTAATAAAGTCATGAATCTGAGGCTGAACTGAATGGCTTAGAAGGTTGCCTCTGGAATACACGTCTACGTTTACTTTCTTATAAGCCGCAGGGGATATAAAGCATACTGTGAGCAAAATGATAAAGGGAGCTCGAGCTTGGCTACTGATTTATAAATGATGTTCAGCTCCGAGGAAGATAGAAAGCTTCGGGGATTCTTCTTTTACACATGATTCGAAATACATCCCTTTCCCTGCGAACTTTCATTCACTTGGTATGAAAAAGGGATCAAACAGAGGATAAAGGAATGGACTTGTTTTCAAAATTAAAGGAAACGACTGACCAGTTGTCCAGGCATGTGCAGCCGTTCATTCAAGTAATTCACATACTGTACTTGGTATGGTGAAAACGTCTTTATCCAGATGCTGGTCATTTGGTATATTTAGGTCACATTTACGAATATGGATGCAATGTTTGCGATTATTATACATACAGGACACTTTTTCGATGGAATATAAACATGTGTTCTATTCTCTTCTAGCTGATTTCATTCATTTGGTTTGATAGCATGCAATATTGTTCACATATCGCTTATCCTACGTGTATTATGTCACTCTACCCAATGGAGAATGAGCGTTGAATATGGTTTATGATACTGCATGGTTGTCAGGACAACATGACGTCAGAGACGTAAACAAACATGGCCGCCAGGTGTGCGTCGTTAAATATGGAATATTTTGAGAGAATTTTGAAAGAGAAAGATGCATTGAACTTCCAAAAGGAATATTCATAATAATAACAACAATAATAAACAACAAGTATTGTCAGGCAAAACAAACCTCACTCAGTCGCACTTATGATGAATATGAAGGAAGATATCACGAAAAAAAAAATAGGTACCCTATGGGTACATGTGGCTACTGCTTATAAATAAAAAATTTTCTGATCCCATGTCCATACAGTCAGTACAGCATATACGGTACAATGGTGCTTGAAAGCTTGTGAACCCTTTAGAATTTTCTATATTTCTGCATAAATATGACCTAAAACATCATCAGATTTTCACACAAGTCCTAAAAGTAGATAAAGATAACCCAGTTAAACAAATGAGACAAAAATATTATACTTGCTCATTTATTTATTCAGGAAAATGATCCAATATTACATATCTGTGAGTGGCAAAAGTATGTGAACCTCTAGGATTAGCAGTTAATTTGAAGGTGAAATGAGAGTCAGGTGTTTTCAATCAATGGGATGACAATCAGGTGTGAGTGGGCACCCTGTTTTATTTAAAGAACAGGGATCTATCAAAGTCTGATCTTCACAACACATGTTTGTGGAAGTGCATCATGGCACAAACAAAGGAGATTTCTGAGGACCTCAGAAAAAGCGTTGTTGATGCTCATCAGGCTGGAAAAGGTCACAAAACCATCTCTAAAGAGTTTGGACTTCACCAATCCACAGTCTTACACAGATTGTGTACAAATGGAGGAAATTCAAGACCATTGTTACCCTCCCCAGGAGTGGTCAACCAACAAAGATCACTCCAAGAGCAAGGCGTGTAATAGTCGGCGAGGTCACAAAGGACCCCTCCTCTCTCACATTGGCTAATGTTAATGTTCATGAGTCCACCATCAGGAGAACACTGAACAACAATGGTGTGCATGGCAGGGCTGCAAGGAGAAAGCCACTGCTCTCCAAAAAGAACATTGCTGCTCGTCTGCAGTTTGCTAAAGATCACGTGGACAAGCCAGAAGGCTATTGGAAAAATGTTTTGTGGATGGATGAGACCAAAATGGAACTTTTTGGTTTAAATGAGAAGCATTATGTTTGGAGAAAGGAAAACACTGCATTCCAGCATAAGAACCTTATCCCATCTGTGAAACATGGTGGTGGTAGTATCATGGTTTGGGCCTGTTTTGCTGCATCTGGGCCAGGACGGCTTGCCATCATTGATGGAACAATGAATTCTGAATTATACCAGCAAATTCTAAAGGAAAATGTCAGGACATCTGTCCATGAACTGAATCTCAAGAGAAGGTGGGTCATGCAGCAAGACAACGACCCTAAGCACACAAGTCGTTCTACCAAAGAATGGTTAAAGAAGATTAAAGTTAATGTTTTGGAATGGCCAAGTCAAAGTCCTGACCTTAATCCAATCGAAATGTTGTGGAAGGACCTGAAGCGAGCAGTTTATGTGAGGAAACCCACCAACATCCCAGAGTTGAAGCTGTTCTGTACGGAGGAATGGGCTAAAATTCCTCCAAGCCGGTGTGCAGGACTGATCAACAGTTACCAGAAACGTTTAGTTGCAGTTATTGCTGCACAAGGGGGTCACACCAGATACTGAAAGCAAAGGTTCATATACTTTTGCCACTCACAGATATGTAATATTGGATCATTTTCCTCAATAAATAAATGACCAAGTATAATATTTTTATCTTATTTGTTTAACTGAGTTCTTTTTATCTACTTTTAGGACTTGTGTGAAAATTTGATGTTTTAGGTCATATTTATGCAGAAATATAGAAAATTCTAAAGGGTTCACAAACTTTCAAGCACCACTGTGTATTTACTCTATGAAGCAGTAGCCACAAACACGAAGCATAATCCAAAAATGAACAATTTAAAAATCACAGAAGTAAAATATACCTGGTGTCTGTACTTTATATTATTCTACTCTTAACTCTTACAGTTTTCGAAACTGAAACCTCCGAACCGAGGCTGACACACACACGCTGTCGCCATGACCCAAACTCTTATTTCCTGGAAACGGCCCGGCGCTAGAGCTCAGTGGAACGCACTTTCCCGCTGTAATAAGCATAAACATGTCTGAAAGCAATTTCTTTAGTCTAGTCCATTTATTTTGAATGGCGAACCGAATTGTATACACTCACTGGCCATTTTAATTGGAACACGTGTATGCGCAGTGTGCGATTGTTACACTCTTACAGCACGATCACGTAGTGGCTAGCACCTCTACGTATATGAGGCAGTAGCCACAACAAAAACGATTTTGACCTTTTTTGGTGACTTTCACCGGATAACACTCAAAATGGTGGAGATTCTATTTGAGACCATTGCCCATCTAGCCTGAAAGTTTCATGAAGATTGATCCAACCGTTTTCCTGAAATATCATTAACAAAAACAAAACAAAGAAACCCGACCAAAAACACAATACCTCACCCCCTGCTGGACTCTGTCCCGGGAGAGGTAATAATGAGACCATCAATGACGGCACAGCTCACTCCGGTGCTGTCTAGTCCAGAAGAAACGATCTAAAGTGAGCTACCTTGCGCAATAAATGTTGCAAGCTACATATATACACTATATACAAGCTATATAATAGGAACTATATACACCCTAGGAATACCTACCTATTTGCCAGAAAGAATCCAAAACGGCGAGGAGTTGACTGAGAGGAAGCAATTTTTGTTGAACTGCTCAATCATTAAGGCTTAATTAGTCCATAACTACATTAATAATTGTAATTAAGCAAATCTGGGTAGAAGTCATATGCACCCTAGGTACCTTCATGCCAGAAAGAATCAAAGTCAGTGAAGACTTGAGGGAGAAGCAGCGATTTGTGTGGAAACTGCTTGTTAGGGCTTAATTACTCCATATCCTCATTATTAATTACAATTATGCAAATTTGGGTAGAAGCTATGCACCCCAGGCAGACCTACAGTGCAATGCAATAATGAGTACACCCTCTTTGAAAAGTAACATTTCACACAATATGACAAGGAACACAAAGATATATTTCCAAAATGTTCCCAGACTAAGTTAAACACAGGTTCTGTTGAGCTTTTGAACTCAAAACAAAGGCTAATAATATAACTTAAATGATTTTTATTTCAGTTTTAGTGAAATTTGTGTGGTGCAGAAATGAGTACACCCCACTAAAGGGCTCTGAGTAAAGCAATTTTTTAGGCTACCAATGTGGACCTGAATAAACAATTAACCACAGGTGAGTCTAATTAGTCATTACACAGGTGTTAATTAGGCAGTTGGCTACAAAAGGCTGTTACCTAAAGCAAACCACCCTTTCCCATTTCCTGCTGTCAGCAATGGCACCTCATGGCCAGGAAATGTCTCTGGATCTGAGAAAGCGGATTATTGCTTTACACAAGAGAGGTGAGGGCTACAAGAAGATCAGTAAAGCCTTACTTATCAGTAAGAACACGGTTGCAAAAGTGATCCAAAAATTCAAGACAGATGGAACTGCAGCCAAAGTACAGAGACGTACAGGCCGGCCAAGAAAATTAACACCCAGGCAGGAGCGGCTTGTAATGAGAAAAGTTGAGGAAAATCGGCATGCAAGTGCACAACAGGTATCTAAGGAAGTAGAGACTGAAATTGGAGTGAATGTGTCACGTGACACAATATGCCGTACAGTGCAGCGGAATGGCATGCATGGGTGTCGTCCCCGAAGGAAGCCTCTCCTAAAGCCCAGTCACAAAAAAGCCTGTCTAGAGTTCGCCAGGGCACATGCTGAAAAGGATGAAGGCTACTGGGACTCTATACTCTGGAGTGATGAGACCAAAATCAATCTTTTTGGAACTGATGGCTTCAAAACAGTCTGGCGTCGCAAGGGTGAGGAGTACAAGGAAAAATGCATGGTGCCCACAGTGAAACATGGAGGGGGTAGTGTTCTTATGTGGGGTTGCATGAGTGCTGCGGGTGTTGGAGAACTGCATTTCATTGATGGCATCATGAATTCTCAAATGTACTGCTCTATACTGAAAGCTAAGATGCTTCCATCACTTCGGGCCGTTGGTCGTCGTGCCATTTTTCAACATGACAATGACCCAAAACACACATCTAAGGCCACTGCTGACTTTCTGAAGAGGAACAGGATGAGAGTGATTCCATGGCCAAGTATGTCACCTGATCTGAACCCTATAGAGCAGGGGTGTTCAAATTGATCCATAAAGGGCTGTGTGGCTGCAGGTTTTCATTCCAGCCATGCAGCAGCACACCTGACTTGGCTCATTCAATCAACTGAACTGTCTTCACACAGTCAAATACTTGCAGCCACACCCACCCTTGATTAAAGGGTGGGTGTGTCAGTTGATTGAATAAGCCAAATCAGGGTGCTGCTGCATGGCTGGAATGAAAACCTGCAGCCACACGGCCCTTTATGGATCAATTTGAACACCCCTGCTATAGAGCATCTTTGGGGAATACTGAAGAGGCAGGTTGAGCATCACTCTCCATCCAACATCCAGGCTCTGAAAGATGTCATCCTTGAAGAATGGAAAAAGATTGATGTAGCCAAATGTTGTCAACTTGTGCACTCCATGCCAAGGAGACTTGGGGCTGTCATTGCAAATAATGGAGGCCATACAAAGTACTAAATGTACTGGATGTAATTGAGTTTGTTGTGGGGTGTACTCACTTTTGCTCCACCCCACTTTCACGGAAACAGAAAAATATGTAATTTAAGGCATCTTTTCACCTTTCTGCTTGAGTTATAATGTAAGAACATAGTGCAATAAACATCATCAAGGAACTGTTTGGGACATATTGTTTGTGTTCATTTTAATACTGTGAAAAATGTCATTTTTCAGGGGGGGTGTACTCATTATTGCATTGCACTGTACCTTCCTGCCAAAAAGAAGAAAAATCAGCAAAGAAGCGATTTTCGTGAAATGTGGACAATGTCAGATAGAGGACAAATGACACATGATGGCATAAGCTCATGGTCTGTCGGCTGGATGAGATAATAATAATAATAATAATAATAATAATAATAATCTCATCTCATCATCTCTAGCTGCTTTATCCTGTTCTACAGGGTCGCAGGCAAGCTGGAGCCTATCCCAGCTGACTACGGGCGAAAGGCGGGGTACACCCTGGACAAGTCGCCAGGTCATCACAGGGCTGACACATAGACACAGACAACCATTCACACTCACATTCACACCTACGGTCAATTTAGAGTCACCAGTTAACCTAACCTGCATGTCTTTGGACTGTGGGGGAAACCGGAGCACCCGGAGGAAACCCACGCGGACACGGGGAGAATATGCAAACTCCACACAGAAAGGCCCTCGCCGGCCACGGGGCTCAAACCCGGACCTTCTTGCTGTGAGGCGACAGCGCTAACCACTACACCACCGTGCCGCCCATAATAATAATAATAATAATAATAATAAAAATGGCTTTTTTTCATGGTATATCCAATATATTCCATTCAGCTAGCATGATACTGAACGAGTCGAAGATGAGTTTATCATGCTAGCTGAATGGAATATATCTGATATACCACTCAACGCCAACCAATATTATTTAAATGTTTCCTGACAAGGAAGCAAGTCAAATCCCTCAACACAAACAAACAAACAAATCTATGCAGGACTAGACAGTGTGAGCAGAAAATATAGCTTATTTTATACAGGCTAAAATACGGCCTGCATAAAAACTGCGTGATGGGAATTACAATTTTTCAGTCTGATGATAAATGTGTACTCAGAAATATAGGAACTGCAGAAGAATAAAAACAGTGGGGGGGGGGGGGGGGGGGGGGGGGACTCCAGTTCTGAAATATAATACAATCTATAAAATCTGACGGGCTTGCTTTAAACTTTAGGATGTATTTAAGAGTCAAAACCAAAAGATGACTAATTCCGAGACCGCAACGTGCAACAGAGTGCCTTCATTTCACATGTGCTTCATATAATAGCCATTAGCTCACAGCCCAACTTTAAATATACAGTATAATAAATACATTCAGCCTCAAATCAGCACAGCTACCTCATACGTAATCGTTTAGCCTGGTCTACACACATGCCGGTTCTGCAAAGGTCAGATGGGTTTTTGTGAGCCACAGGGTGTGTTGTACAGCTGGGCGCATGGTAAACCCCGAGACCCAAACTCTTCCATCCACACCCATCCTTCACCAACACATCCAACCCAGCTCCTTTCCCATGACCAGCCATTCCTCCACTGGCAGTCCTGAGGCTAACATGTGCGTCATAAACAGCCACACACGCATGCCGAAGTACACTCAGAGACACATCCACACACGTCTGGTCTCGTCATAGTGGATTGAGGGAAAGGGAATGCATGTGCGCTGCCACTGTGAGAAGGGATAAGGAGGACTGAGGTTGAACTTGGCAGACTGTTTCATTTAGAACTACAAATCACGAAGACCGCTGATGGGAGACTGAGAAATCTGTAGAAGTGCAGTGGGTCAAATCTGGGCTACAGCAGAGCCACGGAGAGGCGTTAAAACCGGTTGTGTAATACATTCAATTATGAAAGCAAGTATTATCAATTGAACCAATTAAATCAGCCAGCTACTCAATAGACTCTTCTTTATGAGGAAAAAATATATACACTTCACATTTTTTTCATAATTACTTTGATCCGTTCAGTCGTCTCGCAAACGTTTAATGATTCTTCAATATGAGCCTGCAACAATCATTTTCATGATTTTTTTTTTTTTTTGCCAAGTTAATGAAACATGATCAATTCCATTTTTGGCAAACTTCGCTGCCGTTTGTTGATTGGTATTGCTAGGTATCTTTTTTTTTTTTTATTAGTGGTGCATTAAATTACAAACACCATTCTGACAGATCATATTGGCTATCTGGTTGGATCCTGTTATTTAATTCTTGAAAGTCTAACTGGGTTTCTGTTAGTCACAAGATACACTCAAATCTTCCGTTAAAATTTACATACAGTGCCAGTCAAAAGTTTGGGCACCCTGATTCATTCATAGGTTTTTCTGTATTTTGATAATCCATCCATTATCTGTAGCTGCTTGTCCTGTGCAGGGTCATGGGCAAACTGGAGCCTATCCCAGCTGACTATGGGCGAGAGGCAGGGTACACCCTGGACAAGTCACCAGATCATCACAGGGCTGACACATAGAGACAAACAACCATTTACATTCACACCTATGGTCAATTTAGGCCCTGTCCACACGGCAACGGATTCAGGTGAATCCGATAAAATTTTTTATCGTTTCGGCCTGGCGTCCACACGGCACCGGCGTTTTGGGTGCCCCAAAACGATATTTTTTGAGAATGGTTTCCAGAGTGGAAAAATCTGGCAACGGCGCCGTTGCGAAGTCGTCTGGATGAGTAGAACGGATTTGTTTACGATGACGTCAGAACCACATGACTAGAACAAGCAGCACTCACTCATTCACGCCGGGTAGAAGAAGGGGTTTATGCGCATGCGTCCTACTTCTTCTATTGTTCTGGTGTCTCCGATGGGACCGTCTTACAGCGCACGTAGAGGTGTGGCATGTGTATTGCATTGTTTTCAGCAAGCGTTGCATTGCCATACTGTATGTACCTGATATTTTACTGATCCGTTGCCCATGTGGACGCGATATTTTTTTTACCCGCTAAAAAAAAAAAAAACAACATCTCGTTGCCGTTGTCATGTGGATGTAGCCTTAGAGCTACCAATTAACCTGACCTGCATGTCTTTGGACTGTGTGGGAAACCGGAGCGCCAGGAGATGGGGAGAACATGCAAACTCCACACAGAAAGGCCCCCATCGACCACTGGGCTCAAACCCAGAACCTTCTTGCTATGAGGCGACAGTGCTAACCACTACACCACCACATGTGGAACAATGTGGTTTAAAAAAAAAAAAGGTTCATGTCTGAGATTCTTCAAAGTATCCAGCGTTTACCTTGGTGACACTTTGTACACTGTTGGCATTATCTTAACCGGCTTCATGAGGTAGTCACCTGGAATGCTTTTCAATTAACAGGTGCCTCGTCAAAAGTTAATTAGTGCAATTTCTTGCCTTCTTAATGCGTTTGACATCAAACAGTAAATAAAAATACAGTAAATAGCCCTATTCCAGAACTGTAATAATCTATATTAGGTCAAGAACCGCTCAACTAAGTAAAGAGAAACAACATTCATCCATCCATTATCTGTAGCCGCTTATCCTGTCCAACAGGGTCGCAGGCAAGCTGGAGCCTATCCCAGCTGACTATGGGCAAGAGGCAGGGTACACCCTGGACAAGTCACCAGGTCATCGCAGGGCCGACACACAACCATTCACACTCACTTTAGAGCCACCAATTAGCCTAACCTGCATGCCTTTGGGGGAAACCAGAGCACCTGGAGGAAACCCACACAGACACAGGGAGAACATGCAAACTCCACACAGAAAGGCCCTCGTCAGCCGTTGGGCTCGAACCCAGGACCTTCTTGCTGTGAGGCGACAGCGCTAACCACTACACCACCCCGAAACAACGTTCATCATTACTTTAATACATGAAGAGTCTTTTAATTAATAAAAAAAAGAAGAAAAACCATTGAATTAGAAGGCGTTTTAACTTTTGACTAGTACACACACACACACACACACAAAGGAATATAGGGTTACAGTGTAATATAATCATGACTGTCAATATTTTCATGCATTCTTATTTAAATATGTAATAAAAATACTGTACTTTCAAATCTAGTGTAATTTGGAATGACCAAAAAAAATAAATAATAATAACCCACCCACCCTGATTCTTTTTACATTTTCAAAAGTATATCCATTAAAACTTAGGGGAAAAAAAACTTGGCAAAGTCTAAAATACCAATGCATATCCTGGATCTGTCATCACATTTCAATTTCAGCTCATCAAATCTGTACTTTCATTGCTTACTTATGTTGCTGGATGAGCACACTGGCTTTAGTTCATATGAGTTCCCACTACAATTTCTACCAATGATAAATGATAACGCAGCGATTAACTGTGTACAAACTATGGCTTGAATACGGAGCTAGAATCCATCTTTTGTAACTACAACCCCTGAACGTCATTAAGCCGGTTCAAGCTGCAGCTCGAACACTTTCCTCTCAGTGCAGGTACGCCACGGAAATAAGATTCAAACCATAATTTAGACTTCAGTCGGACACGTTTTCAATGAGAGCAAAAAGACTGTGCGTCGGCTTCATTTGAACTTCAGGTCTTGTAAAAGAGCTTACTCTTTACAGAACAAATGTCTGAAAGAAACTCCACTCAAAACCCCAAAACACAGCTACTCTCATTTGCCTAAAGATGAGTGATTAACCCATTTACCTCTCTGAAGCAGCATGGTGTGAAAACAGCAAGTCAGTCAGAGTGGAAGACCGTGGTACAACAGTGCCATTCTGAGCAGGGCACAATGGTGCGAGTGTGCTGCACAGGTAGGCTCAATCAGCCCTTGTGCTACATGCTGATGTTTAGAGCGTTCTGTCAATATGAACATGTAGGTTGGCTTGCTTACCCCGAAACACCAAGGGGAAATGAAGCCTGGATGATTTCGTATGACTGCGTACTCATGCAAGCCTGCGTTTCTCTTGAGAAATCAACTAAATGACCGAGTGATAAGGTTTTTTTTTTTTTTAAACCAAGTTGAATGGATTTCCTTGAGTAGCAGTGAAAAAGCTTACAAATGTAACCAACATGGACAAAGGCTCCAGTTTTCTTTCAGCCTTCAGATTTTTTGCCCTCCTCTCTTGACTTTTCATTCATTCATTCTAAACTACATATAAATGCCTACATATGGATTAAAACGTGACAGAAGAACATGGCTGGGAAACTGTCGCTAAAATATAAGAAGAATTTATTAGTGTTAAAAAAAAAGATAGGATGCATGCAAATTCCTCTTCTGCAATAAATGGTTAGATAACTTGGTTTTCCTGAGGAAAGTATCTAGCCTTGACATATCTGCTAAACCCATGCACATGACCATTAAAGGAGAACTGAAGGCAAATTTCCTGTGATGACCTGGCGACTTGTCCAGGGTGTACCCCGCCTTTCGCCCGTACACTGTAAATGCAAATATTCAAATTAATTAGAAATGATTAGTGAATCAAACTTAGAAATCATCAACCTGTTGTCAACACTAATATTAAATAAATAACTGATAATTTCAAGTTGGAGAACACGCTTAACTTAGTGTACTCCACTTCAGTTAAATTAGAAAATATAATTTATTGTCCCAGAGTCCTTTGGGCGTTGTGTTTAGACATGCGCAGACCTGCCCCATCTACGCACGGTCTTTTCAGCACATGCACCAGGATTAACAAAAGTGGAACATGTTTCCAGAGCCTTAAATGATGCGTTGTTTAGCATTTAAAATAAATGTTAATTGCAAAGTAAATCCAATGTGTTCACCATTCATTTTGTTTGGGGGCTCATTACCTTGTATTGTGTGTTTTTTTTTTTTTTATTAAATTAGCATGTGTCCTATTGTCTTTCGCAAAACTCTTTGGTCAAGAAAATTAAAGTTAAATTGGCCTCAATATGAAGGATGAGTAAAACTAGAGAATTAAGCTTTCACAATTCATGAATATTAAGTTAAATTTATGAAAAAAGATATCTGAAAGCCATTGATTTGAGTACTGTAAACTTAAAATAAATAAGTTAATGTAATCAAAATTATATAAGATGAGTACTGCAAACTCACAATAAATAAGTTAATGTAATCAAACTAATCCAAGTTAATTTGAGTACTGCAAACTCACAAAAAATAAGTTAACCCAATCTAATTTATCTAAATCAACATAAATGACTTTTTTTGAGGCAACGACTTTGCATATTTTTTTTAAGTAAAGTCAACTTATTATATTTTACAGTGTAGTCAGCTGGGATAGGCTCCAGCTTGCCTGCGACCCTGTAGAAGGATAAAGCGGCTAGAGATAATGAGATGAGGGCAAATTTTTTATTATCAAAATTCTATTTCTCATTTTATTAAATATAGGAATGCATTTTTGATCGCGATTTTGTCACTGCTATAGCAAGTTATGAGTTTTTGAAATACGCTACGGTATGTAATATATCAGTCCATATGTCAAAGCAATGGCCGTAAACGAGATCCGTTGAGACCTGTGTGAGACATCGTAGGACGGAAGTAAAACGTACAGCGGAAATCAAAGCGACCAACATCTGTCAACATTGTCAAAAGACGCGCACGCCCTCTTTCGAATGCTGATGTAATCAAGCCAGAAGTTTTATTTGTTTTGATAACAATCAGGAAAGTTTGAAAAAAGTAGGCAGTAATCGTCATTTAAACTCGTTTTTGTGCAATATTTCGTTTGGAAAACAGTTTTCAAAATGGCGGCACTGGCACCTGGCTGACACTTCACGTTTCGAAGTCTCGCACAAGTCTCGTGAAGATCGCGTGGATAAGTGACGCCTGCTGTGGACCAAACGAACTAAATTCAACATGGCTAAAAACCGAATAGGCCAATAAGTCTCATCTCATTATCCCTAGCCGCTTTATCCCTTTTCTACAGGGTCACAGGCAAGCTGGAGCCTATCCCGGCTGACTACGGGCGAGAGGCGGGGTACACCCTGGACAAGTCGCCAGGTCATCACAGGGCTGACACATAGACAACCATTCACAGTCAATTTAGCGTCACCAGTTAACCTAAACTGCATGTCTTTGGGGGAAACCAGAGCACCCAGAGGAAACCCACACGGACAACATGCAAACTCCACACAGAAAGGCCCTCGCCGACCACCTTCTTGCTGTGAGGCGACAGCGCTAACCACTACACCACCGTGCCGCCAGGCTGATAAGTATAATATTTAATTGCAATTAGTTGCCAATACGAGTCACGATATAAGGTTACTAAAACCGAAAACATAATTGAATAACACGTTAATTAAGAAATAAAGCAAGTTTAAAAATTACTTCAGTTCTCCTTTAAAAGCATCGCATGTATATTATAAACTTTAGCTGTTTGTTTAAAAAACAACAACAACAAAACAATACACTGAATATTGGGGATACCCATATTCTGTACTCGTGAAGCCATGGCCTAATGGTTCGAGAAGCAGCTTTGGGACCAAAACGGTTGCTGGTTTGACTCCTTGGACCAGCAGGAATGGCTGAAGTGCCTTTGAGCAAGGCACCTAACCCCAGGCTGCTCTGGGTATGTTATACGTCGTTAAGAGTGTCTGCTAAATACCTGTAATGTAATATTAAATGGTGGTCTAATTTACATTATACCACAGTGCTTTTGATTTCTTAAACCTGACTGGTCACAAATCTTAATTCATTTCCAACTAGGACACTCGGTAGTGTGCATGCCTCCACCACGCCACATGTTAGCATCAAAATCACTTGAACCTAGGATAAAACTAAAGTTGAATGTACTAAAGTCAAAGTCCCTTCCATGCCAGAATCCGGTCTTCCCAGGTAGTCTCCTTTCCCAGTACTAACCAGCTCTTTTAAGGCACATGAATGTGGCACTGATCTCCATTTCCATAGCCCTCGGTCTCTCACCTGTACAGTTAGGTTTACAGTGGAGGGCTAGTCCTCTGGTAACCATGAGAGTTTGACTTCCCTGCTCGCATCTGTATTGCAGCATGCCTTGCCAGATGGCAGTAGGTACCACTTTTATGATGGCCTTTGGTATGACCTGACCACGAGTAGAACTCGTGATCTCCCAATCGAGAGGCGGACATGCTAACCACTAAGCCAGCTTGCGGTGTATATACTAAAGGATAATGTTAAATCCTTGAGCCGCAGACATATCCGGATTTGCATCAAGATAATCAATTGTTCCTTGGCCCATGACTCACTTTTCCATTGGGAACAGAAACAAAAACAACCTTTTCCAACAAAGTTGGCTGAGGTAATAATAGCATCTCTGATTATAAATGCTAAATTTCAATGACTGTGTTTTTCTAATACTGAATAAGCTCATTCAGAGGGACTCGTATGGCAAATGCTCCACTAAGCCCAAGCTGGGCACTCCAATATGTAGCTTAAAAACATCTATAAGGAGGAAAAGTAGTTAATTTCACATTTATGGAAGGAGTCTCCAGTTTCAGCGCTTTATAACAATGAGTAAGTTTTCCACCACAGGAAAGTCTTCAGGACAGAACGCTTTGTACTTTCTGGTTTCTTGGTAAAAGGACATGCTGCTTTGGGTTGTTGTTGTTGTTTTTTTTTGCTTATAGCTACTATAACTTGCATGATAGCAGCAACCAACTCATTTCCTGTACAGACCACAACATTAAATGTAAATCTCAAATGGTTAAAAAGCTTGACGTGTCACATCAGGCCTCGTCACACCACCTGGTTCTGGATATTGTCCCAGGACAGAATTCCTCATTATATTTTATTCCTTATTTCTCAAACCATTATGCAGAAACTAACCAAAACCATCCTTAGGACAAACTTTAGATTAATATCACTCAGATGTGGAAATCAGAGTACGCGCGCGCGCACACACACACACACACACACTTTTTAACCCCTTCAACTTGTTGCCAGCTATATTCTCCAATTCCAGCAGAAGACAAAAAGCAGACCGTAGCCAAAAATCACAGGCCGCCAGTTGGCAGAGCTGTTTAACACGACGTCCAAACCTTCCTTCCCTTTAAAGTCAAGGATGGGATAGAAAAACCACAAGTGGCTTAGCATTACTCCCTGAGATTCAACATCTGCCCCCTCTATTCAGCCTAAACACATGAGCTACTTTCCAACAAGGCTGCAGTTTCAATCTCAATTGAAGTAAATTCCCTCCCAATGTGCCATGCCGGAGAAGTGAATTAAGCAGAATCTCTCCTTATAATATAATTTCTCAAACAGCATCCATCATGCTTTCACCAGCTAACAGGGCTGTCGTTGAGAGAGGGGTCAGTGTAATTAAGCGCATCAGTCTGAAATATTAATCAAAGCTTGGGCACTTGTTAAGCACCATGTTAAAGAGAGATGACATCTGGTCATTAGTTATCCAGGGTTAACACAGAGGTGTAAATGAATATTACTAAATAAATAATATGATTAATATAGAATATGACGCATGTCTCAGATTAAAGACACTGATATTGAAAATTGTTTGAGGCTGATTAAAATACATAAACTCTGAATAAGCGGTGAGAACTTTCCTGGGGTGTCTCATCTCATCTCATTATCTCTAGCCGCTTTATCCTTCTACAGGGTCACAGGCAAGCTGGAGCCTATCCCAGCTGACTACGGGCGAAAGGCGGGGTACACCCTGGACAAGTCGCCAGGTCATCACAGGGCTGACACATAGACACAGACAACCATTCACACTCACATTCACACCTACGGTCAATTTAGAGTCACCAGTTAACCTAACCTGCATGTCTTTGGACTGTGGGGGAAACCGGAGCACCCGGAGGAAACCCACGCGGACACGGGGAGAACATGCAAACTCTGCACAGAAAGGCCCTCGCCGGCCACGGGGCTCAAACCCGGACCTTCTTGCTGTGAGGCGACAGCGCTAACCACTACACCACCGTGCCGCCTTCCTGGGGTGTATGGGTGCATTTAATGGAGTTGGTGGTTATTCGTTTTGCTCAGAGACCAACCCTGATGATACACCTGCTGTTAGTCGCACCCTTTGGGGTAAAATTCATATCCAAATTCACAATGCAGGGGCTAACCATACGTGTCTGATAACCAGCTGCCTTCTAACTGATTTGATTTGCTATATGATTGTCAAGTGTGAGGCAGAGATTTATTTAAAAAAAGTCCGGCTACATTTCAGCCCACATCTGGACGATACTGTTTCTCATCACTGCCTGATCAACACCTCGTTTCACTTTTATTAGTTGCTAAGAACTACAGGAAGTCACTCAAGTGCTATTCCCTTGCGAGTGATCTGAAAGAGTGCAGTGTGTGTGCGTTTCACTGCTTGTGCGAAATGTTCAAAGGTGTTGGTGGCTTTCAATGTTTATGACGCACCTGTGGTTTGGTCTTTGCACCCATGAATAATGATGTATACAAGCCAAAGGCCACAGAAGTATGGAATTATTTTTGGAACTTCAGGAAGGGAATTAATGAACTGTTAATATCCCGTTTTATTATTAATGAGCTGTTTGTAGACCTTTGAATCTCAGTCGTTTGACGCAAAGATATTTACACTTGGAAGGAAAAGCCTTTTTTGCAGTTCCAATGGACGCTCCAACTCATCATGATGAATAACGTGTTGCTCAAGTTCTCCAGATTCAAAATGGTAGAGAAAAACTAAAAAACTGTGTAGGGCAGTACATGCCCACATCTAGAGTCTATAATCCCTGTACTAGAGCCAGGTCATAAAAATGTCATCTGTAATTTAATTTCAATTATTTTACTTATGTTACAGTGGTGGAAAATCATCATCATTATCATCTATTATCAAAGTGGTTTATAATACTCATTATTAGTTATGATAGTCTTAAGTATAATTGGCTGGTCAAGTGAAAGAAACATGTTTAAACCACAACTTGATTTGAATAAAACTAGAAAAGATGATGCATAAAGTTTATTGACTTTTTTTTTACGCAGTTTCAGGTTCTGGAATACAACTAACAGCTCCAACAGATATCTAAAGAGTACAGTATATTTGTCTTATGTGCTTATTACTTGAATAACTGGGGAAAACCATGGCCTAATGGTCAGAGGAGCAGCTTTGGGACTAAAAGATTGCCAGTTTGATTCCCTGAACCAGCAGAAATAGCTGAATTGCCCTTGAGCAAGGCACCTAACCTCCAACTGCTGCTCTAGGTATGTTGTATGTTGCTGTGGATAAGAGTTTCGGCTAAATGCTATTAATCTAAGTGGATTTCATTAATAAATAAATCTGCCCTGTGATCATAACTCACATTTTTGGCAGGGGTTCCATGCCTGCAAAAACTTACAGAACCCCTAAGATACAGTGCCTTACAAAAGTATTCATCCCCCTTGATGTTTGTCCTGTTTTGTTGCATTACAAGCTGGAATTAAAATGGATTTCTGAAGGGTCAGCACCATTTGATTTACACAACATGCCTACCACTTTAAAGGTGCACTTTTTTTTTTTTTTATTGTGACAAACAATAATTAAGATGAAAAAACAGAAATCTTGAATGTGCATAAGTATTCACCCACCTTCGTATCTCATCTCATTATCTCTAGCTGCTTTATCCTTCCACAGGGTCGCAGGCAAGCTGGAGCCTATCCCAGCTGACTACGGGTGAAAGGTGGGGTACACCCTGGACAAGTCGCCAGGTCATCACAGGGCTGACACATAGACACAGACAACCATTCACACTCACATTCACACCTATGGTCAATTTAGAGTCACCAGTTAACCTAACCTGCATGTCTTTGGACTGTGGGGGAAACAGAAGCACCTGGAGGAAACCCACGTGGACACAGGGAGAACATGCAAACTCTGCACAGAAAGGCCCTCGCTGGCCATGGGGCTCAAACCCGGACCTTCTTGCTGTGAGGCGACAGCGCTAACCACTACACCACCGTGCCGTCCCCCACCTTCGTATGAAACCCCTAAATAAGAGCTGGTCCAACCAATTCACTTCATAAGTCGCATAATTAGTTGATTAAGATCCACCTGTGTGCAATCAAAGTGTCACATGATCTGTCACATGATGTCTGTATAAATCAACCTGTTCTGGAAGAACCCTGACTCTGGAACACAACTAAACAAGCAACATGAAAACCGAGGAGAACTCCATACAGGTCAAAGACAAAGTTGTGGAGAAGTATAGACCGGGGTTGGGTCATAAAAAATATCCCAAACTTTGAAAATCCCAGGGAGCACCATTAAATCCGTTATAGCAAAATGGAAAGAATATAGCAAGCAACATGAAAACTAAAGACCACTCCAAACAGGTCAAAGACATAGTTATGGAGAAGTATAAATCAGGGTTGGGTTATAAAAAATTTCCCAAACTTTGAATATCCCAGAGAGCACCATTAAATCCATTATAGCAAAATGGAAAGAACATGGCACCACTACAAACCTGACAAGAGAAGGCCGCCCACCAAAACTCACAGACCGGGCAAGGAGGGCATTAATCAGCGATGCAACAAAGACGCCAAAGATAACACTGAAGGAGCTGCAAAGATCCACAGTGGAGATGGGAGTATCTGTCCATAGGACCACTTTAAGCTGTACACCCCACAGAGTGGGGCATTATGGAAGAGTGGCCAGAAAAAGAAAAAAAAATCACGTTTGGAGTTTGCCCAACAGCATGTGGCAGACTCCACAAACACATGGAAGAAATTTCTCTGGTCAATTGAGACAAAAATTGAACTTTTTGGCCATCATGGGAAATGCCATGTGTGGTGCAAACCCAACACCCTGAGAACACCATTCCTACAGTGAAGCATGGTGGTGGCAGCATCATGCTGTGGGGATGTTTTTCATCTGCAGGGACAGGAAAGCTGGTCAGGACTGAAGGAAAGATGGATGGAACTAAATACAGGGCAATTCTGGAGGAAAACCTGTTCGAGTTGGCCAGAGGTTTGAGACTGGGACGAAGGTTTGCATTCCAGCAGGACAATGACCCTAAACATACTGCTAAAGCTACACTGGAGTGGTTTAAAGGACCAAGACATTTAAATGTCTTGGAATGGCCTAGTCAAAGCTCAGACCTCAATCCAATTGAGAATCTGTGGCATAACTTGAAGATTGCTGTACACCAAAGCAACCCATCTAACTTGAAGGAGCTGGAGCAGTTTTGCCATGAGGAATGGGCAAAAACCCCAGTGGCTAGATGTGCTAAGCTAATAGAGACATACCCCAAGAGACTTGCAGCTGTAATTGTAGCAAAAGGTGGCTCTATAAAGTATTGACTTTGGGGAGGTGAATACTTATGTA
Source organism: Neoarius graeffei (assembly GCF_027579695.1). Lineage (NCBI taxonomy): Eukaryota > Metazoa > Chordata > Actinopteri > Siluriformes > Ariidae > Neoarius > Neoarius graeffei. The sequence goes on from NC_083595.1 coordinate 33,899,733, forward strand.
GGCTTCAGATTTCTGTTTTTTTCATCTTAATTCTTGTTTGTGTCGCAATAAAAAAAAGCAATGTGCACCTTTAAAGTGGTAGGCATGTTGTGTAAATCAAATGGTGCTAACCCCTCAAAAATCCATTTTAATTCCAGCCTGTAATGCAGCAGAACAGGACAAACACCAAGGGGGATGAATACTTTCGCAAGGCACTGTATGACTAGTGCAAAATTAGTCTCAGGGCTTTGAGCTCTCTCTTTAGGTCAGTCTAGAAAGCTCATTGGGACAAGGTGAGGGTCACGTAGGACACCTGCCAGACGCAATACATCAAAATATCCACCAAGCAGCCAAGTTACTATAAACACAGACACGTCTTATAATGAACATGTGACCGAGTCCTGTTCAGTGAATACATAAACATAAAAAAAATTGTCACTTCTATAAACTTTAAGCCAATATTTAGGCTCCAGCACACCTCTCCAGACCAGGTGGTATTTGTTTCCAGGCCAGTACACCGAGAGGTGAGAAAGGTCAGTGGCAGGAAGATCTGCTGACACTGCAAACTGCCTCTTCCTCCCCCTGCTCAGTCTGAAACTTTTGCCTCGGTCAGATGGGAGAGGATATGAATAAAGCCTTGTACAGTGGCTTTACAAAAAAAAAAAGTCTGAGCATAATGATAATAGCTGTAATGTTCAAGCTGCTAAATACTCACTAATCCAACTAACTGGAGCTTATTAGAACATTATTTTGGGCATTTTTGGAGCCACCCGCTTAAGTTTAAATGGTCTTCAAAGAAAAATGCGTACATTTGGTCCCTAACTGCCCGTGCTTTGGAAATGGTCCAATTCCTTTGGTTTGTAGTGAAGTTCAAAGAAACTGGACTGTATCGCAGAACACTTTATAAGCGTAATTAAGCAGGGCTGATTATTGTAAGGCTTAACACGCCGACCAAACTCTGGTTCCCACCACTGAGCCAGTCAGACCAATGGGGCCACCTCACCTGGATCCCTTAATTTTCCCCACTCTTTTGCAAATATCCAGTCAGCCATTCCTGTCAAGCTCACTGTTTAGTCCAGAGGATAACAACTTCCTTTTAGTCATAGTTCTAAAACAGCTAGAGCCTAGCCGCAGCGCTCACTTACTCACTCTGGGTTTCTACTTGACATTGCTGATATCATCTGCACTCGAGTTTCTGGTGTGGTCTTGTCACGGTTATGATTGTTAATGAACTCTTCCTACAATTAGATGATGTGGAGACACTGATTTTGTCCCTTTTACGCCAAAAAGACTTCCCAGCCTTCTCTCCACAGCATACAGACCCAACTGATTTACATCTAGAAATGTTATGCAGTAGAGAAATTAAACCTGATTAATGAGGTAAACAGACAGTTCTTCGCTTTCAGCGGTTTTAAGAAATACCGTAAGTAAAGCCTCGCCCTTGGTCAGTCCTCCTAGTTTGAGGGAAATCCTTGTTTTGATATTCATATTTGTCATGCTTCCAGTTTTTTGGTGCGTTAATACAGTTTCAGCTGAAACCCATCATAACTTCACAGACTTACCCAAGCCGTGCATTAAATCTGTACGGTTCCAGTGAAAAGATCTAATCAATTCTAGCTCTCAAACACTCAAAGTGCAAAACCACCAAACTGAAACTGCTGAACCGACACCTGGACTGGCCAAGATTAGCTCAAGGTTTACTGATAAGAGTGGAAGTCATTAATGGAAAAATACTGAATGGAAGTGTAAGAACTGCAAGTCTATAATTGAGCAGATAATCTTTCTGACCTTCCATTTGTTATTATGGATATTTACTGCTCTAATAATTTAATATACGATTTGGCAAAAAAAAAAAAAAAAGGCATACAGATAAACTACTACGAGTTTCTCTTCTCCAAAGAATTTCTGAATGAACAAGATGGTAGAAAAATCTCACGCACTAGAAAATAGGGCCACTCTGTTCCAGGAGTTGAGGAGGGTCAGTTTGGTCTTAAAGACTTCCAGATGTGGGCCTGCTCAGTGTTTGTGAGAGCTGCTTTTGTATGGAAGTGAGTGTGCCAACCGTAAGCCTGCATGTCTCAATCTGTTCTCCATAAGTAGTTCTGGCTCCACTCCCCCAGCCACTAATCAAGCACAAACACCAACAATTGATAAGTTTATATTTTTACCACACATATGGACAACATGTGAAAGACAAACACATTACGGGTGTGAAGACAGATGTTTAAGTACTCGCTCATTTACGGATTCATGGCCTTTAACAGATTCTCAAGTAATCAAGAAGAAGCCACTTGATATTTTGCTTTAAAAACAGTATAGATATCAGTGGTGAACTGTTACTATTAGAGCTGGGACTTGAGCTCAGCCAAAACTTAGCCAGACACCAAAAAAGCAACAGGGCAAAGGATTTTGCAAGGGATTAGTGGCAGGCTGCCAGGTCGCTCCGTTGTGTGTAGTTGCCGATGTTGATTTTAAAAGTAACTAAATAAATTACAGAGGGAAATAAATACTTAAGTCTGAGTGAAAAATACTGTCGTGAGTGTGCGTGGAAGAAGAGTCTGGAGACAGAAATCTTAGTTTCTCGGTCGTTAGCCTGTGCTACTTGCTGTCGATAACACTGGCTTGACTGCTTTATTAGCATTCGCTAGCACTACTGATGAACGGTACACCGGCTGGAAGGTGACTTGACTGCCACACTAACAGCGCCAGCTTGTGGTTGAGCTCGCGTTGGCCTTTGAAAAGGCTGAAAGCAATAAATTTTTGGTCCCTCCCACTACAAATCAAAATCTGATTGATTAATTCATCTGTCACTTCCTACATAAACATACACGGCCATGGCCTTCTGTCCCGGCAATGAAGTCCTAACCAATGAGTGAGCCAGCTCTAAACTCTTCTCAGCCTAGAGACAACAAACAAACAAACAAACAAAAAATCTCACTGGATAACTCCATTTTAAATGTTTCCAGGACAGTAACCCTTTCATTTCTGAAGCTAATTTGATAGAAAAGGAGGCCAAATTAGAATAAGGAGAGAATAATTCTGAAAGAAATTAAAGAATGAACGCGATTAAATAGAACCTTTGAAATATTGAGCTTCACCTGTGGAAAAAAAAATGAATGATGAAGAGAACGTCTGGGAACATTTTTGCCCAAACAACCGGTCATATTCAATCACACTGAGAGCAAGGGTGTGTATCCATCCATCCATTATCTGTAGCCGCTTATCCTGTTCTACAGGGTTGCAGGCAAGCTGGAGCCTATCCCAGCTGACTATGGGCGAGAGGTGGGGTACACCCTGGACAAGTCACTAGATCATCACAGGGCTGACACAGAGACAAACAACCATTCACACCTACGGTCAATTTAGAGCCACCAATTAACCTAACCTGCATGCTTTTGGACTGTGGGGGAAACCAGAGACACGGGGAGAACATGCAAACTCCACACAGAAAGGCCCTCGCCGGCCGCTGGGCTCGGACCCAGGACCTTCTTGCTGTGAGGTGACAGTGCTAACCACTACACCACCGTGCCGCCCCCCAAGTGTGTGTGTGTGTGTGTGTGTGTGTGATTCATCTCATCTCATCTCATCTCATTATCTTTAGCCACTTTATCCTGTTCTACAGGGTCGCAGGCAAGCTGGAGCCTATCCCAGCTGACTACGGGCGAAAGGCGGGGTACACCCTGGACAAGTCGCCAGGTCATCACAGGGCTGACACATAGACACAGACAACCATTCACACTCACATTCACACCTACGGTCAATTTAGAGTCACCAGTTAACCTAACCTGCATGTCTTTGGACTGTGGGGGAAACCGGAGCACCCGGAGGAAACCCACGCAGACACGGGGAGAACATGCAAACTCCACACAGAAAGGCCCTCGTCGGCCACGGGGCTCGAAGCCGGACCTTCTTGCTGTGAGGCGTATTATGAGGCAGTATTAACCACTACACCACCGTGCCGCCCCCCAAGTGTGTGTGTGTGTGTGAGTGATTCAATTAGGCAAAAAATAAAATAAAAATTCTCCTTGGAGGCTCTTCAAAACTACATTCAAGTCACTCAGACCTGGAAGTACTTATTAACGCTTTTCACAACCAGTGCAGGGCGGCACGGTGGTGTAGTGGTTAGCGCTGTCGCCTCACAGCAAGAAGGTCCTGGGTTCGAGCCCCGGGGCCGGCGAGGGCCTTTCTGTGTGGAGTTTGCATGTTCTCCCCGTGTCCGCGTGGGTTTCCTCCGGGTGCTCCGATTTCCCCCACAGTCCAAAGACATGCAGGTTAGGTTAACTGGTGACTCTAAATTGACCGTAGGTGTGAGTGTGAATGGTTGTCTGTGTCTATGTGTCAGCCCTGTGATGACCTGGCGACTTGTCCAGGGTGTACCCCGCCTTTCGCCCGTAGTCAGCTGGGATAGGCTCCAGCTTGCCTGCGACCCTGTAGAACAGGGGTGTCAAACCTGATCCATAAAGGGCCTTGTGGCTGCAGGTTTTCATTTCAGCCATGCAGCAGCACACCTGATTTGGCTCATTCAATCAACTGAACTGTCTTCACACAGTCAAATACTTGCAGCCACACCCACCCTTGATTAAAGGGTGGGTGTGTCAGTTGATTAAATAAGCCAAATCAGGGTGCTGCTGCATGGCTGGAATGAAAACCTGCAGCCACACGGCCCTTTATGGATCAGGTTTGACACCCCTGCTGTAGAAGGATAAAGCGGCTAGAGATAATGAGATGAGATGAGACAACCAGTGCAATAACACGGAAGAAGCAATATACTCCATTACAGGCACCACATTTTACAACAGTAACACATCCACATAATCAGCCCGGGTCGCTCTCCTGAACCATTTTGCATCATGTTTACTATGATGCAGAGCCAGACTGTCACAGACCCAGTCCAAATGTTGATTCGACCCAGAGCAGAGAGAGAAAACAGTACGATAGCTTTTCACTTCTGGCCTCTTTCATTCACAGATTTTTGCTTACTTTGCCAGCAGTGTACAGCTTGGCACAGAAAACACAGGGCAGAACAATGGGCCTTTGTGTACTCGTTCCCTGTTCGATGACTGTTTGAATGTAAGATGCAAGTTTACTAACTGTAGCCCATCTGTTGCTGTGTCGGCCCCCTCTACCCTGTCTGTCAGTGGAAAGAGACCACCATGAGACCACAACTGACAGGATATTATTTAACTGAGTATTTTCAGCACATCAGTGACAATGATGACAATAAGAGTGGCAGCTGGTCGTGGCATTGTGTGCCATTCAGTCAACCATAATACAGGTTAGTTACAGAAGTCCTATGGTCAGAAAACGACGAGTGTTCCATCATCCATTATCTGTAGCCGCTTATCCTGTTCTACAGGGTTGCAGGCAAGCTGGAGCCTATCCCAGCTGACTATGGGTGAAAGGCGGGGTACACCCTGGACAAGTTGCCAGGTTATCGCAGGGCTGACACACAACAATTCACATTCACGGTCAATTTAGAGCCACCAATTAGTCTAACCTGCATGTCTTTGGAATGTGAGGGAAAACGGAGACATGGGGAGAACATGCAAACTCCACACAGAAAGGCCACTGGGCTCGAACCCAGGACCTTCTTGCTTATGAGGCGACAGTGCTGCCCAGTGTTCCATCATATACTCCTGATAAGACTGCTGATTGTATGACTTACAATCTAAATTTCATTACATGAAACATGCCCGGGGCGGCACGGTGGTGTAGTGGTTAGCGCTGTCGCCTCACAGCAAGAAGGTCCGGGTTCGAGCCCCGTGGCCAGCGAGGGCCTTTCTGTGCAGAGTTTGCGTGTTCTCCCCGTGTCCGCGTGGGTTTCCTCCGGGTGCTCCGGTTTCCCCCACAGTCCAAAGACATGCAGGTTAGGTTAATTGGTGACTCTAAATTGACCGTAGGTGTGAGTGTGAATGGTTGTCTGTGTCTATGCGTCAGCCCTGTGATGACCCGGCGACTTGTCCAGGGTGTACCCCGCCTTTCGCCCGTAGTCAGCTGGGATAGGCTCCAGCTTGCCTGTGACCCTGTAGAAGGTTAAAGCGGCTAGAGATAATGAGATGAGATGAGTCCTTAATTTAACTCTTGTGAAATTGTACTGGTCAACTGTTACATTTTTAATATAAACTCTTTGGTGCATAAACAAAACTAAGTCTTGTTTCTATTTGTTGTTGAGTTCTGCAACTTTTAAGCTGGACAAAAAGAAAACCTGAGCAATTTTGCTTTCATTTGCACGCACTGTCGCAAATGAGAGTCAGCAACAAACTTCCCTTACGAAAATTAACCATGGTTTTACTATGAAAACTAACCATGGTTTTACCATGGTTTATAGTTATTCATGGTTTTTTGGGTAACCATGAAAACCATGGTGCATTTTACCTCAATGTTCACTTAAATTTTTAGGTTCTAAGTAAATGTTAATGTATCTGGGCTGTTAATCGAGATCCTTCTCTACAGCATTGACTGTTGGACGAAAGCATGGTAATACTACAGTTAGTGCATCCTCTTAAAAACCATACTATCCCTTTTTAAACTTATTTCGTGGTTACTATGACCTATTACACATACAACTATGATGCTACCACAGCTACTGCAGTACTATGGATAAACCACAGTAATGCTATGGTTGGTTCATAGTACTTAGAATAACCATGAGATACCATAGTAGAACCACGGTTACTACCATGGATGAACCATAGTAATACTATGGTTGGTTCATAGTACTTAGAATCACCATGAAATACCATAGTAGAACCACGGTTACTACCATGGATGAACCATAGTAATGCTATAGTTGGTTCATAGTACTTAGAATAACCATGAGATACCATAGTAGAACCACGGTTACTACCATGGATGAACCATAGTAATACTATGGTTGGTTCATAGTACTTAGAATAACCATGAAATACCATAGTAGAACCATGGTTACTACCATGGATGAACCATAGTAATGCTATGGTTGGTTCATAGTACTTAGAATAACCATGAAATACCATAGTAGAACCACGGTTACTACCATGGATGAACCATAGTAATGCTATGGTTGGTTCATAGTACTTAGAATCACCATGAAATACCATAGTAGAACCATGGTTACTACCATGGATGAACCATAGTAATGCTATGGTTGGTTCATAGTACTTTGAATCACCATGAAATACCATAGTAGAACCACGGTTACTACCATGGATGAACCATAGTAATGCTATGGTTGGTTCATAGTACTTTGAATCACCATGAAATACCATAGTAGAACCATGGTTACTACCATGGATGAACCATAGTAATGCTATGGTTGGTTCATAGTACTTAGAATCACCATGAAATACCATAGTAGAACCACGGTTACTACCATGGATGAACCATAGTAATGCTATGGTTGGTTCATAGTACTTAGAATAACCATGAGATACCATGGTAGAATCATGGTTACTACATAAAAACCATGGTAAAACCATAGTAAACCATGGTAGATTTTCACAAACACACACACACACACACACACACACTTCAAACCAGCTTTGAAAGTGTGAATGTTACAATGTGTTATTTATGGCGCTGTTCCGCCTCACCGTTGGCGTTTTTCCCGCAGATCAGATGCTCATAGCTCTGCAGGAGCCCGTAGAGCTCGGGGTCGCTGTTCACTGCTGCTTCCAGAGCGTCTGCGGGCCCCGGGCCCCCGGGTTTCCCCGCGTCACTCAGCACCCTGGCACCGACCTCCTCCATCAGAGTCTCCATGCACGAGGCCAGGCAGATGGCCGCGTGCTCGTGGACGCGCACCGACACCCGAGTGTCCACCATCCAGCGGAAGAAGCGACCCACGGACAGGATGAGGCCGCAGCGCGAGGACTTGCTCCTGCGCAGCACTTCTCCCGCGCTCATGCTGTACAGGGACATGGCGCGCGCTGCAGCCGAGACGCACGCGTCGGCGAGCGGCCAGCTGAGCACGAGCCGCGCGGCGCTCTGCACTTCGTAGCGCGTGCACCTGCAGCGCAGCACGCTCAGCCTCTGCGCCTCGCGCGCCACGCGCAACAGCGGCCGGCGCAGCAGCGTGGATACAGCGCGGACGAGCTCGCGCGGAAAAGGCGACGGCTCGCGCTCTCCACAGACTTTACGCAGCACGCGGTCCACCGCGTCATCCGTCCAGGGGAATTCTTCGAGGTCTGGCAATCGCGGGCATCTCGAGATGATGTCCTCCGGGTCTTCCGGTACTGTGTTCACGGAGTCCCAGCTGTCGTTGCGGCTGTTGGTGGAGGCGGAGCGGCGGCACCGGGTTGCCCGGTAAGCAGCGGAGGTGAGCTGAGAGTTGGACTTGGAGGATGAGAGGCTGAGGGAGCGGTACGAGTCTCCCGCACCGTATCCCGAATCTAAAGTCAAATCCTCCAAAGTCTTCAGGTTAACACTGCTTAATGCGGCCATTCCGGTTGGATGGACAGATGTTCCCGTTGCGCTCCTGAAACAGCGGCACTGATCGTGTACTAGCGGCGGAGTTCATGCGGATCCATCTGCTTTCCGTCATACAGCTTGTGCACGCGCTACCAGCTGGAGGGTTTTTAGGGAGATTCGAACTGAAGTAACAGCTGAAAAGTTTGTGACCTACCTACAAATCAGCTGAGGGCTTATCCCAGCCAATCAACAGACACCTTTCTCCCAGCCAATCAACAGACACCTTTCTCCCAGCCAATCAGAAGACACCTTTCTCCCAGCCAATCAACAGACACTCACTCAGCCAATCAGCAGACACCTTTCTCTCAGCCAATCAACAGACATCTTTCTCCCAGCCAATCAACAGACACCTTTCTCCCAGCCAATCAATAGACACCTTTCACTCAGCCAATCAGCAGACACCTTTCTCCCAGCCAATCAGAAGACACCTTTCTCCCAGCCAATCAGAAGACACCTTTCTTCCAGCCAATCAATAGACATCTTTCTCCCAGCCAATCAGCAGACATCTTTCTCTCAGCCAATCAGAAGACACCTTCCTCCCAGCCAATCAGCAGACACCTTTCTCCCAGCCAATCAGAAGACACCTTTCTCCCAGCCAATCAGCAGACATCTTTCTCTCAGCCAATCAGAAGACACCTTTCTCCCAGCTAATCAGAAGACTCCTTTCACTCAGCCAATCAGCAGACACCTTTCTCCCAGCCAATCAGAAGACACTTTTCTCCCAGCCAATCAGCAGACACCTTTCTCCCAGCCAATCAGAAGACTCCTTTCTCCCAGCCAATCAGAAGACACTTTTCTCCCAGCCAATCAGCAGACACCTTTCTCCCAGCCAATCAGCAGACACCTTTCTCTCAGCCAATCAGCAGACACCTTTCTCCCAGCCAATCAGAAGACACTTTTCTCCCAGCCAATCAATAGACACCTTTCTCCCAGCCAATCAGCAGATGTCTTTCTCCCAGCCAATCAGACACAAACAACCAAGGAAACTCTCCAATCTTTGCGTCAGAAAACCAACTTACCTTACATATTAACATCCATTTTAATTCTTATAATAGCTGTTCATTCTTGGAAAAATAAAACCCATATCCTCAACCGGACACCTTTTTACCTTTAATGCATGTTTTTATCTGGAAATGTGCCTTTAGAAAAGTGAAACTCTGAAGCGTCACTCTAAAAGGTTAAACCTTTTTAAAGGTACACTGTATCTACATTTACAGATGAAAAATATGGAGAAAAGCTATCTCTATATTACTATATCTGGAGTATACTACTCCAGAGACTAGGAACGAGAGTGTGGGCAACATCTGAACTTTGATCTGATACATGTAACATCAACCTTTTTAATTTTTTCCCAAGAAAATATTTTACACAATTTAAATGTGTGTGTGTGTGTGTGTGTGTGTGTGTGTGTGTGGTGGGGGGGGGACTTTTGGTGTGTGAACGTGACTATATAATTAAAAAAAAAATCACCCATTAGCTTGAAGATGTGAAGTTTATCGTCCTGTGTCGAAAAAATTTTCATATGAAATACATCGCGGATATGAATGACATTTTTAAATAATATTGGCTGGCATAGAGTGGTATATCAGATATCTTCCATTCAGCTTGCATAACCCTGTAAAACCCAGACACTGGAAAAAAATGACCAAAAATTTTTTGTATGAGTCAAAGACAAGTTTAATATCATGCTAGCTGAATGGAATACATCTGATATCTCATCTCATTATCTCTAGCCGCTTTATCCTTCTACAGGGTCGCAGGCAAGCTGGAGCCTATCCCAGCTGACTATGGGCGAAAGGCGGGGTACACCCTGGACAAGTCGCCAGGTCATCACAGGGCTGACACATAGACACAGACAACCATTCACACTCACATTCACACCTACGGTCAATTTAGAGTCACCAGTTAACCTAACCTGCATGTCTTTGGACTGTGGGGGAAACCGGAGCACCCGGAGGAAACCCACGCGGACACGGGGAGAACATGCAAACTCCACACAGAAAGGCCCTCGCCGGCCACGGGGCTCGAACCTGGACCTTCTTGCTGTGAGGCGACAGTGCTAACCACTACACCACCGTGCCGCCACCATAATAAACTATATATACAAAAGAAAACAAAATCAACAAAAAAGAAAACATACCAACATACCAAGACATACCAACATGGTATATTATGGACCAAATCAAATCATATATACAAATACTTATGTTATGCATATATACACACATACAATACATATATACAGTACATATTGTACGTATACACATACCTATAACTATACACATCCATACGTACACAGACACCCATATCATAATTATGCATATTATGCTTATATATTATATACATTTATGCATATATATATATATATATATATATATATATATATATATATATATATATACACAAAAAAACCTCACTTTTTATATAATATATCCGTATGTACCCATACCCACATACAGTATATACACTTATATTATCAATAGCATGTTATTGTAATTCCTCCTCCATATACCTCATAAAGATCTGTTCCTTATACCTTTTTTTGAACTGGTTTATAGTTGTACATTTCATGAACTCCACATTCAAACTGTTCCATAGCTTTACTCCACAAATAGAAATACTGAACATTTTTTAACTTTGTCCTAGCACTGCGAATTTTACATTTCAATTTCCCCCTAAAATTATAGCCCCCCTCTCTATCTGAGAACATTATTTGGATATTCCTTGGTACTTTATAATTCCTTACTTTGTACATTACTAAGGCAGTTTTATATTCTATTATATCCCTGAATTTTAAACATTTTGAATTTAAGAATAGTGAATTAGTATGATCTCGGTAACCAGCACTATGAATTATTCTGATAGCTCTTTTTTGAAGTATAGTTATTGCATGAAGTGAACATTTATACGTATTTCCCCACACCAATGAGCAGTAATTTAAGTACGGTAAAACCAGGGAACAGTAAAGAATGCAGAGTGAATTATAGTCCAGGACGTGCTTAGCTTTACTCAACACAGATATGCTTCTTGATAGTTTCATTAGTATGTATTTTACATGTGATTTCCAATTAATTCTATCATCTATTATTACCCTAAGAAATTTATTATTAGAAACCCTTTCAATATCAACACCAGCTACCTGTACATTTATTGCCCTATTTATTTTATAATTATTAAATAACATGATTTTTGTTTTAGACAGATTTAATGATAATTTATTTTGATCAAACCAACTTTTTAACCTACGCAATTCTGAACAGATTATGTTTTCTAACTCATGTAAATTTGTTCCAGAACAAAACATATTTGTGTCATCTGCAAATAATACCATCTTAAATATCTTTGATACATTGCACATATCATTTATATAAAGAATAAACAGTTTAGGACCCAATACTGACCCCTGAGGGACACCACAATCAATATTCAAACAAGTTGAGACAGAGTCACCCAACTTCACAAATTGTGTCCTGTTGCTCAAATAACTTTTTTATCCAATTTAATACAACTCCCCTTATCCCATATTGTTCCATCTTATTAATTAATATATCATGATTAATAGTATCAAGCTTTTTGAAGATCAATAAATATCCCAGCGACATATTTCTTATCATCTATAGAGTTACTGATTTCTTCAATTGATTCCATTAGTGCCATCTCTGTTGATCTATTTGCTCTAAATCCATATTGACTATCACTGAGTAGTTTGTATTTTTCAATGAATTTATCTAATCTGTTATTGAATAGTTTTTCAAGAATTTTGGAGAATTGAGGAAGTAAAGAAACAGGTCTATAGTTTGTGAAGTTGTGTTTGTCCCCAGATTTATACAATGGAATTACTTGTGCTATTTTCATATTGTTTGGAAATGTACCGGTTTGAAATGACAAGTTACAGGTGTATGTTAATGGTTTAGAAATCCCCCCAATAATAGTTTTCACTAGTTTCATATCAATATCATTACAATCTGTGGATATTTTATTACTACATTTATTATCTATATCAATAATTTCCTTCTCATCTACTGGTGTAAGAAACATAGAACAAGAATTCCTCTTTATATTATCTATACAATCATCATTTGTTACCGGATCAGAGATATTTTGAGTTAATCTTGGTCCAACATCACACATCACATTACCTCTAGCCGCTTTATCCTTCTACAGGGTCGCAGGCAAGCTGGAGCCTATCCCAGCTGACTATGGGCGAAAGGCGGGGTACACCCTGGACAAGTCGCCAGGTCATCACAGGGCTGACACATAGACACAGACAACCATTCACACTCACATTCACACCTACGGTCAATTTAGAGTCACCAGTTAACCTAACCTGCATGTCTTTGGACTGTGGGGGAAACCGGAGCACCCAGAGGAAACCCACGCGGACACGGGGAGAACATGCAAACTCCACACAGAAAGGCCCTCGCCGGCCCCGGGGCTTGAACCCAGGACCTTCTTGCTGTGAGGCGACAGCGCTAACCACTACACCACCATGCCGCCCAGCAACTACATCCATGTTATAATTTTCGATACCTTTGTCATTAAAGTATTTAGGGTAATATATTTGTCCAGAGCCATCTTTAATAATACTATTTAATATAGTCCATAGTGGTGTGGTGTAGTGGTTAGCGCTGTCGCCTCACAGCAAGAAGGTCTGGGTTCGAACCCCATGGCCGGCGAGGGCCTTTCTGTGTGGAGTTTGCATGTTCTCCCTGTGTCCGCGTGGGTTTCCTCCGGGTGCTCCGGTTTCCCCCAAAGACATGCAGGTTAGGTTAACTGGTGACTCTAAATTGACCGTAGGTGTGAGTGTGAATGGTTGTCTGTGTCTATGTGTCAGCCCTGTGATTACCTGGCGACTTGTCCAGGGTGTACCCTGCCTTTCGCCCGTAGTCAGCTGGGATAGGCTCCAGCTTGTCTGCGACCCTGTAGAACAGGATAAAGCGGCTAAAGATAATGAGATGAGATAGTCCATATTCCTTTAATATTATTTTTGTTATTATATATTAATTTGCCATAATAATCCTTCCTACATCTCCTTATGATACTCGTTAACTTGTTTTTATATTTTTTATATTTATTTTCTGTCTCTTTGGTTCTTAATTTAATAAATTCTCTATACCGGTATAGAGTGTTTTTCTTCTTAGAGGCATTTTGTAATCCCTTAGTAATCCAAGGTTGGTCATTATAGTTTTGTTTTGTACTATATTGCTTCAGTGGGCAATTTTTATCATATAATAATTTGAATATACTTAAAAAGTTAACATATGCTCTATCAATGCTATTCTCTATATAAACTGATTCCCAGTATTGCATTAATAAATCATTATTTAATGCAAACATGGCTTCCTCTGTCCTAACTCTTCTATACTTAAGTTTATGGTCTGTCACATTTCTCTTATGATTACAGTCATAAATTGTAAAAACTGGTAGATGATCACTAATATCATTGATTAATATTCCGCTTATAATGTTATTATCTATATCACTGGTAAATATATTGTCTATTAAAGTAGCACTATGGTCAGTAATTCTGGTGGGTCTGGTAATTTTTGGGTGGAGACTCATACTGTACATGATATTAATAAATTCCTCAGTCATACTGTGCTTATTAGGGTTCAACAGATCAATATTAGTATCCCCACAAATGAAGATAACTTTTTCATTATCTACTGTAAATGTCTTTTCTACCCAGTCCTTAAACGCCTCTATACTAGTTTCTGGCGCTCTATATATACAGCTACAGTCATTAATACATTTCTACTTTTTTCAATATTAATTTTGATTGTTAAACATTCCATCACTGTTGTCATGCCATCTATTAACTTATAATTCAAATTACAGTCCACATACACCACCACTCCTCCTCCACCTTTATTTTTCCTGTTTATGTAATTAAATTCATATCCAGCCAGTTTGAAATCCACTCTTTTCTCCAGGTCAATCCAGGTCTCCGTTATGGCAATTATGTTGAATGGATGAGTAAACTGACTTAAGTATTTCTTGATGTGTTTGAAGTTAGTGTACATGCTTCTGCTGTTGAAGTGTATTATTGATAATTTTCCCACAACCTTAGTGAACTGATTGTACTGTTCCTCTGTGTAATAGTGGTAATTGTCATTAATGGTTGAAAAAAAGTTATTGTCCGGGTCTATGTCATTTTCTGTATCCAATAGTTTATGGTCAGTGAATTCATGTGATTTCAGTTCCAGGTTTTCATAATCAACAAGCATTTGCGTGAGCCGAGTAGTGTTCCGGGTAATGGATGAAGGAGTTATTTCGGTGTGTGTCATGGTTGAGTTTGGTGTAGCGTCACGTCGGTATTAATTACCATACAGTCCCGATAGCATCACTGGTATTTGTCCAAATCCTCGATGTTCCGTATGACCAGAACTCTCGCCTCCTCCGGTGTACCGTTCAGCTTGATGAATACTTTGCAGTTGGTGATCCATGTAGATTGAATTTTGTTTTCTTTCTTCAGATGTCGTGCTTTTCTGGCGATGTCAGCATTGCATTTTGTCAGGTGCTCGTTGATGTAGATGTTTGTCCCTTTCAGTTTCCTTCCTTGTTTCAGCAGTGTAGCTTTATGTTTCCGGCTGATGAATCTCATGATGACGGCAGTGTTCTCCTTGTCTCTCCTGGGTAGAATGTGGCAAGCCTCGACATTCTCATCTCATCTCATTATCTGTAGCCGCTTTATCCTGTTCTACAGGGTCGCAGGCAAGCTGGAGCCTATCCCAGCTGACTACGGGCGAAAGGCGGGGTACACCCTGGACAAGTCGCCAGGTCATCACAGGGCTGACACATAGACACAGACAACCATTCACACTCACATTCACACCTACGGTCAATTTAGAGTCACCAGTTAACCTAACCTGCATGTCTTTGGACTGTGGAGGAAACCGGAGCACCTGGAGGAAACCCACGCGGACACGGGGAGAACATGCAAACTCCACACAGAAAGGCCCTCGCCGGCCACGGGGCTCGAACCCAGACCTTCTTGCTGTGAGGCAACAGCGCTAACCACTACACCACCGTGCCGCCCGGCCTCGACGTTGTTGCAATCAATATCGATTCCCTTTGAGTGTAGGAATGCCGACACTTGTTACTCCACGGAGTTGCTGCCCAGTTCATCAGATTCCCCCTCCCTTGTCACTGCTTTTGCATATGACCGGGGTTTAATCTGAATCCCAGTGACGATGACGTCGTTCATCCTGGTGTACTGTTCTAAATCAGCAACTCTGCTCTCCAGGTGGGCGAGACGCCGGTCCTTCTCGGCGTTCTGCAGCCTGAGTGACTTCACTTCCATCACCAGGTCCATGATGGTTTTCTGTTGCTGTTTAATAACAGAAACCTCTTCTGCCAGAAAGTCAAGTTACTTTTTAATGTCCTCGCCTTCCTCGGCTGTAAAGTTCTTTTTTGGTGGCATAATTCAGGATGTTTTACTCTGATGATGTCACTCCCAGTGTTTTCCTGCTAACTTGACGCACATTGTCAAAATGTTAAACTGATCCAAAATTAAAATTCTTTTGATTGTGTTTTTTTTTTTTCTTGGTGGATGTCTATACAAAAAAAAAAAAAAAAAAAAAATAGAAGAACCTTATTCAAGCATATAGCTAAGAAGTTGAGGGCTTGGCCTGGTTCAAGTGTCAAACTGTGGCTTTGATTTAGACTTACTGAACATGAAAACTGGCAGCACAGTGGCGTTGTGGTTAGCACTGTTGCCTCACAGCAAGAAGGTTCTAGGTTTGAGCCCAGTGGCCGATGGGGGCCTTTTTATGTGGAGTTTGCATGTTCTCCCCATGTCTGCGTGTCTCCCCTGTCCTAAGTCTTCCTGCTCTCCTCTTCCTAGCTCGCTAGATAAGACATTAAAAACTAACAATACTCTAATGCTAGTCAGAGTAAATCAGTTACCTAATTAACTTTAACTAGCTGTCTAATCGGTGGCATGGTGGTGTAGTGGTTAGCACTGTCGCCTCACAGCAAGAAGGTTCTGGGTTTGAGCCCAGTGGCCAACGGAGGCCTTTCTGTGTGGAGTTTGCATGTTCTCCCCGTTTCAGTGTGGGTTTCCTCTGGGTGCTCCGGTTTCCCCCACAGTCCAAAGACATGCAGGTTAGGTTAACTGGTGACTCTAAATTGACCGTAGGTGTGAATGTGAGTGTGAATGGTTGTTTGTCTCTATGTGTCAGCCCTGTGATGACCTGGCGACTTGTCCAGGGTGTACCCCGCCTCTCACCCATAGTCAGCTGGGATAGGCTCCAGCTTACCCATGACCCTGCACAGGATAAACGGTTACGAATAATGGATGGATGGATGGATGGATGGATGAACACCAAAACTGTTCTGCACAAGTTTGATTTGAGTTTAAGATAAGGCAGTGTCTCAAACTGGCACATTTACCAAAGCCTCAGGACTCAGAAGGTGAAGAGAAATCACAGGGAAGATTATTAACTGATTGTACAGCAAATGATTACTCTCTGAACCATCTGCTCTTCCTGTAATATCTCTGCATTAATATGCCTACCATCCCACAAAAATACATGCTCATCATATATGGAGTGATTTTTGGACAGAGCAGACAATCCCAGCTTTAATTTTAAAGTGAACATTGCTTATCATAATTGATGTAAATATTAATTTGTTCTGATACATTGTGAGCAAAATAAAATATTATGTAAGCCTTCTTCATATGGTTATTTTCTGTTGGCTTGTAGTAGACTTTCTGGAGTACTACTTTTACAAGATAGTTAAGGGAGGTATTAAAATAACTGTAGTTTATTACCTGAAGAAGACTGAAAGACGACAAGCGTTCACAAAACTGCATGGAATATGAGCTGTAGGTTTACACTGTGTAATGCATGTGCACAAATGTACCCTAAAAATACAGGTGTGCAATACGTTTGTTTGAAATGATTTCTTTTTCATTGTTTCCCTTTATTTTAATTACTCTTTTAATTTAACTGCTCTGACTAATATTACTTTTTTTTAAATAAAGTAATGAATGCAGCCATAAGGTTTGCATTGTAAGGGACGTCCTCTTGTGGAGAGATGTGGTATCACCCCCTAAAAAAGTCCAGTGACTCCTCCATTTATTCTTGAAAATAAGAAAATAAAAGAATAGGAAATAAATTTACATCCTTGACATATTCTACATACAATTTCACAGAAATTATCCTTTAAACATGGCATCAGCAACCACTAGGTTTGTTTTTTTTCTTTTCATACAATCCTCTGTGTATTGAAATGTAAATTTCAGACTAATTAAGGGCAGCAGCTCAGCATTTTGACACCTACAAATACAAACATCATCTGTGTGCTATGAGAGAGAGATGGAAGGAAAGAAAGAAAGAAAGAAAGAAAGAAAGAAAGAAAGAAAGAAAGAAAGAAAGAAAGAAAGAAAGGATCCAGCATCATAAACTGGACACATATGTTGACACCATTTTTGAAAATAAAATACAGTCTCTCTTAGTAAGCACCATTTATATATATATATATATATATATATATATATATATATATATATATATATATATATATATATACACAGTGCTCAGGGTAAATGAGAACACCCACTTTGAAAAGTAACATTTTAAACAATATCTCAATGAACACAAACAATTTCCAAAATGTTGACGAGATAAAGTTTAATATAACATCTGTTTAACTTATAACGTGAAAGTAAGGTTAATAATATAACTTAGATTACACATTTTTCACTTTTACTCAAATTAGGGTGGTGCAAAAATGAGTACAGCCCACAACAAAAACTACTCCATCTAGTACTTTGTATGGCCTCCATGATTTTTAATGACAGCACCAAGTCTTCTAGGCATGGAATGAACAAGTTGGCGACATTTTGCAACATCAATCTTTTTCCATTCTTCAACAATGACCTCTTTTAGTGACTGGATGCTGGATGGAGAGTGATGCTCAACTTGTCTCTTCAGAATTCCCCAAAGAAAATAATTTCTTTACACCACAAAGGCAAAGGCTACAAGAAGATCAGCAAAGCTTTACTTATCAGTCAGAATACTGTAGCAAAAGTGGTACAAAATTTAAGAAAGATGGAACTGCAACCATCTCACAGAGACGTCCAGGTCATCCACGGAAGTTAACACCTCGACAGGAGCGTCTTCTGATGAGAAGGGTTGAAGAAAATCGGCATGCAAGTTCACTGCAGTTATCTAAAGAAGTAGAAAGCCAAACTGGGGTGACTATTTCCTGTGACACAATACGGCGTACGCTGCAGAGGAATGGCATGCATGGATGCCGTCCACAAAAGAAGCCTCTCCTAAAGCCCAGGCACAAAAAAGCCCGCCTAGAATTTGCCAGGGCCCATGCTGACAAAGATGAAGACTACTGGGACTCTATACTCTGGAGTGATGAGACCAAGATAAATGTTTTTGGAACTGATGGCTTCAAAACTGTATGGCGTCGCAAAGGTGAGGAATACAAAGAAAAATGCATGGTGCCTACAGTGAAACACGGTGGTGGCAGTGTCCTTATGTGGGGCTGCATGAGTGCTGCTGGTGTCGGGGAGCTGCATTTCATTGATGGCATCATGAATTCACAGATGTATTGCTCCATACGGAAAGAGAAGATGCTACCATCACGCCATGCCCTTGGTCGTCGTGCACTTTTCCAACATGACTAAACACACATCTAAGGCCGCTGTTGGATTTCTGAAGAACAGGGTGAAAGTGATTCAGTGGCCAAGTATGTCTCCTGATCTGAACCCAATCGAACACCTATGGGGAATTCTGAAGAGACAAGTTGAGCATCACTCTCCATCCAGCATCCAGCCACTAAAAGAGGTCATTGTTGAAGAATGGAAAAAGATTGATGTTGCAAACTGTCGCCAACTTGTTCATTCCATGCCTAGAAGACTTGGTGCTGT
Source organism: Neoarius graeffei (assembly GCF_027579695.1). Lineage (NCBI taxonomy): Eukaryota > Metazoa > Chordata > Actinopteri > Siluriformes > Ariidae > Neoarius > Neoarius graeffei. Next base: position 33,919,048 of record NC_083595.1, read on the forward strand.
CATTAAAAATCATGGAGGCCATACAAAGTACTAGATGTAGTAGTTTTTGTTGTCGGGTGTACTCATTTTTGCACCACCCTAATTTGAGTAAAAGTGAAAAATGTGTAATCTAAGTTTATATTATTAACCTTACTTTCATGTTATAAGTTAAACAGATGTTATATTAAACTTTGTCTTGTCAACATTTTGGAAATTGTTTGTGTTCATTGAGATATTGTTTAAAATTTTACTTTTCAAAGGGGGTGCACTCATTTACGCTGAGCACTGTATATACACACTGTATATATAATTTATGAACACATCAACCCATTAATGGAAACATCATACTAACATTATATTACCTGAGCACTCTCACTCCTCCAAAAAACAAATAATGTTCGTAATGTCCAGAACTTCATTCAGTTCCGTTATGTGCTTCTACTGTATGTTTGGCATGATTTATAGTTATTCTCAGGAACTATAAAAGTGCATCATATTTAACCGTTATAAATTAATCCATGCCATAGCAATCTCAGTTCCACCATATGACATCTGTGTTAACTGCCCCAGTGTGTTTAAGGCTGGCAGGCTGTGCTTTGGAACTCTTCAGGCAGCTTCTGGAAAGCTCGAAGGACTCAAACCTGCTTCATCTGATTTAACTCAAGCAACCACAGTGTCCCAGCTGGCTAGCCTTGACTCGGTTTCTTTATAGGAGTATTCCACATGCCCCGTTTGGAGTGGTAGTAGTGGTAAAAGTTCCGAAGTCTCAGTCTCTCAACCTCCAAACCATTCTGCAGAACCCTAAGAGCAAATAGCAGACACAGAGGGGAAAAAACACTATAGATCTTTTGCGGTAGATTACAAACTTTAACAAGCCAGACAATCCAAGAACATCATGAAAATTTGCTGATTTACAAATGACAGAAGTAAGCACTTCTAACTACAGGACACAGTGCTGTTGAAGTAGTGCTACACAGCTCCCCCTTGTGGAGAATCTTTAGGTTGGTAACTGCAGGAGTGAGCGAGCCAGAGGGAGACTAATGGCCGCCTTAGACCAAGTGACTATTTCACTGTTGCAGACAAATCCCCAATGTCGGCATAAAATCACGAGAGTTTTGCTCGAGTTGGGGCGCTCCCATCATCTTGATCGTTTGGTGTAAGGTGCTCAGGATAGCTGTTTGAAGTCAGTCTTTTTCTTATCTACTGTATGATGTTCCAACGAAATCAGCCGTGTTTAAAGGTAGACTGCCTTTCAGGGTTTTCAAGTGTAGGTCATAAAAATAATTTTCCCTGACACCCAATTATTTTTGTTTAGTGGACCGAAAGCCACTCAATTTGAATCACAGACTTCTATTTTTTTTTTATGGAGCAATTAATGAATTTAGAGCCACATGGCCCTAAATTCTCAGCTATTTTTTCCTGCTTCAACATGACCCAATTCAAGATACTACGTTATACGTCAAAGACGTGGTGGGTTTCCCCCGTTTGCGCAAGGCATTGTGGGATACAAATTTGAAATAGGAGAAGAAAATGGAAGACGTGAGTGTGTGAATGAAACGTGAAAGACTGACTACAGTAACGGAAAGTGAGAAGAAAATACATTATGAAAAAGAAAGAAAGCACAACTTTATTCATCACACACTCATGAAATTTCCTCTCTGCATTTAACCCATCTGAAGCAGTGAACACACACATGCCCAGAGCAGTGGGCAGCCATGCTAACAGCGCCCGGGGAGCAGTCGGGAGTTAGGTGCCTCGCTCAAGGGCACCTCAGCCCAAGGCCATCCCTTATTAACCTAACCTGCATGTCTTTGGACCATGGGGGAAACCGGAGCACCCGGAGGAAACCCACGCAGACACAGGGAGAACATGCAAACGTCAAGATACTACGTCATACATGTGTGGGGTTTCCCTGTTTGCGCAAGGCATTGTGGGATACAAATTTGAAACAGGAGAGAACAGTGGAGGGTTTGACTGGGCAAATGAAACATGAAAGATCAACTACAGTAACGGAAAGCGAGAAGAAAAGACGCCGTATTGCGAAGAAAAGGAAATGCAAGACCAAACTAATAAATATCGGTGGTCAGCGAGCACCTCGGTGTGATCAGCTGTTCGTTTAGCGACAAAATGATGTGACTGTCAGTGCACGGTCAAAGGTAAACCTGTAGATGGCAGTAAAGCAACATTGCGGATGCCAGCTGCCGTAAAACCCAAAAGAAGAAGAAGAAGGAGGTAAACCTGCACATGCGCACACAGACTTCCTCTGTCTGCTTGACTGTACAAAGCGAGCGATTTCATGCACATTATTTGCTCAGGAATCCCCTCAAATTAAATGACTTCCCAGCCACAGAATGGCCGGATATTTTGTGAGATATTACAAAAATAATCATATATCACAATGACCAAATTTCAGAGGTAGGGATGTTAACCGATGACCGTTTGACCGGTGGTCGACCGAATCAACGTCAACTGGTTAATTTTTTTTTGGTTGTCGGTTAAAAAAAAAAAATCAGTCGTTTTGAAGCTGCCGATTTTGGAGCGGAGAACCTGGAATTCTGTGTTGTAAACGCTTGGGGCATGCCATGCGGTGTAAGGACGACAGCTGACAAATCAGAAACACCCATTCAGTCATGTCCCGCCCTCCCGCCCCAGTTGAAGACAGCTGCCACTCGGCGAGAGAAAAGTGTAGACACAGACTTTTTAGCTTACAAATTACTATTCTGTTTTTTTTTAAAATTATTATTAGAAGGCACATCGAGTTTAGTCCTGCCTTGGCCAGTGCATTCTGAAAGCATGTTTCGGTCTGTAGCCAACAATGCATGTTTTTGCAGATCATATCTCTCTACAGAAACTAAAGGCACAGATGCCGACTTTTTCACGGCTGAATCGTGCAGATCCGATTTTTTTTTAGGGGGGGCGTTGGAGTGTCTGAATAATTTCATCAGAGTAAATTCTGTATTAAAATGTGGCAGATCACAGAATCCAGGGACACATGTTGGCCGAAACGAATCCGAGATAATCGCAAAAGAAGCATTTTTTTTCGAAATTTGTGATTTTTGTTTTTTTCCATCATGTGCAAGTTGAGATCTTGAAGAATGCAATCAGTATTTCAGATAATAGATTGTTTTGTTGGAAAAGCATACATTTTTTGTTGCAAATTGTCTCATTTTTGTCAGGACTGTAGCCTGCTGGGGGGTGTGGGTAAATTACCATATGGGCCATTCACATGAAGATTCAAGTCATTTGTTTTTTTTTTCCGCGAATCAGCTGTAGGATCCGAGTTGAGTGCATGGCTACTTAACCTGCATACAGGTGTGTGATTTCACTATGGAATGAGTTACTAAACAGAGCGCAGAGGAGCTGAAACACCGCAAAGCAAACAGACACACGGTATTTACATCGGAGATAACCATTTCTAGCAAAAAAAACCCGCAACCTCGTTTTCCAGATTGAATGGAATACTTGAATGATCGGATGATACACGGACCGTTCTAGGATTACATTCCATCGGAGGCATTGGTGTGTGCAAGGCGCCGTTTCTCTTTCTGATGGGGTAAGTTTATTAATCTAAGGCTGTGTGGTTATTTTTGCATGTAACGGAGAGTGTTGTGGTTTGGTTAAGCTTAGGTCACAACCGGACGTACGATTTTTTTGGCTGTGTGATTTTTGGCGTTTCCCAAATCGCTGCGTTTTTTTTTGTTCACGGAGAAAGACGCGCGTTGGCCGTAAGTTTGTCTTGCAACCTGAAAAAAACGTAAGCGCCCGTAGAGTTTGTTTGACATGACAAAGAACCTCTGCGGCCGGTCTGCGGCTCGAAAATCAGCACATCACACGTGCGCTCTCGTGCTTTTCACACGTGCGCTCTCGTGCGTTTCATGCGCGCTCTCCGTGTGTTTCTTGCGTTTTTTGCGTGTAGACCGGCCATAGGGGCACATACGGCCGGTTGTGACCGAGGCTTTACATGAAACTAGTGTTGTGTTAGTTGTGTCATCATCGTGCTATCTTTCTTTCTTACGGTGTGAGTAATTTTTCAACCACAAAACTTTAAAGTATACTTTAGGACTTATTTTTGTACTTCATAATTGTGTTGGGCATACTTTGCATGGAAGGAAAATTGACGTGGTGATCTTTGTTTACATGAAAGTAGTATCATGCTAGCTCGTAGGGGGTAGGGCTTTCCTTAATGTCATGCAAATGAGCACCATTATGTGCCCGCCCTACACCCAGAGTAGCTGAGATGGGAAACTTTGAGGGCGATTTTCTCCCTTTTCTGTTTTAAGAGGTATACACTTTCAAAAGGCCACACATTCTTCAAATATTGTCAGATCTCCACATGGAAGGCATCATTGGAAAGCTTAGAAACTGTACTTTCTGAATCTGTCAATAACTCAAAATGCCCCCGGGCAGACATGTGTCCCTGGATTCTGTGATCTGCCACAAATTGCTAAATAAGCAAATGCCGTTGAAATTATTCAGACACTCCAACGCCCCCCCCCGAAAAAAAAAAATCGGATCTGCATGATTCAGCCATGAAAAAGGCGGCATCCGCCAAAAGGCACGCCGTTTGCATCCCTGTTAAACTCATAGGTTAACCGGCTAATGAGGCTCGGTGGTTGGTCAAGATTTTTTTTTAGTTTTCGCCATCCCTATTCAGAGGGAACTAAATTTCACCGATTTTATGAACTCGAAAGGCCGTCTAGCTTTAATATTATCTTGAGTCTTGGCTCATGCAAATAGTGACCCTGCAAGATCCCCAGTGTTTGTAAAGTCATAGATAATTGCTTGAAAAGTCGTTTGCTGTCAGGCTGGCATTACTCTGTGACTAATGATGCATGGTCTTTGCATCATGTGACAGGATATCAGACTTTAGTCTTTTCACAGTCTACTCGTGTATGATTCACATAAGCCAGAGTTTTCGTGAAAAACAGCACAAGCATTCAAACAATAAAATTCCATATGGGTAAAAGATGACATAAGTCATATAATGTCCAAAGGCTATACATTTTAGAGAAAATTATGCATAAGAATATCAAATATTACATAAGTATATTGTAACTACTGGGAGGCACGGTGGTGTAGTGGTTAGCAAGGTTACCTCAGAGCAAGAAGGTTCTGGGTTCAAACCCAGCAGCCGGTGAGGGCCTTTCTGTGTGGAGTTTGCAAGTTCTCTCCGTGTCTGTGTGGGTTTCCTCCGGGTGCTCCGGTTTCCCCCACAGTCCAAAGACATGCAGTTAGGTTAACGTGGGGCGGCCTTGAGCTGAAGTGCCCTTGTGCAAGGTACCGAACCCCTGACTGCTCCCCGGGTGCTGTAGTGTGGCTGCCCACTGCTCTGGGTGTATGTGCGTGTGTTCACTGCTTCAGATGGGTTAAATGCAGAGGATGAATTTCACTGTGCTTGAAGTGTGCATGTGACAAATGAAGGTTTCTTCTATTCACTGACTATTGGATGATAAAGATATTTACAGGACATATTAAAGGTGTACTGCCTTTCGGATTTCTCAAATTTAGGCCATAAAAAGAACTTTCCCTGACACCTAGTTTTTTTTTTTTTGTGGACTAAAAGCTACTGAATTTGAATCATAGACTATTTTATCACTTTTTTTCCTAAAAGAACAATTAATTAATTTAGAGCCCCCTTGGCCCTAAATTCTCCGCCATTTTTTCCCTTGCCTCACGTCAAGATACTACGTCATACATGATGTATGGGGTTTCCCTGTTTGCGCAAGGCATCGTGGGATACAAATTTGAAACAGGAGAGAACAATGGAGGGTTTGAGTGTGCAAATGAAACATGAAAGACCGACTACAGTAATGGAAAGCGAGAAGAAAAGACACTGTATTGTGAAGAAAAGGAAATACAGGATCAAACTAATAAATATCGGCGGTCAGCGAGCACCTCGGTGTGATCAGCTGTTCGTTTACTGACAGAATGATGGAACTGTCAGTTCACGGACAAGGTAAACCTGTAGATGGCAGTAATGCAACACTGTGGATGCCAGCTGCCGTAAAACCCGAAAGGTGAAGAAGACGACGACGGCTCAGGTTAAGAGTGCGCATGCGCACAGGGACTTCCTCTGTCTGCTTGACTGCGCAAAGCGAGCGATTTCATGCATATTATTTGCTCGGGAATCCCCTCAAATCAAATAACTTCCCAGCCCCAGAATGGCCTGTTTTTTTTTTTTTCTTTGTTTTTTTTTTAAAGATATTACAAAAATAAACATGTATCACAATGACCAAATTTCAGAGAGAACTAAACTTCACCGATTTTATGAAATCGAAAGGCCGTATTGCTTTAAAGGAGAATTCAAGTTCTAAAGTGCAAAGATCAAATGTAAACACAAAGTACAAATCTATATAGCACTCATTTTTGTTTATAACTTCCTTTTGGTTTTAATCATTAAAGAATTAATGTTAAATCTCTGAAAATTACTATACATTGTAAACAAAATATAATAAAATGAGAGCTATGACTTTGCCAGGCGAAACAAGTGAACTTTTCATCTAGATTTAAAGATGTCTTGGTTCTAGACACTTTCGAATGTTTTCTGCTATCAGTTTTCAGTCAGTGAAAAAACTGAGCTCTGAGAGATCCAAAGGACCAACAAGGAGACCAGTAAGATACACCAGATCTAAACCATACGGAGATTTAAAAGTTATAGACCCCTTCGCAGTAAACGTCATTCATACGTAAGAGGAAATTGCGCGCGCAGCCTGGACTCAAAAAAGACTCAGCGATGCCTAGTTGTTGTGTTGTCGGGTGTCAGAATCGTAGCAGTGATGGGGTTAAAATGTACAGAATTCCAGCAGGATCTCACCCATTCCAAAAAAACCGCCGACGTCTATGGCTACAAGCCATCAAACGTGTAGACTGGGATGAAAGCACCATCAAAAATGCGCGGGTTTGCAGCGCCCACTTCATCACAGGTAAGATCAGGCTATTTATTCAATCTTTCTTTTTTATTCTTTCTAGTCTTCGTTTATTGATGTAGCAAAATACTTTGGTAACGTTTGTCTGATTAGCTGGGTCATAGTTACACAATGTAATGAATATTGTTAGCATGTTAACTTAGCTTTGCATGCAATTTTGTTTGTAGGAGAGGTCTCGCTTGACTCAAGCAGTCCAGATTTTGTGCCAGCATTATTGTGTATGCCGAAAATCACAATTTTAAAGCAAGGATGGAAAGGTAAAATTGTGTGCCCTCACTCTAAATGCCAACTTACGTTGACTGCTCTAACCTAGCTCCCGCCCCGTTCAGTTTCATTTCTGCTCTCTGCCTCTCGCCTTTTACGCAGCTCTGATTTCTCTTAGCTGCACTCTTTACACCATCATTCCTTTCATGCCATTACCTCCTGCAAATTGCTGTTTAGTGTTGGGATTTGCTGTTGTAGCTAAAGCCACATTGCCATCACATCACTGGCATAATTTGATTAAAACAAAATGAATATGAATGTCCCATTGTTAATCAAGTTGTACATGCCCGCACATAACATAATCATATGCGTCTAAAGACTTGTAGGCACGAAGTTTTTCGTGGGTGTACACTGAAGTCTTGTCAGTAAGGTACGAGTATATATCTGGCCATTGTATACCAGGGAACTTACTAACATCGTCCGTCCACTCTTTAATTAAATACGGATCCGGTAGGCGATGTCCACTTGTTAGAGTTAACTTATTTATGTAGCATTCTCGATCTTGGAACGACAATTGTTTTGCATAATCTGACAGCTCATAATGCCGGTCTATGGGCAGCGCCATTGTTTCTGAGTCCAGGCTGCGCCCGCATCCTGGCAACGGTTGGTTTGTTTACAAACATGCGAAGGGGTCTATAGGCAGAAATGATATAAAATTGTCATATTCTCTGAAACCCTGATGAATAAGCAGTATAGATGATGGATGGATGGATGGATGGATGGATGCCATATTCTCTAGAACAGTAGTTGTGTTATGTGAATGTGTTGTATCTCTATATGATATTCACTTTCTATATAATATACTGTACGTTGGGCGGCACGGTGGTGTAGTGGTTAGCGCTGTCGCCTCACAGCAAGAAGGTCCAGGTTTGAGCCCTGTGGCCGGCGAGGGCCTTTCTGTGCGGAGTTTGCATGTTCTCCCCGTGTCCACATGGGTTTCCTCCGGGTGCTCCGGTTTCCCCCACAGTCCAAAGACATGCAGGTTAGGTTAACTGGTGACTCTAAATTGACCGTAGGTGTGAATGTGAGTGTGAATGGTTGTCTGTGTCTATGTGTCAGCCCTGTGATGACCTGGCGACTTGTCCAGGGTGTACCCCGCCTTTCGCCCGTAGTCAGCTGGGATAGGCTCCAGCTTGCCTGCGACCCTGTAGAAGGATAAAGCGGCTAGAGATAATGAGATGAGATGAGATACTGTACGTCTTTCAAAATCTCTGCTCAACCAAAGCAAAGTTGTTCAGGTTATAGATTCAAACCATTTTAAAAGTCTATGTAAGTCATGTACAAGGTTGAGTTTCAAATGTGAATAAATAAAACATTGTTACAATGTTTGTTACCTGTCCAAGAACTCCCAGTCCTCTCCTCCCCAGCGGTCCTTGAATTCCTCAGTGTTCATGCCCCCAATCTTGTCAAAATCTGATTTATAAATTCCAAACAGGCCAAAGCCATTGACCTCCCAGTAACCTGTAAATGGAACGGAGGAAGACAAGAGTGCTTAATAATTTCCCATCTAACATCACATAGCATATGCATGACAAGTCTCATCCTTCAGAGCAGATCACCATAAAACTGTTTTACAAGAGTCCTAATCCTGTTTAAAAGGGACTATGGTCTAGGCTCCTTATTCAGTCTACACTAGTAAACCCTCTTTGAATGTGGACCGTGATTCTATAAAAGTCTTCAATCCAGTGATAAGACGTCACTGCTGTTGTCAGAGAGCTAATACAGGGATTGCTAATGTGCAAGAACTGGAACACGTCCAAGTCAAATTGACTAATTTAAAGTGAGTAGAAATGACTTCTGATGTGTAGTCAGCTTGAACACATGATATATTACTTTATTCAATAAATGTGATTGCCTCCCACTCCTCAGTCTGATTTCCAACATAAGTAGTGCAGCTCGAACTAGAACTATGGGGGATGAGCACCCGAATGACTCGAACCCTCTATATTTGAACAGAATATAGGAATTTTAGTTATTTTTTTCTCAAAGCAGACATGGTAGATTAGGCTGGTCTGAAAACTACATTCACTAAAAATATTCAAGATACTTGTGATGCTAAAAGATTAATTAGGCATCTCTAGCCAGCAAGAAAGGGGAGAGCAGGGAGATTTGGAACAAGTGTTCAGCTTTTGTAGATTGTGTGAAATTCTTTGCAGGTAGCATCACATTAATTTTGCATTAGAGAGGATTTACTATACCCTCTTACCACAACATTAGTTTCTCAGCTTGTCACATATACTGGCCCTCAGGGTTCACTTTTTCACTCATTATTTTTTGCAGGGAGACAGGAGACATTGAGGGGAGACATGGGACATTATGTTGGGAGACATGGGAGATAGTGGGGAAACATAGAACAAAAATAAAAATACCTAGGCTGACATGTTTAATTTTTATTTATTATTAAAACTTGTAACGCATGAACTGTATGAACACACAATGCCGGTACAGCGATAGAAAAATGTCAATTTGCCCAAAACAAGATAAGTTTAATTTTCATGCAGGGACACGCCCACATTTTTAACAAAGAATTTGAAACAATTTTATATTTGTAAACCACAAGAAAGAAAAAAAAAAAACTAACACGATCTGTCCCAACTCTCCCCCATCTGTCCTTTTAAAAAAATCCTTAAATATTTGTTCCCCAGAACTTAAGTTTAATAAATAATACTATATATGGTAACTCTAGGCTACATACTTTACTTCCTAACAAATCCCAAATTCACCAGCATACATTACACCACAGAATGGAGGTGGAGGTGAAGTAGAAAATACAAGTTTTTAGTTGACAAAAATCATTAACTGTGCATCTCTTACTGCAGTGTCCAGCTTCGTGGCTCCAAAGGAGTAGGTTACTCTAAGGGGCAACATCTAACTTCTGATGTAATCTAAAACCCGATTAGTTCAAATGTATTTATGGGAACAGAAACTGTCCCAAGTCTCCCTGCTCTCCCCTTCCTAGCTCGCTAGATCTCATCTCATCTCATTATCTCTATCCGCTTTATCCTGTTCTACAGGGTCGCAGGCAAGCCGGAGCCTATCCCAGCCGACTATGGGCGAAAGGCGGGGTACACCCTGGACAAGTCACCAGGTCATCACAGGGCTGACACATAGACACAGACAACCATTCACACTCACATTCACACCTACGGTCAATTTAGAGTCGCCAGTTAACCTAACCTGCATGTCTTTGGACTGTGGGGGAAACCGGAGCACCCGGAGGAAACCCACGCGGACACGGGGAGAACATGCAAACTCCACACAGAAAGGCCCTCATCAGCCACTGGGCTCGAACCCGGACCTTCTTGCTGTGAGGAGACAGCGCTAACCACTACACCACCGTGCCGCCCCAGCTCGCTAGATAAGAAACTAAAAGCTAACAACACTCTAATGCTAGTCAGAGTGAATCAATTACCTAATTAACGTTCACTAGCTGTCTAATTGGCAGCACGGTGGTGTAGTGGTTAGCACTGTCACCTAGGGTGCATCAGTTGCCCTCACTTTCATAAAATCTGATGCATTTTTGTTTGGGTGTTCCTTTTCACCAATAAAGACATCCTGTAAAATTTTTTGACCATATTCAAAAGTCTAATGGCGGCACCATGAGGTTCATTTTTTGCCAAAAAACGCTTATTTTATGTTTTCGCGTAAGGTTTGAATCACAATGTTGGACTCCATTTATTGATTTCTTGTGACCCAGAGATCATGTTAAGAACCTTTGCAAGGGATTGAGAAGCGTTAATGTGATTCATAATACATTTCTATTGTTTAAAAGTAGTTGAACAATGATTCAATGAACAGCTAAAACTCAAACTGTGCTTGATAATATCTCATCTCATTATCTCTAGCCGCTTTATCCTTCTACAGGGTCGCAGGCAAGCTGGAGCCTATCCCAGCTGACTACGGGCGAAAGGCAGGGTACACCCTGGACAAGTCACCAGGTCATCACAGGGCTGACACATAGACACAGACAACCATTCACACTCACATTCACACCTACGGTCAATTTAGAGTCACCAGTTAACCTAACCTGCATGTCTTTGGACTGTGGGGGAAACCGGAGCACCCGGAGGAAACCCACGCGGACACGGGGAGAACATGCAAACTCCACACAGAAAGGCCCTCGCCGGCCCCGGGGCTCGAACCCAGGACTTTCTTGCTGTGAGGCGACAGCGCTAACCACTACACCACCGTGCCACCCGCTTGATAATATATTTAGAATATGGACTAAAAATGTGTATCTACAGTAAGATATTTGGTATACTCTATAAGGTGCCATAATGTTTCATGAAAAGTGATCAAAATTTTGTCATAAAAGTCATAAAATAGCAGCTTTTTCCATAACTTTGAGCTCCTGGTGCCACCATTAAACTTTTGAATTTTGTCAAAATATTTCACCCAGTGTGTTTTCTTACCAAAAGGAACATAAAAACAAAAATGCATCATGATCGGAGGAACTTTTCATTTTTATGGGGCAACTGATGCACCCTACTGTCACATCACAGCAAGAAGGTTCTGGGTTCGAGCCCAGCGGCCGGTGAGGGCCTTTCTGTGTGGAGTTTGCTTGTTCTCCCAATGTCTGTGTGGGTTTCCTCCGGGTACTCTGGTTTCCCCCAAAGACATGCAGGTTAGGCTAATTGGTGGATCTACCGTAAATTGACCGTAGGTGTGAATGTGGGTGTGAATGGTTGTTTGTCTCTATGTATCAGCCCTGTGATGAGCTGGCGACTTGTCCAGGGTGTACCCCGCCTCTCGCTCATAGTCAGCTGGGATAGGCTCCAGCTTGCCTGTGACCCTGCACAGGATAAGCGGTTATGGATAACGGGTGGATGGATAGCTGTCTAATGAATTTGCATTAAAACTGTTATTTATCGAAGTATAGTGCAATATCAAAACAGTTACACACAAAAAGCACTCGGTGCTCTTTTCGCCCCAGAGATTGCAAACCGAGGTAATTGTATCCAAAACTGTACACAAGAAGATTATAATGAGACCGGTAACATGCTAGTTTGAAATTCAGTACACAGTTCTGAATTTCACAGTTGAACAGAAACATCTTCTAAATTTTCATTAACATCACTTTCTGCCTCCACTCTGTTCTGATTGGCTGCCTAAGCAAACCACTTACTGTTATTTTTGTTCTGAGAATAGGCCTACGTTTCAATAATTATAGCTCCACTGAACAGTTGAACACAGTTGCACAGGTACCGTTTGGCTCCAGCGGTGAGCTCCCGCAGTCCAGCCGCATGACGATGGGAGCGAAGGCGAGTTTGCCCTCAACACAGTGCTTCCTGATGCTCTCCAGGATGCTCAGCGGGAAGTGAATATGCAGATCACACAGGAACACAATGCTGTGGCTGTCCTGAGGAGGACACAGAAATGTGACTTTCACAAACTTTTCAAGTAGTTTTATATACATTGCTAAAGGAAGGGCGGCACGGTGGTGTAGTGGTTAGCACTGTCGCCTCACAGCAAGAAGGTTCTGGGTTCAAGCCCGGTGGCTGACGAGGGCCTTTCTGTGTGGAGTTTGCATGTTCTCCCCGTGTCTGCGTGGGTTTCCTCCGGGTGCTCCGGTTTCCCCCACAATCCAAAGACATGCAGGTTAGGCTAATTGGTGACTCTAAATTGACCGTAGGTGTGAATGTGAGTGTGAATGGTTGTGTGTCTCTGTGTCAGCCCTGTGATGACCTGGCGACTTGTCCAGGGTGTACCCCGCCTTTCGCCTGTAGTCAGCTGGGATAGGCTCCAGCTTGCCCGCGACCCTGCAGAGGATAAGCAGCTACAGATAATGGATGGATGAAAAAGGAAGTGTAGTCTGTTTCATATATGCTTACGGCTATGGTGTCCACTCCCATTTGTAGTCCAGAAGATCTTTCAAAGTTTCCTTCACGTCTCAGATATTCATACCTACACACACACACACACACACATACACAAAAGCAGAGCTCGCCATAAGTAACAGTTCTGAAATTATACACAATAGCATAACGAATGGACCTACTGTATGGAATTTGTCCCTCATCTGCGAGTTTAATTGGACCTGAGCCATCTATAAGTTGGTGTAAGTAGGACAGAATGAGCAGGAACTCACCTAGGCACTGTACTCTCCCTCAAGGCCTGCTCCACATCCATGTCATCACTCTCAAAGTCCACGATGATGATGCTAAAGTTTTCATCCTTGGTCTCTTGATGCAGGAGTTCCATGTCAGTGATGAACTGCTGAACCCACCGTGCCTGGTTCTTCACTGCCAGAGACACAGCGATCAGGATCAGGTCAAGTGCTCAGAGCTACACTCTCAGAAGTAGAGAACATGATTTGACAACAAAGACAAATGAATCTGTTTATAAAAGTAACCAGTCTAACAAAACAAACATTTCAAATATATAGTATAGTATTTGTTTGGAAGGAGCAGCAGCTTGGACATATTCCCATGTGTTCACAGGTAAAGGTCCAGATCCCACACTGCAAAAAATGATATCTTTTTAAGATAAAAATATCTTTCACTCACTCATGGCGGCCTCAGCCGAGTCGCACGCCTGGAACTCCAATCCTGTTGATCAGCTGAGCAGTTGGCTAGCTCAGCCATACTGGCTGCACCCACGTCCCTTTTCAGGGTGTTGAAGAAGATTGTGGGGGGACGGCCTTGACTTCTGCAACCGTGGAGAGGCTCCCACAGCACAAGCTCACCAGCAGGCAGATTCCTGTGCCTGAAGCAGTGGCCCACAAGCCCAAGTCTCCACCAGGCCACCTTGTCAGAAATTCTGAGGAGGGTACCATATAAATCTTCATTTGGTACATAACTCTGCCAGCTGATGTTCAGGGCCGCACACAGCATTCGAGTGTAGGAGCCATCAAGAGATCTTTCTAAGGTAGAGGTAAGGGACCAGCATTCGCATCCGTACAGGAATACAGACTCGATGGTGGCCACAAAGAGCCTACGCTTCAGCTCGCGAGACACACTTGATTTCCAGATCTTACTCATATCATTCAATGCCTGCCAGGCTAGTGCCTTGCAAACTTTGATATCTTGCTCAGTTGAATTAACCCACGAGCCTAGATACTTGAAATCGTCTACTTCATCAAGCACCGTCCCATCGCTTGTGGAGAGAGGTGCTGGAAATGTAACATTGCAAGACATCACCTTGGTCTTCTTGTCATTTAGAACAAGCCCAATGCGATTACATTCTTTCTCAATGCTAGCAAGCAATGTCTGTGCCTGTTGGACATCATTAGACACCAATGCGATGTCATCGGCGAAGTCCAAGTCCGTGATTACCTTTTCCAGGTGTCTACAAGAGCGTCTGGTGGAATATTAAATATCTTTATTATGGGTGAATTTATTGAGTATTTCTTATTAGAAGATTATTAGAACTGAAATATAAGATCATTTGGCTTACTTTTAGACACTTTTACTCATTTCGAGCTTTAAATTTTCTTATTCTGTTGGCAGACAATTTTGTTAATTTTAAGCATTTCATTTTAAAAAGAAGCAAAATTATCTGCCAATAGAATAAGAAAATTTAAAGCTCGAAATGAGTAAAAGTGTCTAAAAGTAAGCTAAATAATCTTATATTTCAGTTCTAATAAGAAATATTCAATAAATTCACCCATATTAAATATATTTTCTCTTAGTAAGATATCATTTTTTGCAGTGCAGGACTCCAACTAGGATAAAGTGGTTACTGGTGAGTTTGATCAAAATCCTTCACTTGGTGACCATCTGGGTAACACTCCTGACTAGTTATTATCAGTTAAACTAGACCTATCTATCCGAAAGGAGAGCTGTGGCATCCACAGGGGCAGGTGGGATAGATACCGTAAAGCCCCACCATTTATATCAGCCGTTTGACAAATGTTAATCTTCATAATTGTCCGCATTCACAACTCTATACACTGAAGTCGAATTAGAGTCTACTTAGATCTTGTTTCATAACAAATAATTAAAATTTAATCTAATCTAAACTTTCACATAAACACAATACAGTAAGTCAAGTGTAATCACCTCTCGACTTAATTTTGTTTGAGGCTCTTGTTTATTGTTATTAATGTTATCATGCCCCATCAACATCTGTGGTCATGGGCTACTCAGAGACTCAGATACCAGAAACAGATCCACACGACTGACATTTCAAACATCTTTCAGTAAATGCACACTGAATACAAATTTGCCAGCAAATATTTATAGCTATTCATTGGAGTTGCAAAAATGTGCAAGGGACTGTGGGATGGTGAGTAGGGTGCATCAGTAGCCCCCTAAAAATGAAAAGTGCCTCCGATCATGATGCATTTTTGTTTTTATGTTCCTTTTGGTAAGAAAACACACTGGGTGAAATCTCATATCATCTCATTATCTGTAGCCGCTTTATCCTTCTACAGGGTCGCAGGCAAGCTGGAGCCTATCCCAGTTGACTACGGGTGAAAGGCGGGGTACACCCTGGACAAGTCGTCAGGTCATCACAGGGCTGACACATAGACACAGACAACCATTCACACTCACATTCACACCTACGGTCAATTTAGAGTCACCAGTTAACCTAACCTGCATGTCTTTGGACTGTGGGGGAAACCGGAGCACCCGGAGGAAACCCACGCGGACATGGGGAGAGCATGCAGACTCCGTACAGAAAGGCCCTCGCCGGCCACGAGGCTCGAACCCGGACCTTCTTGCTGTGAGGCGACAGTGCTAACTACTACACCACCGTGCCGCACTGGGTGAAATATTTTGACAAAATTCAATAGTTTAATGGTGGCACCCGGAGCTCAAAGTTATGGAAAAAGCTGCTATTTTAAGACTTTTATGACAAAATTTTGATCACTTTTCATGAAACATTATGGCACCTTATAGAGTATACCAAATATCTTAGATACACATTTTTAGTCCATATTCTAAATATATTCTCAAGCACAGTTTGAGTTTTAGCTGTTCATTGAATCATTGTTCAACTACTTTTAAACAATGCAAATGTATTATGAATCACATTAATGCTTCTCAATCCCTTGCAAAGGTTCTTAACATGATCTCTGGGTCACAAGAAATCAATAAATGGAGTCCAACATTGTGATTCAAACCTTACGCGAAAACATAAAATAAGCGTTTTTTTGGCAAAAAAATGAACCTCATGGTGCCGCCATTAGACTTTTGAATATGGTCAAAAAATTTTACAGGATGTCTTTATTGGTGAAAAGGAACACCCAAACAAAAATGCATCAGATTTTATGAAAGTGAGGGCAACTGAGGCACCCTAATGGTGAGGAGACAGAACCCAATTTATCATCAGGGAACCTGATGATAAGAAAAGTTGACCTGGATTCAACTTTATGCAAATTAAAAAGCAGCGGCTATGTGGTGCTGACCAATTATGACAAAGTGAGACAAAGTGCTGTACGACTGAAAAAATGGCATGTCTGCTGTTTATTAATTCACTCATTTAGGTTGCTAGGTAACTGAAATAAAACCAAGAAGTGAAATCCTCACTTTCAAAATGAAACGATTCACTTGTAAACCTCACTCTAGACAGACATGCCTCATGCTGTGTGTATGACAAGAAAAGAGTTTCAGGCATGCGATGTGCCAGTCAGAATGTTCAATACCACAATATTAAAAAAAAAAACAAAAAAAAAACACAACAACAAATTAACCAAATCTCATCTCGGAACATAGCTCCAAAATGGCAGGGCTATGAACTTTTAGCTTCAGTACCTGGCACCACAATGTGGACCATGACATCATGTCTCCACTGTAGCATGATTGGCTGACAGAGCAGAGGCTTTGGCCAGTGACCTCTCCAGGACGTGGAGGACCGAGACTGTGCACTGGAGCTGCTGCTGGTTGGTGATTTCGAGGGCACAGTGGGGCCAGAAGGAGTGATGACTTCCCTGCTCTCTATAATTTCTTCATGGCGGCTGCGCTGGTGAAGAAAGTAGATATACTCAGACAGGCGCACCACTCTTTCCCCTGCCTCCATTAGCTCCAGCTCCACTAAATAACGGCTTCCTCGTGCTGGATCTCTGCGCTTCTCAACATTCACAATATGGAGGAGGGAGTAGATCCTGAGAAAGTGTGTGTGTGTGTGAGAGAGAGAGAGAGAGAGAGAGAGAGAGAGAGAGAGAGAGAGACCCTATTAGAGACCCTATTCAGAGTATAGAAATAAGTATTAGCAAGCTTCATTCATTCAGCATGCTCAGAAATCCAAAGGGTATCCTGTGAAGAATCACAATACAGTGCAATACCACAATTATTATTATTATTATTATTATTATTATTATTATTGCCTCAGCCAGGGGGCGAAGTATTTTTCGGTCGGGTTTCTTTGTTAACAATATTACGGGAAAACGGCTGGACCAATCTTTTATGAAACTTTCAGGATAGATGGGCATTGGTCTCAAATAGAACCTCCAACATTTTGAGGGTCATCCGGTCAAGGTCACCAAAAAGGTCAAAATCGTTTTTGTTGTGGCTACTGCCTCATATAGAGGTGCTAGCCAGTACGTCATCGTGCTGTAAGAATGTAAGAGTGTAACAATCATGCACTGCGCATGCGCATACACGTGTTCCGATTAAAATGGCTGGTGAGTGTATACAATTCGGTTCACCATTCGAAATAAATGGACTAGACTAAAAAAAATCACTTTAATGTTTATGCTTATTAGAGGGAAAGTGCGTTCCACTGAGCTCTAGCGCCGGGCCATTTCCGGGAAATAAGAGTTTGGGTCATGGCGACAGCGTGTGTATGTCAGCCTCGGTTCGGAGGTTTCAGTTTCGAAAACTGTAAGAGTAGAATAATATAAAGTACAGACACTTGGTATATTTTACTTCTGTGATTTTTAAATTGTTAATTTTTGGATTACGCTTCATTTTTGTTGCTACTGCCTCATAGAGTAAATATATATATGCTATATTTACTGTATGGACATGGGATCAGAAAACAATTTTATTCATAAGCAGTAGCCACATGTACCCATAGGGTACCTATTTTTTTCACGATACCTTCCTTCATATTCATCATAAGTGCTACCGGGCGAGGTTTGTTTTGCCTGGCAACACTTGTGATTATTTTGTTCTTGCTCCATCTATGCAATCTGGTATAAATCTGACTGAATGTTGTAAATATACTTAATAAAAAGAACACAGGAAAGTGATTAAAATAGTAGCCGGATAAAAGAAAAGAACCATCACCTTTGAAATTTGTAAGAAGTACATGGAATGTCTAAATACAAACGATTAAATACATCATTCTCATCTCATCTCATCTCATCTCATCTCATCTCATCTCATCTCATCTCATCTCATCTCATCTCATCTCATCTCATTATCTCTAGCTGCTTTGGAAATGAAATTATACATGTAATTTAGAAAAGTAACATATAAGGCAATATAATTTATATTTAGGCACTGCCTAAACGCAGAGCTCCCGATGAGTGAAAAATGTGTTTGTAAGTAGCAGACAGAGCTGTCGCTCATTATTCATGTTACGGGCGGAGCCATCAGCCCAGGAAACTGTATTTGTTATGCTACAGACACTCACTGCTGTGTTTTATATTCACCATGTGCCCCCGTCAGAGGTTCAGCACGGTATTTTATAAAGCTTTGCTGTCTGTCATCCTGATATATCATTCATGCACAATGTAAAGTTTGTGTGCGCTGTTTATTGAGTGTGTTTTGTTTGTATTCGGTGCACTGGTTGAATTGTGGTTTAGCACGATACTTTGAGTGCAGAGGTTAATGGTCAACATTTGGCTAACTTGTAGAGGTTTGCACCCTTGCTTGCAGAGCAAGGTATGTAACAGTCAGAGCATAATCTGTAAACATTACTCTGCAAAATTGTGTGTTCCCCTCCTAGTCCCCGGATGTCTGAAACACTTTGCTCCAACAGAAGCAGTCTATGAGCAGCAGAGAGGAAGTGGAGAAAATCCAGGGCCCCAGCCGGCCTGTCTCATTACCAGTCCCTCCTTGCTGAGTTCACAGCTTCACTTAAATCAGCTAAGATCAAGTTTTATCACTCCAAAATTCATACCTCCATCTCCAACCCCCATCAACTGTTTTCTGTTTTCTCTTCTCTCCTCAGCTCTCCACCAGCTGTACCTCAGTCCTCCATCACTGCAGAGGACTTTGCAGCCTTTTTTGAGGAAAATATTGTGGCCATCCACAACTCCTGCATCACTCCTGCCTCCCCCTCCCCACCCTCCCTATCTCTTCCCCCTTGCTCTCTGCATTTCCCCTCTTTCCACTTCTGATGTCTCCCAGCTCCTGCACTCTCACCATCCTACCACCTGTGCCCTTGACCCTATCCCCTCATCTCTCCTCCAGACTATCACTCCTGACTCCTCCAATTTATCATCTCCCTTGTCAACTCCTCCTTGTCCTCTGGATACTTCCCCTCCAGCTTCAAATGGGCCCACATCACCCCTCTTCTGAAAAAAAAAAAAACTACCCTAGACTCCTCTGTCATCCAGAACTACCGCCCGGTTTCTCTTCTCCCCTTCCTATCAAACACATTTGAATGTGCTGTTGCGAACCAACTCCCCTCTTTTCTCTCTTGGAACAACCTCCTGGATCCTTATCAGTCTGTCTTCTGAGCTGGACACTCAAATGAGACTGTGCTTCTCTCAATCAGTGAGGCACTTCATGCAGCATGTGCTGCCTCCCTCTCCTCTGTCCTGATTCTCCGAGACCTTTCTGCTTCATTTTATACTGTTGATCATCCCATCCTCCTGTTATCCCTATCAGCCGACCTGTCTCAGGTGGGACAGCCCTAGACTGGTTCAAGTCCTACCTCTCTGGTCACTCCTTCCAGGTTACCTGGTCTGGTACTGTATCAGCACCACACCCACTTACCACTGGTGTCCCTCAAGGTTCAGTCCTTGTTCTGCTTCTCTTCTCCCTCTACATCCAGTCTCTCAGCCCGATTAGCTCTACTCATGGTCTATCCTTCCATTGCTATGCTGATGACACCCAATAGTTTCTCTTTTCCTCCTTCTGGCACAAAGATTTCTGCTCACATCTCTGCTTGCTTACGTGATAACCAGTGCTGAATGGACAACCATCACCTGAAGCTCAACTCAGGCAAGACAGAGGCGATCTACATTCCCACTCCATCTTCTCCACTCCGGACATCGTCATCTCCCTGGAGGATATCTCTAGGTCATCTTCACCCAGCATGAGGAATCTAGGGGTCATGTTCGATAACATCCTCTCCTCCTCAGCAAACATCGCTGCAGTGACCCAGACATGCAGATTTCTCCTCGACAACATCTGAAGGTTCCGCCCTTTCCCCACCACCAACTCTACTCAGCTCCTGGTCCAAGCACTGATCTTCTCCCGCTTGGACTACTGCAACTCTCTCCTTGCTGGTGTCTGCCATCGGACCCCTGCAGCTCATCCAGAACACTGCAGCCTGCCTGGTCTACAACCTCCCTCGTTCTTCCCATGTTACCCCTCTGCTTGCCACCCTGCACTGACTACCTATCACAGCTCGCATCGAATTTAAGACATTGGTGCCAGCTTACCAGGCTGTCAAGGGGTTAGGGTCAGCATACCTCCAGGGACTGATCCGCCACTACACACAAGCCAGATCCCTACACTCTGCTACTACTGGTCACCTGGCTCCTCCTCCTCCTGCCCAGCCCCTGCTCAGCCTGCTCAAGACTGCTGTCTATATCTTACAGTGGTGCTTGAAAGTTTGTGAACCCTTTAGAATTTTCTATATTTCTGCATAAATATGACCTAAAACATCATCAGATTTTCACACAAGTCCTAAAAATAGATAAAGAGAACCCAGTTAAACAAATGAGACAAAAATATTATATTTGGTCATTTATTTATTGAGGAAAATGTTCCAATATTACATATCTGTGAGTGGCAAAAGTATGTGAACCTTTGCTGTCAGTATCTGGTGTGACCCTCTTGTGCAGCAATAACTGCAACTAAATGTTTCCGGTAACTGTTGATCAGTCCTGCACACCGGCTTGGAGGAATTTTAGCCCATTCCAATGTACAGAACAGCTTCAACTCTGGGATGTTGGTGGGTTTCCTCACATGAACTGCTCACTTCAGGTCCTTCCACAACATTTTGATTGGATTAAGGTCAGGACTTTGACTTGGTCATTCTAAAACATTATTCTTCTTTAACCATTCTTTGGTAGAACGACTTGTGTGCTTAGGGTCGTTGTCTTGCTGCATGACCCACCTTCTCTTGAGATTCAGTTCATGGACAGATGTCCTGACATTTTCCTTTAGAATTTGCTGGTGTAATTCAGAATTCATTGTTCCATCAATGATGGCAAGCCGTCCTGGCCCAGATGCAGCAAAACAGGCCCAAACCATGATACTACCACCACCATGTTTCACAGATGGGATAAGGTTCTTATGCTGGAATGCAGTGTTTTCCTTTCTCCAAACATAACGCTTCTCATTTAAACCAAAAAGTTCTATTTTGGTCTCATCCGTCCACGAAACATTTTTCCAATAGCCTTCTGGCTTGTCCACGTGATCTTTAGCAAACTGCAGATGAGCAGCAATGTTCTTTTTGGAGAGCAGTGGCTTTCTCCTTGCAACCCTGCCGTGCACACTTGTTGTTCAGTGTTCTCCTGAGGGTGGACTCATGAACATTAGCATTAGCCAATGTGAGAGAAGCCTCCAGTTGCTCAGAAGTTACCCTGGGGTCCTTTGTGACCTCGCCGACTATTACATGCCTTACTCTTGGAGTGATCTTTGTTGGTCAACCATTTCTGGGGAGGGTAACAATTAGGGCTGTAATGATACACCCAACTCACGATTCGATTCGTATCGCGATTTCTGACCCACGATTCGATACACCCACGATTTTTTTAAAATGTATTTTTAAAGTAGTAAATTTGACTTATTAACATTTACTGACTTACATTAACTATTTAATAACAAAAAATTCAGACCACTGCAGAGAATGAGTAATATGTATGCAAAAATGAACAAATGTATATCCAAAGACTGTTTTATTTCTCAAAATAATACTGTTGAGCCGGAAGCTCCGTTTTTTTCGGTTTTGAAAAAGTCATTTTTCCAAATCGTGTAAATCCGTTAAGATTTTTTTGGGGGGTGGCTCTCTCACTGTCTCACTCTCATAGGGCCAATGATTTTCTGTGATCGCGGAAAACAGATGGAAATTACGGAATTTTTATGGTGAAACATTGCTCGCGTGTCAAAATGTAACTGCCGCAGAAGGCTTCCGCCCAAGCAGACATGCCTTCAGTGTTGCCAGATATTGCTAACGTTTTCCACCCCGAAATATGTTCAAAACCAGCCAAAAAGCACCTAAACCTGCCCAATCTGGCAACACTGCATGCCTTTCCGGTCAAGTGACTGTGATTGGCTTGTGGCACACCTAGCCAGCCAATGAGCTGCTTGTTTACAGATTCGCTCCCCGCGCCGCAACCTGAATGGCGACCGCTTAAAAGAAATGAATGCTCTGCCAGTGGCGAGTGTGGACGTTGCGTGACTCGCAGAAGATTGTTGCAGGTCGGCGAAAAAACGACTTACTAATAGATATAAAAAATAAAAGTAATTTAAGTAAGTTTAAAATGTAATTTAAATAAAAAGTAAAGTATTCATAAATTGAAGTTTGGAAGCGCCTCTGTTTTTGGGCTGAGGAGAAGTTTGAAAGGGTGTACCGCGATTCTGCCTTCTTGTATCGCGATACGGATCGTGGCTCTGCGTATCGCGATTTCGATTCGCATATTGTTACAGCCCTAGTAACAATGGTCTTGAATTTCCTCCATTTGTACACAATCTGTCTGACTGTGGATTGGTGGAGTCCAAACTCTTTAGAGATGGTTTTGTAACCTTTTCCAGCCTGATGAGCATCAACAACGCTTTTTCTGAGGTCCTCAGAAATCTCCTTTGTTCGTGCCATGATACACTTCCACAAACATGTGATGTGAAGATCAGACTTTGATAGATCCCTGTTCTTTAAATTAAACAGCGTGCCCACTCACACCTGATTGTCATCCCATTGATTGAAAACACCTGACTCTAATTTCACCTTCAAATTAACTGCTAATCCTAGAGGTTCACATACTTTTGCCACTCAAAGATATGTAATATTGGATCATTTTCCTCAATAAATAAATGACCTAGTATAATATTTTTGTCTCATTTGTTTAACTGGGTTCTCTTTATCTACTTTTAGGACTTGTGTGAAAATCTGATGATGCTTTAGGTCATATTTATGCAGAAATATAGAAAATTCTAAAGGGTTCACTAACTTTCAAGCACCACTGTATGTAACTATCTGATGTAAATAAAGATACAAACTTCGTTGTCCGGTGGTCAAGTGTTTACCAGATACGTTGCCTTGCACTTACGATTGGGTTCCCTGTTGTGGTACATGTTCGTCATTCATACGTACACGTACATATGGACATCGTACAGTCATAAAAGCCATCAAAAATCAGGTTGGTGCATGACCACATTCTCTTAAGTATGGAGCTCTGCTATTAATTTTCCTTTAAAATGATACTACAAAATAATAACAAAGTACAATCCCTAATGTACATTGCACCAGTGACTGGGACAATAAAATTTCTCTGAACTAGTATGAAATTGTGAGCTACAAATGGACAGAGATAATGAGAGAGAGAGAGAGAGAGAGAGAGAGAGAGAGAGAAATGTAAGTGTAAAACTGATGAATCAGCACTGAACAGTAGGCCCTGCACATTTTTTAATATGTGAAGGTGTCGAGAGATATGGTATGATTGTGTCTCTCATTACAGTAATGCCCTATAGATACCCTGCTAAGAGAGATTGCTAGTGAATGTTTATATAACGAATTACTGTGGTTGTTGTAATGGAGATAGAATTAACATCTAACCCAGTTTTTTTTTATGTACTGAAAATGCACAAAAACTAACAGAAACAAATATATGAACTGTTGTATTACTAGTTGCAATTTACTGTGCTAAACACACCACAAACAGGTGTAGTGGTTAGTGCTGCTGCCTCACAGCAAGAAGGTCCGGGTTCGAGCCCCGTGGCTGGCGAAGGCCTTTCTGCATGGAGTTTGCATGTTGCCTGCGGGGGTTTCCTCCGGGTGCTCCGGTTTCCCCCACAGTCCAAAGACATGCAGGTTAGGTTAACTGGTGACTCTAAATTGACCGTAGGTGTGAATGTGAGTGTGAATGGTTGTGTGTCTCTGTGTCAGCCCTGTGATGACCTGGCGACTTGTCCAGGGTGTACCCCGCCTTTCACTCATAGTCAGCTGGGATAGGCTCCAGCTTGCCTGTGACCCTGTAGAACAGGATAAAGTGGCTAGAGATAATGAGATGAGATGAAACACCACAAATAGGTACACTCACCGTCCATTGCACTTGTTTATCTTTTCTACATACTGCGAGATCACCTCCAGTGCCTCACTCTCGGCCAGCTGTAGATTTCCAGACACATTGCACCTCAGGTCATTCCAGTCAGACCTGAGCAACTCAAAGTCCACTGGGTTCACGCTGAATGTACGTTGCCAGTTGATGGCCTCCTCAGTCCAGCCAGGTTGTGGCTCTTCATCCTCGTAGCTGTATTCAGACATGACACCATCTTTAAGCTCAGCAATCTCTGTCTGCTGTGACTCCTCCACCATCTCTGAAGCTTCGGTGATCCTGATCTCCACAGGTTGTCTTTTGTCTGATGCATTTTTCCCTGTAAGATCCGAGCTTGTTGGAGGCAAATCTGTTATGGAGGATGATGGAAAATGCTTCACTTGTACAGTAGGCAAGAGTAGGGAGCTGTGCTTCAATTGCTGTGTGGGTGATTTATGGTTGAATTTTGGCCAGGAGTCACGCTTTTTCATGAATTTCCACCTCGAACTGAAATCCACAAGCTTTTTGCCACTTGTGGTTTGGTACAAAAAGACCCCAGGGAAGATCTCCACCGGTGGCTTTGGTGTACTTTTTGCTGGATGAGGTTTAGTGATGTAGAATTTGCTTGACTTAACTTCTTTCTCTTGAAATGCAGGATGTGCCCCATTGCTCAGAATATGACTTGCCAACGTATATAGTGAGTATTTCTGGGAATTCTTGAATGTTTTGGTCAGCCTTAGAGGAGAGATCTTTTTGCTTTGCTGTACAGGGCTTTGTGGAACCCACTTTAAAGAACGCTGTCCATGGATTTGCAATGTGGCATCGTCTCCTTTTCCCATATTCTCTCTATGGTCTGTTAGAGTCTCACGGTCTGCCTCGATAATGCGCCTATTCTGCCTCAGCTGCCTCTCTTTTTCCATTCTTCTCTGTTTGTCTTCCTGTGGAGTGTGTTTATGGTAGCCATCATCTCTCCCATGGTCTTCTCGTTGAATCCTCCTTCTGGTTTGTTTCACTTTGAAATGGGAGTATATGTGCTCTTTGGTTAAAATGCGACCTTTTGAGTCTCTGCCTCTTTGGTCCTTACTAGAGATTGTGCTATAGGAAGAACTTGACAGCTGCTCAGACATGCTGATGTTGCTGGTCCTCATGACTGGATGGCGGTTAGAGTTGACTGAGTCTTCCTCTAGATCCACACCCTCTTCTTCTTCTAGGAAATCTGAAGAAAAACAGGAAAGTCATGTTTGAGAGTCATTAGACAAAGTGTACAGTATTGATCTGTAAAATGTACAGGATAGGCCAAGAAGCTTCTTAACTAATGGGACATCACTCACAGATACAGATATCATCATGATACAACTTGAGTCCTGCCATTCTCCCATTCTACTGACACACAAGCAGTCTTTTTGTTCTTTCTTTCTTTTTTTTAAGCAATTATCACAAACACAGCTGTGATATCCTTGTCTCTGACAACGCTGTGATTAGCCTATACCAGAAACAGCCATTTGTTAAATTTGCTTGTGCAACTGTTTTGTAGTATGTCACAACACACCATCAGGATTTGGAAAGAAAAGAGGCCTGTCATTCTTCTCTTCATCCATCTTCATGTATTTATAAAAGCCAAACCTGTTTAGATAGAGTACAAGGTGAAACCTTTGAAGGTAATTTACTCATGTCACTCATAAATGTAAAGTATATCGTAAACATAATACAATATAATGAAATTCTAGGAATGATCTATTAAATGGTAAGCCATACTTTTCCAAGTACACTGGAGATTCCCTGTAGAAGCATTTGTTCTCTCTTTCCATATGAGTGAGTCTGGTGAAATCATTTGGATAGACGTAGGACAGATACACCTAAAAGGATTATACCAATAAGGAGAATCAACATGAGCATGTAAGAAAAACAAAACAAAAAACAAAAACATATATTTCAATTGCAATGATCATTAATGTCCAATGGGAGATGATGTTTGCTGACTGTATCGATGTCTGAAAATCTATCTATCTATCTATCTATCTATCTATCTATCTATCTATCTATCTATCTATCTATCTATCTATCTATCTATCTATCTATCTATCTATCTATCTATCTCCTCTAAGCTTCACCAAATACATATAAAAAAAAATCCAGCTTATATGGCGTGTCAGTGCTACTCACAAACTGCAGACCCTGGTAGCGTGCAATGGGAAAATCTCTCACAATGTAGGTAGGAGCGTAAACACAAGACGGCAGCACCTTCTCCAGCCTGGACTGATCCAGCATTGGGACTAAGAGGGAATAATATATATATTCAACTTAATTCAGTAAAAATGCTGAATATACTATTCTCAGCAGTTTATATTTATGTTGCTACAAACTGTTTCACTACACTACCGTTCAAAAGTTTGGGGTCACCCAGACAATTTTGTGTTTTCCATGAAAAGTCACACTTTTATTTACCACCATAAGTTGTAAAATGAATAGAAAATATAGTCAAGACATTTTTCTGGCCATTTTGAGCATATAATCGACCCCACAAATGTGATGCTCCAGAAACTCAATCTGCTCCAAGGAAGGTCAGTTTTATAGCTTCTCTAAAGAGCTAAACTGTTTTCAGCTGTGCTAACATGATTGTACAAGGGTTTTCTAATCATCCATTAGCCTTCTGAGGCAATGAGCAAACACATTGTACCATTAGAACACTGGAGTGAGAGTTGCTGGAAATGGGCCTCTATACACCTATGGAGATATTGCACCAAAAACCAGACATTTAGGCCAAGTTTACATTAGACCGTATCTGTCTCGTTTTCTTCGCGGATGCACTGTCCGTTTACATTAAAACGCCTGGAAACGGCGGGAAACGGGAATCCGCCAGGGTCCACGTATTCATCCAGATCGTGTCTGGTCCGGTGCTGTATAAACATTGAGAATACGCGGATACGCTGTGCTGAGCTCTAGCTGGCGTCGTCATTGGACAACGTCACTGTGACATCCACCTTCCTGATTCGCTGGCGTTGGTCATGTGACGCGACTGCTGAAAAACGGCGCGGACTTCCGCCTTGTATCACCTTTCATTAAAGAGTATAAAAGTATGAAAATACTGCAAATACTGATGCAAATACTGCCCATTGTGTAGTTATGATTGTCTTTAGGCTTGCCATCCTTCCACTTGCAAGTGGTAAGTGACGCGCATGCCCGACATGCACTGAGATCACACACACAGCGGCTCAGTCCCAAATCACTGCTTGTGCGCTCCACTCGCGCGCTCTGTGAGCTGCGCAGGGCCGGAGTGCGCACCCTCCAGAGGGCACTTGCTGTTCAGGGCGGAGTGATTTGGAGCGCAGGATGCCTGCGGAGCCGAGCGTATCCGTGTATTGGTGTTGCTATGTGCACGCGAATCGTGTATTGGCGTTGCTGTGTGCACACTAATCGTTTTAAAAACGTTAATCTGATGATCCGCTGATACGGTCTAATGTAAACCCCACCTTAGTAGAATTTAGCTAGAATAGTCATTTACCCACATTAGCAATGTATAGAGTGTATTTCTGATTAGTTTAAAGTGATCTTCATTGAAAAGAACAGTGCTTTTCTTTCAAAAATAAGGAAATTTCAAAGTGACCCCAAACTTTTGAACGGTAGTGTATATCCCTTACTAATGCATGAATATATTACAGAATAAAATTGCTGCTGTATTCAGTAAAGAGTGTAATTACACACACACTTTACAACCCCAAATCAGAAAAAAGTTGGGACGGAGCTCATTAGAATTACCCCACCCCCTTATCTGAATACACCCACCCATGGCTTGAGAATTGCCTCGGCGAATCAATATTCATGAGGAACGTGCTACTTGATTGGACAGCAGAAGAGGGAGGTGAGGTGAGCCTCCCTCTACGGTGCATAATATCATTAAATGATTCAAGGAATTTATTTAATATAATTTATATTAAATGATAAATGCTCATTATCATTTAAAGGAACAGACACTCATATCGGCTGTTTTGAACAGGGCTGTTTAGACGGGGGAGAAGGGAACTGTGGTGTTTTATCTTTGAGGTATTTTTACCAAAGCATGTCACAGACATTTAATTAAGACCTCAGGGAACTGTGTCAACTTGTGGAAAAGGGGTATAATGTGTCACCTTTAAGAGTTCTAAATTTCTGCTTTCTCTCTGAGAGTGTATTTATATTCTATTTATCAAAGTTGAATACAGTCAGATATGATTGTCATGATCATATGCAAATATGTACCATCAACAGTTTCAGTGTAAATTCAACAGTGTAGATTTGAGTGTAATATTTAAACAAACAAACAAACAAACAAACAAACAAACAAACAAACAAACAAACAAACAAACTGTATGTTGCAAATAATCAAAATCCATATCAGTATCATCAAGCAAGTCAGTTATAGCAGGTAGAGGATATGCACAAGTAATAACAATAAAAATAATGAATCGTGTTAATAAATCACATTTGTGCATGCAGGAATCTCAAACTTAAATAGAGATAATTGGGTTTAGTGTCAAAATGTACCGTAGTTTGTAAATGTGAATCAGAATGCTTAGACATGGATTTTTATCAGCTCATTAGTCCTTCAATTAAGTATTATCCATATTTGCATATGAGAGGTTTTAGCCTTTTTAAAAACAGCTTTCTGGAAACCAGCGCATACTTTCATTTGAAGTAATACATCTCACACAGAAACACTTTTACAACACCAAATCAGAAAATGTTGGGACGGGATGGAAAATGCAAATAAGAAAGAAAACAGTGATTTCTAAATTTACTTTGGCTTGTATTTCATTGCAGACAGTATGAACCCAAGATATTTCATGTTTCGTCTTGTAAACTTAATTTCATTTGTTAATATACATTCATTCCTACATCCTGCAACACATTCCAAAAAAGGTTGGGATGGAGGGTAATTAGAGCTAGTAACGAGGTAAAACAATTAAATAATGATGTGATTTGAAACAGCTGATGTCAACAGGTGACTGTAATCATGATTTGGTACAAAATCAGTATCCAGGAAAAGCCGAGGCTTTGAGGAGCAAAGATGGGCTGAGGATCTCCAGTTTGTCAAGAAATGCATGAGGAAATTATTGAAATGTTTTAAAAGAATGTTCCTCAAAGAAAGATACAAAGGGATTTGGATATTTCACCTTCTACAGTGCATATCATTAAGCAATTCAAGGAATCTGAAGGAATTTTGATGCGTAAAGGGCAAGGGCACAAGCCAAAGCTGAACACTTGTGATCTCCAATCCTTTAGATGACACTGCATCAAGAACCGTCATTCATCTATAGCTGATATAACCACATGGGCTCAGGATTACTTTGGCAAACCTTTGTCAAGCACGGCAATACAGAGTTACATTCCAAATGCCAGTTAAAGCTTTACTTTGCAAAAAAGAAGCCTTATGTTAACTGTGTCCAGAAGCGCTGTCAGCTTCATCTGGGATGGACCATCACACAGTAGAAATGTGTATTGTGGTCAGATGAATCAGTCTTCCAAGTCATTTTGGATGCAGTGTGCTCTGGACAAAATATGAAAAGGACCATCCAGACTGTTAGCAGCAACAATTCCAAAAGCCATGGTATGTCATGGTATGGGGTTGTGTCAGTGCCCTTGGCAAAGGTAACTTACGCTTGTGTGACGGCAGCCTTCAAGATGATATCTTTTCCATGGATATTTCAACACGACAATGTAAAACCACCTTCTGCACACATTACAAAGGCATGGCTGTGGAAGAAGAGGGTGTGTCCCCTCTGTCCCCAGTAGAGAATGTGTGGAGAATTTTGAAACGAAAAATATGACAACGACAACCCCATACTGTTGCACACCTTAAGACCTGTTTACAGGAAGAATGGGACAAAATAATGCCTGAAACACTTCATCACTTGGTATTTTCAGCTCTAAACATCCTTTAAGTGTTGTGAGAAGGAATGGCAGCATTGTAAAGTGGTAAATGCTTTACTCTCCCAGTTTTTTTTAATACGTTGCAAGAATCAAAATTGAAATAAATGTTTATTTTGGAAAAAAAAAACTAAAACAAGAAAATTCATGGCGGCACAGTGGTGTAGTGGTTAGCGCTGTCGCCTCACAGCAAGAAGGTCCTGGGTTCGAGCCCCAGGGCTGGCGAGGGCCTTTCTGTGCGGAGTTTGCATGTTCTCCCCGTGTCTGCGTGGGTTTCCTCCGGGTGATCCGGTTTCCCCCACAGTCCAAAGACATGCAGGTTAGGTTGGTGACTCTAAATTGACTGTAGGTGTGAATGTGAGTATGAATGGTTGTCTGTGTCTATGTGTCAGCCCTGTGATGACCTGGCGACTTGTCCAGGGTGTACCCCGCCTTTCGCCCGTAGTCAGCTGGGATAGGCTCCAGCTTGCCTGCGACCCTGTAGAAGGATAAAGCGGCTAGAGATAATGAGATGAGAATGAGATGAAGAAAATTCATGAGGTAAAATGTCAAATAATGTGCTGTTGTATTGTTTTGAGTGCAATACAGGTCAAAGATTATTTATAAATCATTGTTTTCAGTTTTAATTTCAACATACTGTCCCAACTTTTTTTTTTTTTTTGATTTGGGGTTGTATTTTATCTTTACTCAAATTCATTATTTTTTTTCCCTTTCCATTTTGGATTGCTCTTTCCTCAAATCTGGTTAGCCTGCTGATTGCTTTCCCTTTTTTTTTTGCCTCACTGTCACAACAACAGTGTAATTTATGTAAAATATACACATATGACATGCAGCTAAATCTAATTAATCATTTGCGCTCCAACGACCAAACTTTTGATGTTGTATGACAGTTTCATGAATCAGATGCAGAGTGGTTCACGGGTCATTTCTTGCATGCAAATTAGTGTTCATTTCTACACAACTAAAATAAATAAGAGCTATTTTTGTTGAGGACATTATGACCTAGGTGTAAAGAAGTGAAATAAACGTGCTAAAAGAACTGGTTCAGAAAAAAAAGACGTTTTAGTCACAATATTGTTCTCGCCAGCTCTCTCTCTTTTCCACTCCAACATGTGCACATGGTGCCAAAAAGCAAAGTGAAAATATACAGGCCTGATTTATCAAACTTGCATTTTGTAAAATCTGATTATAAAAATGAGCGTACACAAACTCACAAGTGTAAATTTGAGAGTACCACTTTATCAAACTGAAAAACTGATTTGCAGTTAAATAATAATAATAATAATAATAATAATAATAATAATAATACAGTGGTTAGCACTGTCACCTCACAACAAGAAGGTCCTGGGTTCGAGCCCCGTGGCCGGCGAGGGCCTTTCTGTGTGGAGTCTGCATGTTCTCCCCGTGTCTGCGTGGGTTTCCTCCGGGTGCTCCGGTTTCCCCCACAGTCCAAAGACATGCAGGTTAGGTTGACTGGTGACTCTAAATTGCCCATAGGTGTGAATGTTCTTTCCCAAACCTGGAAATGGGAGGGTTGCAGCAGGAAGGGCATCCGGTGTAAAACTACACTACCGGTCAAAAGTTTGGGGTCACCCAGACAATTTTGTGTTTTCCATGAAAAGTCACACTTTTATTTACCACCATAAGTTGTAAAATGAATAGAAAATATAGTCAAGACATTTTTCTGGCCATTTTGAGCATTTAATCGACCCCACAAATGTGATGCTCCAGAAACTCAATCTGCTCAAAGGAAGGTCAGTTTTATAGCTTCTCTAAAGAGCTAAACTGTTTTCAGCTGTGCTAACATGATTGTACAAGGGTTTTCTAATCATCCATTAGCCTTCTGAGGCAATGAGCAAACACATTGTACCATTAGAACACTGGAGTGAGAGTTGCTGGAAATGGGCCTCTATACACCTATGGAGATATTGCACCAAAAACCAGACATTTAGTAGAATTTAGCTAGAATAGTCATTTACCACATTAGCAATGTATAGAGTGGATTTCTGATTAGTTTAAAGTGATCTTCATTGAAAAGAACAGTGCTTTTCTTTCAAAAATAAGGAAATTTCAAAGTGACCCCAAACTTTTGAACGGTAGTGTATGTTCCAATTAATATGACATGTGGATCAATACAGTCCACATGGTAGCGACTACACACACACATAAGTGGGACAAGCTGGAAGAAGTGAGTGAATAATAATAATAATAATAATAATAATAATAATAATAATAATAGCAGTATAGTAAGGAGAGTAGTATAACAAATAATAAATAACATTGATAATCAGAATTGCACAAATAGGACCTGAAAACTAAAATAATGAGGTTTGGCATCAACACAGAATTTAAAAATGTTTATAAATGTGTTGAAATTTATTAATCCTTCAGTTAAGTAAACATACTGTACATTTGTATACAAGAGGCACCATAAAGAGTTACACAGAGATGCACCTTTTTATGATATATAAAATTCTCATATAATTATAATATAATTTCATATCAACTCTACAACAATTACTTAAATGAGTTAAATAACTACATATGATGGAAACTGCTCAGTCTTCTACCTGCTTGTGGCCTTAACTCTTTTTACCAGAAGCCAAAAATGGAATTATCGCCTGCTTTGGTAGTGTCCGTGTTTAGCATTGGATTTATTTGTGAAGTCACACTCCATAGTTGTGGGTACTGGCTCCTGTGAAAGTAGACACTCGGTGCTTAAAGAATTTGCAGTTAAAAAAAAAAAAAAGCTTTAGTTGTGCTTTCTGTTTTATTTCTGTACCAATGTTATTGTAGAGAGGTGTGAATTGTTTGCCCAGCAAGGGGCTCACCTTGTTTTGCTGCTAGTGAACAGGGTGATGGGAAAGTGGAAAGGTCCTACTTTCCCATCACCCTGTTCACTAGCAGCAAAACACAGAGTCACGATACTCTACACACAGAAACCCAACAATGTCATGACTAATCTTATAATAGACTTGCACAATAATTTAATCAGTTTATTTACACTGATTGAAAATGTCTGGTAAGTTGATCTCTATTCCACCGGCAAAACGGAAAGCCACTACTCTAATTCCAGATCCAGTTGAGACTCTCACACTCACATGAAGGACCTGAAGATGAGTTCGCCTGTTTCCTGTACTTAGTACTCAGCTCTGTCTGTTTAAAATGTCTTCACTCATTTATTCAAAAAGGTTTTGCAGTACAGTAGCTTTCTTTGCACCTCTGAGCTTCATTCTCTGATTGATTTCTTGGTTTGACCTGTTTTTAAGTTCACTGTTTTTGATCCAGTTTTGCTGCATCGTTTTGGTTTGATTGATTTGACCCCTGCCTGTTTTCTGAACATGAATCTGCCTGCCGATGTGGATTTTAATAGACTCGTGCGTGCTCTTACATCAACCTGCCTCCAATTTGTGACAGCCTTCTTTGAATCTTGGGTAGCCTGCAGAATGATTTTCCTTTATTCCTTTTATCTATTTGCAGCACATGCATAAATTAGGGTGTGTTTCATGTAAATATATTATGTATATGAGGATAAGCTGATAAATATGCAAATGAAGTGTAAATAAGGAACTAGAGAATGGCAGCTGATGCTGATTCATTAATTGCATTCAAACCGTCATGTTTTTTTTTTTTTTATGTCAATCCATGCACTCAAATTCGGTATTTGCGATAAGGTCCATAAGATGCATGTTAAAATTGTATTGCTATAAAATAAAGAAAGTGAACCTGAGTTAATGGGAAATTTGTGAGTAAGCCATAATCAACAGTACATAAGGGTTAAGGTGAAATTACTCTCAGTCCAAACCTGATTCAATACAACCACAAACCTGATAAATTTAGCAAATTATAATACTGCATACACCAGGCTTGCAGCCAAGCCTGCAATAGTACATAGTCAGACACAGAGAATCTCAGTGCATCATCTACAGAATAGAATAAATTTGCATCAGACTTGCTAATGTTAATACACAGATATGCAGTCACGATCATGTAAATCAGCACTGCAGCAAACCATCACGCATAAGAAACAGTTCAGCTACAGTGGGGCAAAAAAGTATTTAGTCAGTCACCAATTGTGCAAGTTCTCCCACTTAAAAAGATGAGAGAGGCCTGTAATTTTCATCATAGGTACACTTCAACTATGAGAGACAAAATGAGAAAAAAAATCCAGAAAATCACATTGTCTGATTTTTAAAGAATTTATTTGCAAATTATGGTGGAAAATAAGTATTTGGTCAATAACAAAAGTTCATCTCAATACTTTGTTATATATCCTTTGTTGGCAATGACAGAGGCCAAACGTTTTCTGTAAGTCTTCACAAGGTTTTCACACACTGTTGCTGGTATTTTGGCCCATTCCTCCATGCAGATCTCCTCTAGAGCAGTGATGTTTTGGGGCTGTCGCTGGGCAACACGGACTTTCAACTCCCTCCAAAGATTTTCTATGGGGTTGAGATCTGGAGACTGGCTAGGCCACTCCAGGACCTTGAAATGCTTCTTATGAAGCCACTCCTTCATTGCCTGGGCGGTGTGTTTGGGATCATTGTCATGCTGAAAGACCCAGTCACGTTTCATCTTCAATGCCCTTGCTGATGGAAGGAGGTTTTCACTCAAAATCTCACGATACATGGCCCCATTCATTCTTTCCTTTACATGGATCAGTCGTCCTGGTCCCTTTGCAGAAAAACAGCCCCAAAGCATGATGTTTCCACCCCCATGCTTCACAGTAGGTATGGTGTTCTTTGGATGCAACTCAGCATTCTTTCTCCTACAAACACGACAAGTTGAGTTTTTACCAAAAAGTTCTATTTTGGTTTCATCTGACCATATGACATTCTCCCAATCCTCTTCTGGATCATCCGAATGCTCTCTAGCAAACTTCAGACGGGCCTGGACATGTACTGGCTTAAGCAGTGGGACACGTCTGGCACTGCAGGATTTGAGTCCCTGGCGGCGTAGTGTGTTACTGATGGTAGCCTTCATTACTTTGGTCCCAGCTCTCTGCAGGTCATTCACTAGGTCCCCCCGTGTGGTTCTGGCATTTTTGCTCACCGTTCTTGTGATCATTTTGACCCCACGGGGTGAGATCTTGCATGGAGCCCCAGATCGAGGGAGATTATCAGTGGTCTTGTATGTCTTCCATTTTCTAACAATTGCTCCCACAGTTGATTTCTTCACACCAAGCTGCTTACCTATTGCAGATTCAGTCTTCCCAGCCTGGTGCAGGTCTACAATTTTGTTTCTGGTGTCCTTTGACAGCTCTTTGGTCTTGGCCATAGTGGAGTTTGGAGTGAGACTGTTTGAGGTTGTGGACAGGTGTCTTTTATACTGATAACGAGTTCAAACAGGTGCCATTAATACAGGTAACGAGTGGAGGACAGAGGAGCCTCTTAAATAAGAAGTTACAGGTCTGTGAGAGCCAGAAATCTTGCTTGTTTGTAGGTGACCAAATGCTTATTTTACCGAGGAATTTACCAATTAATTCATTAAAAATCCTACAATGTGATTTCCTGGATTCTTTCCCCCCATTCTGTCTCTCATAGTTGAAGTGTACCTATGATGAAAATTACAGGCCTCTCATCTTTTTAAGTGGGAGAACTTGCACAATTGGTGGCTGAGTAAATACTTTTTTGCCCCACTGTAAACTGAATTTATTTGCAAATTATGGTGGAAAATAAGTATTTGGTCAATAACAAAAGTTCATCTCAATACTTTGTTATATACCCTTTGTTGGCAATGACAGAGGGCAAACGCTTTCTGTAAGTCTTCACAAGGTTTTTACACACTGTTGCTGGTATTTTGGCCCATTCCTCCATGCAGATCTCCTCTAGAGCAGTGATGTTTTGGGGCTGTCACTGGGCAACACGGACTTTCAACTCCCTCCAAAGATTTTCTATGGGGTTGAGATCTGGAGACTGGCTAGGCCACTCCAGGACCTTGAAATGCTTCTTATGAAGCCACTCCTTCATTGCCTGGGCAGTGTGTTTGGGATCATTGTCATGCTGAAAGACCCAGTCACGTTTCATCTTCAATGCCCTTGCTGATGGAAGGAGGTTTTCACTCAAAATCTCACGATACATGGCCCCATTCATTCTTTCCTTTACATGGATCAGTCGTCCTGGTCCCTTTGCAGAAAAACAGCCCCAAAGCATGATGTTTCCACCCCCATGCTTCACAGTAGGTATGGTGTTCTTTGGATGCAACTCAGCATTCTTTCTCCTACAAACACGACAAGTTGAGTTTTTACCAAAAAGTTCTATTTTGGTTTCATCTGACCATATGACATTCTCCCAATCCTCTTCTGGATCATCCGAATGCTCTCTAGCAAACTTCAGACGGGCCTGGACATGTACTGGCTTAAGCAGTGGGACACGTCTGGCACTGCAGGATTTGAGTCCCTGGCGGCGTAGTGTGTTACTGATGGTAGCCTTCATTACTTTGGTCCCAGCTCTCTGCAGGTCATTCACTAGGTCCCCCCGTGTGGTTCTGGCATTTTTGCTCACCGTTCTTGTGATCATTTTGACCCCACGGGGTGAGATCTTGCATGGAGCCCCAGATCGAGGGAGATTATCAGTGGTCTTGTATGTCTTCCATTTTCTAACAATTGCTCCCACACTTGATTTCTTCACACCAAGCTGCTTACCTATTGCAGATTCAGTCTTCCCAGCCTGGTGCAGGTCTACAATTTTGTTTCTGGTGTCCTTTGACAGCTCTTTGGTCTTGGCCATAGTGGAGTTTGGAGTGAGACTGTTTGAGGTTGTGGACAGGTGTCTTTTATACTGATAACGAGTTCAAACAGGTGCCATTAATACAGGTAACGAGTGGAGGACAGAGGAGCCTCTTAAATGAGAAGTTACAGGTCTGTGAGAGCCAGAAATCTTGCTTGTTTGTAGGTGACCAAATGCTTATTTTACCGAGGAATTTACCAATTAATTCATTAAAAATCCTACAATGTGATTTCCTGGATTCTTTCCCCCCATTCTGTCTCTCATAGTTGAAGTGTACATATGATGAAAATTACAGGCCTCTCATCTTTTTAAGTGGGAGAACTTGCACAATTGGTGGCTGAGTAAATACTTTTTTGCCCCACTGTATTGACGAAATAGAAATAAAAAAATTCAGAGAGGATGGTTCAGAGGACTGTCAGCTGGAAAGGTTGCTCGCTTGACAAGAGTGAGCACAAACATTCGTACAGGGATACAGCAGGGTCCAAACGTCTGAGTACTAACAAACACTTTTATTGTGCAGTTAATAATATTGAATTGGCTAATCATCCTTCCTTGCAGCTGAATTACGAAGCTCAACATGACCAGCCCTGTGTCCGAAATCACTCCCTACTCACTATATAGTGGACTATATAGTGAGTTTACCACTTTGTAGTGCTGTCCGAATGTATAGTGAGAATTATTACACCCTATATACTTCACTCAAAGTATCCCACAATGCATCATGAAAAGTAGTGTACAACCGATGGTCACTAATCATCCCTGTGTCTGAAATTGCTCCCTACTCACTATATAGGGCACTACATAGTGGGGACGCCATTTTGTAGTGCTGTCCGAAACCTTAGTGAGGATTATTTACATCCTATATAGTGCACTCAAAGTATCCCATAATGCATCACAAAATGCAGTGTACAATGATGGTCACTAACCAAGCAATATATCCCATCATGCATTGTGGTCACGCTGAAAGAAATCAAATTAAAAGTCTCAAATTTGATTTAATAAAAGGCAGCGGCAAAGAAGAAAGTATTCAGCCTTGATTTATAAAAACTGAAAGATACAGCTACTTTGTATTGATTAATGTGGGAAATACACTCAGTATAATATGGATTTATCACAAAAAGACATGCATGTATTTATTATTTTGAAAACCCATCAGCCGACCGATCTGGCACGTTTTAATTGTGCGACAATAATGACGTAAATACCGGCGCGACGGAGTAGTGTCCGAAAGTGTTTTTTTCATTTTACCAATGAGCTCACTATGTAGTCCTCTATATAGTAATTAGGGAGTCGTGAACGAGTGAGTGGTTTCGGACACAGGGCAAGTCATACAAAGGTGTACAAGCATACAAAGGCGCCGCTGGCAGCCTCCATACTACTCATGTCTGACCACAGCTCAGATATTCACACCTACAGGCAATTTAGACTAGCCAGTTAAACTAACTGCTTGTCGTTGGACTGTGGGGGAAACCGGAACAAACCCATGCAGACAGAGGGAGAACATGCAAACTCCACACAGAAAGGCCCCTGTTGGCCGTGAGGTTCAAACACGGAACCTTCTTGCTGTGAGGCGACAGTGCTAACCACTACACCACCTGTTAGGACTAGGACTGTTTTGGCCTCTAGAGGCCGCTGTTATTTCTTTTTCGTGTCATGTTTATTTTGGCCTCTAGAGGCCGCCACTGTTCCTGTGTTTTGTGTTTTTGTTAATTGCCTGTTAGTCCTAATTATCTTCACCTGTGTCCTTAATTAGTTTGTGTATTTATACCCCTGAGTTCAGTCCTCTTGTCACGGAGTCTTTGTGCTGTTATGTTTATCTCCAGTTTCCTTTGTACTGTGTTTTGTGGATCTTCTGAGCTTTTGCATTTTTGCCTTTTTCTTTTTGAATTATACTCTTTGTTTTTGTTTTTTTTTTGTTTTGCCCTGGATTGTATATAGTGTACATAGTATAAATAAACCTTTTGTTACTTTTTCTACTTCCGCCTCACGCCTCTGCATTTGAGTCATTCCCCTGGTGGCCTAGTGGGGGTTTGCTGGATCATCACACCAACGAACCAGGTTCGAATCCCAGCAAAACCCTAACAGAAAGACTCTGTCATGACCGACTCAGCAGAGGCTGCTTCAACTGTCTACCCGGCCAACCTTCAGGGAATTATGGCAGCTTTGACACGCTTCGGAGCGACCATGGACGCTCATGGACGTACGCTCACCAGCCAACGTGAGGCCCTTGCTTGCCACGAGGAACTGCTTCAGCAAATTGGGAAAACCCTGGCACAGCTGACATCTCTGCCTGCATCTCCTGCTCCTGATCCAGCTCCCACTCCTGCTCCAGTGCCTCCTGCCATGCTGCCTTCTTCACCTCGCGAACCCAGCCTTCCTGCACCACAGAGGTATGACGGCAAGCACAGTGAGTGCCGAGAGTTCCTTACCCAGTGTCAACTCACCTTTGAGCTTCAGCCTACCACCTACACTACGGATCGCCGCAAGATTGCCTTTGTGATCACCTTATTAGCTGGTAAGGCGCGAGCCTGGGCTACTGCTATCTGGGAAAGACAGGGACCTGAGTGCTTTGATTTCCAGCTGTTTTCTGAAGAGATGCTTCGGGTCTTCGATCAGGCAGACATCAGTACCGACGCAGCCCGAAAGCTCATGTCCATCCGGCAAGGAGGAAGCGTCGCAGATTACGCCATCTCGTTCCGAACACTCGCAGCAGTAAGTGGATGGAACGAGACTGCCCTGGTGTCAGCCTTCCACCATGGTCTGTCTGACCCCATCAAGGACGGTCTGGCCTCTATTGGATGCCCAAGTGACCTCGAAACCCTCATCTCACATGCTATTCGTCTGGACAACAGGATGAGAGAACGCCACCAAGCCTTGAGCCCCCCCAGCCTCCCTACCTCTACCTGGAGACCATCTACCTCCTTCAGTGACTGTCCAGAACCCATGCAAGTGGGTCGTACTCACCTCTCCGCATCTGAGAGGGAGCGCAGAAGGAGGGACAAGTGCTGCATCTACTGTGGCAAGCCTGGTCACTTCCGAGCATCATGTCCCGAACTCTTGGGAAAAGGACTGCCCCGTCCAGCCGAGGGAGGGTTGTGATGGGGCCTACCCTCTCTCCCGGACTCCCTGGTCAAGGAATCTACATCCCGGTCTCCATCTCCTGGGGTGAGTCTGTCCACTCTTGTCAAGCTTTGATAGACTCAGGGGCGGCTGGGAACTTTATGGATATTCACTTCGCCCAAAGCATCAATATACCTACTGCACCTCTTGAAGTCCCTCTGTCTGTGTCTGCCCTCGATGGCCAAGCGTTAGGTGATGGAAGAGTCACCCAAGTTACTTCTCCAGTCTTCCTCCAGTCTCAAGGTCACAAGGAAGAAATATCCCTGCACCTGATTCCTTCACCTGAGTTCCCAGTTATTCTAGGCCTTCCTTGGCTTATTCGCCACAACCCTCGCATAGACTGGGTAACAAGCCAGGTTGTGGAATGGGGCCCTGCATGCCATGCCTCTTGTCTGCTCTCTAGCTCTCCTGTGTCTCCTGCCGAGCCCCCTGATCTCACCGAGTTATCTCAAGTTCCCACAGAGTACTGGGATCTCAAGGAAGTATTCAGCAAGAGCAGGGCCGCCATTCTTCCTCCGCACTGGGCCTACGACTGTGCCATCGACTTGCTCCCTGGGACTACCCCTCCTCGTGGCAGACTGTTTTCCCTCTCTCAGCCAGAACGCAAGGCTATGGAGGAATACCTCAAAGATGCCCTGGTCTCTGGGTTCATTCGACCCTCCACCTCACCTGCTGGTGCCGGCTTCTTCTTTGTCGGCAAGAAGGATGGGGGGCTTCGACCATGTATTGACTACAGGGGCCTGAACAAGATCACTGTGCGCAACCGATATCCCCTTCCGCTGATGTCCACTGCTTTCGACCTGCTCCAAGGCGCCACCGTCTTCACCAAGTTGGACCTACGGAACGCATACCACCTCATCCGTATCCAACAGGGAGACGAGTGGAAGACTGCCTTTAACACCCCGTCTGGGCACTACGAATACCAGGTGATGCCCTTCGGACTCACCAACGCACCAGCTGTTTTTCAGGCCCTAATCAACGACGTCTTAAGGGACATGATTAACCTGTACGTCTTTGTCTACCTCGATGACATCCTTATCTTTTCCAAGACCATGCAGGAGCACCGCCACCATGTCCGCCAGGTTCTCCAGAGGCTGCTACAGAACAATCTGTTCGCCAAGGCCCAGAAATGCGAATTTCATGTTCCCGAGGTCTCCTTTCTGGGATTTATTGTACGGACAGGCCAACTCCAAATGGACCCTGCCAAGACCCTGGCCGTCCGGGACTGGCCTACTCCCAAGTCCGTTAAGGAGGTTCAGCGGTTCTTAGGATTCGCTAACTTCTACCGCAAGTTCATCAGGAACTTCAGTTCTGTGGCAGCACCCATGTCAGACCTCACCAAAGGGACAGGTGGATCTTATGGCTGGTCTCCTCAGGCAGAAAAGGCGTTCAAAGACCTCAAGGCCCGCTTCTGCACGGCACCCATTCTGGTCCTCCCGGACACCTCCCAACCATTCATCGTGGAGGTGGACGCCTCGGACAGTGGTGTCGGCGCGGTACTCTCTCAACGTTCGGAAGGAAAGCTGCACCCCTGCGCTTACTTCTCCCACCGCCTGAGTCCTGCGGAGTCCCGGTACGATGTGGGGGATCGAGAACTGTTAGCGGTCAAACTGGCCCTTGAGGAGTGGAGGCACTGGCTGGAGGGAGCGCAACATCCATTCCTGGTTTGGACTGACCACAAGAACCTGGAGTACCTCCAGCAAGCCAAGAGACTGAACCCTCAACAGGCTAGGTGGGCCCTGTTTTTCAGTCGGTTTGACTTCACCCTCTCGTACCGTCCCGGCTCCAAGAACACCAAACCTGACGCACTGTCCAGGCTGTTCTCTGCCACTAACAGGGAGAATGAAGTCGGGCCTATTATCCCGGTGTCCCGGATTGTGGCCCCTGTCCGCTGGGGTATTGAGGAGGCTGTTCGACGAGCCCAACGCCAGGACCCCGGTCCTGGGACGGGGCCACCGGGCCTCTTGTACGTCCCACATCAAGCCCGGGCCAAGGTTCTCCAGTGGGGTCACTCTTCCCCTCTCACCGCCCACCCGGGAGCTCGGAGGACCCTGGACTTCCTGAAAAGACGCTTCTGGTGGCCTAACATGGAGCAGGAAGTAAGGTCATTTGTCCTGTCCTGTGAGGTTTGCACCAGAACCAAGAACCCACGACAGCGTCCCCAGGGTCTCCTGCATCCTCTGACCATTCCCCGGCATCCCTGGTCCCACGTGGCAGTCGACTTCATCACGGGTCTCCCTGAGTCACAAGGTAACATGGTCATTTTGGTCATTGTTGACAGATTCTCCAAGGCCTGCCGCTTCATACCTCTGTGCAAACTCCCCTCTGCTCTTGAAACAGCGAAACTTATATTTAATCATGTCTTCCGAGTCTTTGGTCTTCCACAGGACATCGTCTCAGACCGAGGGCCCCAGTTCTCCTCCCGAGTGTGGCACGGGTTCTGCAAGGTCATCGGAGCCACTGCCAGCCTCTCCTCTGGGTTTCACCCACAGTCCAATGGTCAGACGGAGAGGCTCAACCAGGACCTGGAAACCACCCTGCGAGGCCTGGCTATGGATAACCCGACATCATGGAGCACCTGGCTGCCATGGGCAGAGTACGCCCACAACACCCTGCAGTCATCGGCCACCAAGCTGTCGCCATTCCAGTGCCAATTCGGGTTCCAGCCACCTCTGTTCCCGGACCAGGAGGAGGACGCGGGGGTGCCCTCGGTCAACCAATATGTGAGACAGTGTCGCAAGACCTGGAGCAAGGTCAGGAAGACCCTCATACAGACCTCCAGAACCAACCAGACTCAGGCCAACCGCCATAGAAGACCTGCACACACTTTCCGCCCTGGGCAGCGGGTTTGGCTGTCCACTAAGGACCTTCCGCTGCGGGTGGAGAACCGCAAGCTTGCTCCTCGCTACATTGGCCCCTTCAAGGTGGTGCGCAGGGTGAACCCTGTCTCCTACCGGCTCCAGTTGCCCCGGACTCTGAGGATCAACCCCACTTTCCATGTTTCCCTGTTGCGGCCCGTACTGACGTCTACGTATGCCCCTGCCCCTAGGAACCCCCCACCCCCCCGC
The DNA here is from genome assembly GCF_027579695.1 of Neoarius graeffei. Classification (NCBI taxonomy): domain Eukaryota; kingdom Metazoa; phylum Chordata; class Actinopteri; order Siluriformes; family Ariidae; genus Neoarius; species Neoarius graeffei. Next base: position 33,962,357 of record NC_083595.1, read on the forward strand.
ATCTTCCAGGGGCAGACTGTGTTCACTGTGAATCGCCTGCTTGACTCCCGCCGGGTCCGCGGCGGCTTGCAATATCTGGTGGACTGGGAGGGCTATGGTCCTGAGGAGCGCTGCTGGGTTCCTGCTCGGGATGTCCTTGATAAAGAACTGTGTCGGGACTTCCATTCGGCCCATCCGGATCGCCCTGGGAACGTCAGGAGACGCTCCTAGAGGAGGGGGTCCTGTTAGGACTAGGACTGTTTTGGCCTCTAGAGGCCGCTGTTATTTCTTTTTCGTGTCATGTTTATTTTGGCCTCTAGAGGCCGCCACTGTTCCTGTGTTTTGTGTTTTTGTTAATTGCCTGTTAGTCCTAATTATCTTCACCTGTGTCCTTAATTAGTTTGTGTATTTATACCCCTGAGTTCAGTCCTCTTGTCACGGAGTCTTTGTGCTGTTATGTTTATCTCCAGTTTCCTTTGTACTGTGTTTTGTGGATCTTCTGAGCTTTTGCATTTTTGCCTTTTTCTTTTTGAATTATACTCTTTGTTTTTGTTTTTTTTTTTGTTTTGCCCTGGATTGTATATAGTGTACATAGTATAAATAAACCTTTTGTTACTTTTTCTACTTCTGCCTCACGCCTCTGCATTTGAGTCATTCCCCTGGTGGCCTAGTGGGGGTTTGCTGGATCATCACACCAACGAACCAGGTTCGAATCCCAGCAAAACCCTAACACCACCAAATACAACTAATGCAAATTATATCTTTCAAACAAGAGCACATCAGTCTTCACTAATATAATTCAGTAAAAGTTTGTCCTTTACTACCATCAAGCAGTAAGATACTGTAATGCTGAACTCATTTGGAACTTTACTATCATACATCCCAGTTTCAGGATTTTATTTGTTCAAGGCTTAGACATAGTGTTGTGTCCACACAACATTTTGATATGACTGGTTTTACACCTGTTTGTTGTAGTTCCCAGGTTTCCTTGCCAGGTACTAATAGAAAAAGTTGTCACCTTGTGACCGTGACTTCACACTTGCACTCTATAAAAGGTTTGTTATGTCCTGCTCGTCCTCTTTACCATTTTGCATCTTGGGAAGGAGCTGAGGAAGTGCATTCGAGATGCTGATCACAGTGCTGTAATACTTCGACTTTTAGCACATCTGTTTTTTTGTCATTTTTAAAACTGGCACTGTCTGAGTGAGTGTGTTGAGGGTAGTGGTGACTGGTGATGGTAGTTCTAATATTTTACTTCTTACTAATTTGGCTATTATTGACTGTCTTTCTGAGCAGCAAGCATGGCCTATTAATACTAATAATAAGTTCAACTTACATAGCGCCTTTCTCACACCCAAGGTCAGAATGCATAAAACATCCAATTGTGATGCAGATTGGCTACAACAGCAGTAGACCATATCGGGTTCCACTTCTGTCAGCCAAGAACAGAAAGCTGAATCTGCACTGGGCACAGGCTCACCAAAACCGGACGGTTTAAGACCAGAAAAATGTAGCCTGGTCTGAGCAAGCTCAATTTCTGCTGAGGTACACAGATACAGTGGTGCTTGAAAGTTTGTGAACCCTTTAGAATTTTCTATTTTTCTGCATAAATATGACCTAAAACAACATCAGATTTTCACACAAGTCCTAAAAGTAGATAAAGAGAACCCAGTTAAACAAATGAGACAAAAATATTATACTTGCTCATTTATTTATTGAGGAAAATGATCCAATATTACATATCTGTGAGTGGCAAAAGTATATGAACCTTTGCTTTCAGTATCTGGTGTGACCCCTTTGTGCAGCAATAACTGCAACTAAACGTTTCCGGTAACTGTTGATCAGTCCTGCACACCGGCTTGGAGGAATTTTAGCCCATTCCTCCGTACAGAACAGGTTCAACTCTGGGATGTTGGTGGGTTTCCTCACATGAACTGCTCGCTTCAGGTCCTTCCACAATATTTCTATTGAATTAAGGTCAGGACTTTGACTTGGCCATTCCAAAACATTAACTTTATTCTTCTTTAACCATTCTTTGGTAGAACGACTTGTGTGCTTAGGGTCGTTGTCTTGCTGCATGACCCACCTTCTCTTGAAATTCAGTTCATGAACAGATGTCCTGACATTTTCCTTTAGAATTTGCTGGTATAAGTCATAATTCATTGTTCCATCAACAGTGGCAAGCCGTTCTGGCCCAGATGCAGAAAAACAGGCCCAAATGGTGATACTACCACCACCATGTTTCACAGATGGGATAAGGTTCTTATGCTGGAATGCAGTGTTTTCCTTTCTCCAAACATCTCATCTCATTATCTCTAGCTGCTTTATCCTGTTCTACAGGGTTGCAGGCAAGCTGGAGGCTATCCCAACTGACTATGGGCGAAAGGCGGGGTACACCCTGGACAAGTCGCAAGGTCATCACAGGGCTGACACATAGACACAGACAACCATTCACACTCACATTCACACCTACGGTCAATTTAGAGTCACCAGTTAACCTAACCTGCATGTCTTTGGACTGTGGGGGAAACCGGAGCACCCAGAGGAAACCCACATGGACACTAGGGTGCATCAGTTGCCCTCACTTTCATAAAATCTGATGCATTTTTGTTTGGGTGTTCCTTTTCACCAATAAAGACATCCTGTACAATTTTTTGACCATATTCAAAAGTCTAATGGCGGCACCATGAGGTTCATTTTTTGCCAAAAAACACTTATTTTATGTTTTCGCGTAAGGTTTGAATTACAATGTTGGACTCCATTTATTGATTTCTTGTGACCCAGAGATCATGTTAAGAACCTTTGCAAGGGATTGAGAAGCGTTAATGTGATTCATAATACATTTGTCTTGTTTAAAAGTAGTTGAACAATGATTCAATGAACAGCTAAAACTCAAACTGTGCTTGATAATATATTTAGAATATGTACTAAAAATGTGTATCTAAGATATTTGGTATACTCTATAAGGTGACATAATGTTTCATGAAAAGTGATCAAAATTTTGTCATAAAAGTCATAAAATAGCCGCTTTTTCCATAACTTTGAGCTCCTGGTGCCACCATTAAACTTTTGAATTTTGTCAAAATATTTCACCCAGTGTGTTTTCTTACCAAAAGGAACATAAAAACAAAAATGCATCATGATCAGAGTAACTTTTCATTTTTAGGGGGCAACTGATGCACCCTAGCAGACACGGGGAGAACATGCAAACTCTGTACAGAAAAGCCCTTGCCAGCCACGGGGCTCGAACCCAGACCTTCTTGCTGTCAGACAACAGCACTAACCACTACACCACCATGCCACCCAACTTCTCCAAACATAATGCTTCTCATTTAAACCAAAAAGTTCTATTTTAGTCTCATCCGTCCACAAAACATTTTTCCAATAGCCTTCTGGCTTGTCCACGTGATCTTTACCAAACTGCTGATGAACAGCAATGTTCTTTTTGGAGAGCAGTGGCTTTCTCCTTGTGATCCTACCATGCACACCATTGTTGTTCAGTGTTCTCCTGATGGTGGACTCGTGAACATTAATATTAGCCAATGTGAGAGAGGCCTTCAGTTGCTTAGAAGTTACCCTGGGGTCCTTTGTGACCTTGCTGACTATTACATGCCTTGCTCTTGGAGTGATCTTTGTTGGTCGACCACTCCTGGGGAGAGTAACAATGGTCTTGAATTTCCTCCATTTGTACACAATCTGTCTGACAGTGGATTAGTGTAGTCCAAACTCTTTAGAGATGGTTTTGTAACCTTTTCCAGCCTGATGAGCATCAACAACGCTTTTTCTGAGGTCCTCAGAAATCTCCTTTGTTCGTGCCATGATACACTTCCACAAACATGTGTTGTGAAGATCAGACTTTGATAGATCCCTGTTCTTTAAATAAAACAGGGTGCCCACTCACACCTGATTGTCATCCCATTGATTGAAAACACCTGACTCTAATTTCACCTTCAAATTAACTGCTAATCCTAGAGGTTCACATACTTTTGCCACTCACAGATATGTAATATTGGATCATTTTCCTCAATAAATAAATGAGCAAGTATAATATTTTTGTCTCATTTGTTTAACTGGGTTCTCTTTATCTACTTTTAGGACTTGTGTGAAAATCTGATGATGTTTTAGGTCATATTTATGCAGAAATATAGAAAATTCTAAAGGGGTCACAAACTTTCAAGCACCACTGTAGTAGCATCAGAATTTGATGCTAACAGCATGAATCCATGCACCCAACCTGCCTTGTGTCAAGAGTCCAGACTAGTGGACGTGGTGTAATGGCATGGGGAATGTTTTCTTGGCACACTTTGGGTTAGTTCATACCAATCATCACTTGAATGCCACAGCCTATTTGAGTATTGTTGCTAACCATGTGCATGTCTTTCTGGCCACAATTTACCCATTCTTGTAATGGTTTATTCCAGCATATTAATGCACCATGTCACAAAGCAAAGGTCATCTCAAACTGGTTTCATGAACATAACAATGAGTTCAATGTTCTTCAGTGGTCTTCTCAGTCACTGGATCTGAATCCAGTAGAACCTCTTTGGGATGTGGTCGAACGTGAGATTCGCAGCACATCAACATGGACCAGAAGATCAAAGAAATGTTTCTAACATCTTGTAGAATCCATGCCACGAAGAATTGAGGCTGTTTTGAGAGAAAAGGGAGGCCCTATACAATATTATTATAGTGTTCCGAATAAAGTGCTCAGTGATTGTACTGCTCATCCCAAAGCATGATTCTGGAGTATTTACTTCAATTTCTAGCAGCGTATGTTTTCTACATTGAGACGCTCTGTTTTGGCTGGGTGCAGAGTCGGGTGCATCAGTTGCCCCCTAAAAATGAAAAGTTCCTCCGATCATGATGCATTTTTGTTTTTATGTTCCTTTTGGTAAGAAAACACACTGGGTGAAATATTTTGACAAAATTCAAAAGTTTAATGGTGGCACCAGGAGCTCAAAGTTATGGAAAAAGCTGCTATTTTATGACTTTTATGACAAAATTTCGATCACTTTTCATGAAACATTATGGCACCTTATAGAGTATACCAAATATCTTAGATACACATTTTTAGTACGTATTCTAAATATATTCTCAAGCACAGTTTGAGTTTTAGCTGTTCATTGAATCATTGTTCAACTACTTTTAAACAATACAAATGTATTATGAATCACATTAACGCTTCTCAATCCCTTGCAAAGGTTCTTAACATGATCTCTGGGTCACAAGAAATCAATAAATGGAGTCCAACATTGTGATTCAAACCTTACGCGAAAACATAAAATAAGCGTTTTTTGGCAAAAAATGAACCTCATGGTGCCGCAATTAGACTTTTGAATATGGTCAAAAAATTTTACAGGATGTCTTTATTGGTGAAAAGGAACACCCAAACAAAAATGCATCAGATTTTATGAAAGTGAGGGCAACTGATGCACCCTAGTGCAGAGTCTATGTTCTGGCCAGACAAAACAAACAAAATCCTGAAGTTAACTAACTGAGTTGATGGTTTGGCAATATTGCAAATTGTAGTTTTCTGAAGGTACAGTATATTCGACTGATTGATTATTACAAACCTTTTTTTTTTTTTTACACATTATAAACAGACAGACAAACACACATACACACACAGGAGTACCCACTCTTGTAGAATGTGTCACGTGGGTCTGGTCTGAGCATGTCCGCAGCACGTGTGTGTAAACTGTGGACCTCCTGTAGAGTGTGTGTGTAGCTAGCCAAGGTCTGCGGGATGTGTTTCACACTGTTCATCTTCAGGCTGGACTCGTCTGAAGTGAGAGACAATGAGAGAGGAAAGTGAGGAAAGGGTCATGCAGTCAATTTCACACACATGAGAAGCAGCTTGGGGGATGAAACATGACAGTTTAGGTCACTGAGATCAACTTGGGCAAGAACTGCAAGAAAGACAAAACATAATGCTGCACTCACGAGAAAATACCAGGATGTACTGAGTCTTGTCTGGCCATTTCAGACAGATACCTGCCATAGTGCCATAAATAATACACAAATATACTGTATTTATACAGGAATTTCACAACCGCAAATCAGAAAAAGTTGGGATGGTATGGAAAATGTAAATAAATAAAAAGAAAGCAGTGATTTCTGTATTTATTTCATGTTTTGTCTGGTTAACTTTAATTAATTTGTTAATATACATCCATTCCTGCATTTCAGGCCTGCAACACATCCCAAAAAAAAAAAAAAAAAATTGGGATGGTGCAATCTTTAATACCGTCCCAATTTCTTCTGATTTGGGGTTGTAATTGAGTGCCTATAGTTTATTCTGTGTGCAATCGTACAAACATTGTGTAGGGGAGAATAGGGAGATTTGGGATGTCGGAGACTTGGGACAGTTTGGATTCCCATAAATTAATTTCAACCAATCAGGTTTTAGATGGGGCGGCACGGTGGTGCAGTGGTTAGCGCTGTCGCCTCACAGCAAGAAGGTCCAGGTTCGAGCCCCGTGGCCGGCGAGGGCCTTTCTGTACGGAGTTTGCATGTTCTCCCCGTGTCCGCGTGGGTTTCCTCCAGGTGCTCCGGTTTCCCCCAAAGGCATGCAGGTTAGGTTAACTGGTGACTCTAAATTGACCGTAGGTGTGAATGTGAGTGTGAATGGTTGTCTGTGTCTATGTGTCAGCCCTGTGATGACCTGGCGACTTGTCCAGGGTGTACCCCGCCTTTCGCCCATAGTCAGCTGGGATAGGCTCCAGCTTGCCCGCGACCCTGTAGAACAGGATAAAGCGGTTAGAGATAATGAGATGAGATGAGATGAGGTTTTAGATGACATCAGAAGTTAGATGTTGCCCCTGAGAGTAACATACTTCCTTTGGAGCCATGAAGCTGGACACTGCAGAAAGGTTTATGCAGTTAAATACGTTTGTCAACCGAAACCTGTACTTTCTACTTCGCCTCCCCCTCCATTCTATGGCGTAGTGTACACTGGTGAATTTGGGATTTGTTAGGAATTAAAGTATGTAGCCTGGAGTTATTATATACTGTATAATATTATTAATTAAACTTCAATTCTGTGGAAAAAAATTAAGGATTTTTTTTCCAAAATGGCCAGATGGGGAGAACTGGGACAGTTCATGTTATACCATAGGTTTACAAATATAAAATTGATTTTTTTTTAAATGTGTGAGAGTACGCGCATGAGGATGAAGCTTGTTTAATTCCTTCTTAAGAACTGTTTTGTCTCGTCAGGTTTTGGGTAAACTGACATTTTTCTATCGCTGTACCAGCATTGTGTTCATACAGTTCATATGTTACAAGTTTTGATAATAAATAAAAATTAAACATGTCAGCCTAGATATTTTATTTTTGTTCCATGTCTCCCCTCAGTGTCCCAAGTCTCTCTGAAAATAAATAAATAAATAAATAAATAAATAATGACGGGAAAAGTGAACCCTGAGGGCCAGTATATGTGACAAGCTGAGAAACTAATGTTGTGGTAAGAGGGTATAGTAAATCCTCTCTAATGCAAAATTAATGTGATGCTACCTGCAAAGAATTTCACACAATCTACAAAAGCTGAAAACTTGTCCCAAATCTCCTTGCTCTTCCCTGTCTAGCTGGCTAGAGATGCCTAATTAATCTTTTAGCATCACAAGTTTCTTGAATATTTTTAGTGAATGTAGTTTTCAGACCAGACTAATCTACCATGTCTGCTTTGAAAAAAAACCCCCTAATATTCCTTTATGCTGGGAGGCACGGTGGTGTAGTGGTTAGCGCTGTCGCCTCACAGCAAGAAGGTCCGTGTTCGAGCCCCGTGGCCGGCGAGGGCCTTTCTGTGCGGAGTTTGCATGTTCTCCCCGTGTCTGCGTGGGTTTCCTCCGGGTGCTCCGGTTTCCCCCACAGTCCAAAGACATGCAGGTTAGGTTAACTGGTGACTCTAAATTGACCGTAGGTGTGAATGTGAGTGTGAATGGTTGTCTGTGTCTATGTGTCGGCCCTGTGATGACCTGGCGACTTGTCCAGGGTGTACCCCGCCTTTTGCCCGTAGTCAGCTGGGATAGGCTCCAGCTTGCCTGCGACCCTGTAGAAGGATAAAGCGGCTAGAGATGATGAGATGAGATGAGATTCCTTTATGCTGTTCAAATATAGAGGGTTCGAATCATTAGGGTGCTCATCCCCCATAGTTCTAGTGAGAGCTTTCTAGGTCCCCACTCTCCCCTACACTCTGTGTGTGTGTGTGTGTGTAAGCACACGTGCAGGTGCCTTCTCTATTGATTATGTTTTGCCTGCTACCACTATGTGAAATCTCACAAATGTATATCCGATTGGCCAGTAATGAAAACACACTTTAATTATTGGTATTGATCAGCTGTGGGTTTGTCTTGTGCTTGTGCGTTGTGTGTGCATGTTTTTCTGTGTACTGTAATTGTAAATGAAGTAGAAAAAGAGACAGAAGAAGAGACCAAGACATTGCCTCGAGGGTTTCACAGCAGAATCCAGACAGCATGACACAATGGAGTACCAGTGTGTATGGCTCTGAGCATATTAACTGCTCACACACACATATGCACACACCCAGTTATTTGAATGAGGTATGCACTTGTGTGTGTGTGTGTGTGTGTTCTCCATTCATTAAGTTTTATCTCCCAGCTTTACGTGAACTCTCACAAGTGTCTGCTCAACTGGCCAGTGTTGAAAACACACTTTAATGAGTTGCATCGATTGGCTGCAAGTTTGCGAGTGTGTGTGTGTTTGAGCGTGTGTGGGTTCTCTGTGTGTTCCTCTCTGACAGAGCAGTCTGGGTGATTAATGATTAGGACAGCGTATTACACTTTGCACTGTATTCTCTGGGCGAGCGGGGGCGGCCAGGCTGTGTTCTTTAATGCACGTCCCTCTCTCCCTCAGCTTGTTAACTATAGCAAGGATTAAAAGGAAAAAGCGCTTCAGCCTGAAAACTTATAAATGAACCAAAACTAGAATCTAGAAGCACGAAGCAGACACTCTTACGGCTTTGCGGTAAAAGCATGTGTGAATGAATCTCCCTTCCCTTGCCAATGGAGGCTAATGTAAGTGGCTGTGGGTGCGAACATGTGTGAATGCAGATAAGAGAAAGTGGAGAGACATGAAAACAACCCAACTGTCCGATTACCACTGCGAGTGATTGCAATGGAATTAGAGATTCAAATCATAACTTTTTTTGTCTTATTGATTTTTGGGAGTTGAAATGCCTATTTCTCCACACAGAAAGATTGCCAGCATTTCTGAAGTATTGAGGTTGCGCTCAAAATGGCAAACTATTGCTACATTCATGACAGGTATGTATTTAATTCCTGATTCTGAACTTATCTCTTTGAGCTTTGTATATCTGGATCCTGATATTTTTGCCTATTCCTCTGGGCAAAACTGCTCAAGCTCTGTCAGACTGGATAGTGACTGTTGGTGTTTGTCTGAGTCGTGCTCTCTGAATGTGGCATTTTAACACATTCAGGTTCTTGGATTTGAACCAGTCCAGTGTAGCTTTTTAGAGCCATTGCTCTGTTGGTCAGTGAACCTCTGTGTCATTCTCACATCTCTTGCAGACTGGATCAGGTTTTCTTCGAGCACTACCCTGACCATTTTCCCAGTTCCAGCTGATGTTGATGAAGAGCATCTCAACATACACTACCGTTCAAAAGTTTGGGGTCACTTTGAAATTTCCTTATTTTTGAAAGAAAAGCACTGTTCTTTTCAATGAAGATCACTTTAAACTAATCAGAAATACACTCTATACATTGCTAATGTAGTAAATGACTATTCTAGCTGCAAATGTCTGGTTTTTGGTGCAATATCTCCATAGGTGTATAGAGGCCCATTTCCAGCAACTCTCACTCCAGTGTTCTAATGGTACAATGTGTTTGCTCATTGCCTCAGAAGGCTAATGGATGATTAGAAAACCCTTGTACAATCATGTTAGCACAGCTGAAAACAATTGAGCTCTTTAGAGAAGCTATAAAACTGACCTTCCTTGGAGCAGATTGAGTTTCTGGAGCATCACATTTGTGGGGTCGATTAAATGCTCAAAATGGCCAGAAAAATGTCTTGACTATATTTTCTATTCATTTTACAACTTATGGTGGTAAATAAAAGTGTGACTTTTCATAGAAAACATAAAATTGTCTGGGTGACCCCAAACTTTTGAACGGTAGTGTAATGCTACCGCCACCATGCTTCTTTTTGTTTCCGTTATCACTATGGATGCCCCTGTGTCAAAATGTCACAGAATTCCAACTTGCAGGAGTCAGAGCCTGAGCTAGTGGGCTGTTTGAAAAGATTTCACTGACTTGAGGGGTGGAAAGCTCCAGATTTTTACTTAATACTAAAAAAAACCAAAAAAAACCCCACAAAATAAAAACACCCTAGGGTTAACGCTAATTTTTTTTTTTTGTCTGTGTGTGTTTGTGCACTAGCTGTGTCACCACTTTGCACATCTGTTTCAAAATAAAAGCTAGAGCAATCTTGACAGTGATAAAGCCTCTACTGTTGTGCCATTGTATGATTTTGGGTTTAACCACAAAATGTGAGCAGATTTTAAATCACAGCACCTATTAAAACTCGGAAATGAAGGAATAACATCATTCTGAGGTAACAGCATCCATAAGTCAATTTGAATGACAAACAGTGACATGACAATATTTCCTTGCCACTATCTACTGCACATTACAATGAGGAATAGTGTGTAGTACACAGTTTATGGTGCACTATAGGATATGTTATACAAATATGCCATTTCGAACACAACTAAGGCGCTGATACATCTCGGTATCTGCGACAACATTTGAAAAAGGAAGATGCAATTACCAGTATAGAGAGAGATGTAGGCCGAGTTAATAACATCATACTTCAAGCCAGGTAAAAAGGGCCTCCACTGAAAGGGAAAAGGAAAGAAAGAGAAGCTGATGAGAAGACAGAAATGTGTGGGGTCCATTATTGCTTTAGTCCATGAGGTGTTCAACGATGGCTCTGCCACTTGAAAATAGATGCAAGATAGACAGGCTGCAATTCTTCTAAAGAGGCCGTGCAATTACTACATCACATCTTCTTAGCCTTGCTGAGATTACACGAGACAGGTCATTTACCAGAACAAAAAACTCTAATTACACTCCTGCTAGCTGTAGCCTTCACATACACACAAAAACAGACATGCAGTCTTACTCAGACAAATACCTTGAACATTTCTATTAAACTTATGCTGCCTTTAGTGTATTGTAATGGATGTGATATAATGTGACTACTGAAAAAGAACTGGATACATGTACATTAGTTTGAAAATCAGTGAATAAACACAGTGCTATAAAATGTTAACTAGTCACTGAAGACACACACAGCATTTCCAGACCCAGTGACTTTAGAACTTCTGTTGAAATACTATACTGTACATGGTTGTGGAGGCAGGGGCGTGGTCGAGCGCCGGTTTGTGAATAGAGAGCAAGGCCAAGGGAGGTAAGCGGCAAAGTGATAACACCATTGCTTGATTAACAGTGATGTGTGTGTGTTTGTGTGTGAGTTCTGTTTCAGTGATGACTGAGTGCTTAAAGATGGAGAGAAAGAGCTGAGAGGAGGAGGAGGAAATCGAGATCCAGCACAGAGCTGTTTGTGTGTGTCTGTGCGTGTGTTCGTGTACCTCAGTGAAACAATTAAGTAATAAAATAGCTGAAAAGTAAAAATAAAAACACCCATCAAAGTATCCCACCGGTCCCCATCCTTCAGTGTCTCAACATTCTTGAAGTGCTAGAATGGTACATCTCCATCCATGCATTATCCATAACCACTTATCCTGTACAGGCTCGCAGGCAAGCTGGAGCCTATCCCAGCTGACTATGGGCGAGAGGTGGGGTACACCCTGGACAAGTCGCCAGGTCATCGCAGGGCTGACACACAGAGACAAACAACCATTCACACTCACATTCACACCTACGGTCAATTTAGAGCCACCAATTAGCCTAACCTGCATGTCTTTGGACTGTGGGGGAAACCGGAGCATCCAGAGGAAACCCACACAGACACGGGGAGAACATACAAACTTCACTGTCGGCCACTGGGCTCGAACCCAGGACCTTCTTGCTGTGAGGCAACAGTGCTAACCATGACACCACTGTGCTGCCCAATGGTATATCTCTGATACCTTTATTGCTACTATGGTAACTATATGACACTTCTATGAAACACAATTGAAACTGGCTAAAGTTTAAAGAAAATGTTAGCGGAGTTGATGATGGGTCGTCTGGCTGTGTGACCGGACAGGGTACCTGGATCGATCCTGTGCGATGTCTGTACATAGTGTAACGACAGCGGGCCAACAGCCGTCTTTTTCCCCTCTCTGTAGGTGATCCTCGCTGCGCCGCCACTGTGGTGCTGAAAGGACAGCGTCCTATTCGCCATGCCGAAATTCAACAGCAGCAGCAGTTCAGCACCACTGGAAGAAAACAGCGCCTAGCTAGCACCTAGAACGAGGCAAGCAACGGCTTAATGCAGCGTGCTTGGTGGCCACTAATAGTGGCGTATGCATTCACCCTCCACGAGACAACAGGAGAGTATATAAGAGCTGTGTACCTTGCACAGAGTAAGTACGTCCTCCCGAATGCCACTATCTGACTTGCTGTATTTCTCTGCTAGCACATACCAGTTCGGATTGCGCTCTCTCTCATTGGGAAGATCTCTAAAAGAGGGTTTCACGCCTTACACCCTGTGACCCTCCAACACAACTCCTCCTACCTTGGACCTCACCTCACTCACCAAAACAAAAATTAAAAGCGCCTTTTTGCACCCCACGCCCTTGTTCCCGTGTCTGTGCCACATCTTGCCACTAGAGGGCACTACAATAGTTTCCAGGTTTCCCCTTCATAACATCTTACCACACTGTGCTGAATTGTTGCTAGGTGTGAATATGCAAATGTGTATGTGCAGAGTGCCCTGTGACAGGCTGCTGTCCCATCCAGGGCATATTCCCATCTCACCCCCAGTGTTCCTGGGATGACATCCAGATCCACTGCAACTCTGACAAGGATAAAGTGCTTATTGAAGATGACTGAATGTTTGCATTATCATTGCATAAATGTTTGATATGAGTACTATAAGTTGCATGATGCGCTGTATTAATAATATACACTGGTTATATAACATAGTGAAAACTACTGTAATTATATTCATCCTATAGTGCATGGGTATTCCCCCTATATAAAATTTCAATCCAAAACCCAGCTGCATCTTTTCACTCTACACTCACCGGCCACTTTATTAAGAACACCCACCTGTGTATCCACCTGCTATTTGATGCAGTTCTCTAATCAGCTGTTCCCTTGACAGCAGCACAATGCATAAAATCATGCAGTTACAAATCAAGAGCTTCAGTTCATGTTCACTTCAAACATCAGAATGGGAAAAATTGTGATCTCAAAGTGTGACTTTCTTTCACTGTGGCATGGCTGTTGGTGCCAGGTTTGAGTATTTCAGAAACTGCTGATCTCCTGCGGTTTTCACACACAACAGTCTCTAGAGTTGATACAGAATAGTGCGAAAAACAAAAAACGTCGAGTGAGTGACAGTTCTGTATTTGGAAACGCCTTGTTGATAAGAGAGGTCAGAGGAAAATGGCTAGATTGGTTTGAGCTTTTTTGCCAGGAAGGATATAGCAACTCATAGCAACTCTTAACAACCGTGGTGAGCAGAAAATCATCTCAGCATGCAACAGCAGAAGACCACACTGGGTTCCACTCCTGCAGCCAAGAACAGGAATTTTAGAATCAAGAACAAGTTCCTTTTAAAGCAGCCGGTGAGTGTATACTATGGATATCACAGATTCCTGCTCTGTGTCATGGTTCCCATGTTGACAAAAGCCCTGTGCGAGTGCTTGTTTTGCATTTTGCTCTAATACTGTCTCCACCCCATCCTGGCATTGGTTTGCTGCCCTGTTGTGTTCACCTGTTCTGTGTCAGTCCTTGATCTGTTTGTCTGTGTATACCCTGTTTTGTTATAGACCCCTTCGCATGTTTGTAAACAAACCGACCGTTACCAGGATGCGCCCGCAGCCTGGACTCAGAAACAATGGCGCTGCCCATAGACCGGCATTATGAGCTGTCAGATTATGCCAAACAATTGTCGTTACAAGATCGAGAATGCTACATAAATAAGTTAACTCTAGCAAGTGGACATCGCCTACCGGATCCGTATTTAATTAAAGAGTGGACGGACGATGTTAGTAAGTTCCCTGGTATACAATGGCCAGATATATACTCGTACCTTATTGACAAGACTTCAGTGTACACCCACGAAAAACTTCGTGCCTACAAGTCTTTAGACGCATATGATTATGTTATGTGCGGGCATGTACAACTTGATTAACAATGGGACATTCATATTCATTTTGTTTTAATCAAATTATGCCAGTGATGTGATGGCAATGTGGCTTTAGCTACAACAGCAAATACCAACAGTAAACAGCAGTTTGCAGGAGGTGATGGCATGAAAGGAATGATCGTGTAAAGAGTGCAGCTAAGAGAAATCAGAGCTGCGTAAAAAGCGAGAGGCAGAGAGCAGAAATGAAACTGAACGGGGCGGGAGCTAGGTTAGAGCAGTCAACGAAAGTTGGCATTTAGAGTGAGGGCACACAATTTTAACTTTCCATCCTTGCTTTAAAATTGTGATTTTTGGCATACACAAATAATGATGGCACAAAATCTGGACTGCTTGAGTCAAGCGAGACGTCTCCTACAAACAAAATTGCATGCAAAGCTAAGTTAACATGCTAACAATATTCATTACATTGTGTAACTATGACCCAGCTAATCAGACAAACGTTACCAAAGTATTTTGCTACATCAATAAGCGAAGACTAGAAAGAATAAAAAAGAAAGATTTAATAAATAGCCTGATCTTACCTGTGATGAAGTGGGCACTGCAAACCCGCGCATTTTTGATGGTGCTTTCATCCCAGTCTACACGTTTGATGGCTTGTAGTCATAGACGTCGGCGATTTTTTTGGAATGGGTGAGATCCTGCTGGAATTCTGTACATTTTAACCCCATCACTGCTACGATTCTGACACCCGACAACACAACAACTAGGCATTTCTGAGTCTTTTTTGGGTCCAGGCTGCGCGCGCAATTTCCGCTTACGTATGAATGACGTTTACTGCGAAGGGGTCTATAGTTTGTGTTTTTATAGCAATGAGTCAGTCTTGTTTTATATAATTTTGTAATTTCCTTATTCTAAACTGTCTGTAGGTGTGAATGTGAGTGTGAATGGTTGTTTGCCTCTGTGTTAGCACTGCGATAGATTAGCGACCTGTCCAGGGTGTACCCCGCCTCCCTGGCCTCCCATGACCCTGATGGATAAGTGGCATAGATAATGGATGGATGGATGAATGGATGTGATTTCCTGGTTTTAACCCTTGTCTGTTTCTCTTTGTTTGTGATTATAGTTTATCCCTTGTTTGACGTTGCCTGCCTGCCTTTTGACCGTGGCTATGGACTCCTACTACAGTTACTGGGTACTACACATTCAAAGAGAACAACAGTGCTGTCTGTCAGTCAAATACACACACACACACACACATGCATGCAATATCCCCATATGGTGGTATACGGGCATTTCGTATTCCTTCCACACACAATATGCATACATATGTCAAGGTCAGTTGTGCCTTTTGGAAACCGATGGAGTGCTACAAGTGAAGGATCCAGGAAACACATACTCAGGAAACATATGCATATACAGTAATGCTGAGTTGTCGAACAAGCACAAATAGTGCACAAAGCACATAGAATGTACCGTCTGGTGTGATGACATATGTCATTAACAGCACTACTGCCGAAGCCCAACTAATATTCTGGAACCACACTATGTTGGATATACATCATGTTCCCTGTGCTCCCTGTGTACTGCACCGTGAAGAAGTTGTGTAACCTTAACCTGCTGTAAGTTAACACTTAAACTCTTGGCTTATTATTTAATTATTCATCTCAAAGCATAATATTCAGTTCACTTCAACAAGGGTTTGTAGTTCCAAGCGTGTAAAATGTGAGTCTGGAACTGCTGATGGGTTTAAGAATAAAATGAATATAATGCAAAATAAAGGATCTTAAAGGAGAACTGAAGTCATTTTTAAACTTGCTTTATTTCTTAATTAAGGTTTTAGTCAATTACGTTTTCGGTTCAGGGCGGCACGGTGGTGTAGTGGTTAGCGCTGTCGCCTCACAGCAAGAAGGTCCGTGTTCGAACCCCGTGGCCGATGAGGGCCTTTCTGTGTGGAGTTTGCATGTTCTCCCCGTGTCTGCGTGGGTTTCCTCCGGGTGCTCCGGTTTCCCCCACAGTCCAAAGACATGCAGGTTAGGTTAACTGGTGACTCTAAATTGACCGTAGGTGTGAATGTGAGTGTGAATGGTTGTCTGTGTCTATGTGTCAGCCCTGTGATGACCTGGCGACTTGTCCAGGGTGTACCCCGCCTTTCGCCCGTAGTCAGCTGGGATAGGCTCCAGCTTGCCTGCGACCCTGTAGAACAGGATAAAGCGGCTAGAGATAATGAGATGAGACGTTTTCGGTTTTAGTAACCTTATATTGTGACTCGTATTGGCAACTAATTGCTATTCAATATTATACTTATTGGCCTATTCGGTTTTTAGCCATGTTGAATTTAGTTCGTTTGGTCCACGGCAGGCGTCACTTATCCGCGCGATCTTCACGAGACTTGTGCGAGACTTCGAAACGTCAAGTGTCATCCAGGTGTCAGTGCCGCCATTTTGAAAACTCTTTTCCAAACGAAAAATTGCACAAAAGCGAGTTTAAATGACGATTACTGCTTACTTTTTTCAAACTTTCCTGATTGTTATCAAAACAAACAAAACTTCCGGCTTGATTACATCAGCATTCGAAAGAGAACGCGCGCGTCTTTTGACAGTGTTGGCAGATGTTGGTCGCTTTGATTTCCGCTGTACGTTTTACTTCCGTCCTACGAAGTCTCGCACAGGTCTCAACGAATCTCGTTTACGGCCATCGCTTTGACATATGGACTGATATATTACATAGCGTATTTCGAACACTCATAACTTGCTCTAGCAGTGACAAAATAGCGATCAAAAATGCATTCCTGTATTTAATAAAATGAGATAAATAGAATTTTGATAATAAAAAAATGTAACTTCAGTTCTCCTTTAAACCGTAAGATCATAATGGTATCATAAATAATACTTTGAGATGTCAGGAAGAGATAGAGGCAGTGTATAGGAGGAAAAAACCTTTAAGGTTACTTATATTCATCTTGACTGTTTCAAATAAAATTGGACAAATAGGAAAGCTAGTCTTGACAAGCCTACAAATATGCCGATCCCTTGACTGCACAGCATGTGTGCTTTCTTCTCTCTGCACGCATTGCATCAGCAACAGTCTCATTTCATCATTCTCTGCTTTCTCGGGTCTCTCTCTCTGTCTGTCTGTCTCCGTCTTTCTCGAACAAAAGTACATCAAAGTTGCTTCATACAAGTTCTACTATTAATTAAGACACCTGCAGTTGTCTTAACGGAGCCCACTAGATGGGTCATGGCAAATATATTCTGGTGGTTACTTTAGATGTGAATTATAAAACTGTCCCCATATCGACCAATAGGAGACGTGACAATCCTTTTTTTAATTAAATTTTATGAACTACAGCACCTCTGACACAAATATCAAGCATACAGAACATAAATCTTCATGGTAGAAGAAATGAATTGAGGAATGGCATGAAAAAAAGAAACGTTCATGTGCTGCACTAGTAATTTAAGACTTTGATGAATAAATGATTTCCCTTGTTCGCCATGCCTAATTAGGGGCTCTCTGTTTAATTTTTTTTTAAAATTTGAATGTACTTTCTGGCAAGAGACAAAAAGAACGAGTAAATCCCCTAATGATTAAGTCTTACGGAGGAAGGCTCAAACTTCTCATCTGACAGTGAAACTCCATGAATTTATTCATGCCACACGTTTCCTGTCTTTGAACCTGATCTTACAGGCCATCGGTAATTTTTAATGGAGACAAAACAGATCTAAAACAGAAGCGCTTCTTTTGGGTTTTAGGTTTTAGCTTTGCTTTTTGCTCTGAATTCTGATGTGCCACACTGTTTGGCTTTTTTCCTTATCACAGAGGGTGAATACATTCGTTCTGAGAGCCCGGGCCCTAAAGATGTGGCATGAGGATCATTCGAGGTTGTGTTTATTCTCTGTGGGAAACAAATAATCTGAGTTTCTCTGAGCTGCTGAGAAGGCTATGAACAGTTGCTCAATTTAAGTGACACAGTCTCAGTGGAGAGATAACAATAAAAAAAGTCATACAGTTAAAATGAGCTACTTTTTTTCTTTTTTCTTTTTAAAAACAACTTACTCCTGTAGTTACAAAGCCCTTGAAACTGAAGTCTGAGGTCGCTGACTGAAACTAATTCACTACAGCCTTGAGTTAGTGCTGTCACACTTGCACTGTGTTTGAGATACACTCAGAGAGAGGAGCATAGGCGGTGTTTTACTTTATGATTAATAATTCATCAAAGAAAGCCTTTTGCAGACTGCTTAAGTGAGCTGTGTGTATACAGATGAGCACTCTTCTACCTGATGGGTACCTGGGGAAATATGAACAGCAGGAGGAAGGCTGATCACTTCAACCGTTACACACCCTTATCCTTCACTTATGTGCTTACCTCTCTCGTTTTTCCAGACTTTCTGTATTAAAACCTCTAAGACATAAATGCTGATAAGGATATTAAGTTTTTTTTCTCTTTCCATTAGTCACTAAACTGCAGTCTGAAGGGAAAGCATGTTTTACTAACCTCCCCTTGGTTCTATAATAAACATGGCATTATTCATGTCACTTAACTTGCGAATACAATGAATCCTGTTACATCCATTAAGCAAGGTTATATTCGATTTTGCATGGCATCCATCCATCCATTATCCGTAACCGCTTATCCTGTACAGGGTCGCGGGCAAGCTGGAGCCTATCCCAGCTGACTATGGGCGAGAGGCGGGGTACACCCTGGACAAGTCGCCAGGTCATCGCAGGGCTGACACATAGAGACAAACAATCATTCACACTCACACACATTCACACCTACGGTCAATTTACAGTAGAGCCACCAATTAGCCTAACCTGCATATCTTTGGACTGTGGGGGAAACTGGAGCAACCGGAGGAAACCCACACAGACACGGTGAGAACATGCAAACTTCGCACAGAAAGGTCCTCGCCGGCTGCTGGGCTCGAACCCAGAACCTTCTTGCTGTGAGGCGACAGTGCTAACTACTATACCACCATTTTGCATAGCATGCGTACTGTAATATGCAAAGCAACACTCATAGGTTATTCATACAATATTCAAATACATAATATGTCACACTACATAAATATATAAATATTATAAGCAATTATTCTATCCACATTCACTGGTTATGAGCAATCGTGCGCTCTGATTGGCTACTCTACTACTAGGATATCAGCTCATACACCGTGAGTAGAGAAAAACAAAATGGCGGCGCGCAGCAAGTCAGATATATCACTTTGTTAGCAAGTATTTAAAAGAAACAGAAATAGCTAAAATAATATAGTTTATTTTCCCCAATATCTCCTGTTCCACATTCCAGCCCAGTCGGTGGCAGTAATGCACCTTTAAGTTAGTTTGCCAACCGCCAAAAAACCCTAAAAAAGAAAAAAAATGGCAAAGTAAAATAATTAGTGAAATAATTGAATTTGAGGTAAAAAAAGGACCCTAGTGTCTTTCTGGTTGGGCTACCTTCTAAGGTGCTACAGCTCCCGGCAACAAGCTACACACTGCTTGAGAAGCTCCTCCTATCTGCACGTAAGTGATTATTGCTGAACTGGACTAAAGAACGCCCACCTACAGTCACACTATGGTACAAGGAAATCTTCAATAATCTCCCACATGAAAGATTGATGGCTATGGCCAAGGGGAAAGAAGATATGTTTCGCAAAATCTGGTCCCCTTTTATAACCTATCTACCACAAGATCTAAGTTCCCTCTCCTGAGAGGGGAGCTGAGTGAGTTTTGGTCACAGACTAGGCCTAGATCACCCTCATAATTCCAACTGACCCTAGATGCCTGACTTACTTTTTTTTGTGTGTGTGATAACATTGTCCTCCTGTGTTGTTGTTGCTGTGGACACACTTTTTTTTTTTTTTATTTATCATTTATGTATTTGGGTGGCACGGTGGTGTAGTGGTTAGCGCTGTTGCCTCACAGCAAGAAGGTCCTGGGTTCGAGCCCCGGGGCCAGCGAGGGCCTTTCTGTGCGGAGTTTGCATGTTGTCCGCGTGGGTTTCCTCCGGGTGCTCCGGTTTCCCCCACAGTCCAAAGACATGCAGGTTAGGTTAACTGGTGACTCTAAATTGACCGTAGGTGTGAGTGTGAATGGTTGTCTGTGTCTATGTGTCAGCCCTGTGATGACCTGGCGACTTGTCCAGGGTGTACCCCGCCTTTCGCCCGTAGTCAGCTGGGATAGGCTCCAGCTTGCCTGCGACCCTGTAGAAGGATAAAGCGGCTAGAGATGATGAGATGAGATGAGATTTATCATTTATGTATTTGGGTGGCACGGTGGTGTAGTGGTTAGCGCTGTTGCCTCACAGCAAGAAGGTCCTGGGTTCGAGCCCCGGGGCCAGCGAGGGCCTTTCTGTGCGGAGTTTGCATGTTGTCCGCGTGGGTTTCCTCCGGGCGCTCCGGTTTCCCCCACAGTCCAAAGACATGCAGGTTAGGTTAACTGGTGACTCTAAATTGACCGTAGGTGTGAATGTGAGTGTGAATGGTTGTCTGTGTCTATGTGTCAGCCCTGTGATGACCTGGCGACTTGTCCAGGGTGTACCCCGCCTTTCGCCCGTAGTCAGCTGGGATAGGCTCCAGCTTGCCTGCGACCCTGTAGAAGGATAAAGCGGCTAGAGATAATGAGATGAGATTTATCATTTATGTATTTGGGTGGCACGGTGGTGTAGTGGTTAGCGCTGTTGCCTCACAGCAAGAAGGTCCTGGGTTCGAGCCCCGGGGCCAGCGAGGGCCTTTCTGTGCGGAGTTTGCATGTTGTCCGCGTGGGTTTCCTCCGGGTGCTCCGGTTTCCCCCACAGTCCAAAGACATGCAGGTTAGGTTAACTGGTGACTCTAAATTGACCGTAGGTGTAAATGTGAGTGTGAATGGTTGTCTGTGTCTATGTGTCAGCCCTGTGATGACCTGGCGACTTGTCCAGGGTGTACCCCGCCTTTCGCCCGTAGTCAGCTGGGATAGGCTCCAGCTTGCCTGCGACCCTGTAGAAGGATAAAGCGGCTAGAGATGATGAGATGAGATTTATGTATTTATTTTGAAATTTTATGTTTTTCTTTTTACCCCTTTATGTATCTTGTATTTTCTTTTCGGTGCCCTTGTTGCTGTCTAGAGGGTGGGGGGTGGGAGGGGATTGTTTTGTAAGTTGTTGTACAATTTTGTGAAAAAAAAAAGCAATAAAAAGTATGTTAAAAAAAATGGCAAAGCGTCTTGCTAAACCAAACGAGGATGAAATAAAAACTCTGGTCGAAAACAAAACCCCGAAAAATAAAAAAAAGCAACAAAATATGGAATGAAAGTAATTGATGGTAAGAACGTGTCTTTATTTTTCAAGAATTATAAAAAAATATAGTTTATTTTCCCCAATAGTGCCTGTTCCACACTCCAGCCCAGTCGGTGACAGTAATGCACCTTTAAGTTAGTTTGCCAACCACCAAAAAAAAACCTAAAGAAGAAGAAAAACAAAATGGCGAAGTGTGTTACTAAACCACCCAAGGACGAAATAAAAACTCTACTCGACAACAACCCCCCCCCAAAAAAAAAAAAAAATTAAAAAGGCAACAAAATATGGAATAAAAGTATTTGATGGTAAGAACGTCTCTTTTTAATTTTTCAAGAATTATTATTATTATAGCATTTTTCACAAATTGCTACTGTCATTTCACAGGTTTGTTTACATTCTAAGCGGAAATAATTTTGTCGGACGTTTTGTATGAAGTTTTTATGTATCGAATTTGCAAAAAATAAAAATAAAAATGCTCAGTTTCTCAAAATCCAGTGAATGTGGATAGAATAAACAGTTATTCCACTCAATCTCGTCGTACACGGCTTATAGCCGACCCGGCTCTATGCACCTCATCAGCTGTCGGCTCATGTACGACTCGATTTTGTGGAATAACTTAATTATTTCATTAGCTTTAATGATTACAAGCATGCACATGTATGATGATGATTTGACTCGTGTCTTGAAAACCTTTCACAGTGCTAAAATATGCTAACACTGTCTGTACATAGTGAGCTTTCATGAATATATTATAAAGTGTTTATGCTGGATGTCATGAATACATTATGTGGACATCTTTCACATAAAGTGTTCTCTTATTTGTGTGTTATGGGTACAGTTCTCTCCTCATCTCTCTTCTTCTATGTTTATTTCATTCCAGTTTTAATTCTATTCCAGTACTCCCTCTCAGTCAAACTAACTTGTAAAACCACACAGGTATGCTGTTATGCTGCTATAATCATGTTATTTAAAATCAAATATGCAGTTCTGCCGTGAGCATCGGTATCAATAAACACTTTTATGGACCAAGATTTATTACAAAGCATGCATGGCAGATTCATAAGGCCTCATTTCTCTGAATATGTCCACTGTAAATATGTATTCACCGACATGTTCGGTACTGTCAAGGAGCAGCAACTCAGCTCAGGTCATTAGTTTAGCATTTTGTAGATCAAAATCTAAATCTAAATCAAAATCGTGCTGGTGAATTTGAGATTACCCCCCCAGAATCTTCCATTCTGCAACTTGCCACTGATTTAGGCTCTGCTTTACGTAATGCAGTTCCAAAGTAACAGAAAAACAGGGACAGAGGTCGACAAAGAAGGATCTCCAGAGAGAAAAGGAGGGAGAAGGAGACAACAAAATGATGCTATTATAGGATAAAGACAGAAGAAGCTGAGCAGTTCGTAAACCATTCAGCCTGATTATTTCACTGCTTATGATTAAAAATAATATATAAATAAAGACTCAGAAGTCACTTTGGCTATGTTCACATTACAAGCCTCATTGTTCAATTCCTATTTTTAGCTCAGAGTGGATTCGCCTATCTTGACGGTTCACATTCATAATTAAAAGTGATCTGGATCTATCCGGAATGAGAAGGCATCTGTCTTAGGAAACGGCTTGTATGTCCACACTGCTAGGTTTTTGCATGAGTCATCTGCAACATAATATTTGTGAGACAACACATGGTATTACAGCCGACTAAACATACGCACCATTAGCTAGTGCATAAATCGCATGTGGCGGCACGGTGGTGTAGTGGTTAGCACTGTCACCTCACAGCAAGCAGGTTCTGGGTTCGAGCCCAGTGGCCGATGAGGATCTTTCTATGTGGAATGTGCATGTTCTCCCCGTGTGTGCATGGGTTTCCTCCAGCTGCTCCGGTTTCCCCTACAGTCCAAAGACATGCAGGTTAGGTTAATTGGTGGCTCTAAATTGACCATAGGTGTGAATGTGAATGGTTGTTTGTCTCTATGCGTCAGCCCTGCAATGATCTGGCGACTTGTCCAGGGTGTACCCCGCCTCTCGCCCATAGTCAGCTGGGATAGGCTCCAGCTTGCCCGCGACCCTGCACAGGATAAGCGGCTACAGATAATGGATGGATGAATTGCATGTTGCTCTCGAGGATGGCAAACAGTTCATCAGCTGTACATGATCAGGTTGGGAAGGCAAAAAGAAAAAAAAAGTCATACGACTAGCTTTTGCTGTTTTTGCAGCTATTGTAGCTATGCTATGTTGCTGTTTTGCCATGCTACTGGTGCTGGCTGATGAAGACAGTGCTCAGCACATGCATATAGACAAAAATTAGCATGAATTCCTATCTAACCATTCTCATTTACCGTATATCGCATTGCCACGAAGTGGATATGTATCTGATTTAGGACCACATACAGTGGTGCTTGAAAGTTTGTGAACCCTTTAGAATTTTCTATGTTTCTATATAAATATGATCTAAAACATCATCAGATTTTCACACAAGTCCTAAAAGTAGATAAAGAGAACCCAGTTAAACAAATGAGACAAAAATATTATACTTGGTCATTTATTTATTGAGGAAAATGGCACAATATTACATATCTGTGAGTAGCAAAAGTATGTGAACCTCTAGGATCAGCAGTTAATTTGAAGGTGAAATTAGAGTCAGGTGTTTTCAATCAATGGGATGACAATCAGGTGTGAGTGGGCACCCAGTTTTATTTAAAGAACAGGGATCTATCAAAGTCTGATCTTCACAACACACATTTGTGGAAGTGTATCATGGCACGAACAAAGGAGATTTCTGAGGACCTCAGAAACAGCGTTGTTGATGCTCATCAGGCTGGAAAAGGTTACAAAACCATCTCAAAAGAGTTTGGACTCCACCAATCCACAGTCAGACAGATTGTGTACAAAAGGAAGAAATTCAAGACCATTGTTACCCTCCCCAGGAGTGGTCGACCAACAAAGATCACTCCAAGAGCAAGGCATGTAATAGTCAGTGAGGTCACAAAGGACCCCAGGGTAACTTCTAAGCAACTGAAGGCCTCTCTCACATTGGCTAATGTTAATATTCATGAGTCCACTATCAGGAGGACACTGAACAACAATGGTGTGCATGGCAGGATTGCAAGGAGAAAGCCACTGCTCTCCAAAAAGAACATTGCTGCTCGTCTGCAGTATGCTAAAGATCATGTGGACAAGCCAGAAGGCTATTGGAAAAATGTTTTGTGCATGGATGAGACCAAAATAGAATTTTTTGGTTTAAATGAGAAGCGTTATGTTTGGAGAAAGGAAAACACTGCATTCCAGCATAAGAACCTTATCCCATCTGTGAAACATGGTGGTGGTAGTATCATGGTTTGGGCCTGTTTTGCTGCATCTGGGCCAGGACGGCTTGCCATCATTGATGGAACAATGAATTCTGAAATATACCAGCAAATTCTAAAGGAAAATGTCAGGACATCTGTTCATGAACTGAATCTCAAGAGAAGGTGGGTCATGCAGCAAGACAACGACCCTACGCACACAAGTCGTTTTACCAAAAAATGGTTAAAGAAGAATAAAGTGAATGTTTTGGAATGGCCAAGTCAAAGTCCTGACCTTAATCCAATCGAAATGTTGTGGAAGGACCTGAAGCGAGCAGTTCATGTGAGGAAACCCACCAACATCCCAGAGTTGAAGCTGTTCTGTACGGAGGAATGGGCTAAAATTCCTCCAAGCCGGTGTGCAGGACTGATCAACAGTTACCGGAAATGTTTAGTTGCAGTTATTGCTGCACAAGGGGGTCACACCAGGTACTGAAAGCAAAGGTTCACATACTTTTGCCATTCACAGATATATAATATTGGATCATTTTCCTCAATAAATAAATGACCCAGTATAATATTTTTGTCTCATTTGTTTAACTGGGTTCTCTTTATCTACTTTTAGGACTTGTGTGAAAATCTGATGATGTTTTAGGTCATATTTATGCAGAAATATAGAAAATTCTAAAGGGTTCACAAACTTTCAAGCACCACTGTATGAAAGTGACTCAAATCTGATTTGAAAAAATCGTATTTCTGTGCTCTGAAAACTTCAGATTTGTTTCATCCACCCATTATCTGTAGCTGCTTATCCTGTTCTACAGGGTCACAGGCAAGCTGGAGCCTATCCCAGCTGACTACGGGCAAAAGGTGGGGTACACCCTGGACAAGTCACCAGATCATCGCAGGGCTAACACAGACAACCATTCACGGTCAATTTAGAGCCACCAATTAGCCTAACCTGCATGTCTTTGGGGGAAACTGGAGCACCCGGAAGAAACCCACGCGGACACGGGGAGAACATGCAAACTCCACAGAGAAAGGCCCTCGCCGGCCGCTGGGCTCGAACCCAGGACCTTCTTGCCGTGAGGCGACAGTGCTAACCACTACACCACCGTGCCGCCCAGATCTGTTTCACATTAAAGCAAAAATAAAAAAAAAAAAAAGGAAAAAAACCCCAACAGATTTTAGTTCCTTCAGCCTGGTCATGTGAACTTAGCCTAAATCTCACAAGAGTACTTTTGTGATGTAGCATAGTGTTTTGGGGGACAAATCATAAATTCATTAGCTAATCCACTATGCAAGTAAACACTCAACTGTGCTTCTCACTGCCATGCTTTGGTTACCTGTAAACCTAACTAGGTTAAACGGTTATAGTTAATATCATAACACACGGGGAGCTAGCTAGCTAGTTAAGTGCATCAATACAAAGGGAAACAAGCAAACAAAAATTCATGACCGTGAATTGTGAAAACGCTATGGTGAAGTGTGTTCTGTCCTTGCATTGTACTAGCAGGCTAGCGTCATTATTTTCTCTTCATATGTTGAATCATGATGTTTACTCCATGTTGTGCTAAAAGCAGAGTGACTGTATATGACAGATTTACTTGGTTTTGTCAGTGTTTCTGTGTAGAAAATAGTGACAATATCAACAAAAGCTGCACGTCTTCGTTCAAAGTAATACGTTGTCTTTCTGCAGATGAAATTTGATCTTGAAACACTGGCTCTTTTTTTTTTTTGTCGCACTCAATAACTGAACAAATGTGACTCCTCAGGATTTGGCAAAAGGCAAAAATCAAATAGAACTTAGACAGATAGAATGAGTGGAATTATCAGAGTTTATTGAGTAATTTAGTAATATT
This sequence comes from Neoarius graeffei, assembly GCF_027579695.1. NCBI lineage: Eukaryota > Metazoa > Chordata > Actinopteri > Siluriformes > Ariidae > Neoarius > Neoarius graeffei. The sequence goes on from NC_083595.1 coordinate 33,989,056, forward strand.
TTTAATCCATTATTTATTTTGGTACAGTACATGTCTATCTTTTCACTTAAAAGAGTAGTCACTAGTGTGCAGTGCTTAAATTTTGGGACAGTAAGACTAAAACTGTATTAGTTAAAACAAGCAAACAAACAAACAAACAAACAGGAACGTATCCTATTGTCCCCTCTAATCAAATGTAATATGCCTAAAACTTAATATGTAATAATACTTCTACAACAGGGGCGGCACGGTGGTGTAGTGGTTAGCGCTGTCGCCTCACAGCAAGAAGGTCCGGGTTCGAGCCCCGTGGCCGGCGAGGGCCTTTCTGTGCGGAGTTTGCATGTTCTCCCCGTGTCCGCGTGGGTTTCCTCCGGGTGATCCGGTTTCCCCCACAGTCCAAAGACATGCAGGTTAGGTTAACTGGTGACTCTAAATTGAACGTAGGTGTGAGTGTGAATGGTTGTCTGTGTCTATGTGTCAGCCCTGTGATGACCTGGCGACTTGTCCAGGGTGTACCCCGCCTTTCGCCCGTAGTCAGCTGGGATAGGCTCCAGCTTGCCTGTGACCCTGTAGAACAGGATAAAGCGGCTAGAGATAATGAGATGAGATGACACTTCTACAACAGCAAACAGCATTTTGGCTGATGTGTGTTGTGCAGCAGGAGGTGGAATTCATGAACAAGGACCTTGTGCTAAAGATTCAGCATCAAAGTGACTCACACCACCATGAAGAATGTTACATTCGAACACACCCTGTATACTAAATGAAAGTCGATAAAGGAGCAGGGCTTTTTTTCTGGATTCTCAACTTACAAATTAAAATCTGATACCCTGGACATGAAATCTACTTGTCCCTAGAGCCCAGGCTAGTGATTTATCAACCCCTGTGCCTACATCTGGATTAGCCCCAAAGGCATTATTAATCTAAGCCTGGGTTAGCCATTTTTAGCTCCAAACCAGACTAGTGTCAGTCTTGCACTTCTAAACTTACCCCGACCTCCACATGGTCTGAGCCCTTGTCATCCTGCTTGTGTAAAATCTCAAAGTAGTACCGCCTAGAGGCCATCAAGCTGTGAAAGGAAGAACAGAAAGAAAGGACACAGAAAACACACCATCAGTCCAGAAGAGAAGGGGGGGGGGGAATCAGATAGGTAAGGAGAAAGAGGACAGTGCGGCTGTAGCTCCGTATGAGAACACATGCTGGGTTAAATACTCTGTCCGATACAGTGCCTCCAGGGAGCCATGACATAAAATACAGTGGCACAACCATCTGCTTACTGCCCCGTTTCCTCACTGGGCCAGAGATCTGGGATTGGGCTAGAAATCCATCTTTTTTAATTTCCTTTTTCACAGCTTTTTTTTTCCTTTTGTCGCACAGTGACTAATTGAACAAAATGCAACAGAATAGCAATGAACTGATGTGAAAGACTAGTTCAACTAGAAAGCTGCACCAGAATAAAATTCCATCCCCATTCACAACTGTGTTCCAATCCAGCTCAGATTCCAACTCCTTCCATCCCTACTACTTCATGTACCCCAAAACAATATATTTCTGAACAGGCTCATAGTACTCGAGTCCGACTCGTGCCCTAATTTTAAGGACTCGTGACTTGACTTGGACTTGAGCACTGATGACTCGGACTTGGACTCGGACTCGTGCATTACCTGCATTCAGACTTGTAAATTAGAGACGAGGACTCAGATTTTTTCTTTATTTTTTGTAACATGGCATAATAATTTGGTATATGTCTATCTACATTACTTTTGTACTAATTTCGTGCAAGAGTGTCACACCTGCGCAACTTGGCGCGTGCATCAGATAGACTCTCAGGCGCGCTCTGGACAGCGCGCTTGCCAAGCGGACTCTCGCGCGCGCCATAAACGACTCTCACCTGCACAGGATTAAGACCATTCCCAACCCAACCTGCATTACCTTATCAATCCCTCTCCCCATCCACCGGCACCATTTCTAACCTTCATCCTTGCACTATCTGAATCCCTGCCCATGCTTGTAGGCCCATTTTGGTCTCAACCTCATCCCCATGTGCCTTCAACATTGTCTTCACAGCATCCTCCTTCACAGTTCCCCTCATCACTGTGATCTGTACCCATTCCAAAAGGCTCCAACTCCATCTTCATCCCTTCTGCATTTTCTCCCACCAAATTCCCACAGGCTCCAACATTGTCTTTCTCACATCTATACTACAACACTACCCCCGTATACCCCAACAGCATCCTAAACCCATTCCCATGTGCCTAAATACAGTTCTCAGGAATATACTTTTTGGTTTCTCAGTGGTATTTTTGTAATAGTTCTTAGCACTCTAATGGCTCCTAGCTTTCTAAAGACATTCTACTTGAACTCTTGTCTGAAAATAGAAGCCTTCTGTTGTAGGGTTATATAAAAACCTTTAAAACTTCACTCCCATTCCCAACCCCAGTTCTTTTGGGACAAGCCAAGGAAATACTTGGTACTGCTTGGCTACCATGCCACCAGGTGGTGTTAGTGAAACAAACAATGATGAACCTACCCAACAAAAGGGATTCATAATTCACATAAACTAATTGTCCCCATTCTATTCAGCTCACGAGTGCATACTTGGCTTTCCAGTTGTACTGTGTATTATCTGAATGGTAAATGCAAGACGAAGGAGATCTTTTTGCAATAGCTTTTTCCCTTATTCCCTTCCTGTGCCTGTTTTTCCAGCAAGCTTGAATCTATATGTGGAAGAAACTGGGATAGAAGCTCCAGAGAAAGGATGAAAGAAAATGGAAACAGGAGGAAGCAAGAGCAAAACGAGAGAAGGTGGAATCAAGAGACAGGAAGAGAGAGTTTTGGATGACAGATGGCTGGGATTGATGTTGGTGTGAGCAGCACTTTAACTCTGACAGACAATATTCTTCATGAGACCCATATACAGGGTGTTTCAAAAAATGTTATATTATTTGAGATGCAAATATCACAGAAACTACATAGTGTAGGCAAATGAAACAGAACAGGTTTAATGTTGAGCAATATAAGATTGATTCCTCAAAATTTGAATGAGAAATTCAAATATATGTGGATTCCATGAACGATTTCACAAATTTCCAATATTCGTGCCACCTGAGACACAGAGACACAGACAGCCTTCCTCTTTGAACTTTTTGTGTCGTGTCCAAATCTGCATTGCAGTCAGTGCATTTTTAGAGAATTCTCTCATACAGTAAACGCACGCTGTACAGTCTTGTTCGACTGTGTTCGAGCGTACTCTAACACACAAAACGGCTTTTCTTTTCCAGCGAATGGCATTTCGACACTGTAAAACATTTCAAATTGGTTTAACTTGGAAATGCAAGTTCACCTGCTGCCTTGAAAATGCAAGTTAACTCAGTTTGATGATTATCTTTGTTTCAACTCAGAAAAAGTCTCAATTAGTCAAGACAACTAAGTAATTCAAGTCTAACCTTTGAAAACTTGCACAGATTAGTTTAAATTAAAACACTTTTCAGAACGGCGGCACGGTGGTGTAGTGGTTAGCGCTGTCGCCTCACAGCAAGAAGGTCCGGGTTCGAGCCCCGTGGCCGGCAAGGGCCTTTCTGTGTGGAGTTTGCATGTTCTCCCCGTGTCCGCGTGGGTTTCCTCCGGGTGCTCCGGTTTCCCCCACAGTCCAAAGACATGCAGGTTAGGTTAACTGGTGACTCTAACTTGACCGTAGGTGTGAATGTGAGTGTGAATGGTTGTCTATGTGTCAGCCCTGTGATGATCTGGCGACTTGTCCAGGGTGTACCCCGCCTTTCGCCCGTAGTCAGCTGGGATAGGCTCCAGCTTGCCTGCGACCCTGTAGAACAGGATAAAGCGGCTAGAGATAATGAGATGAGATGAGACTTTTCAGAGCTTATTGAGTTAAAGAGAAAAAGTAAGTGGACATACCTAAACAAGGCTGAAATGTTTTACAGTGTATACGTAAAAAGATAAAAACAAAAAACATTAAAGGAGAACTGAAGTCATTTTTAAACTTGCTTTATTTCTTAATTAACGTGTTATTCAATTACGTTTTCGGTTTTAGTAACCTTATATCGTGACTCGTATTGGCAACTGATTGCAGTTAAATATTATACTTATCGGCCTATTCGGTTTTTAGCCATGTTGAATTTAGTTCGTTTGGTCCACAGCAGGCGTCACTTATCCGCGCGATCTTCACGAGACTTGTGCATGACCTCGAAACGTAAAGTGTCAGCTGCCATTTTGAAAACTGTTTTCCAAATGAAATATTGCACAAAAACGAGTTTAAATCACGATTACTGCCTACTTTTTTCAAACTTTCCTGATTGCTATCAAAACAAAGAAAACTTCCGGCTTGATTACATCAGCATTTGAAAGAGGGCGCGCGCGTCTTTTTACAATGTTGGCAGATGTTGGTCGCTTTGATTTCCACTGTACGTTTTACTTCCGTCCAACGAAGTCTCGCACAGGTCTCAACGAATCTCATTTACGGCCATTGCTTTGACATATGGACTGATATATTACATAGCGTATTTCAAACACTCATAACTTGCTCTAGCAGTGACAAAATAGCTCTCAAAAATGCATTCCTATATTTAATAAAATGAGAAATAGAATTTTGATAATAAAAAAAATTGCCTTCAGTTCTCCTTTAAACATAAAATTTTGACCTGTTTCCACACATGCTGTTAAAGTTTGAGGTCGATTGAACAAGAATGGGCAAAGTTATTAGATTGTGAAATGATATCAATGTTTTTGAAACACCCTGTATTATAAGAGTTATTACAAAAACCTGTGATTTACTGCGTTCTAATGATGTGGGATTGATTGCAGGATTAAGAAAGTGACTGTTTACATTCATCTTTCTTTACTAAATGTATTTTATTTGCATTACTGTATTGAATTATACTGTAATTGGGAAATAATCATTTACTGGGCTTGGGTAAGCCCCAAATGCCTCTCCTCCTCTGCTTTTAAATCGAGTTTGACATTCACTAATGCAGATCTTTTGGGAGCGCAGTTACATTACAATGAAGGCTATAATGAGAAAATGAGGAATGGATTCAGAAAGAAAGTTGTGTGAAAAGACTACTCTGAGAAGCATGAAAGAAGATAAGGAAAAGACAGGGCATGCTTTAGAAAGACAGACAGGCAGACAGACAGACAGACAGACAGACACTTGGGGACAAGAAAAAAAAATTTCTTGTTTACACTTTGTTATTAACACCTGGGGACATCATGTGTGTTTTCCATCTGATAAATGTTCTTTGTGATGGTGCATGCTGTGCTACATGTCTCTCTTCTGTCTGGATGCTGTTGGAGAGCAAAACGAGTACAAAAGAGTAACCAAAAGAAATTATGTGAACAGAAAAAAAAAATGCATGGCTGATCAGGCTCAGATTATACAAATTGAGCAAGGGACAGACAGACAGGGAGATGATAGCAGAATGTCCAAACATAAGTGGAGATAGAAAGAATGAAGGGAACAGGGGAGACAATGGGCTTTTAATTGGTTGACTAATTGCCTGGCAAGCATTCTTCTCAATAACCGAGGCGGACTGTGTGATGAAAGCCGAAAGATAAAGCAGGAGGAAACTTTGAGTAGGTTGTATCGTCTTGAGTAAATTCAGTCATACTTGAGTGCCCTTCTGACAAAATGGGAGCAAAGCTGAAACCCTTGAACTTGCTGCACATGGCTCTTTAATGAGACAGTCTTCAGAAAGGTATTTCAGCCTTCTTAGCTGAATCATAGTAATTAAACCTACACACTCAATAAAATCTGATGCTGCAGTCAAGGGCTAATTACCAACCTCAAATTTACCCTTGTTGTGAACAGGAATGATAAGAATGGTCTGGTAAAATCCAAGCTTAAACCCTGCTCGTTCATCCATCTTTTGACTCTTTTGTAAAGTTTCTTCATGCCGCTCATTTGAAAACTTTTGTCTGGGAATCTGCAGATAAAGTGACTGCCCAGGACTATTTCTAAAACCATTATAAAAAAAAGGGAAAGAAAAAGAGTTACACTGTTAGTTACCCCATTCACTGTGAGAAATAGGGGTACAGCAGGAGTCCATTTCTGTTTCCCAGGGTACAGTCGACACTAATGTACCCCCAGGACTCATTATTGAACCTCAAGGTAGCTATTGGCCCTTTTCCACTACCCTTTTTCAGCTCACTTCAGCCCGACACGGCTCGCGTTTCGACTACCTCAGAACAGCACGACTCAGCTCGCTTCAGCCCTGCTTAGCACCCAAAACTCGCACGGTTTTGGAGTAGGGCTGAAGCGAGCCAAACCGAGCTGAGTGGGGCTAGGGGCGTGAGGAGACACTCCCCTGTGCACTGATTAGTGAGGAGGAGTGTCCTCACACGCCCCGCGAGCACGCTGGGATCTGTAAACACCATAAACCCGGAAGAAGAAGAATTACGAATTACGAGAATTTCTGAAGCCTTATGCGCCTCGCCTCATCTATACGCTCTTGCCAGTATCTGTTGGCGTTGTCGGTGACAACAAGCCACAGCACCAAGACCAGCAACACTAACGACTCCATGTCCTCCATGTTTATTGTTTACTATCCGGGTCGTGAGACTACTCCTTAAAAGGTCACTGATGTCACTGTTTGCGCTGCCTAACGACATCACGTGACGTCCACCCACTTTCGCTAACTCCACCCAATGTGTCCACCCACTTCCAGCCAGCACAGTTCAGCGCGGTTGTAGTCGAAATGCAACTCCAACAGCCCCACTCAGCTCGACTCAGCCCAACTCAGCACGGCACGGCTCAGCCCAACTCAGCCGCGTTGGTAGTGGAAAAGCAGCATATGTGTACCTTTTTACAGTCAAAACGGTACATTTATGTCCTTACGCGGTATACAAAATGTACAAATAAGTACCTTAGACCAGGGGTTCTCAACCTTTTCTGCTTTGAGGCTCACCTATTCATACTTGTAACGAGTCGGGGCCTATTAAAAAAGATCCCCAATTATTTTGGCTCATCTATTCTATTAGAATCTAATAATCTATTGCATAGTGTATTAATGGGATGCAACATCATTCCCTGTTACAGATGGGAGCCCAGGAATTAAATAAATGCAATAAAAACAAACTGTTTTTAATTGTAGGTATTGTATTTAAAACTGTACAGATGTGCCAGAGCCAACATAAAACCATGCATGCAGGGCATTCTCAGTCAAAAGGGATTAATGATCCAAAAGTGGAGTCTGGTCCATTAACACAAGAACTTATTGCCATGTTTGTGTTCAGCAAACAAGCAAGTTATTAAAACCAAGACGCACACTCAAAAGAAGTGGATATAGAAACCACTCAATGGGATTAGATCCTTGCACACTAACGAAGAAGGATTTTTCCTATGAGTTGGAAAATTATCCATCCGTTGAGTTCCCCGACATCTCAAACTACCTGGTGCTGCAGACCTTGTTCTACTCGGGCAAACAGATGAAAACCTGGAAGAGCATGGAGGAGTACAACTTTTTATATGTGGCAGGGTTAAAGATCTGGGGATCTTTAATGTGTAATTGTACCTGTAATGTGCAGTTTTTCCGAGCCTCTCAATAAGGCAATTTTTCTATACTTTTTCACGGTAGATAATGCAAATAGCCCTTTGTATTTAATCCTTCGTTTGGTTAATTTTTATTTCAGTTTTATTTGTTATCTGTTTGACATTTTCTTGCTACTGTAACACGTGAATTTCCCCGATGTGGGATGAATAAAGTGAATCTAATCTAATCTAATCTAATCTAATCTAATCTAATCTAATCTAATCTAATCTAATCTAATCTAATCTAATCTAATCAGGACACTACAAGATAGACGGCGGTAGACAGAATGTACAGGTGTTCCTAATAAAGTGGCCAGGAAGTGTATCACTGCCTAAATTGTGATCTAAAATCACTGTCCTGGTTTAATTAGAAGCAAATCACAACATAATACCGGTATTGTTGATTACTAATCCCCGCCGAACCCAACACACACTCTGCAGACATTTTGAGAAATGTCAGGGAAGGGTTGATAAAGTCTGACCCTGGAGACCTGCCATAATCCCATAAATGCCAGGTGCCACATTGAAGAGTAGGAGAGATTTTTCTCACTCCTCTGAAGCTAAGAGTGCAGGAAGGAATCCATCGATCTTCAGCAGCAGCACTCCATCTGATTTGTTTCTGTGGGTTTATACTTTGCAGGTTGCAGTGTGTTAATTATTTAGGACTTCAGATCTTCTACACACTGGAGTCAAGCACAAAATAAATTACTGACTGAAGCAAATTAAATACAAGAGGATATAAACGATGGAAGCAAGCAGATATAATAAGGTAGCCAATTAAGATACTGTTTTACAGATGCAAACATTTACTTTCTACAAAACATTATAATAATATATTTATTAATATGAGCTCTATAAAAGCTCTTGATGTCCTAGTTTTAGACTAGATAAGCTCTATATAATATTATAAAACATACGGGCCACTTTTTCCATGGAATAAAAACATTTATTTTTTTCGCGGTCTGGTTTCCATCAAATCCTACGCTCTGATTGGCTGGTGAGCGGGTCTGTATCCTATGATACGGACCCCGGTTACGGACCTCTGGTGACTCGCTCGTTCACAACAACAAACATAGTAGCATTTTTTGTCAACATTTATCTTTTTTTATAAGATTTATTGATAAGATTATCAAAAATCTTATACATTTTTGCCAGCATTTCTCAGGAGAATAGCATTAATTTTACAGCATGGATAGCGATAACGACAGTGTTCATAGCGAAAGCGAGTTTTACTATCCTGAGGAAGAAGAAATAAAAGAAAACATTTCAGGAGAAGGCGGCACGGTGGTGTAGTGGTTAGCGCTGTCACCTCACTGCAAGAAGGTTCGGGTTCGAGCCCCGTGGCCGGCAAGGGCCTTTCTGTGTGGAGTTTGCATGTTCTCCCCGTGTCCGCGTGGGTTTCCTCCGGGTGCTCCGGTTTCCCCCACAGTCCAAAGACATGCAGGTTAGGTTAACTGGTGACTCTAAATTGACCGTAGGTGTGAATGGTTGTCTGTGTGTCAGCCCTGTGATGACCTGGCGACTTGTCCAGGGTGTACCCCGCCTTTCGCCCATAGTCAGCTGGGATAGGCTCCAGCTTGCCTGCGACCCTGTAGAACAGGATAAAGCGGCTAATGAGAATGAGATGGGATTTCAGGAGAAAGCTAAAAACCTGTAACTGTTGCTAACGCCGAGCAAAAACATGGCTGAATCCTGAATGACTCCTATTTGTATAAATAGGGGACTACATAGGTGGCAAAATGTAGTTTTTTTCCTGCCATGGAAGTGCACTTGTATACCGAGGAGGAAGCTATTTGCATTACAGCAGTGAATGAGGATTCAAAATGGTGGCTCGGCTCGGTTTTCCCTTTCGGGCGCTCTCGTTTTCTGTTAGAATTTGGTAAAGAAAAAATAAATATATTATTTACCAGCTTAAGGTCGGTCCGTATGGTGAAATACCGTGACCTCAGCCTTAAATACTGACTTCGGCCCAGAGGGCCTCGCTCAGTACTTTCAAGACCTTGGTCACGGTATTTCACGATATGGACCTCCCAGCTGGTAAATGTATTCTATTCCCTTCTAGTGAGTTTATTAATGGCATGCAATATTGTTATCATATCGCTTATCCTCCATGTATTACGCCACTCTCTGCAATGGATAATGAGCGTAGAATATTGTTATAATATTGCACGTTGTCAAGACAACATGACATCACACATCAGAGCTCATGCGAAGATCCAATGACAACTTTTCTTCTGCGCATGCGCACAGTCATTTCTTTGTCGGCCAGGAAAGAGAGAAAATGAGGCTACTCTAGTGTTCAGTTTAAGTACTAAATAAATAAACTGAAAACTGAAACTAAACACACGCTGAACACCCGAAAGGCTACCAGAACTTCATTATATATTCTTCACACATATTTACAAGAGAAAAACATACCAACGGACATCAAAAAACTGGAAAAGAGACACGTCGGAAATGTAAAACTTCCGCGATAGCGAATGACTCGGACAGTTTGTACACAAACATGGCGGCAAGGTTTGCTTCATTAAAAGTGGAAGATTTAAAGAGACAGATGTGCTGAACACCCGAAAGGCTACCAAAACTTCACTGGATATTCTTCATGCATATTTACAAGAGAAAAACACACCAACGGACATCGAAAAACTGGAAAAGAGAGCAATAGCAGAAATACTGTCAAAGTTCTAGTTGGAGGTGAGGAAAAGTGACGGAGACTTTTACAAGAGGACTTCACTCAGCAAAGCCCTTTTGTTTTGAACAACTGCAATGGAACAATTAACTACGACCAAAAGTAACTGAACTTGAACTGTCTACCTGTATATAGCTTGGATATAAGTTGGGTTGTTGTTCAGGCTTTTTGGACTTGTAACATTTTTATTGTTAGAACTTTGACTTTGTACAGTACATTGGATTGACAGAACATTGAATTACATTCGATCAGAATCAGCATTAATATTGGTAAGTTACCGCCCTGTTACCGCCTTAACTTTTTGTAAAATCTATAATTGTTACATCGAATGTGTATGTATAATAATAATAATAATAATAATAATAATAATAATAATAATAATAATAATAGCTGGCTTTTTTAGTGGTATATCGGATATATTCCATTCAGCTACTCATCTTCGACTCGTTCAATATCATGCTGGCTGAATGGAATATATCTGATATACCACTTAAAGCCAGCCAATATTATTTAATTATTCTATCCACATTCACTGGATATGAGCAACCACATGCTCTGATTGGCTACTCTACTATTAGACTATCAGCTCGTGGAGAAAAACAAAATGGTGGAGCGTGTTGCTGAACCATCTGAGGACAAAATAAATCTACTCGAAAACAAAACCCCAAAAAATACAAAAAAGCAACAAGGCATGGAATAAAAGTATTTGATGGTAAGAACGTACTTTTTTTCAAGAAATATTTTTATAGCATTTTTCACAAATTGCTACGGTCATTTCGCCAGTTCGTTTACATTCTAAGCGCAAATGATTTTGTCGGATGTTTTGTATAAAGTTTTTATTTATCGAATTTGCAAAAAAATAAAAATAAAAATACTCTGTTTCTCAAAATCCAGTGAATGTGGATAGAATAAAACAGTTATTCCACTCAATCTCGTCGTACATGGCTTATCAGCTCATGTACGACGAGATTGAGTGGAATGACCATTAAATATACATAAGAGAATCGTCTTTCTTAATATCGTTTTGTCTGAGATTAGCCATTACTCGATTTCTGTAAAGCAAGCCTGGTTTAAGGAAAACACTAAACTGAACTATTCTATTTATTCCACCCTGATGATCATACTATTAAACTTTATGAGGCAGAGGGTGACATTTTTTCTCTGGCACATCTGACATTTCTACATTTCTCAAACAGGTTCACCTCTCAGCTAGGATATTTCTGTTCCATATAACCTTTCTCTCATTACAAAGATCTTCCTAGTGTCTGCATTCTCAGCCTTGGATAGATGTGTTCCTTTTCTGCATGCAAGTCTTTCTAGAAACTTTCTGTTCAGCTTCATTAGCACATCTTTGCCCAGCAACAGGGAAAATTTCAGACGAGAGAATTCTGCCTGTCATATGGGCTGTCTTTTTCTGCAAGAAGCGACCTATTAGGCTATAAAACACACAAGGCTCTGTCTTCTTTCTGGCATTGAACTACTGTAACAAGCTCTGATGGAGGAGAGTAACAATTCATGCATTGATTCAGAGATTCGGGGGGGGGGGTGAGCAAAAGAAAAAGATAAAAGAGAGAGAGATATGCCTTAGTGAAAGACTGTGTTTGGTTGATACAGTCAAAATGAATGAATCAATGACTGAACGGACATGCTCCTTACTCCTTACTCCAGTTGTCATTATTTCTCAAGCAAAATTAATATTCTTATATGCAGCCGGAAAATAAGTACTGAACGCGTCAACGTTTTTCTCAGTAAATATATCTCTGATGGGGCTACTGACATGAAATTTTCACCAGATGTTGGTAACAACCCAAGTAATTCACACATACAAAGAAATCAAAACATATACAGTTAGGTCCATATATATTTGGACACTGACACAAATTTTTTTTTTTACCTGTTTACTGAAACACATTCAAGTTATAGTTATATAATGGACATGGACATAAAGTCCAGACTTTCAGCTTTCATTTGAGGGTATCCACATTAAAATTGGATGAAGGGTTTAGAAGTTTCAGCTCCTTAACATATGCCACCCTGTTTTTAAAGGGACCAAAAGTAATTGGACAATTGACTCAAAGGCTATTTCATGGGCAGGTGTGGGCAATTCCTTCGTTATGTCATTCTCAATTAAGCAGATAAAAGGCCTGGAGTTGATCTGAGGTGTGGTGCTTGCATTTGGAAGATTTTGCTGTGAAGAAAACATGCGGTCAAAGGAGCTCTCCATGGAGGTGAAACAAGCCATCCTTAAGCTGCGAAAACAGAAAAAAAAACATCCGAGAAATTGCTACAATATTAGGAGTGGCAAAATCTACAGTTTGGTACATCCTGAGAAAGAAAGAAAGAAAGAAAGAAAGAAAGAAAGAAAGAAAGAAAGAAAGAAAGCACTGGTGAACTCATCAATGCAAAAAGACCTGGACGCCCACAGAAGACAACAGTGGTGGATGATCGCAGAATAATTTCCATGGTGAAGAGAAACCCCTTCACAACAGCCAACCAAGTGAACAACACTCTCCAGGAGGTAGGCGTATCAATATCCAAATCTACCATAAAGAGAAGACTGCATGAAAGTAAATACAGAGGGTTCACTGCACGGTGCAAGCCACTCATAAGCCTCAAGAATAAAAAGGCTAGATTGGACTTTGCTAAAAAACATCTAAAAAAGCCAGCACAGTTCTGGAAGAACATTCTTTGGACAGATGAAACCAAGATCAACCTCTACCAGAATGATGGAAAGAAAAAAGTATGGCGAAGGCATGGTACAGCTCATGATCCAAAGCATACCACATCATCTGTAAAACACGGCGGAGGCAGTGTGATGGCTTGGGCATGCATGGCTGCCAGTGGCACTGGGTCACTAGTGTTTATTGATGATGTAACACAGGACAGAAGCAGCCGGATGAATTCTGAGGTATTCAGAGACATACTGTGTGCTCAAATCCAGCCAAATGCAGCCAAACTGATTGGTCGGTGTTTCATAATACAGATGGACAATGACCCAGAACATAAAGCCAAAGCAACCCAGGAGTTTATTAAAGCAAAGAAGTGGAATATTCTTGAATGGCCAAGTCAGTCACCTGATCTCAACCCAATTGAGCATGCATTTCACTTGTTAAAGACTAAACTTCAGACAGAAAGGCCCACAAACAGACAGCAACTGAAAAACGCTGCAGTAAAGGCCTGGCAGAGCATTAAAAAGGAGGAAACACAGCGTCTGGTGATGTCCATAAGTTCAAGACTTCAGGCAGTCATTGCCAACAAAGGGTTTTCAACCAAGTATTAGAAATGAACATTTTATTTACAATTATTTAATTTGTCCAATTACTTTTGAGCCCCTGAAATGAAGGGATTGTGTTTAAAAAATGCTTTAGTTCCTCACATTTTTATGCAATCATTTTGTTCAACCCACTGAATTAAAGCTGAAAGTCTGAACTTCAACTGCATCTGAATTGTTTTGTTCAAAATTCATTGTGGTAATGTACAGAACCAAAATTAGAAAAATGTTGTCTCTGTCCAAATATTTATGGACCTAACTGTATGTCCATAAATTAAGTGTCATAAAGTGGAATGACAGGGAATAAGTATTGAACACGCTTACTGAAATGTATTTACTACTTAGTAGAAAAGCCTTTGTTGGTAATGACAGCTTCAAGATGCCTCCTGTATGGAGAAACTAGTCACATTCATTGCTCAGGTATGATTTTGGCCCATTCTTCCACACAAACGGTCTTCAAATCTTGAAGGTTCCGGGGGCCTCGTCTCTGAACTCTGATCTTCAGTTCTTTCCATAGATTTTCAATTGGATTCAAGTCAGGTGATTGACTGGGCCATTCTAGCAGCTTTATTTTCTTTCTCTGAAACCAATTGAGAGTTTCCTTGGCTGTGTGTTTGGGATCATTGTCTTGCTGAAATGTCCACCCTCGTTTCATCTTCAGCATCCTGGTAGATGGCAGCAGATTCTTATCAAGAATGTCTCGGTACATTTCTCCATTCATCCTTCCTTCAATTATATGAAGTCTGCCAGTGCCATATATGCTGAAAAACAGCTCTGCACCATGATGTTCCCACCTCCAAACTTCACTGTTCGTATGGTGTTTTTGGGGTGATGCGCAGTGCCATTTCTCCTCCAAACATGGTGTGTGCTAGGACATCCATCCATTATCTGCAGCTGCTTATCCTGTTCTACAGGGTTGCAGGCAAGCTGGAGCCTATCCCAGCTGACTATGGGTGAAAGGCAGGGTACACCCTGGACAAGTTGCCAGGTCATCGCAGGGCTGACACAGAGATAAACAACCATTCATACTCACATTCACACCTACGGTCAATTTAGAGCCACCAATTAACCTAACCTGCATGTCTTTGGACTGTGGGGGAAACCGGAGCACCCGGAGGAAACCCACACAGACACGGGAAGAACATGCAAACTCCACACAGAAAGGCCCTCACCAGCCGCTGGGCTCGAACCCAGGACCTTCTTGCTGTGAGGCGACAGTATTAACCACTACACCACCGTGCCGCCCGCTATGACATCCAAAGAGTTCAATTTTGGTCTCATCTGACCAGACTACGTAGATTCTCCAAGTATTTCATAGGTTTGTCCACATGTTGTGCAGCAAACTTTAAATGAGCTTCAACATGCTTTTTCTTCGGCAATGGAGTCTTGCACGGTGAACGTGCATAGAGACCATGGCGGTTGAGTGCATTACTTATTGTGTTCTTTGAATCAACTGTAAAAGCTCTCCGCGAGTGCTCCTTGGCTCTTGGACAACTCTTCTGATTATTCTTTTGATTCCTCTGTCAGAAATTTTGCGACAAGCACCTGGTCATAGCCGGTTTATGGTGAAATGATGTTCTTTCCACTTCCAGATAATGGCCCAGACGGTGCTCACTGGAACATTCAGAAGTTTAGAAATACGTCTGTAACCAATGCCATCAGTTTGTTGTGCAACAATAAGGTTGCGAAGGTCTTGAGAGAGCTCTTTGCTTTTACCCATCATGAGATGCTTTTTGTGTGACACCTTGGTAATGAGAAACCTTTTTATAGGCCATCAGTTAGGACTAAACCAGCTGATATTAATTTGCACTGATAGGGGGCAGGATTGCTTTCTAAATACTGACAGATTTCCGCTGGTTTCTTGGCTTTCTACGCCTTTTTGCACCTCCTTTTTTTCATGTGTTCAATACTTATTCCCTGTGTCATTCCACTTTATTACACTTAATTTATGGACATATATGAGTATGTTTTGATTTCTTTGTACTGTATGTGTGAATTACTTGGGTTGTTACCGACATCTGGTGAAAATTTCATGTCAATAGCCCCATCAGAAATATATTTACTGAGAAAAACGTTGACACATTCAATATCCCACTGTATGCATAACTCACCCAAGTATTTTATGATGCGAAAGTTAAAGACTAGGAATAAATGCTATTTCTAAATCATTTCTCAACTGATTCCACCATTTTTACAGGCTTATGATCTTACTGCTAGGAGACTGTCAGATCCCCAGCAGAGCAAGTAGACACTGGTCTGTAGTTTTGTCTGTCAGTCCCAAAAGAATGACAGTAACAATGCATACCATGTAATGACACTCAGATAGTCCGACGTGTGCATGCACTCATCCTAAGGCAAACTCCACTGATGAATAATTCAGCAGCTCGCACTACACATGACAATGTACGGTATGACTTCCACGGCAACCACCGTCACCTCAAAAAAGAGCGACAGAAGCAATTAAAATGAGTGACTGACACTCGGCTCTGACGAATGGCACTTTAATGCATCTCCTGTGATTTATTTCATGGAAAACTGCCTGGCTGCTTATTTTCACAAGTGCAGCTGACAAATGTTTTCCGCTGGGCAAGTGAGCTGTGACGGCGTGGTGGCACACTGAAGTAAAAAGTGGTGGGAAAATAAAACAGACATCAAACATTTTCAATTAAGAGAGAGCTAAGGTGAAGTCTTCTTCATCTCTGAAATGCAAATTAAAAAAAAACAGTGATGGGTGCCTTCAACAGTCTGTCTCCTGTTGCACAGACTGAAGTGAAGAAGAGTTCACCTACAGGAGCAGTGACAAATAAATGATTTAGTGTATTAATCTGCTCCACTGGTTCTTATTCAATTAATAATCACTCGAGCTAGCACAGAGTATCTTAACTCCTGGGAGATGCAAGTATTTACTTTCACATCGTCCTAAAGGATCAATTACATTTACAGATATATTAGCTCAGTGATCAGTTAGCAGCCTGAGGTCAGATATTGTCATCCTTGCCGTCTAATTACCTCCACTATCTTTGTTGGAGGAGGTTATGTTTTCGCCTCTGTTTGTTTGTTCCAAAGTAACTCAAAAAGTAGCGAACAGATTTTGATGAAATTTTGAGGAAAGGTGAGCCATGGGCCAAGAATCAACTGGCTAGATTCTGATGCAAATCTGGATATGTATGTGGATCCAGGTTTTTTTTTTTTTCTGTTCCCAACATAAGGGAACAGACAATGGTTGGGAAGCCATGGCCTAATGGTTAGAGAAGCAGCTTTGGGACCAAAAGGTCACTGGTTCAGTTCCCTGGACCAGCAGGAATGGCTGAAGTGCCCTTGAGCAAGGCATCTAATCCCCACTTACTCCCTGGGCATTGTAGTATTGCTGCCCCCTGCTCAGGGTATGTGTGTGTGCTCACGTGTGCATGTATTCACTGCTTCAGATGGGTTAAATGCAGAGGAGGAATTTTGCTGTGCTTGAGTATACATGTGACAAAAGAAAAAAAAAAGTAGTGAACGGATTTGGATGGAATTTGGTGTACAGCTTTAGTATTACCCTAGGTTCAAGTGATTCGATTTTGATGTTGATCATACATTATGTGTCTTGGTGGAGGTATACACTCTACTGAGTGCCGTTCTAGTTATCTACTGTAAGCATACAATGTAATAACAGTTTATGCTTGACCAGTAAAAGCAATAATTTTTATACCCATCTATCTGTTCTTTAAACATTAAAAATGTGAATTTTTTATGATGCTATGAACCTACGTCCAGCATAATTCCCATTTGTTACAAAGTAACACTAAGTTTGAGACATTAATTAGTTCTGGGTAATTATTTTTGGATCACATGATTGTGAATACTGAAAAAATTGAATTTTATCTATTAAACATCCATCCATCCATCATCTGTAGCTGCTTATCCTGTTCTACAGGGTCGCTGGCAAGCTGGAGCCTATCCCAGCTGACTATGGGTGAGAGGCGGGATACACCCTGGACAAGTCGCCAGGTTATCGCAGGGCTGACACGGAGACAAACAACCATTCACACTCACGGTCAATTTAGAGCCACCAATTGACCTAACCTGGATGTCTTTGGACTGTGGGGGAAACCGGAGGTACCCGGAGGAAACCCACGCAGACACGGGGAGAACATGCAAACTCCACACAGAAAGGCCCTCATTGGCCACTAGGCTCGAACCAAGGACCTTCTTGCTGTGAGGTGACAGTGCTAACCACTACACTGCCTTATCTATTAAACAACATTTGTGAAAAAAAAACGAGGAGATAAAACTATGTTATGTATTAAAACAGTTTAAAGTGACACAGGGCGATGTATTAAAAAGATGAATAGTACCCTGTGGAGCTAGAATAACCCCTAGGTACTTGAATCATACTCTGTATTGCCTTTTGCCTCATACCTGTGAAGAAGAATGTGCTGGAAAAACACCACGCGCTAATGTTTACACTTGGGTACGGAAATGGCCGAAGTTTATCCTCATTATAATATTATAATGAGCAAGGTTGCAACAAACATGGCAGAACCAGTGGCCTCCGACATAGAGAGTCTTCAAGCTCACAGGTGCATTTAGATTTGGAATAATTTAATTTTAACCTGTATAAAAGTAGATGTAATAAGTAAAGATACTGAGTGGCATTATTTTATAACTTGTCATTGCCTGGAAGCAGTAAAAAGTGACCTGTTTGGGTGAGCACCTGGCGGCATGGGCAGTCTAGAAATGCCCGATTTTGACATGTTTGAGTGATTGAGTCAGTGACAGTGAGAGTTCACGTCAATCTCATGTCAATCATGAATGTAAACTTTTGAAGCCGATGTTGGATGTCAGCCTGGCATATAGTCTAGTTAGAACTTGAACTTTTTTGTCTTGATTTAGGAGTCTTCGTTTGATCTGGACGATCCGCCATGTTTGCTGTGGCTCTACAGTCGCGACCTCTGACCCACCCATGACCTCACGTAACTTTTCCGAACTGGCTGCCGAGCGGTTTGTAAACAGACTGACACATGGTTAGGATGCCCCGCATTAGGAAATAAAATGTACTGAAACAAAATGATGCATACCAGCTATGGGGATGGATATCAGCTCAAACAATTCAGAAAGGGGAGTGGATTAAATAATTCCTGAACCAGCACATCGACCTGTGTCACTTTAAAAAAGCACAATTAAATGCTTGATAATTATTTGATAACTTATCATTGAAATATTAGAAAATGTGAAATTATACAATTATACACTTGTATAAATTTACCAGATCTGTCAAATTGCGAGGACATCTCCTGCGCACAGCTCTCTTCAGGTCACCCCACAGATTTTCAATTGGATTAAGTTCTGGGCTCTGACTGGGCCATTCCAGAACACTGATCCTCTTTTGGTGAAGCCCACTGCTTTGTTGGTTTAGATGGATGCTTTTGGGTCACTGTCATGCTGAAAAGGTGAAATTCCTCTTCATCTTCAGCATTGTAGCAGATACCTGAAGGTTTTGTGTCAAAATAGACTGATATTTGGAGCTATTGATGATTCCATCCACTTTGACTAAAGCCCTTGCTCCAGCTGAAGAAAAGCAGCCCCAATGCATGATGCTGCCACCACCATGCTTCACTGTGGGTATGGTGAACTTTTGATGATGTGCTGTGTTATTTCTGCATCAAACATACCTTTTTGAATTATGGCCAAATAGTTCCACCTTGGTCTGATCAGACCATAATACAGTTTTCCCCACATAGTTGTGGGAGACTGGAAATACCTTTTTGCAAATGTCAGAGTATGTAGGCAGGGCGGCACGGTGGTGTAGTGGCTAGCATGGGCATAGCGGACGCCGGGGACATGTCCCCCGCACTTCCCGTATTTGTACCCTCTGTCCCCTGCACTTTTTACAGCCATTACAACCACTCAATTCATTTTTAACATGTGGAAACACGTTTTTCCGAGCCGCCTCTAAACGCATCATGAGCAGGCGGAGCTAAAGCAGCAAACAAACACCACTGTCGTGTGTGATCAGAGACGCTTTAGAAAATATTGTATGAGTATCTTTGGTGTGGGCGGCACGGTGGTGTAGTGGTTAGCACTGTCGCCTCACAGCAAGAAGGTCCGGGTTCGAGCCCCGTGGCCGGCGAGGGCCTTTCTGTGCGAAGTTTGCATGTTCTCCATGTGGGTTTCCTCCGGGTGCTCCGGTTTCCCCCACGGTCCAAAGACATGCAGGTTAGGTTAACTGGTGACTCTAAATTGACTGTAGGTGTGAGTGTGAATGGTTGTCTGTGTCTATGTGTCAGCCCTGTGATGACCTGGTGACTTGTCCAGGGTGTACCCCGCCTTTTGCCCGTAGTCAGCTGGGATAGGCTCCAACTTGCCTGCGACCCTGTAGAACAGGATAAATTGGCTAGAGATAATGAAATGAGATGAGATCTTTGGTGTGATTCAGATCTGGGCAGTGCTTCTGTATGTTCAGCAAACCAGCCAAGAGGCTAAAGACTTTAGACAGTTTTTTCCAAACAAACCGTGTAAGTTGAGTAATGCTGTTGAATGTAGATAATGTTTAGCTAAAAGATGACAAATAGATATCAATTTAGTTAGTTAAGCTAGCTAGCTAACTTGGAGGCGATAGTAACTAGTTACATTTACTCCATTACATTTACTTGAGTAACTTTTTGGATAAATTGTACTCTTAAGAGTTGTTTTGTTGCAAAATACGTTTTACTTTTACTTGAGTAATATTATTCTAAAGTAAGGATACTCTTACTTGAGTAACGTTACTATTTTGGCTACTCTAAGATTACTCACTTCTGGGTAGAAAATAAGAATATAAATGTATTTGTGTTCCTTTGACTGTTATTTTTGTAAAGATTTATTTTTTTCGGGGTAGTTAAAGTTTAAAGTACATGAATTTGCAGATTATTATTACTGTATTCCTAATTCTATTTCAAAATGTTGCTTTCCACATATTTTTTAATCTTTATTGCTACAATAGAAAGAGCAGGGTGAGAGAGGAGACAGTTGACCAGAGGCCAACAGGGATGATTATGCAGGGTCACAGGTGAGAAGAGAATATAACTAGCTACATCACTACTACTATTCTTAATTCTATTTATAAATTTTACTTTATAGATTTATAGATTTTGACTTTAGATTTTGATAGTATATAATTTTAAAGAACTAAAATCGGGTCCCTGGTGCTGTGCTGTTTGTGGTTATGTGGTTCTTTAGCTGCTAAGGAGAGGTGCAATTGAATGCGAGAGGATGATAAATCACTCAATAGACCTCTGAACAATTTGTCCCCCTCACTTCTAAAATGATGGCTACGCCCCTGGTGGTTAGCACTGGTTTGAGCCCAGTGGCTGATGAGGGCCTTTCTGTGCGGAGTTTGCATGTTCTCCCTGTGTCCGCGTGGGTTTCCTCTGGGTGCTCTGGTTTCCCCCACAGTCCAAAGACATGCAGGTTAGGATAATTGGTGGCTCTAAATTGAATGTGAGTGTGAATAGTTGTTTGTCTCTATGTGCCAGCCCTGCGATGATCTGGCGACTTGTTCAGGGTGTACCCCGCTTCTCACCCATAGTCAGCTGGGATAGGCTCCAGCTTGCCTGTGACCCTGCACAGGATAAGCGGTTACGGATAATGGATGGATGGTGAGTATACAGGCACTTACGGATGCAATTGCAGGGGAGAGCAGGTGCATCGCAATCTGAGTCGTAATGTGAGAATCAGAGTCAGGTCAGTCGATGTGTAAACGGGATGTCAAAGGTAAACAACAGTCTCAGAGTCTGATAAATAACGTTGTAATGCGAGAATCAGAGTCAGGTCAGTTGATGTATAAACGGGATGTCAAAGGTAAACAACAGTCTCAGAGTCTAATAAATAATGTAATGAGGGTCAGGATAACTAAAGTCAGGCCAAAACAACAAATGGCTCAGTATGATCAGGTACGGGGACACAGAACGATACTTCGCAACGTGCGTTTGCAGTCCTTAAATAATGAGAGCTGATTACAGGGAATGCTTGGGAGTTGTAGTCCATGGCGGCCATGTTTGAAGGCTGCCACAAACTTGTGCAGTCACTGACAGCAAAGTTGAGCCAGGCTTGGATGCTTTTCTTTGTGAATAAAGGTTTTTGTCGGGGTGGCACGGTGGTGTAGTGGTTAGCACTGTCGCCTCACAGCAAGGTGGTCTTGGATTCGAGCCCAGCAGCCAACGAGGGCCTTTCTGTGTGGAGTTTGCATGTTCTCCCCATGTCTGCGTGGGTTTCCTCAGGGTGCTCTGGTTTCCCCCACAGTCCAAAGACATGCAGGTTAGGCTAATTGGTGGCTCTAAATTGACCGTAGGTGTGAATGGTTGTTTATCTCTATGTATCAGCCCTGCGATGAACTGAAGACTTGTCCGGGGTGTACCCCGCCTCTCGCCCATAGTCAGTTGGGATAGGCTCCAGCTTGCCTGTGACCCTGTAGGACAGGATAAGTGGCTACAGATAATGGATGGATGGATGGATGGATGGATGGATGGGGTTTTTGTCTTACTATGCTACCCAAGAACCCAGACATACGGTATGAAGAATATGACTGACTGTTGTTACATTTAGGGAACAACCAGTACTTTCCAGGAAATCCTGCAGCTCCTTTCATGTTGCTGTAGGATTCTTGGTGGCCTCCCTGACTAGTTTTCTCCTTATCTTCTCATCAATCTTGGAGGGATGTCCTGATCTTGGTAGAGTCACTGTTGAGTAATAGTTTCTCTACTTGTTGATGACGGTCTTCACTGTGCTCCATGGGGTGTTTAATGCTTTGGATACTTTTTTGTACCCCTGCCCTGACTGACACCTTTCAATGATGAGATCCCATTCATGTTCTGAAATCTCTTTGTGGACCATGGCTTTTGGAGTATGATGCAACCAAGAGGGTATCAGAATAATTCGACAGGAACAGCCAAACTTTATCTGAGAGCCACTTTAATTGATGTCAGGTGTATACTAACCACTATTTAAGATGAGACTGAATGTGTTTGGTTGATTCTGAACATAGTCACGTCCTTGATTTTTAAAGGGTGTGCACAATTAGGCAACCAGGTTTTTGTGTCGTTTTTATTTTATTTTATCCTAAACAGTTTTCACCTTCTTTGTACAGACTGCAATTTTGCAAGAAAGGCAGAAAAAGTTCTGACAGGATTTATCTTGGTTTCTTTTTTTTTAATCACAAAAAGCCTGCCATTTTAGCAGAGGTGTGTATATTGTTTTTATATCCACCGTGTATATAAATGTGTATATATATTATAAAGGATAAAATGACAACAGCTTCAGAAGTACGTAGATTGTCTGTGAAATTGTACTGAATAGATGGAACACCCTTCCTTCAAAAGATATCCCCCCCAACTGGTGTTTTGATGAGGCTGTCTAAAACATTTGTCCAAAATATCTCATGGGTGATCAACTGGGCTGCGGTCTGGTGACTGTGAAGGCCATAGCATAGGATTTTATTTCCATCCTCATCAAACCATTCAGTGATCCTTTGGTCCCGTGTTGATGGGTGTGGGGTCAAACTGGAAGAGACCACTCCCATCAAGATAGAAATATATCATAGTATAAGGCAGCTGTATCAATACTATACAGTAGGGTGCACACCAGAATGTGGGTGGGGTGGGGGACAGTGCACAGGTGAGGGGTGAGATGGGAAATACAAAAAAAAAAATAAATAAAAATAATAATAATAAATGACTGTATCAGACCTGCTAACCTTTCTACGTTTTGCGTAGGAACATTGCTGTAATCCAAAATGGGGGAAAAGAGGTGCCTTTTTCCAGAATAAAGTGTAGATGAACCACTTAACAGTTGAACTCTCTGATATTCTCTGAAAGCTCCACCCACTTCCCCATTTCATATGAGATTAAATATATCTATAACGAAGTTGTCAGTAATTTTGGACACACCCTTAGACTTTTGGTGTCTAAGGGTGTGTCTAAAATCACTCACTCGTTCACTGCTCCCTCTTCACTATCTCAGGAATTCTATATAGATATTTTGGAGATATTTTGGACAAATGTTTTAGACAGCCTCATCAAAACACCAGTTGGGGGGATATATTTCCTATCTCTGACTGTGATCCGAGATCTTTTATCTTGGCTGACATTTTTAGCTTCACTTTTGCAACTTTGTTGTTGCACAGTTGCTGCGAGTTTCATCTCATCTCATCTCATCTCATCTCATCTCATCTCATCTCATCTCATCTCATTATCTCTAGCCGCTTTATCCTGTTCTACAGGGTCGCAGGCAAGCTGGAGCCTATCCCAGCTGAGTACGGTCGAAAGGCGGGGTACACCCTGGACAAGTCGCCAGGTCATCACAGGGCTGACACATAGACACAGACAACCATTCACACTGACATTCACACCTACGGTCAATTTAGAGTCACCAGTTAACCTAACCTGCATGTCTTTGGACTGTGGGGGAAACCGGAGCACCCGGAGGAAACCCACGCAGACACGGGGAAAACATGCAAACTCCACAGAGAAAAGCCCTTGCCGGCCACAGGGCTCGAACCCAGACCTTCTTGCTGTGAGGCAACAGCGCTAACCACTACACCACCATGCTGCCCTGCTGCGATTTTTTTTTCATTGTAATTTCCTGACAGTAGCACTAAAAAATGGCTTCGGACCAAGACAAACAGCACAATGAAAGTGACTATATAGTGAGCTCGTTGTTAAAATGAAAACACATTCGGACACTACTCCGCTGCGTCGTTATTCACGTCATTACTGTCGCACAATTAAAATGAAATCCTGTAAGAAATCATGCATTCTGTAAGAAATCCTGCGGAACGGTCCGTATTTTCCTATCTCTGACTGTGATCCGAGATCTTTTATCTTGGCTGAGATTTTTAGCTTCGCTTTTGCAACTTTGTCGTTGCACAGCTGCTGCGAGTTTTTCAGTGTAATTTCCCGACAGTAGCACTAAAAAATGGCTTCGGACCAAGACAAACAGCACAATGAAAGTGAATTTTACTATCCTGATGAAAATGACGAAAACGCGAATGTTGAAAAAGGGAAATCCCAGGAAAAAGCGAAACAACAACAAGAGTTTATGAGCGAAGCTCAGAATTTTATCGAGCAACAAAGGCCAGAAAACAGGAAAAAGAAAACTGCTTATGAGATAAACGTGTGGAAAAGGCAGGTGCAATCATTCAGTGAGCACAGAAATATTGAAGTCATTATTGGGCATGAGCTGAACAACCTTATCTGCTGCTTCTTCATGGAAATAAAGAAGAAAGATGGCAGCCACTACAGACCCACCACCCTGACAGCATTTCATCGCAGTTTTCAGCACTATCTTAACGACCATGGTTCAAAGATAGATATCCTTAAAGCCAAAGATTTTTCGAAATCCAGGGAGGCTCTGTTGTCGAGAAAGAGGCAGCTAGTTCGTGAATTTGGAAAGGGTAATCACCCTCAAGTGGCTCGTCCACTGACCAAGGCGGAGGAAGATTTGATGTTTCAAAATGGCGAATTTGGCGAACACAACCCCGAGTCTCTACAGCGAACCGTTTGGTGGCTCCTTGCACTGTGTTTCTGATTCAGAGCTTGTAAATGGTAAAACAGTCGTGTATTTAATGAAGGTTTCAACGAAAATTACAATGTGTGGCCTTATTCACTATTGTCGTTGTCGGTTTTGTGCATTTTTTTCAGAAGCGCTAAAGAATCAGTTATTTCGTAGTGGAGAAAATAATAAATAAGTTATTTATCGGCTTAAGGTCAGTCCGTATAGGGAAAAACTGTGATCAAGGTCTGGAAAATGCTGACCGAGGCCATTGGCCTCGGTCAGCATTTTCCAGACCTTGATCACAGTTTTTCCCTATATGGACTGACCTTAAGCCTGTAAATAACTTTTATATGTATTTTTTGTGATAAATCCATATTATACTCAGCATATTTCCCACATTAATAAATACAAAGTACTTTGTGTCTGCTGCATCTTTCAGTTCTTTCAAATCAAGGCTGAATACTTTTTTCTTTGCCACTGCGTTTTATTAAATCAAATTTGAGGCTTTTGATTAATTCCTCGCTCTGCACCCTAACTTTTTTCTTGTATTTTATGTCTTATTCTAGTTCAACTTTTTTTTCTATTCTCTTACTATTTTTAATTGTACTTGAATGTCTGTTTATAATGTGTTTCTTCTTCCATCCATTCACCCCAACACACTTTTTTCTTTCAGTGTGACCGCAATGCATGATGGTATATATTGCTTGGTTAGTGACCATCGGTTGTACACTACTTTTCACGGTGCATTGTGGGCAGGCTTGTAGTACTCGAGTCCAGGACTTGGACCCAAAAAAAAGCTGTGAAAACACACTGACTTTGCGAAGTATTGAGTTGTGTTGCTGACACATTACCCAGCCTTATTTCCTTGTTTGGTTTCCTGATCCCTGATTTCCTGTTTCTCGTCTTTGATTCTGCCGAGTCTACGATAGCCTGTTTGTGCTTCCTTTGACCTATTGCCTGTTTCACTGTTTTACGATTTTGCCTGCCGTTCTGGATTGTTTACCGTCTTCACTTGTATTAATAAACACACCTTCTGCACTTACATCCGTCTCCCAACCATCTCTGACAGAATACTTCACACTCCCTGACAAAGAGAAGCACATTCACCTGTTCATACGTCATGTTCAGGAACAAACTAATGTTAATGGCGCTAAAACAGCCACCGTCAAATGGTGCAGTTGGAGTATTGGACTCGACTCAAGTTTTTTTTTTTAATGACTTGGAATTGACTTGGATTTGAACACTGGGGACTCGAGACTGGACTTGGACTCGAGGTTTAGTGACTCGACTACAACTCTGATTATGGGATACTATGAGTGCACTATATAGGGTATAATAATTCTCACTATACATTCAGACAGCACTACAAAACGGTGAACTCACTACATAGTCCACTGTATAGTGAGTAGTGAGGTGATTTCGGACACAGGATAAGTTCGGAACTGCATCCAAACATGGCCACTCCGAACTACATCTCCCAATCGCCACAGCAACCCGCCTCTTCTGAGTATTAGGACCATATCTGCTCCCCATCATCTGTGTAATCACGGCTCTATTTAAGCTCAGCAATCAATCACCTCAGTGTGAAGTATTGTCCCGTGTCCTCATGCCTGATCATACCAAGCCTTATTGTTATTGTGCCTGACTTCCCATGACTTTGACTTAGTTTAGGTTTATACCCCAACCTCAACTTCACGCCTGCCCTTTGATATTCCGTCTGCATATCGACCGACCCTTGACTGGCCTTGACTACGTCTTCAGTCATTCGATTTGGATTTGGATTCCAGTTTATGACGCACCCGTTCTTCCCTGCGCCTGCATCTGTGAGTCCCTGCACCCTGAAAGAAGTGTATTAACACATTACAAATTTAAAAAAAAACATATGGTGAACTTGAACATGTCTGGTATAAAGTGATCAATCAAAATAATATTTTATTTATTATGCAGAGACGATTTCTTCCAAGGGGACAAGTGGACCCAACAGCATAACAGAGCCCTCAGTTTTTCCTTTAGTTTTAGTTCATCTGTAGATAGCATACTGTATGTACGATTTCATGATTATTGCTATCATTTTGTACATTAATTTTACTTTTCTTCTATGACTCAATAATTATTTGGATTTCAGATTTAATGAAAGATTACAAACTATAGATAACTGCAATTAAAAATGATATACAAGCCCAGTGTTTGACTTTATCGTGAAGACTCAACAAGAGCACCTTTATATAAATATATTTATAGTCTAAATAACTGTATTCATGTAAAACAAGAAATGAAGTAATTGTACTTACTGTACAGACTTTGAGTTCTGGGACCTGAACTTGCTGAATTCACCCGGAGCCGTCCATTCAGAGCCGTGCTGCAGAGAAAGATTGTACTCGATCACCTGCTTCTTGCTAAAACTGCCGATTGTTACACATTATTTGCACCAGAGTGATATACTGCTGGCAGTAAAATCCTGCCACTGTCACAGAAACTAGCATTGTTTTCACAATTACTGGCTCAGCAAAGTATGAACATGAAAGCTCGTTACCATTCATAAGCTGCACTGATGGGAATGTAGATAAACAAAGATCCATAATAACATGAACAAAATATATAAGGGTAGATTATGGTTTGAAAAAGCTCCCTGTGTATGTTTTTTTCTCTCCAGAAAGGTAACTGAGATCAGTGGCAACACCCACCCCTCATGATTAAAAGGGTGATTCATCCTTCCCAGAATCCAGTTCGTTGTTTTTGTTTTGAAATCACACTATATACCATGGTGCTTGAAAGTTTGTGAACCCTTTAGAATTTTCTATATTTCTGCATAAATAAGAGCTAAAACATCATCAGATTTTCACACAAGTCCTAAAAGTAGATAAAGAGAACCCAGTTAAACAAATGAGACAAAAATATTATACTTGGTCATTTATATATTGAGGAAAATGATCCAATATTACATACTATCTGTGAGTGGCAAAAGTATGTGAACCTTTGCTTTCAGTATCTGATGTGACCCCCTTGTGCAGCAATAACTGCAACTAAATGTTTCCGGTAACTGTTGATCAGTCCTGCACACCGGCTTGGAGGAATTTTAGCCCATTCCTCCGTACAGAACAGATTTAACTCTGGGATGTTGGTGGGTTTCCTCACATGAACTGCTCGCTTCAGGTCCTTCTACAACATTTCAACTGGATTAAGGTCAGGACTTTGACTTTCTCCTTGCAAGCCTGCCATGCACACCATTGTTGTTCAGTGTTCTCCTGATGGTGGACTCATGAACATTAACATTAGCCAATGTGAGAGAGGCCTTCAGTTGCTTAGAAGTTACCCTGGGGTCTTTTGTGACCTTGCCGACTATTACACGCCTTGCTCTTGGAGTGATCTTTGTTGGTCGACCACTCCTGGGGAGGGTAACAATGGTCTTGAATTTCCTCCATTTACTGTATACACAATCTGTCTGACTGTGGATTGGTGGAGTCCAAACTCTTTAGAGATGGTTTTGTAACCTTTTCCAGCCTGATGAGCATCAACAATGCTTTTTCTGAGGAAATCTCCTTTGTTCGTGCCATGATACACTTCCACAAACATGTGTTGTGAAGCTCAGACTTTGATAGATCCCTGTTCTTTAAATAAAACAGGGTGCCCACTCACACCTGATTGTCATCCCATTGATTGAAAACACCTGACTTTAATTTCACCTTCAAATTAACTGCTAATCCGAGAGGTTCACATATTTTTGCCACTCACAGATATGTAATATTGGAACATTTTCCTCAATAAATAAATGACCAAGTATAATATTTTTGTCTCATTTGTTTAACTGGGTTCTCTTTATCTACTTTTAGGACTTGTGTGAAAATCTGATGATGTTTTAGGTCATATTTATGCAGAAATATAGAAAATTCTAAAGGGTTCACAAACTTTCAAGCACCACTGTAAAAGAAAGCATTACCATTTGGCTGGAAGGTTACTAAACATTCACGGTAAAATATTCACTCACCTGCCCCACGTATACCAAGAGTTTGGCATTGAGCGGATTCTCATCCAAGCTCAGCCACAGCTCAGAGTTATCATCAGAGGATATGGCGAACTGGAAATCTCCTGGAGAAAAGACACACATGTGCGGAAACATACGTAGATATACACATTGACCTGACACTTTACATCGGAAGTTTTATAATCAGTATTGACTGTAAGATGGAGGCTGAAGTGACAATGTCAAGTCCTTTACTCCTATTTCCTTCCTGTTCTCTCCATGAAAGCTTTTCTGAAGCTTGCCTAAAGCGATGCTCTAAAAACAGCCCTTTTGTAAGTGCATTTCTCTTAGAAACACGTTGCTCCACACATGTAAATCAATATGACCATGTTGTATGACTGCACTGTAACAAACCGTCTTTATATGGATGAATAAAGCCAAAGATGCGGAGGCCGTAATTCTTCCACTTCGGAACCACAGCCAGTTTCTTCACTGTGGTTCTGGCCTGGAAAAAGAGTAGCAAATACAATAATAGACACCATTTCTATTCTTAGCCCCAGATAAAGCCCTGTTATCCACATGCTCCCACCTCCAAAGCAGTTTGCTGACATTATTAGCAGCAGTAAATGAAAGTTGTGACTAAATAATAGACACAGAATGCAAAGGTGATAGACCCAGGAACTTCAATTTGCACTGCACACACATAACAAGCTCTAGCGTGTGATTAAAATTTTAAACAGACCCTAAAGACCACACCAAAAGGTAGACCAGCAGATTATTAATAGTGATGCCATACAATATACGGTACACACATGCGCTATATAAGCTCTTAAGAGCCTTTTTTTTCATATAAACTTTGTTCTAGATTTCTGTTTTATGACTTCTACATTATCGAGTCAGGACAAAAACATTTTAGAGTCCAAACGTTCGTTTTCCAGCACAAAATTAAATGTTACAGAAAAAAAAAATGTTTGTATCTGAGCTGCATATTACATAAGAGAGCACTTTTCAGATTAAAAAAGAAACCATAATGAAGGCGACTGGGTTTTGGTGCAAATTGAAGAAGCGAGTGTGACAGTCAAAGTGTCCAGAAGAACTGTGGCTGGTTCTGTAAGATGCTCAGTAAACCCTACAGCTCATTTCCGCATAAAACTGCACTCACTGTACCTGAGACGACTATTTTTTTTTAAACAAAGGGTCGTCTCACGCCAAATATAGACTTTGTCTCATTTATTATGGCTTACTGCTACTGTTTATAGTATTTTTTTTAATGTTGAAACATTTAATTTCATTATTTTTCAGCCATTTTTGGTCTCCAGCATTTCTTTACATGTGCCTAAGACTTTTGCACAGTACTGTATATATGTATGTACATACATACAGTACTCTTTCAGAGAAGGCCCAAACATATCAGCATTTCAAAAGTTATATTTAATTTTTTTCATTCTTTAATTAAATTATTTAATTCTTTCATAATTTCATGATAGCCCTGTGATGACCTGGCGACTTGTCCAGGGTGTACCCCGCCTTTCGCCCGTAGTCAGCTGGGATAGGCTCCAGCTTGCCTGCGACCCTGTAGAAGGATAAAGCGGCTAGAGATAATGAGATGAGATGAGATAATTTCATGATAATTATTCTCTTATAATTCTAATTTGGCCTCATTTTCTATCAAATTAGCTTCAGAAATGAAAGGGTTACTGTCCTGAAAACATTAAAATCGAGTTATCCAATGAGATTTTGTTGTTTGTTGTCTCTAGGCTGAGAAGAGTTTAGAGCTGGCTCACTCATTGGCTAGGACTTCATTGCCGGGACAGAAGGCCATGGCCGTGTATATTTATGTAGGAAGTGACAGATTAATTAACCAATCAGTTTCAGTTATAGTGGGCGGGACCAAAAATTTCTCACCCTAGGCCTTCTCAAAAGCCAGTGCAAGCTTAAAGTGCATATTCTGGACCAATTTCGTATTTTTTTACATGAAAGAATGTCCCTTTACACACTCATCCAGAAGGGTAATTTTGCACAAGGCCATCTGTCTACAGCAGAAAAAAATAAAATAAAACGCATCTGGAAAAATCCCAAGGGAGTCTGGAGCCAGATTCGTGACGTTACCTACGGAAGCGCCAGCAGGTTGCGCGAGCTTTGCACGGTTTCAGTGCACAGCCTGTGTAGACCAAGCGCTCCCATTTCTCTCTCATTGTCCGGTCTTTTGGAAAACGATGAGTACTAATCCCATCAAGATTGGTGTTGCTACACCCTCCTACGATACATCTGTTAACCATTTTAATAATCACGTGATAAAGTTGAAGAAATCTGCAGAAAACCACCAGGTCGTTTTCTCATAAACAAACCAGCGCTGACGTAGGATTCAGATGGAGGCGTCCCGCAGATGATGTCATGAAAATCAATGTTTGCTGGGAAATCCGAATGCCAAGTTTTTTCAGAGGCGGACCAATTCACCTCAAATGGCTTGATTTCAGCAGAATTTTTCTGGTATTGCACAAGGTAAAAAAAATTGCAGAGAAAGCAGAATGTTACAGGTATTTGACAAAAGTTTAATGAAAAATAGGAGAATTACATTGATCTTGCTCCTGAATTTACCCGTGATATGCACTTTAACCGCAAGTAGGTGCAGTAGTGTTAGCAAATGCCAATGCTAGCTTAACCATGAGTCGGTACTGTCAGCGCAGCAGTGAAGTCACCTTCCAGCCAGTGTAGCGTTCATCAGTAGTGTTAGCGAATGCTAATAAAGCAGTCAAAGCAGTGCTATCGACAGCAAGTAGCACAGGCTCACGACCGAGAAACTAAGAGTTCTGTCTCCAGAAATGCATGCTCGCTACAGTATTTTTCACTCAGACTTACTGTAAGTATTCATTTCCCAATGTAGTTTACATAGTTACTTTTAAAATCAACATCAACAACTACACACAACGGCACGAGCTGGCAGACTGCTGCTAATTCCTTGCAAAATCCTTTGCCCTGTTGCTTTTTTGGTGTCTGGCTAAGTTTTGGCTGAGCTCAAGTCCCAGCTCTAATAGTAACAGTTCACCACTGATATATATTAATGTATTGTTGACTATGTTTGCTGAAGATGTTGTTCCACCTCTACTGTAGTAACAGTTTCAATGGGCTTGTTGTTAGAATTGGAGTTTTATGTGATGAACACGGACAAGCAAAGTGATACAAATAGTGAAATATTCCAGTGAGGTTATACTAAATATAAGCACTCTTGCAACTCTGCTTGTCCAATCGAATTAGTGAACTGGAAGCACTAACTCCAGAGCTAACTGCTGGATAAAGATAACATGATTTACAGATTTGTATTAATGTTCTTGTTCTAACATGTTATTGTGTTTTTATTGTTATTGTGAGAGCAAGATTTCTGGCTCTCACAGACCTGTAACAACTTCTTTAAGAGGCTCCTCTGTCCTCCACTCGTTACCTGTATTAATGACACCTGTTTGAACTCGTTATCAGTATAAAATACACCTGTCCACAACCTCAAACAGTCACACTCCAAACTCCACTATGGCCAAGACCAAAGAGCTGTCAAAGGACACCAGAAACAAAATTGTAGACCTGCACCAGGCTGGGAAAACTGAATCTGCAATAGGTAAGCAGCCTGGTGTGAAGAAATCAACTGTGGGAGCAATTATTAGAAAATGGAAGACATACAAGACCACTGATAATCTCCCTCGATCTGGGGCTCCATGCAAGATCTCACCCTGTGAGGTCAAAATGATCACAAGAACGGTGAGCAAAAATCCCAGAACCACACGGGGGGACCTAGTGAATGACCTGCAGAGAGCTGGGACCAAAGTAACAAAGGCTACCATCAGTAACACACTACGCCGCCAGGGACTCAAATCCTGCAGTGCCAGACGTGTCCCCCTGCTTAAGCCAGCACATGTCCAGGCCCGTCTGAAGTTTGCTAGAGAGCATTTGGATGATCCAGAAGAGGATTGGGAGAATGTCATATGGTCAGATGAAACCAAAGTAGAACTTTTTGGTAAAAACTCAACTTGTCGTGTTTGGAGGAGAAAGAATGCTGAGTTGCATCCAAAGAACACCATACCTACTGTGAAGCATGGGGGTGGAAACATCATGCTTTGGGGCTGTTTTTCTGCAAAGGGACCAGGATGACTGATCCGTGTAAAGGAAAGAATGAATGGGGCCATGTATCGTGAGATTTTGAGTGAAAACCTCCTTCCATCAGCAAGGGCATTGAAGATGAAACGTGGCTGGGTCTTTCAGCATGACAATGATCCCAAACACACCGCCCGGGCAACGAAGGAGTGGCTTCGTAAGAAGCATTTCAAGGTCCTGGAGTGGCCTAGCCAGTCTCCAGATCTCAACCCCGTAGAAAATCTTTGGAGGGAGTTGAAAGTCCGTGTTGCCCAGCGACAGCCCCAAAACATCACTGCTCTAGAGGAGATCTGCATGGAGGAATGGGCCAAAATACCAGCAACAATGTGTGAAAACCTTGTGAAGACTTACAGAAAACATTTGACCTCTGTCATTGCCAACAAAGGGTATATAACAAAGTATTGAGATGAACTTTTGTGATTGACCAAATACTTATTTTCCACCATAATTTGCAAATAAATTCTTTAAAAATCAGACAATGTGATTTTCTGGATTTTTTTTCTCATTTTGTCTCTCATAGTTGAGGTATACCTATGATGAAAATTACAGGCTTCTCTCATCTTTTTAAGTGGGAGAACTTGCACAATTGGTGACTGACTAAATACTTTTTTGCCCCACTGTACATGCTTTACTATAGGAAAAATCAACTTTGAAAACTTATTTTGGTGGCAAGTTTGAAAAATGGCTGCCATCTTGGATTTTCAAGTGGCCAGTTGGGCAGATTTGACAAGTACCTCAAAAAGAATCAACATGCCAAATTTGGTGCTTGTATCACAATTTGCACGATTTTTCTATTATCTGCTCCACTATATTACTAGATTATTATTATGTATAGAACTGATCAGATCAAAGGCTTTGGTTTACTCACATGTGGGTACAGCGGGAAGTGCAGGTTCTTCCTGAGCTGGGAAACTGATGAACCGCACCAGTCCTCAAACACATGCAGGTTGGCCTGGCCTTTATACTGCGAGAACATAAAGAGAGAAACAGAGTATATATTATCACTTTTTCAAGGGCAGGGTTTCAGACGAGATTTCAGATTCATGATCTCGGTCCCTCTCGCTTTCTCTCTGGACCATCCCTTATTTCATTTCTTGCAGTGGCTTGCTATTTCTTGCACTGAAAGCTCAGTCGAACTCTTACTGTCTTTAGGGAGCTCCACGAAACAGGTAGATGATTCAATGCAGTCTCATGCGGACTTCATTTTGAAGGCAAAGAAAACAGGAGACAAACGGGTGAGAGAAAAAGAGTGAGAGAACTGTGCTTGATACACATCCCCAGCTTAGGCCCACGCATGTCCAGCTCAGGGTAATGCAGGTTGCAGCTTGCTGAAATTGGGTCTGTGAATAGGAACAACCTCAAGAGAGGTGAGACTGTGTGTGAAATAACTGCAGCGGCTGCTCCGGATTTGGCTGCAAATCAACACCATGCAAGGTGTGAAAGCTGGCTTCCTCTTGCTGTGCCATCAGGGTCACTTATGGATAATGGCTTCTACCTGTAGTCACATATGGTGTATGCCAAGGTGCCCAGGAATTCATGGGAAATGAAAAATATTTGATATATATACAGTACAGTGCCCTCCATGATTATTGGCACCCTTTGTAAAGATGAGTAAAAAGAGTTAGAAAAAAAATCCACCTTTTGCTGAAGTCGCTTCATCTCACACTGGAAAAAAAATGAGAAAAATCCAACCTTTAATTGAAATAAATTCATTCAGAGAAAAACAAATCCCTCATCAAGAAATGACCATCACTCATAGAATGGTTTTTAAAAAATAGCTACTCACCTGAAAATGTCCATTTCTACTGTTAGGGCAATAATAAAGAAGTAGACACCAAGTAGAACTGTTACAAACTTGCCTGGAAGAGAATCCAAGTTTATTTTGCCCCCACATACATTGAGGATGATGGTAAGAGAGGCAAAAAATAAATCCCCAAGGATCACTGTTGGTGAATTACAAGAAAAAGTAAAATCTCGAGGTTTCCAAGTCTCCAAAACCACCATCAGACACCACCTCCATGGGAACAGATTATTTCAAAGGTCTGCCAGAAAAAAGCCTTTTGTCAGTTAACAAACGTAAGCACCTGAAGTTTGCGAAACGCTACTACAGCTTTGACTGGAACCGTGTTCTATGGTCTGATGGAACAAAAATGTTGCTTTTTGGCAATAAACACTCAAGGTGGGTTTGGTGTAAAAAGAAAGATGGCTATAATGAAAAGGACCCGATCCCACCTGTACAATGTGGTGGAAGTTCTGTGATGTTTTGGGCCTGTTTTTCCTTTGAAGGACCTGGAAACCTTGTTAGGGTACATGGCATCATGGACTCCATGAAATACCAGGACATTTTAAATCAAATTCTAGCTGCCTCTGCCAGGAAATTAAAACTGGGTGGTCATTGGATCTTCCAGCAGGACAATGATCTGAAGAAGACTCAGTGCTGTTTTACTGGCAAAGACAGGTTGTACAAAGTACAACCAATAATAGCAGTGCCAATAATAGCAGAATGGGTGTTTTTGTTGAGAATAATTATTTCTTGATGAGGGATTTGTTTTTCTCTGAATAAATTCATTTCAATTAAAGGTTGAATTTTTCTCATTTTTTCAGTGCGAGATGAAGCGACTTCACCAAAAGGTGGATTTTTCCAACCCTTTACAATCTCTCTCTCTATCTATCTCTCTCTTTATCTATCTACAGATTTTATACGCACTTTTAACAACATTTCTGTCTCACAGTCTTCAGTAGAGAGCTTTGTTATCTATGTGTCTGTCTCTATCTATATGTCTGTCAACATGTCTATCTACAGTATATCATTGTGTCTATCTATCTAGGGGTGGCAATAATTGTGGAGGGCGAGTCCCATAATAAAATCAGGAAGACTTTCCACTA
Organism: Neoarius graeffei; assembly: GCF_027579695.1. Taxonomy (NCBI): domain Eukaryota; kingdom Metazoa; phylum Chordata; class Actinopteri; order Siluriformes; family Ariidae; genus Neoarius; species Neoarius graeffei. The sequence goes on from NC_083595.1 coordinate 34,025,036, forward strand.
AGCCCCTTTGTGTGTGTGTGTGTGTGTGTGTGTGTGTATATATATACAGTGGTGCTTGAAAGTTTGTGAACCCTTTAGAATTTTCTATATATCTGCATAAATATGACCTAAAACATCATCAGATTTTCACCCAAGTCCTGAAAGTAGATAAAGAGAACCCAGTTAAACAAATGAGACAAAAATATTATACTTGGTCATTTATTTATTGAGGAAAATGTTCCAATATTACAGATCTGTGAGTGGCAAAAGTATGTGAACCTTTGCTGTCAGTATCTGGTGTGACCCCCTTGTGCAGCAATAACTGCAACTACCGTAAATGTTTCCGCTAACTGTTGATCAGTCCTGCACACCGGCTTGGAGGAATTTTAGCCCGTTCCTCTGTACAGAACAGCTTCAACTCTGGGATGTTGGTGGGTTTCCTCACATGAACTGCTCGCTTCAGGTCCTTCCACAACATTTCCATTGGATTAAGGTCAGGACTTTGACTTGGCCATTCCAAAACATTAACTTTATTCTTCTTTAACCTTTCTTTGGTAGAATGACTTGTGTGCTTAGGGTCGTTGTCTTGCTGCATGACCCACCTTCTCTTGAGATTCAGTTCATGGACAGATGTCCTGACATTTTCCTTTAGAATTTGCTGGTATAATTCAGAATTCATTGTTCCATCAATGATGGCAAGCCGTCCTGGCCCAGATGCAGCAAAACAGGGCCAAACCATGATACTACCACCACCATGTTTCACAGATGGGATAAGGTTCTTATGCTGGAATGCAGTGTTTTCCTTTCTCCAAACATAACGCTTCTAATTTAAACCAAAAAGTTCTATTTTGGTCTAATCCGTCCACAAAACATTTTTCAAATAGCTTTCTGGCTTGTCCCCGTGATCTTTAGCAAACTGCAGATGAGCAGCAATGTTCTTTTTGGAGAGCAGTGGCTTTCTCCTTGCAACCCTGCCATGCACACCATTGTTGTTCAGTGTTCTCCTGATGGTGGACTCATGAACATTAACATTAGCCAATGTGAGAGAGGCCTTCAGTTGCTTAGAAGTTACCCTGGGGTCCTTTGTGACCTCACTGACTTGCTCTTGGAGTGATCTTTGTTGGTCGACCACTCCTGGGGAGGGTAACAATGGTCTTGAATTTCCTCCATTTGTACACAATCTGTCTGACTGTGGATTGGTGGAGTCCAAACTCTTTAGAGATGGTTTTGTAACCTTTTCCAGCCTGATGAGCATCAACAACGCTTTTTCTGAGGTCCTCAGAAATCTCCTTTGTTCTTGCCATGATGCACTTCCACAAACATGTGTTGTGAAGATCAGACTTTGATAGATCCCTGTTCTTTAAATAAAACAGGGTGCCCACTCACACCTTATTGTCATCCCATTGATTGAAAACACCTGACTCTAATTTCACCTTCAAATTAAGTGCTAATCCTAGAGGTTCACATACTTTTGTCAGTCACAGATATGTAATATTGGATCATTTTCCTCACTAAATAAATGACCAAGTATAATATTTTGTTTCATTTGTTTAACTGGGTTCTCTTTATCTACTTTTAGGACTTGTGTGAAAATCTGATAATGTTTTAGATCATATTTATGCAGAAATATAGAAAATTCTAAAGGCTTCACAAACTTTCAAGCACCACTGTGTGTATATATATATATATATATATATATATATATATATATATATATATACACACATACATATACATACAGTACACACAGTGCCTTGCAAAAGTATTCATCCCCCTTGGTGTTTGTCCTGTTTTGTCGCATTACAAGCATACAAGTGACATATAAAGTATTGAGGGTTTTTTTTTTTTTTTGGGGGGGGGATACTTCTGCACACTCCAGATTTCTGTTTTTTCATCTTAATTATTTTTTGTGTCGCAGTAAAAAAAACCAATTTGCACCTTTAAAGTGGTAGGCATGTTGTGTAAATCAAATGATATTAACCCCCCAAAAATCCATTTTAATTCCAGCTTGTAATGCAGCAAAACAGGATAAACACCAAGGGGCATGAATACTTTTGCAAGGCACTAAAAGATAGATAGATAGATAGATAGATAGATAGATAGATAGATAGCTAGCTAGCTAGCTAGATAGATAGATAGATAGATAGATAGATAGATAGATAGATAGATAGATAGATAGATAGATAGAAGTGTTTCACTGGGAAATACACCACTCGTAATTTTCATACGAGCCACATCTGAGACATACATTTCTTTACTTTTTTCGCGGTCCAAATCCTGTGCTCTGATTGGCTGGCGAGCGGGTCCGTATCCTACGGTACGGACCCCAGTTACGGACCTCAGTTACGGACCTCTGGTGACTCGCTTGTTCACAACAACAAACGTAGTAACAATTTTTGTCAACATTTATTTTCGCATTTCTCAGGAGAATAGCATTAATTTTACAGCATGGATAGCGATAACGACAGTCTTCACAGCGAAAGCGAGTTTTACTACCCTGAGGAAGAAGAAATAAAATAAAACATTTCAGGAGAAAGCTAAAAACCTGTAACTTGCTAACACCAAGCAAAAACATGGCTGAATCCTGAATGACTCAATTTTATATAAATAGGGGACAACATAGGTAGCAAAATGTAGTTTTTTTCCTGCCATGAAAGTGCACTTGTATTCCGAGGAGGAAGCCATCTGTATTACAGCCGTGAATGAGGATTCAAACTGGCAGCTCGGCTCGGTTTTCCCTTTCGGGCGCTCTCGTTTTCTGTTAGAATTTGGTAAAGAAAAAATAAATATATCATTTACCAGCTTAAGGTCAGTCCATATGGTGAAATACCGTGACCTCGGCCTTAAATACTGACCCAGAGGGCCTCGCTCAGTACTTTCAAGACCTCGGTCACTGTATTTCACCATACGGACCTCCCAGCTGGTAAATAACATATATGTTTGTGTATATATATATATATATATATATATATATATATATATATATATATATATATATATATATATATGTATGTGTGTGTGTGTGTGTGTCACTTGTGAGGAAATCGATGAATTGTTTTGATAAATTTGGGTACTTTTTGTTTGTGAATGTGTCTTTATAATAAAAAGAAAATCACACGTTGGCTTGAAGATATGAAATTTAGCTTCTTGTGTTGAAAAACTTACATTTTTCATACGAAATACATTGCAGATCTGAGTGACATATTTCCCAATATTTCACTCTGATGACATCACTCCCAGTGTTTTCCCGCTGACTAGATATGCGTCGTCAGAATGGCGAACCGGTGCAAAATTAAAATTATTTTGTTTAACTTGCAGTTGTGTGTGTGTGTGTGTGTGTGTGTGTGTCCAAAAAACATTACATGGTGGTGTGAAGATATGAAGTTTATCTTTTCATGTTGAAAACATTTTCAGTTGTTCACTTCGCTCATTCGTGAATATGTTCACCACTTGAAGATAAACTTCATATCTTCGCACGACTGTATATGAGACAAAAAACAGGTGAAGCTGAACATCGCTAAGCCCCCTCATATTATAACACACAAACAGCAATTTCTCACATTACAGCAAATAATCAAAATTCATAAATTCCTGTGTATTCCTGAAGTGAGAGGACAACGGTGCACTGAGCTGCTGACATGCTCTCACACGCTGCCCCCTCCTATCTGCCTGTCAGCTTCGGGTCTCTTGCCACTGTCAGGTTTAATTTTAGCCTTTCTAATTGTAGCCAGTATGGATGTAGGCCTTGGCACCCCAACCACCCTGAGCGGGGGTGGACAGCGGGCATTTCAGGACTGACCTGACTCATCTCAGAAGGACATGCCAGACACTCCACAGTCTCCTGTCCTGTCCTATGTCTCATACATGCCAATCACACCAAGTATTATACACCATGCCCTCCTTCGCCATTAAATATTTCAGCAAGTCCCATAATAAAATCTGTAAGACTTTCCACTAAGCCTGTATTAATAAATTATTAGACCAGAGCTTATAATTCTTTGTAATCATATCCTTGGCTGCTCCCTATTCCACTTTCCTTTCGCATTTATCATGCTGGATATAAACAAGTTACTTGTAATTTGTTTAGCAAGAGCGTTTACGTACACACAAAATGCGGTATTCAGATAGTTCAGGGGGAAAAAATTGCATATAAATGTGCTTATAAAGAGACATTTATTTGCACATACAATGTTGTAAGAATAGTTGCAAAAATGCATGACTGAGCACTGAGTACTGAAAAATGTAAAGGTGCAAGTGTGTTAGTTTATTTATATTGCCACAGGATACATTTTTCTGAACACAATATTACCATATTCGCCAGTCCTGCACATCTATGGACTCCTGTTCTAACTCCAAATGTGTTGTAAAAAATCTATTTACAAGACAATCCTGCAGAGAAACTGATAACATCCATGTCCGAATATGTAGCTTTATTCTTTTTTAGAACCCAATATTCACCAAAACCTCCAAATCCCAGTGTTATCCGCAGTCATTTCCATATTTTACAGATAGCATTCATCTTCTCAAAGAAAAATGAGCAATGCTTAAATATATTCAGCTTGGATAAGCATGTGCTTTCAGCCACTGGTGCATAGGGGCATGAGTGCGTTTGATAGGACGTTTCCTTCTATCAGAAAGATCTCTCCACACTTCCAATTGAAGCCTGCCTGAGTCATTCCTCACACATTCTCCACTGAGAAATAATGGAATTCAATAACAGTGTTGAGGAGCTCGTAAATCATGAGATGAAGCCAGAGGTCATTCGTGCACCGGGGTCAGTTTATGCCAAGGGTGATGGGAAGGATTGGAACTTATTGTGTATTGGAGGTATGTTACAGGAAGAATGAGACACAATCCTTATACTCGAATCACTCGAATCAGAGACACTGTCATTCAGTGGCTGACACTCTCCTGAGCTTTCTCTTGATGTAAGAACAGGCTGAAGCGGACACCCAGTGAATAGGTTTAGTCTCAATCTGGCAGCTCATCTACAACGATCACACATCCGAGAAAAAGAGCCACTTGGGACCACACCTGATTTTTGCAACCATGATACCACTACCTTTTCACTGCATGTGTCCATTCTCTTGGGAAACAGTCGATAGGGACTACCCACAGTGCAAGCCTGAGACAGTGATCTGTCAACACCATGGCTAGCAAAGCTGAACATATCATCTATCATCATTCAGCAGCATAGTTTATAGCAGTGGAGAGTGGAGGCTCAACACTAAAACTTTGAGCCATGCTTTGATAAACTTTTGATGCCGGTGTTGCAAATTTCTTTCACTTGACTGGAGAGAAGCTGTAAAGACATCCCAATACCCCATTTTTTGTGAAACTGGTATCCTCAATTCCCATACTTTTTTGGAATACATTAATTAAATAATACTGGCTGGCATTGAGTGGTATATCAGGTATATTCCATTCAGCTAGCATGACATTAAACGAGTCGAAGACAAGTTCAATATCATGCTAGCTGAATGGAATATATCTGATATACTACGAAAAAAAGCCAGCCAATATTGTTTTACGTCTCCAACGTGTGAAGTCATGTTGTCTTGACAGCCATGCAATATCGTAAACCATATTCAGTGCTCATTCTCTATTGGGTAGAGTGACGTAATACACATAGGATAAGCGATATGCTAACAATATTGTGTACTATCAAACCAAATGAATGAAACCTGCTAGAAGGGAATAGAACACACTTTTATCCCATCGAAAAAATGTCCTGTATGTATAATGATTATATAATATTGGCTGGCTTTGAGTGATATATCAGATATATTCCATTCAGCTAGCTACTGAATGAGTCGAAGATGAGTAACTGAATGCAATATATCTGACAGACCACAAAAAAAGCCAGCCAATATTATTATTATTATTATTATTATTATTATTATTATACATACCGTACACACTCTTCATATCAGCATTCTCAAAGGCCAATGCTAGCTTACCCGTGAATAGGTGCTGTTAGTGTAGCAGTCCAGTTAGCTTCCATCTGGTGTAGCAGTAGCGTTAGCAAATGCCGACATTAGCTTAACCGCAACGCGGTGCTGTTAGGGCGGCAGTCTAGTTTGCTTCCAGCCGGCATAGCAGTAGCATTAGCGAAGGCCAACATAAGCTTACCTGCAACTCGGTGCTGTTAGCACAGTAGTCCAGTTACCTTCTAGCTGGTGTAGTGTTAGCGAAGGCCAATGCTAGCGCAGTCAAGCCGAATATTATTATTATTATTATTATTATTATTATTATTATTATTTTCCCTGTGTAATTTACTTAGTTACTTTTAAAATCAGCATCGACAACTACACACAACAGAGTGGCCTGGCAGCCAAAATTCTCTCAAACTCTTCCATTTTTAATGAAGCAAACCTTGCGGCCATGTTTGTTTACAAACTGCCACAGTCACTCACGAGCGCGGAAGTTTTACATCTCTGATGTGTCCCTTTTCCAGTTTTTCAATGTCCATTGGTATGTTTTTCTCTTGTAAATATGCATGAAGAGTATATCATAAAGTTTTAGTAGCCATTCAGGTGTTCACCGCGTCTTTAATTTCAGTTTATTTATTTAGTGCTTCATCCTAGCACTGGATTAGCCTCGTCTTCTCTCTTTCCCGGCCAACAAAGAAATGATTGTGAGCATGCACAGCAGAAAAGTTTTGTCATTGGATCTTCACATGAGCTCTGACGTGTGACGTTGTGTTGTCTTGACAACATGCAATATTATAACAATATTGCATGCTCATTCTCCATTGGGTAGAGTGGCATAATACATGGAGGATAAGCGATATGATAACAATATTGCATGCCATCAACAAACCCACTAGAAGGGAATAGAATACATGTTTTTATTCGATGGGAAAAGTATCCTGCATGTATTATAATCATCATTATATCACTTACAATGTCTAATTTCGTGATAAGATTTACACACCAGCATACATGTCAACCTTTGGTCAATCAAACCTGTATAACCAACCTCCAAAATCCGTATTTCCCTTATAAAATCCTTATAAGATGCAAATTAACATAATTTACCTAAAATTTGAATGATAATTAACAATGATATATCCAAGTTACTTTTTATTCAATATTAATAACAATAAACCTTCAGAAGGAATACAAAGCTCCAATATTTGACAAAAACACAAAGTGTCACTCTAATGTTCTGAATTGTACTCCATGACAGCTTTTTTAGCACTCTGCACCAATACCTCACTAGGCTGCATGTCACAGCAAGTGTCTGTGTTGATCTTGCCGGAGTGCCCATTCAGAATCTTTTCAGTCGCTAGTGAAAGTCGCTCAGGTGGAAATACGCATTTCAAACAAAATGTTACTTCCTGGTTGCCGGGATTCTCACAATGCGGTGTGCGCATGATCAAAAGTGGAACGAAGTCTCGCTACCACAAGATAATGTGCGATTTCATAAGACTCTTTACTGGCTGTTTGTGCTTTCTGTGGTGTACAGTACATTTATAAATGTTATGCGCTCTTTTATCATCATGGGAATTGATTATAGCTCTAAATAAATATTGAAGTTTTTTTTAAAGAATCCGTATAACTTTATTTATACGCCCATATACTACGTTTATTGAATAAAATCCGTATAAAATACGGACATTCCGTATAGGTTGACATGTATGCACCAGTCACATTGTGTCTGCTGTTCTACATTACAAACCAACAAGTTATGAACTATGAAAGATGCAGACATATACAGTAGTGTTAATGTAGCGAAATCAACCTTCAGAATTTGTCGAGTGCACGTTAAAAAGTAACAAAATGGTTTTTGGACTTCCTTTAACAAAACAGATATACGATGTGATATGAAATGATAAGTAAGAAATACAATACTGTTATACTGTAGGTCAACAATGAGTTGGTGTAATGTGGCCCAACACTAAGTGAAGTTACTGTACTGTTACAACTCTACAGTTCAATATGCTCGGATAACAGCATGTCCGTAAATGTTTAATTCCTCTCATACCACTGAATTTCAGGCGGCATGGTGGTGTAGTGGTTAGCACTGTCGTCTCACAGCAAGAAGGTTCTGGGTTTGAGCCTAGTGGCTGACAGGGGCCTTTCTGTGTGGAGTTTGCATGTTCTCCCTGTGTCTGCATGGGTTTCCTCCGGGTGCTCTGGTTTCCACCACAGTCCAAAGACATGCAGTTAGGTGAAGTGGCTACTCTAAACTGCCCATATGTGTGTGAGTGTGCAGAAAGGAACTGGCCACCCTACTGCTGCAATTCTGGCCAAGTCAACCAAACATGGACCACGTCAAGCCTGGATCGGGTTTGGCAGTGATGATCACTAAATTTTACCAACTCATGATTTCTTTATTAAAGAATATCACGACATATATAGCATCTGTTCATAGGCACATTTAATGTTGTGGAATTTCCATAAAACAACTCAGTTCCTTTATGACATGTACTTTAACAGGTATAAATAGTTATTCTCTCACCATCCTCTCTTTTCTGTCTTGAAGTTAATATGACATGACAACTTGGAAACAACTTTATTTATTTATCACACATACACTTAAGCACAGTGAAATTCCTCTCTGCATTTAACCCATCTGAAGCAGGGTCGCGTTAAAGGACATGGGACATGAAACATAAATGTACGCTATATCAGTTTCTTTCCATTAAAAATATGAAATAATTGCATCAACAAATACAAAATTATCTATTAAATTCAGCAAAATCGTTATATTCGTGATGATTATATGGCATTTCTGCTCGAGCTCCGATATGCATATTTTACAACCGGAAGAGCCGCTGTCACGTGATCATACGTCACAAAAACTTTCGGGTACAGCACAAGCGGGTAGATGAATATGGAGAAGTGTGAATCGTGATGATGACGAATGCGACAAAATAGTTTTTGTGTCTTGGATGACAAGAAAATTGTTTCGTTTTTAGAGTGTTTAACGTACATTGAACATCATGGTGTATTGCGACCTCCCAGTCAGTCAGACGCGCTGTTACTCCTGTTAGCAATGTAGCTAGGCTCAGCATGGCCAATGGTATTTTTTGGGGCTGTAGTTAGATGCGACCAAACTCTTCCACATTTTTCCTGTTTACATAGGTTTATATGACCAGTGACATGAAACAAAGTTCAGTTACACAAATTGAAATGTGGCGATTTTCTATTGTAAGACTCCCTACGTGTGGGTGGAGCACTGAGGACGGCAGGACAGAGATCAGGTTTGCAAAAGGCTTTATTGCCACACTTTTCAGTGAACAATGTTATATTGGCTAGACACACACACACACAGCCAGCGTCTAGTCCGGAGATCAGCCCCTCTGCTCTCACTCTCCCTCCTTAAATAGGGCGCGGTCACTGGGAAGACACACACAAACACAGGTTAATTGTTCTCAGGTGTCGTGATTCTGCCACTTACCTTCCCTGACTCCGCCCTCCTGTCACAGACCGGCGCTTGACCACGCCCCCGCTGCCACATACCCCCACCGCCCGACTCAGGCCGGGCGGCCGTCCGGCCTGCAGCCGACTCCCCCCCCCCCTTGACGGGAGAGGAAGTCCGCCACGACCATCTGCGCCCCCGGCCTGTGGACCACCTTGAAATTAAAGGGTTGGAGCGCCAGATACCAACGGGTGATCCGCGCGTTGGCATCTTTCATGCGGTGGAGCCACTGGAGGGGCGCGTGGTCCGAACAGAGGGTGAAAGGGCGCCCCAGTAGGTAGTACCGGAGGGCGAGAACCGCCCACTTGATGGCCAGACACTCGATGGTGCTGTAGCGCCCCTCACGCACCGACAGCTTCCTGCTGATATACAGGACAGGGCGGTCCTCCCCCTCCACCTCCTGGGACAAAACCGCCCCCAGCCCTCTGTCCGACGCATCGGCCTGCAACATAAAGGGGAGAGAAAAGTCAGGGGAGTGTAGAAGTGGCCCCCCACACAGTGCAGCCTTTACCTCTGAGAAAGCCCGCTGGCACTGCTCCATCCACTGGACCGGATCTGGTGCCCCCTTTTTAGTGAGATCAGTCAGCGGGCTGGTGACGTCCGAATAATTAGGTATAAACCTACGATAATAGCCAGCCAGCCCCAGGAACTGTCTCACCCCCTTTTTGGTCTTGGGCCTCGGGCAGGCCGCAATTGCTGCCGTCTTATTAATTTGGGGACGCACCTGCCCGTTGCCCAAGTGGAAGCCCAGGTACCGTACTTCCACCCGCCCAATCGCACACTTCTTTGGGTTGGCTGTGAGCCCCGCTCGCCTCAGCGACCTAAGGACGGCCCTCAGATGTTCGAGGTGCCGCTGCCAGTCATTGCTATAGATGATGATGTCATCTAAATATGCTGCCGCATACGTGGCGTGAGGGCGGAGGACTCTGTCCATCAGCCGCTGAAACGTCGCGGGTGCCCCAAACAGCCCAAACGGAAGGGTGACGAATTGGTGTAAACCAAACGGTGTGGAAAAGGCCGTTTTTTTCTCGGGATAGTGGAGTCAAGGGGATCTGCCAATATCCCTTCGTCAAATCCAGTGTCGAATAAAATCGAGCAGTGCCGAGTCGATCGAGCAGCTCATCAATATGAGGCATTGGGTACGCGTCGAATTTAGACACCGCGTTGACTTTTCTATAGTCCACACAGAACCGGACCGACCCGTCGGCCTTGGGTACCAAGACCACCGGGCTGCTCCAGTCACTGTGGGACTCCTCGACGATGCCCATTTCAAGCATGGTCTGAAGTTCTTCCCGAACCACCTTTTTTTTGTGTTCGGGTAGCCTGTAAGGGCGGCTACGCACTACCACCCCCGGGGGTGTCTCTATGTGGTGCTCTATGAGGTTAGTGCGACCGGGCAGGGGCGAGAACACATCCGAAAACTCGGTCTGCAACTGGGCGACCTCCGTGAGTTGGGTCAGGGAGAGGTGGTCTCCACAGGGGACCGGAGAGGTACGTGATGCCAATGTTCCTTTTTGAACCTCCGGCCCCAGCTCCGCCTTCTCCGGAACTACCGACACCAATGCCATGGGGACCTCCTCGTTCCAGAGTTTAAGCAGATTGAGGTGGTAAATCTGTAGCGCCCCACCCCTGTCCGTTCGCCTCACCTCATAGTCGACATCCCCGACTCGCTGTGTGACCTCAAAGGGTCCTTGCCACTTGGCGATCAATTTGGAGCTCGACGTGGGCAACAGTACGAGTACCTTATCTCCCGGAGTGAACTCTCTAAGGCGCGTACCCTTGTTGTACAGGCGGGCTTGCCGTTCCTGGGCCTGCCGCAAATTCTCCTGAGTTAGGTGGGTGAGCGTGTGGAGTTTTGCGCGCAGGTCCATAACGTACTGAATTTCATTCTTACTTTGTGAAGGTCCCTCCTCCCAATTTTCCCGCAGCACGTCCAGGATGCCGCGCGGCTTACGCCCATATAATAATTCGAACGGGGAGAACCCCGTGGAGGCTTGGGGGACCTCTCGCACTGAGAACAGCAAGGGTTCGAGCCACTTATCCCAATTACGTGCGTCCTCACTTACAAATTTTTTAATAATATTTTTGAGGGTGCAGTTGAATCGTTCTACCAAACTGTCCGTTTGTGGGTGATACACACTGGTGCGGATCGGCTTAATCCCCAATAACCCATACAGTTCGCGCAGTGTTCGTGACATAAACGTAGTGCCTTGATCAGTCAGAATCTCTTTCGGGATTCCAACTCGGGAGATGACGCGGAAGAGTGCCTCTGCAATACTGCGTGCTGAGATATTGCGCAGAGGCACGGCTTCCGGGTATCGTGTTGCATAGTCCACCAGAACTAATATAAAGCGGTACCCTCGTGCTGACCGATCTAATGGCCCGACGAGATCCATCCCAATTCTCTCAAACGGGGTCTCGATTAACGGTAGAGGGCGCAAAGGCGCTTTTGGAATGGCCACTGGGTTTACTAACTGGCATTCGCGGCATGCCGTACACCACCTACGGACATCGCCGCGAATCCCCGGCCAATAGAATCGGGCCATTATTCGGGCTAGTGTTTTATCCTGCCCCAAGTGTCCAGCCATGGGATTAAAGTGAGCCGCCTGGAATACCAATTCCCGGCAGCTTTTCGGAATTAAAAGCTGCGTGACTCGCTCTTTAGTTTGAGTGTCCTGCATCACTCGGTATAATCTATCCTTCATAATCGCGAAGTAGGGGAAGGACGGGGTGGCGTTCGGCTGGAGCGTTTGACCATCGATTACTCTCACTTGGTCAAACGCATGCCGCAGAGTCTCGTCTCGTGACTGCTCTAATGGGAAATCCGCGAGGGATTCCCCAATAGAGAGAGGAGGAGCCGGCGGCTCCTCACTCTGACGCGGAGATGACGTAGACGGCTCTGTGACAGCTGCTCCCGCCAAAGCGACACCGGGACCTCCCCCTGTCAAATGGCAGGACCCACTCTCTACTAGGCGTGTCATTAAACCCCGAAATCCCGGCCAATCAGTCCCCAAAATTAACGAGTGGGTAAGGCGAGGATTAACCGCCGCCTTCACTATAAATTTTTCCCCTCTGAAAATAATGTGGACCGACACCAAAGGGTAGCTGTGAACATCCCCGTGTACACACAACACCTTCACCCCTTGTGCTCCCCCCAATGCCTCGTTTTGAACCAGGCTTTGGCGAATTGAGGTCTGATTACAACCAGAATCCACCAACGCCTGATATGTAGCCCCTTGGATACTCACCGGTATGCGATACGCTCCGGCCCGATCGAGGTCGGCCTCTGGCGCGTCGGGGATCCGAACCACCATGCCCACTTCCATTGCTGTGCACTGCTGATGAAGGTGGCCCGGCTCCCCGCAGCGCCAGCAAACCGGCCCGGGCTTTCCCTCTGCACCGGTGATCTGGGGCTCACTCACCTGAGGTGGGGGAGAGACAGACACAGAAGGGAGAAACGGGAGGGCACCGCGGGTGCGGCGGGCCGGCTGGGGTGGAGCCGGCCCCCGCCTCCGCGGTGGGGGAATGGGGCGAGGACGGGACACAGGAGGAGCGGGAGAGAGAGAGAGGGAAGAGGAGAGAAGAGACGATGCCATCTGCTGTCCTGCCGCCGGGACAGCCGCCAGATGATCCTCCGCCAGCTCGACTGCCTGATCCAGCGACGCCGGGCGGTGGCACTGGACCCACTCCGCGGTTCCGTCTGGTAAGCGGGCAACGAACTGTTCCAGTACCACCTGGTCGACGATTCCCTCGGCGTCGCGATTGTTGGCCCTCAGCCACCACCAGCAGGCGTCCCGGAGCTGCTGGCCGAACGCGAACGGCCGGCCGACTTCCTCCAGTCGCAGCGCGCGGAAGCGCTGGCGCTGTTGCTCCGGTGTGCGCCCCACGCGCTGGAGGACGGCCTGGTGGAGGTCCGCGTAGGCCAGCCGGCGGTCGGCGGGGAGCTGTAGCGCGGCCAGCTGTGCCTCTCCCGTGAGCAGGGGGAGGAGGCACGCCGCGCGCTGCTCCATCGGCCACCCCGAGGCTTCGGCGACCTGTTCGAACAACGTGATGAATGCCTCGGGGTCGTCCTGCGGGCCCATCTTGGTGACAATGAGGGGAGATGGGCCCGCGGCCGGAGCGCTGGTGGACCCCGCCGACGCGAGGAGATGCTGGAACGCCTCGCGATCTTCCTGCTGGGCCAGCACCAGGGCTTCGAAGCGCTGCTCCTGCTCCTTTCGGAGCGTGACGAGTGCCTGGTGCTGGCTTTGCTGAGCCGTGGCGAGGGCGTGGACCAGATCGGCGAACGGGGAGGATTCCATGGGGCTGCTGGTTTGGTGCTCCACGTCCCGGGTTTCGGCACCACTGTAAGACTCCCTACGTGTGGGTGGAGCACTGAGGATGGCAGGACAGAGATCAGGTTTGCAAAAGGCTTTATTGCCACACTTTTCAGTGAACAATGTTATATTGGCTAGACACACACACACACAGCCAGCGTCTAGTCCGGAGATCAGCCCCTCTGCTCTCACTCTCCCTCCTTAAATAGGGCGTGGTCACTGGGAAGACACACACAAACACAGGTTAATTGTTCTCAGGTGTCGTGATTCTGCCACTTACCTTCCCTGACTCCGCCCTCCTGTCACAGACCGGCGCTTGACCACGCCCCCGCTGCCACATCTATGCTATGGAAAGTCCGCACTATAATGACAGGTATACTAACACCTTCTGTGTGCTTCGACAGCGCATTGATACCTTCACTCGGAGTTGTACCATTATTTTTTAGACAGGGCGGATGGACCAGGGCATTCACCCGCCTGGCCGTGCCCGACGAGGAGCGCTCTTGGCCGGCTTGGGAGGCAGACAGCAGCCCCTCCTGGAAGTGTGGTTTTACCATGGGCCTCATGCGATAAGGATTAGTATTATAATTTTGGGTGTATCAATTATTGATTATCATAATTCTGACTCATTTCGCCATTTTGAATGTTTTCATCTCGGACTCTGGAAGCATTGTATCTCAATCAATCTCGAAAAATATCAGCAAAAAAAAACTAGCTTGCAACGGACTTTAGCTAGATCTATGATGAACTTTCAATGTATGATACAAAAATAATACTTCTTTCAACAGATCATTAGCCTTTGAGCAGAATTGTTTTTAACTTACCAGGAAGTGTTATCGAGCCGACCGCTTTCAGTTTCATGGGGATTGAATGAACTCTCACTCTCAGAATCATCTGACCCGTCAGAGTAAAGACAAGATCTATGTTCATGTGAATTTCCAGCTATCGGTTCGAATTGATAGGGTCTAACTTCACATCTCTGTGAAACATCGGGAATGTCACTGTCGATGGCGTCCATTTCGGTAACCTGTTTACATTAGATTCCCAAGCGCTGGCTCCTTGAAAAAAGTTTTTGTGACGTCACGGGTCACGTGACCGCTTAGCTAATTAACGAATCATTGTTTTACACTGATGTATAAAAAAGTTGAATAATGTGATGATTTTCACATTTTTGACGCCCTGCAGTGATTTAGATGGCATTTCTTATGTCCTTTATACATAATTATGCCCAGAAAAAAATCCATGTCCCATATCCTTTAACCCTTGCCGAGGCCCTGGACAGACACCCCCCCAAGGCCCCACCCCCGCCTGTTGTCAACTGCGCTCAGCAAATTCATCCCCTCAGACGTGCCTGTCTAACTAGACACAGAAACTTAAATAATGACAGTGGCACAATTAGAAATACTATTGAACGATAAAACTTTATATCCATCAACACCTATTTAATCAAGAAAAAGCAATGGTGAAATAGGGAATTGCATGGTGAAAAAATCCATCAGACATCACGGTTAACAAGTCTGGTTAACTAAAGTTTAGCCTCAAGAAGCCTTTGAATGAGTGAGTCAATGAACAACATGTCAAGAACATAACCTAGGCCTACAACAGTTTCTTTAGTATTCAGAACAAGAACATTCATTTGGTATATAACCGTTCGTTTTCATTTTGGAATCCAGGCGACTTTTAACTTGTGAAAACAAAGAGCGATAACAAAGAAAGAAAAATATCTTGCTTCTCAGAAATAAATCTCAAAATGTTAGGCTATGTGAAATATTTCATCCTTTCACACACGTAATGTCCCAAACAGCAGTGGCACACAGCTTTGTGCATTCAGTTTGACAGCCATGGGTCAACTTACAAGGGCACTTTCCTACTTTTCTGGAAAGCGAAGTCATTAATTAAATCATTGAACTCAAGCTGGCGTAGCGTGTGAAGATATGGTGGACAGTGATCATATTGACAATGACGGGTGATTTATGCGACGGGACAAGGTGGGCTTCCTTACAGGTGGCGAAATGCATCGAAAATGTTATCAATATGATCAAAACTTCTGAAAATATCGTTTCATATTTTCCGATCTTGCTACCTCCAAAGCCCCCTAGTGGCCGAGGCCCTGGGCAGCTGCCCATGAAGCCCATTAGGATAACGCGTCCTTGATCTGAAGAAGTGAACAAGCACAAGTGAGCAATGAGCACACACATACCCAGAGCAGTGGGCAGCTTCGCTACAGCATCTGGGTAGCAGTTGGGGGTTCGGTGTATCACTCAAGGGCACTTCAGCCCAACCTCAAGCCATGGCTGCCCCATGTTAACCTAACCTGCATGTCTTTGGACTGTGGGGGAACCCGGAGCACCCTCACGCAGACACGGGGAGAACATGAAAACTCCACACAGAAAGGCCCCCATCAGCCACTGGGCTTGAACCCAGAACCTTCTTGCTGTGAGGTGACAGTGCTAACCACTACACCACCATGAAGACTTTCTTATTTCAGAAAATGTAAAGGAACAGCCTTATCTCTGACTGTTACAAAGTCCTGACACTGAGGATTCAGCCAAAAATACAAAATATGCATTTCCTCAGAGAAAACTTTTATCAACAGTTACATACATTTTTATAAAACCTGCTTATGTGGGGTGTTCACTGTACAAGTCCTTATGAATTAGCTGTTAGTGTAGCTGACAGGACAAGCACATTAATATAAACCTGTGATTTGTCATGCAGCTGGAACTACTACCATTGCTGTTGTTCTAGAAAAATAATCCAAACTTTGAACGTCCCAATTAAAATTTCTGGTTCATTCCCTCTTGCGGGGCGGCACGGTGGTGTAGTGGTTAGCACCATCGCCTCACAGCAAGAAGGTCCGGGTTCGAGCCCCGTGGCCGGCGAGGGCCTTTCTGTGCAGAGTTTGCATGTTCTCCCCGTGTCCGCGTGGGTTTCCTCCGGGTGCTCCGGTTTCCCCCACAGTCCAAAGACATGCAGGTTAGGTTAACTGGTGACTCTAAATTGACCGTAGGTGTGAATGTGAGTGTGAATGGTTGTCTGTGTCTATGTATCAGCCCTGTGATGACCTGGCGACTTGTCCAGGGTGTACCCCAACTTTCGCCCGTAGTCAGCTGGGATAGGCTCCAGCTTGCCTGAGACCCTGTAAAGCGGCTACAGATAATGAGATGAGATGAGATTCCCTCTTGCCTAGCAGAGTTTTTACACCCACAGACCCTCAATGTAGACAATACACATACCCTGTTTCCGAAATCACTCCCTACTCACTATATAGTGGACTATATAGTGAGGACGCCATTTTGTAGTGCTGTCCGAATGTATAGTGAGAATTATTACACCCTATATAGTGCATTCAAAGTATCCCACAATGCATCATGAAAAGTACTGTAGTGTACAACTGATGGTCACTAACCAAGCAATATATCTCATCATGCTGAAAGAAATCAAATCAAAAGCCTCAAATTTGATTTAATAAAAGACAGCGGCAAAGAAGAAAGTATTCAGCCTTGATTTAAAAGAACTGAAAGACGCAGCAGACACAAAAGTACTTTGTATTTATTAATGTGGGAAATACACTCAGTATAATATGTACAGTCAAACCGGAAAGTCTGCACACCCCTTTTTACCTTCTCCACGTTTTATTACATTACAGACTTATTCTACAATAGATCGAGTTCATTTTTTGTCATAAAATTCTACACAAAATAGCCCATAATGCCAAAGTGAAAGCAGGTTTTTAGACATTTGTGCTAATTTATTAAAAATCAAAATGTAAAATATCATATTTACACAAGTGTGCACACCCTTTGATATGACACCCAAAAGCGACCTGAGGTAGATTTTGTTTCTACAACTTAATTGGAGTCCACCTGTGGTAAATTAAATTGATTGGACATGACTGGGGATTGCCAACACCTGCCTATATAAGGTCCCACAGTTGACAGTGCATGTCAGAGCAAACTCCAAGCCATGGGGTCAAAGGAATTATCTGCAGACCTCAGAAACAGGATTGTGTCAAGGCATGGATCTGGAGAAGGGTGCAGAAAAATTGCTGCAGCTTTACAGGTCCCAAAGAGCACAGTGGCCACCATCATTTGTAAATGGAAGAAGTTTGGAACCACCAAGAATCTTCCTAGACCTGGCCGCCCGGCCAAACTGAGTGATTGGGGAAGGTGGGCCTTGGTCAGGGAGGTGAGCAGGAACCCGAGGGTCACTCTGACAGAGCTCCAGCATATCCTTGTGGAGATTGGAGAACTTTTCAGAAGATCAACCATCCAGGCATCACTCCACAAATCAGGCCTTTATGGTAGGATGGCCAGATGGAAGCCACTCCTTAATAAAAGGCACATGACAACCCGCTTGGAGTTTGCCAAAGGGCACCTAGAGGACTCTCAAACCATGAGAAACAAGATTCTCTGGTCTGATGAAACCAAAATTGAACTTTTTGGCCTGAATACCAAGCGTCACATCTGGAGGAAACCAGGCACTGCTCATCACCTGGCTAATGCCATCCCTACAGTGAAGCATGGCGGTGGCAGCATCATGATGTGGGGATGTTTTTCGGCAGTGGGAACGGGTTGACTAGTCCTGATAGAGGGAAAGATGAAAGATCTTTCCTTGACACAATCCTAAGTACACTGAGATCCTTGAAGAAAACCTACTCCAGAGCGCTCTGGATCTCAGACTGGGATGAAGGTTTACCTTCCAACATGACAACTACCCGAAGCACACAGCCAAGAGAACAAAGGAGTGGCTTTGGAGAAAGTCTGTGAATGTCCTTGAGTGGCCCAGCCAGAGCCCAGGCCTGAATCCAATTGAACATCTGTGGAAGGAGCTGAAAATGGCTGTATACCGATGCTCCCCATACATCCTGACGGAGCTTGCAAGGATATGCCAAGAGGAATGGGCAAAAATGTCCAGAAACAAGTGTGCCAAGCTTGTAGCTTCTTTCCCAAGACGCCTTGAAGCTGTAATTGCTGCCAAACATGCATCAACCAAGTATTTTAGGCTAAGGGTGTGTACAGATATGTAACACCTAAATAACCTATTTTTGTCAGTAAAATAAAATTGCATATTTTCTAAAAAACATTATGGGCTATTTTGTGTAGAATTTCATGACAAAAAATGAACTCAATCTATTGTAGAATAAGTTTGTAACGTAATAAAACGTAGAGAAGGTGAAAGGGGTGTGCAGACTTTCCGGCTTGACTGTATTTATCACAAAAATACATGCATATATTTATTATTGTGAAAACCCACCAGCCGACTGATTCAGCACGTTTTAATCGTGCGACAGTAATGACGTAAATAATGGTGCGGCGGAGTAGTGTCCAAAAGTGTTTTTTTTTTTATTTTATCAATGAGCTCATTATATAGTCCTCTATATAGTAATTTCCTATATAGTGAGTAGGGAGTAGTGAATGAGTGAGCGGTTTCGGACACAGGGATAGACTTTATTCTTTTTAAACTGTTCACCTTGAAGGAAGGCACCTTGAGGAAAGGCTCATTATCTCATCCTTCAACTCTTCGCTGAAAACATCCCTCTTCTTTCAACCATCTTTTATTTAGGGATTTTCTCTGGACTTGAATTGTGTAATTGTTGAATTGTGTAAGCAAACTCTGGTACTTCTATAATTATGTTACTCTGTAGCATGCCCTTGAAAAAGCAACAGCTTCCCATTACCCTGTATCCTGTAGATAGCATCCTCAGATATAGCACCTCTTTTCCCCTTGCTCTCTAGCAACCATGTTACTCCATGGCAATTATCTGTTTTGAAGACATTGTTATGCCAGATAATCACACATTTAGAACTGGCAGGACACTGGGATTCTGCTAATTAATAGGGGGAGTAATGAGGCAGCGAGTGGCAGAACACTCTGCTCTTCATTAGTGGCTGAAAAGAGCTTGGCAGTCGTGTTGCTGCTTTGGCTTTGACTTGGTGTGATGAGCTCGAGCATTTTCTGGTGATTATTCAGAAAGGTCAATGACACATTCAACTTCGATTTATCCAAAAGGATTGCACTAAATAATGTTATAACACTAAGAACACAGGAAGACTGACCTGGCTTGTTAGTTTTATAGTCTGCTGCGAGGTTGAGTACTGAAGGTTCTTATGTTTGCAGGCGACTAACACGTCTATATTTGGAGAGAAATCATACCGCGCTGCAGAAGGACTGGCGCATCATCGCTCTCCCTCCTGTCCTCCTGGCCACCTGTTCATGTAATTTTAGCATAATTCTTAATCGGATGGGAAAAGTGTGGGAGGATGTTTCCTCAGAGAAATCACACATTATTCTGGTGGGGGCAGATAGATGGAGAACGGGGTTGGACATATCTTAAAGCGTTAGCGTCAAAATGTCTCCACCCTCATTACACTATTCCCTTTATTAGAGTAACAATATTATACAATCAATCATTAATGTATGCAAGAGGACTTGAGATTTCAGTAAACTGTATTATAGACTACACAGCACAGGGGAACCACCAGGGCCTTCTAGGCCTTCAGAGAGGCCCAAACATATCAGCGTTTCAAATGCTACGTATATTTAATTTCTTCCATTCTTTAATTTCTTTCATAATTTCATTATAATTATTCGCTTCTAATCTGGCCTCATTTTCTATCAAATTTGCTTCAGAAATGAAAGGGTTAATGTCCTGAAAACAATAAAATCGAGTTATCCAATGAGAAATGTTTTGTTTGTTGTCTCTAGGCTGAGAAGGGTTTAGAGCTGGCTCACTCACTGGTTAGGACTTCATTGCCGGGACAGAAGGCCATGGCAGTGTACACTACCGTTCAAAAGTTTGGGGTCACTTTGAAATTTCCTTATTTTTGAAAGAAAAGCACTGTTCTTTTCAATGAAGATCACTTTAAACTAATCAGAAATACACTCTATACATTGCTAATGTGGCAAATGACTATTCTAGATAAATTCTACTAAATGTCTGGTTTTTGGTGCAATATCTCCATAGGTGTATAGAGGCCCATTTCCAGCAACTATCACTCCAGTGTTCTAATGGTACAGTGTGTTTGCTCATTGCCTCAGAAGGCTAATGGATGATTAGAAAACCCTTGTACAATCATGTTAGCACAGCTGAAAACAGTTTAGCTCTTTAGAGAAGCTATAAAACTGACCTTCCTTTGAGCAGATTGAGTTTCTGGAGCATCACATTTGTGGGGTCGATTAAATGCTCAAAATGGCCAGAAAAATGTCTTGACTATATTTTCTATTCAATTTACAACTTATGGTGGTAAATAAAAGTGTGACTTTTCATGGAAAACACAAAATTGTCCGGGTGACCCCAAACTTTTGAACGGTAGTGTATGTTTATGTAGGAAGTGACAGACTTTGATTTAATGTGGGAGGGACAAAAATTGTATCACCCTCGGCCTTCTCGAAGGCCAACGTGAGCTTAACCATGAACCGGCACCATCAGCACAGCAGTGACGTCACCTTCCAGCCGGTGTAGCGTTCATCACTAGTGTTAGCGAATGCTAATAAAGCGGTCAAGCCAGTGCTTTCGAAAGCAGGTAGCACAGACTAACAACCGAGAAACTAAGATTTCAGACTTTTCTTCCACACACATGTAGCAATGTCATCATTTCATATGCATAAAGTTTTGGGTTTTTTGTGAACTTCCCCAAATCCCTGTATTGTAAAATATGCTAATGTGTTATGTTCCCTTAATGGTTCCACTATTGTTTCTGATGGGGCATTAATTAGTGTAACACACCTGTGGACATTATCGTGCTTGGGATGTTTGGAAAAGGGTAAGCTGGCCATGTGAATCCTGCATGGACAATATTCATAAATACAGTATATTTTTTTATTTTTCCCAAGATATGAATTTTTGATGTAAGAATGTTTTGACACACATCAGCTGTTTGTATCGGATCAAATATGTAAACTGGCGTCATAAAATTCCGTGTGAAAAGTCGAGTGTTTATCCAAGTAGCCTTTTGGGTGGGTGGTAACTGGTGTATTATGTTGTCGGGATGCTAGAATGCTTTCCCCGTCTCTGTGTGTTGATCGCCCTGTCATTCATTGTTTTCTAGAATAAATGCTGACAGATGAACTCTTTGCCTCCTCTATATCATCTTTTAGCCACACAAAGACTTTCAGTTATTATTAGAGTAACTGACTGGTTATAGTTGGTTACACACACTCACTACAGTATTTTTCACTCAGACTTAAGTATTCATTTCCCGATGTAATTTACTTAGTTACTTTAAAATCAACATCGACAACTACACACAACGGAACGACCTGGCAGGCTGCCACTAATCCCTTGCAAAATCCTTTGCCCTGTTGCTTTTTTGGTGTCTGGCTAAGTTTTGGCTGAGCTCAAGTCCCAGCTCTAATAGTAACGGTTCAACACTGTTCCACAGTACTCATCATATCAGCTATATCAGCAATTTCCATACTTTTTTATTCCTTTGTGAGAAGGCAGGTTGAGCATCACCAATGGGGGCAAAATAAATTTTTAGTAGTTAACTAGTAATCTTTAAAAAAAAAAGTTAACTACAGCGGCGGCTACGATTATCGACACCTTAACAATCTTGTGGCCATTGCAAAAGTAGAAAAGACTTTCAATACATAAATTGTGCATGAATAATTCCTCAAACTTCCTCTGAAAAAATGAGTTGATTCCCAATTATTTAGCATATCAGATCACATGACACCGTTCCACAATTATCAACACCTTTGTCCACAGTTGTCAACACCTTTGTTCACAGTTATCGACACCGTTCCACAGTTATCGACACCTTTGTCCACAATTATCGACACCTTTATTCACAGTTATTGACACGTTCCACAATTATCGACAACTTTGTCCACAGTTGTCGACACCTTTGTTCACAGTTATCGACACCATTCCACAATTATCGACACCTTTGTTCACAGTTATTGACACCGTTCCACAGTTATCGACACCTTTACCCACAGTTGTCAACACTGTTCTGCAATTATCGACACCTTTGTCCACAGTTAGACACCTTTGTCCACAGTTGTCGACACTGTTCCACAATTATTGACACCTTTGTCCACAGCTGTCGACACCATTCCACAATTATTGACACCTTTGTCCACAGTTAGACACCTTTGTCCACAGTTATTGGCACCTTTGTCTACAGTTGTCGACACCTTTGTCTACAGTTGTCAACACCTTTGTTCACAGTTGTCGACACCTTTGTCCACAGTTGTTCAACACCGTTCCACAATTATCAACACCTTTGTCCACAGTTGTCGACACTTTTGTCCACAGTTGTCGACACCGTTCCACAATTATCAACACCTTTGTCCACAGTTAGACACCTTTGTGCACAGTTGTCAACACCTTTGTCCACAGTTGTTCGACACCGTATCACAATTATCAGCACGTTTGTCCACAGTTATCGACACTGTTCCACAATTATTGACACTTTTGTCCATAGTTATTGACACCGTTCCACAATTATTGACATCCAGATAATTATTTATAAAAAAAATAATCGGCATGTGGTATTAAGTTAACAAAACAGTTTTTATTGAAAATTTGTTTTACATAGACTTGTATTTAGTACAACATATCTTTTATATAAATACAGTGGTGCTTGAAAGTTTGTGAACCCTTTAGAATGTTCTATATTTCTGCATAAATATGACCTAAAACATCATCACATTTTCACACAAGTCCTAAAAGTAGATAAAGAGAACCCAGTTAAACAAATGAGACAAAAATATTATACTGGGTCATTTATTTATTGAGGAAAATGATCCAATATTATATATCTGTGAATGGCAAAAGTATGTGAACCTTTGCTTTCAGTATCTGGTGTGACCCCCTTGTGCAGCAATAACTGCAACTAAACGTTTCCAGTAACTGTTGATCAGTCCTGCACACCGGCTTGGAGGAATTTTAGCCCATTCCTCCGTACAGAACAGGTTCAACTCTGGGATGTTGGTGGGTTTCCTCACATGAACTGCTCACTTCAGGTCCTTCCACAACATTTCGATTGGATTAAGGTCAGGACTTTGACTTGGCCATTCCAAAACATTAACTTTATTCTTCTTTAACCATTTTTTGGTAGAACGACTTGTGTGCTTAGGGTCGTTGTCTTGCTGCATGACCCACCTTCTCTTGAGATTCAGTTCATGAACAGATGTCCTGACATTTTCCTTTAGAATTTGCTGGTATATTTCAGAATTCATTGTTCCATCAATGATGGCAAGTCGTCCTGGCCCAGATGCAGCAAAACAGGCCCAAACCATGATACTACCACCACCATGTTTCACAGATGGGATAAGGTTCTTATGCTGGAATGCAGTGTTTTCCTTTCTCCAAACATAAGGCTTCTCATTTAAACCAAAAAAATCTATTTTGGTCTCATCCATCCACAAAACATTTTTCCAATAGCCTTCTGGCTTGTCCACGTGATCTTTAGCAAACTGCAGACGAGCAGCAATGTTCTTTTTGGAGAGCAGTGGCTTTCTCCTTGCAATCCTGCCATGCACACCATTGTTGTTCAGTGTCCTCCTGATAGTGGACTCATGAACATTAACATTAGCCAATGTGAGAGAGGCCTTCAGTTGCTTAGAAGTTACCCTGGGGTCCTTTGTGACCTTGCCGACTATTACACACCTTGCTCTTGGAGTGATCTTTGTTGGTCGACCACTCCTGGGGAGGGTAACAATGGTCTTGAATTTCTTCCTTTTGTACACAATCTGTCTGACTGTGGATTGGTGGAGTCCAAACTCTTTTGAGATGGTTTTGTAACCTTTTCCAGCCTGATGAGCATCAACAACGCTTTTTCTGAGGTCCTCAGAAATCTCCATTGTTCGTGCCGTGATACACTTCCACAAACGTGTGTTGTGAAGATCAGACTTTGATAGATCCCTGTTCTTTAAATAAAACAGGGTGCCCACTCACACCTGATTGTCATCCCATTGATTGAAAACACCTGACTCTAATTTCACCTTCAAATTAACTGCTGATCCTAGAGGTTCACATACTTTTAATACTCACAGATATGTAATATTGGATCATTTTCCTCAATAAATAAATGACCAAGTATAATATTTTTTGTCTCATTTGTTTAACTGGGTTCTCTTTATCTACTTTTAGGACTTGTGTGAAAATCTGATGATGTTTTAGATCATATTTATACAGAAACATAGAAAATTCTAAAGGGTTCACAAACTTTCAAGCACCACTGTATATCGATGTTGGTGCTTATGCAAATCTTAATTCTAGTCTTTGTAAACAAATGAACTGATAATGTTTAACCTGTCAGAAAATCTTTTTGTTCCACTTTCTAAGTATTTTCGTAGATCACATTTTTTTAATCATTCATTGTTGTTTGTATTAATTTCTAGTTTTGTAGTTTACCAATAAATGTTAACAGGCAACTGACATTGTAACCACATTTGACCTTAACCCAGGTCAAAAGTCGCATGTCATTCCTCGAACCAAAATATAAACTGTCTACTGATATTGTAATATGTGATAGATATTTACAACAAACTGCAAAAATATATATTTTTCTGAATGGAATATCTGAATATTTCAAGCATGTAATTTTTTATATTTAATTCTGGTCTAATTCTATTTCTTTCAATCAGATTCCAAATACTCTATAAACATCTCTTATGAATCAGAAATAAAATTATTATAAATTACAGCACTTTTATTTTTTTAAAGTACTTCATCTACTTCAACAATGTTACACAAAGATCGATCCATAACAGTTGTAAATGTCCCTTAATTCCACAGGGTGTCGATAATGGTGGACACCGGTGGAAGTGATCACTATTATTGACACCTCATGTGATTTCTCAAACGCACGTTTAGATACAAAATGGCGACTGTCAAATGAAAGAGTAAGAAACAAAGTAGGTTTTGACAAGGAGATCATGAAATATCGGTGAATTTGATCAGTAAAAACATGTCCATGATCTTTCCACCATGCTTACCTGCGATGATAACGTCCAGGTTTTCCTCAAATTGCTGATCTTGATAAAAAAATTCCATCTCTGGTAACGATCTGTGTTATCAGACAACAAAATCAAAGGGCGAGGCGGGTCTTCTGGTTGATTAATTTACCAATAATAACTGCTGTAACTGAAACTCACCTTTGTAAAACGTTTTTTTATTGGTAAATCTGAAAAGGTGTCGATAATTATGGACTGTCGATAATTGTAGCCGCTGCTCTAGTCATCTTTTCAATGGTTAAACCAAACAGAGATTCAGTAGATTGCTGTATTTTTGGCTATTTTTGATAAACAACAGCAAGGAATGTGTCGAAACACACTTCAATTCACAGGCTCCAAATTATATTTTCAGATTCAGTGCTGGGCGGCACGGTGGTGTAGTGGTTAGCGCTGTCGCCTCACAGCAAGAAGGTCCGGGTTTGAGCCCTGTGGCCGGCGAGGGCCTTTCTGTGCGGAGTTTGCATGTTCTCCCCATGTCTGCGTGGGTTTCCTCCGGGTGCTCCGGTTTCCCCCACAGTCCAAAGACATGCAGGTTAGGTTAACTGGTGACTCTAAATTGACCGTAGGTGTGAATGTGAGTGTGAATGGTTGTCAGTGTCTATGTGTCAGCCCTGTGATGACCTGGCGACTTGTCCAGGGTGTACCCCGCCTTTCGCCCGTATGCTGGGATAGGCTCCAGCTTGCCTGCGACCCTGTAGAACAGGATAAAGCGGCTAGAGATAATGAGATGAGCTTCAGTGCTTTGTTACACTACACTGTTAATGACATAAATAAATAAATAAATAAATAAATAAATAAGTGCCCCCTCAAAACCCCCCCAGTACATCTGTGTATGATTTTACACTGTGCTCAGCGTAAATGAGTACACCCCCTTTCAAAAGTCACATTTTAAAACAATATCTCAATGAACACAAACAATTTCCAAAATGTTGACAAGACAAAGTTTAATATAACATCTGTTTAACTTATAACGTGAAAGTAAGGTTAATAATATAAACTTAGATTACACATTTTTCACTTTTACTCAAATTAGGGTGGTGCAAAAATGAGTACAGCCCACAACAAAAACTACTACATCTAGTACTTTGTATGGCCTCCATGATTTTTAATGACAGCACCAAGTCTTCTAGGCATGGAATGAACAAGTTGGCAACATTTTGCAACATCAATCTTTTTCCATTCTGACTGATAAGTAAAGCTTTGCTGATCTTCTTGTAGCCTTCACCTTTGTGATATAAAGAAATTATTTTCTTTGGGGAATTCTGGAGACAAGTTGAGCATCACTCTCCATCCAGCATCCAGTCACTAAAAGAGGTCATTGTTGAAGAATGGAAAAAGATTGATGTTGCAAAATGTCACCAACTTGTTCATTCCATGCCTAGAAGACTTGGTGCTGTCATTAAAAATCATGGAGGCCATACAAAGTACTAGATGGAGTAGTTTTTGTTGTGGGGTGGTATACACCAATTCTTAATAGCAACCTACCGTACAACACTGAATGTGGTCTTGTACACAGCACTGGTCACAATGGGATTCACGAAGCCACCATGAAATGATTTTATTTGCATTTTAATTAGATTTTAAGACAACAAAAATAACTACAGGAAGAATTCCTTTGGAGCAGGAATTCGCACTAGTGACTAGTGAATGCATGGTCTTACCTAATAAGCAACATACCGTAAATGCCTGCTTAGGGCCTCTCAGGGATCCATACCAAATAATCTGAATGTTTTCATGAAAGTTTGAAACATAGTTTTCATAATAAGAATGAAATGCATGTCCCATTTTACACTGCATATTACACCACCCATATTACAACTGTATTAAACTGCATATCAAAATACCAGTATCAGAATCTATAACGCCTAATATTTTGACATACAATTTAGTTGCTATAATAAACTACGCTTTTAGGAAGAAGGTTTGTGAACACACATCGTCTCTCCCACTCATGATGAACTTGTGAACATCTGGTGTAATGCACGCAATTGCACTTCGAAAGCGTTCCTTTAAAGGATATTTCTGCTGTAGCCATGAGAATTATTTCAAATAAGTCTGAAAGAATTTTTTAAAATGTAAAACATTTTTCCAGAAAGTGTTAATTTCGACACCAGACACACAGTACTGTGAAAAAGCTTAGGCACATGTAAAGAAATGCTGGAGACCAAAAATGGCTGAAAAATAATTAAATTAAATGTTTCAACATGAAAAAAAAACTGTGAACAGTAGCAGTAAGCCATAATAAATTAAATAAAGTCAATATTTGGTGTGAGACGACCCTTTGCTTTAAAAAAAGGAAAATAGTAGTCTGAGGTACAGTGAGTGCAGTTTTATGCGGAAATGAGCTGTAGGTTTTACTGAGCATCTTACAGAACCAGCCACAGTTCTTCTGGACACTTTGACTGTCACACTCGCTTTTTCATTTTGCACCAAAACCCAGCAGCCTTCATTCTGCTTTCTTTTTCAATCTGAAAAGTGCTCTCTTATGCTGCTCAGATACAAACTTTTTTTTTCTGTAACATTTAATTTTGTCCTGGAAAACGAACGTTTGGACTTTAAAATGTTTTTGTACTGACTCGATAATGTAGAAGTCATAAAATAGAAATCTGTAACAAAGTTTGTCTCATTCATTATCTCTAGCCGCTTTATCCTGTTCTACAGGGTCGCAGGCAAGCTGGAGCCTATCCCAGCTGACTACGGGCGAAAGGCGGGGTACACCCTGGACAAGTCGCCAGGTCATCACAGGGCTGACACATAGACACAGACAACCATTCACACTCACATTCACACCTATGGTCAATTTAGAGTCACTAGTTAACCTAACCTGCATGTCTTTGGACTGTGGGGGAAACCGGAGCACCCGGAGGAAACCCATGCAGACATGGGGAGAACATGCAAACTCCACACAGAAAGGCCCTTGCCAGCCACGGGGCTCGAACCCGGACCTTCTTGCTGTGAGGCAACAGCGCTAACCACTACACCACCGTGCCGCCCTAACAAAGTTTGTATGGAAAAAACAAAACAAAACACAATAGGGTACCAAAGACTTTTGCACAGTACTGTATATACATACACACACACCGGCTACTTTATTAGGAACACCCATCCACCTGCTGTTTTATGCAGTTATCTAATCAGCCGATCCCTTAACAGCAGCACAATACATAAAATCATGCTGATACAAATCAAGAGCTTCAGTTAATGCTCACTTCAAACATCAGAATGGGAAAAATTGTGATCTCAAAGTGTGACTTTCACTGTGGCGTGGGTGTTGGTGCCAGATGTTTTCACACACAACAGTCTCTAGAGTTTACACAGGATGGTATGAAACACACAAAAAAACATTGAGTGAGCGACAGTTCTGTGGGTGGAAACAAACCCCTTGTTGATAAGAGAGGCTAGAGGAAAATGGACAGATTGGTTCGAGCTGCCAGGAAGGATATAGCAACTCATAGCAACTCTTTACAACCGTGGTGAGCAGAAAAGCATCTCAGCATGCAACAGCAGAAGACCACACTGGGTTCCACTCCTGCAGCCAAGAACAGGAATCTTAGGATCAAGAACAGGTTCCTATTAAAGTGGCCAGACAGTGTGTGTGTTCATGTCTCGTCAATTCTCCTCTTTATTTTCTCTAAACTTTCTTGTGGAGTCTGAATATCCACACTGAAAATCTGGGATTTTTTTTTTTTGGTTTTTAATTGGAAATAAACAGAAAATGTTTGAATATTGAACTTTTAAAGCAAATAAAGTAAACATTCAATATTTTAAGTATTAAATATTCAAAATGCTGCACTATTTCTAGGCCCCTAATTTAATTTTTGTGCTTTAACTTTGCACAAAACATCAGCTTTTCCTCAGGCCTTATCTCTCATGTGTTCAGACGACACTCTGAAGGATTTGATCTAAAATGGATCATAAGGTTTTGTGGAGTCCATGCCAGCTCCAGCACACACGGTCATTAAAGCGAAAAGGAGACCAAACACTAAAATACTCCGAAATTCATGTAAATATTTCAAAGATTCTGCTTGTACTTTTCATACAAATTACTGTCAATTCTATCATTTGTAACGATATCTATTGTATTAAATTAGAAACGAATGTAATTAGGAGCACTTTCATTTGTGTTCCCAGACTTTGGACCACAATGTATATACAATATATTTCCAATATGGGATCCAATACATACTTAAAGAAGGAAAACTGCTCAAAATGATACTGCATTAAAAAATGGTAATGTGCAATTTGTATGTAGTTAATAATTACCTGGACAATTTTATTTATTTTTAGTTACTAACAGGAGCAATAGAGTGTTGATACCGATTACCTGATGCTGTGATGTTGCTAATGAGTGAATGTGAGTTCCTGAAGTAGCGCGTGCTCTTTACCTTAAATAGACTAAACTCATTATCTTGTGTCAGTAAAGTCTGCCACATAAACACTATCACAATATCACACTCTCAGTTAGTTACTATATAGGTCATATTATGTTCATCAGGCATCCTGTTCTTGTAAGTGTAATGCTTCTGGGACACTATGGTATTAGAAATAACAACAAAATAATGTCCTACGTAGTGAATAGTGTCTGTTTTCAGATGGAGCTAGCAAGAGAGAGAGAGAGAGAGAGAGAGAGAGACTGACTAGGGAAAACAAAATCTCCTCATGCTGCCACCATTGTGTACACTTCACCCTTGCCGCACAGCCTCTGGAGAATAAACATTACAGCTTGTAAAAGAAATGAAGGCAACCAAATGAGGCTTTACCTCTGGTTTCCATGGCAACTTGAGGAGCTTCTGGCTGAGAAGTTTTTGGATATCTGGCTTGCCATATCTTTCCTGTTCAGATTCACTGAGCTCATCACCCTGGAACAGAAAAAAAAACAAGTCCTCATAACTCCATGTACACACATCGGCAATGATAAGCACAGAGACAGAGAGATTTGAGAGAGTGAGAGAGAGAATGTGTGTGTGTGTGAGAGAGAGAGACAAAGAAACAGAGAGTGAGAGAGACAGTGTGTGTGTGTGTGTGTGTGTGTGTGTGTGTGTGAGAGAGAGAGAGATTTGAGAGAGAGAGAGAGAGAGAGAGAGAGTGTGTGTGTGTGTGTGTGTGTGTGTGTGTGTGTGTGTGTGTGTGTGTGTGTGTGTGTGAGAAAGAGACAAAGAAACAGAGTGAGAGAGAGAGAGACAGTGTGTGTGTGTGTGTGTGTGTGTGTGTGTGTGTGTGTGTGTGTGTGTGTGTGAGAGAGATAAAGAGAGACAGAGAGAGTGAGACTGTGTGTGAGAGAGAGAGACAGAGAGAGAGACTTGAGAGAGTGAGTGAGAGAGACTTGAGAGAGTGAGAGAGCATCAGAGAGAGAGAGAGAGACTTGAGAGAGAGAGAGAGTGTGAGAGAGAGAGGGAGAGTGTGTATGTGAGAGAGAGAGGGTGTGTGTGTGTGAGAGAGATAAAGAGAGACAGAGAGAGTGAGACTGTGTGTGTGTGTGTGTGTGTGTGTGTGTGTGTGTGTGTGTGTGTGTGTGTGTGAGAGAGTGTGAGAGAGAGAGACAGACTTGAGAGAGTGAGTGAGTGAGTGAGTGAGTGAGAGAGACTTGAGAGAGTGAGAGAGCATCAGAGAGAGAGAGACTTGAGAGAGAGTGTGTGTGTGTGTGTGTGTGAGAGAGAGAGAGAGATAAAGAGAGACAGAGAGAGTGAGACTGTGTGTGTGTGTGTGTGTGTGTGTGTGTGAGAGTGTGAGAGAGAGAGACAGACTTGAGAGAGTGAGTGAGTGAGTGAGTGAGAGAGACTTGAGAGAGTGAGAGAGCATCAGAGAGAGAGACTTGAGAGAGAGAGAGAGTGTGTGTGTGTGTGTGTGTGTGTGTGTGTGTGTGTGTGTGTGTGTGTGAGAGAGAGAGAGAGAGGGGCTTTACACCTTTACACCTGTTCCGCATCAGGATTCAGCTGAATGATCCCTTTTCTGAAGAGAAAACCTCAGAACCTCAGAAGACTTCATTCTCGGCTGGTGAAATTCAGTTCTTTTGTTGTGTGTTATTAAAAACTCCAGCAGTTCAGAAGATATTGTGAAAGGGTTGGTTTTTATTTTATTTTAATTTAATTTATTTATTTGCTTATTTATTTATTTAAAAAAAAAGATTTTGGGCCACTTCAAATGAGTGAAAAAACTATTCACTTTTCATTCATGGTCTTTTTCTTCTTTTTTTTTTTTTAAATATCAAGCTGATTAGATCTTTCCACAGTTCTGGTTCTTTGAATTTCTTGCACACAAAGCAAATTTAAAACACTTCACCCAAAGCTTCAGAGAATAAACTCATATAAATTCTAGTCTCAGAAAAGAACATTTACTGTTTGCTGATGTGTGTGCAGTAGAAACAATTGAAAACATGGTTACATTTGAAAGGATTTAAAGCAGTATGGGTGATAATGGCAAATGCAAACATGGTTACACACTTCACAAGGGCTAGAGTTAGGGGTAACAGCCATATCCTTACTGACAGCTACGCTGTATGAAATTGAACAAAATCATAAACACACTGCCCCGTTTGTCCAAGTTCATATGAAATTTCAGAGACCGGGTTTGAAAATAAAAGCTATACGTGTAAGTATGTGTCGAGAAACAGTGCACACCCTGAGGATAATACAAATATTACTATAAAATTCAAAATCACTGTTTAATCAGATTGCTAATTCAAATTTGACTTCCTTAAAGTAAGTAAAGACAAAAGGAGACAAAAGGAGTTTAAAATTCAGTTTAATAATAAACATTTACGGTAGGTCAGAGCTGCGCCACAGCAGGTAGCACTGCTGCCTCACAGCTCCATTATTCCAGGTCGATCCTCGGCTCATGTTACTGAATTTCGAAGAAGGAGAAGAAGCCTTCATTTGTCACATGTACACAAGCACAGCAAAATTCCTTCTCTGCTTTGTGAACACACAAGTGAGCAATGAGCACACACACATACCCAGAGCAGTGGGCAGCGATGCTACAGTACCCGGGGAGCAGTTGGGGGTTCAGTGCCTTGCTCAAGGGCACTTCAGCCATGATACAGAGGGAGGGGAAAGTGCTGTTCATTCACTCAACTTACCTCACATTTTTCCTGCCAGTCCTGGGCACTGAACCAGCGACCCTTTGGGCCCAAGGCTGCTTCTCAAACATTAAGGCCATAACTGCCCCTAATCAGATAAATCTAATTAAAAAAAAGACAATAAATGAGTTTTGTACATACCCCTCTTGACTGTGTGGGTTTCCTCTGGGTTCTCCAGTTTCCTCCCACCTCTCAGAAACATAGCAGGGAGTCTGGCTATGATAAATTGATCCTAGATGTGAGTGAGAGTGTGAATGTGTGTGCACAGAGTGTCTTGTGGGATATTCCAGGGATAGAGCCTCCCGATCTACCGCATGTTTGAGCAGGATAAAGATACCAAAATGAATGAATGAATGAATGAATGAATGAACGAACATTCAATATTTCCTCAGCCATATCAGAAAGATATGCTGATTGAAGTTTTGAACTGACTGAATTTTGGATTCGGGTTTGATGCCATGTACATCACATAAGGCAGCATGATAAGGTTTTAGCTATGTTTTTATTTTAATTTCTTTTCTTCTTGTCAATAAAAGATGATTTGACTCTGACAAAACGAAAGGCTTCATATCAGGAGACAAATGCACACTGGTCATCTTATACAAAAAAAAAAGTGTATTTCTAATAAGCCTGTTTCTCACAGGACAAATCGGCAGAAAACAAAATGCTGTTGTTTACGCAGCACCTCATTGTTCAGTTGTCTCTGAGGCTCAGGAGAGAAGACACTTCAACGGGTGTCTACAGGTTTCTCCTTTCCTATTAACACTAATCCCAGTCAGGCTACGTCTCCTAATCCCTGCAATATCGCTGCCAAACAGTCACCGTGAAGACAGTGGCTCCATGCAGAACACAATGAGAAGCAACATTACAAAATCCCAGCACTGAGTCCTGAGAGGCAATATAAATGATATTTTAGTTAGCTGCGGGTACGTACAATTAGTGAACTTTGTCCTTAAATCCTGGCGCTTTAGAGAGAAAATCTCATTTTACAGACTTACGGTAAAGGAAAGCAATTAAAAACGCTGCTCCTCTGTCTGTCTGTCTGTCTGTAATGGATTGTTCAATTTGCAATCAGTGGTTAAAAAGTAGTACGTAAATCACAAGCACATACATAAACGCCTGGGTAATGCGTGCAATCAAATCAAATCTGCTACACTTCAAAGACTGTGTAAACTCTTAACATCGCTTCGTTTTGGCAAATGAGGGTGACAGGTGGATGATTAGAAAAGACAAACAGTGTACTTGAGAGAACGAGAAGGAAAGCGATAGACTGTGTGTGTGCAGAGAGTGTGGGTGAGAAAGAGGGAAGGATGACAATCATGTAATCTTGATAACTATAATGCTGGAGCCCAGAAGCTGTCTCTGCTAATGACACACAAATGAGGCAGCTGGCACTAAAATGACAAACCACTGAAGATGGAGACGAGCCCAAATTATGATGGCAAAATTCACCACGCTTATAACTCACCTGCCAATAGGGTGGGAGAATTGATAAGTGCTTTAAAAAATATCTGGCAGCTTTGAGCCATATCACGACATAATTCGAGCCAAGATTAGACCTAAATCATAGCCTATAATATTTCTCCAACCATCCGCATCCCTTCTCTGGAATTTCTGTCATTTTTTTCCCAGACTATTTCGAACACAAACCTCTCAAACATCTCTAATGATGTCAACAAACACCATTCATAGCGCATAAAATTCTTAAGCCGTGACAACAACTTTCTCCTTCTGAGCTCTGTAAAATAATGAGGTCGTGCCCAAAAGACCTTCTCTATTCCAATTAAGCCATGTGCCATGACCCCTGTCTTACTGCCGATGCCAGAAGCTTCAGAACCTCAGCTAAAGGTGTCTAAATGATTGGCCTCAGTGCTGCTCGGCCTGCGTGCTGCTATTCATTGCTGTCTGAGTGTGTGATGTTATTGACCCCGGTGCTAGGCGGAGTGCAAGACTCATAAATAAATGAGCTCTGGATTCCCTCTGCCTCCATCAGCCCGTTGACAATCCAGGAACCGCTGGAGACACGCTGCCAGGAATATGGGCAAGGTTAATGAATTCCACCTTGTTAGATTAGCAGGGCAGGGAGCAGACGGGAGCAGGACGAGTGGCACAGGGCGAGAGGTCGAATAATGGTTGGAGATAAAGTATAATAAAGCAAGTCGGAGTCAGCAGTCATGACTGGATGTCTCTTTCTGGAAGCAGTAAACAGAAGCAGACCAGACTCAGTGTTGTAACATCTTTTGATGTTTCTTATTATTATGGAAAGTCAAAATAGGGGCTTGGATCAGGCAGAGGACAAATCTGTTCAAACTTTCAGCAGAAAAACAATTTACCTTAGAATAATTTTCTCTAAGGCATGACTTCCATGAGAAGCTGAACCCTTTCTGATTTGAATTGCATATTTTCAGTGCAAGTGGAAAGATTTAAGCTGCATTACTTATTACTGTTCAAGTAACCAAATCCTTCAAAAGTACCTTTCCAGTTGGGCAGGGGTTTTGGCAAAAATGTGAACCACACTCCTTCTGGCGAGCCGGTGAGGTGAGGTGAGATGGTAGTTATTTTTAATAAGCCGCAGCCACAAATTAATACATCGTGTCCATGAATTAATATATACTGAAGCCATAAACTAAATAGCTCATGGCCACTAATTGTATAAACAGAGCCCAGAACTTAATATCTTGTGGGAATGTCATACATAATACATAGTTTCCAGTTCATTATTTTGCAGGAATGGGTGAAAAAAATTTGCATAAGGTGACACGGGCTAATAGTATATAAATGTTTTATTCTATCCACATTCACTGGATATGAATAATTGTGTGCTCTGATTGGCTACTCTACTACTAGGATATCAGCTCATATATCATGAGTAGAGAAAAACAAAATGGCGGAGCGTGTTGCTGAACCAATCGAGGAAGAAATAAAAACTCTATTATAGCATTTTTCACAAATTGCTACTGTTATTTCGCCGGTTTGTTTACATAAAGTTTTTATTTATCGCTCTGTTTCTCAAAATCCAGTGAATGTGGATAAAATAAAACAGTTATTCTATTCAATTTCATATGGCTTATAGCCGACTCAGTGCTACGCGCCTGATCAGCTATCAGCTCATGTACGACTCGATTTCGTGGAATAACCGTTATATAAATGTTATATACATGATTCCAGGATGTATTTAGGCATCATTCTAAGATTTAAGTGTTATATCATGAATTATCTCCCAACTTATGTTGTGGCCACAATGAGATAACTGAATTGACTTTTACCTTGGTTTTGACTAATTGAATTAACTCATTTTAAAATACAATAATTGCTACAAGTATTTTATGAACATAGAATAGACTCTGAGAAATGTAACTACTGGCATTAATATGTTAATTTGTGGTTATAAAGTTTTTATTTTGTCATTATTGTCATTTTAGTTTTTGGCTGTTTGCCAGAATGCACTTGTAAGTGACTTCAGATGTTTTTTTTTTTCAGGGACATCTGAAATATCTGTCTGTTATCTGTGTGCTGAATGAAAGGTTGCACTCATTGTGCTATTTTTCAAATCTTCTGCAGCATTTTATCAGACTGAAGTGAAGGGAATATAAGTCAAGTGTAGGCATAGAGCGTAGGCGTGGTCAAGCGTCAACTGTAGATGGAGAGGAGGCTGGTTGAACCAGCAGGTAATGCCTGATGATCCTTACCTTTGTCTGATTAAGGGCAGTTTATTCATGTGTACTCGGTTCGAGTACATGACCATCAACTGCATCCCACAGTCACCTCTGGAAGTACAATCCCAATTCCAAAAAAGTTGGGACAAAGTACAAATTGTAAATAAAAACAGAATGCAATGATGTGGAAGTTTCAAAATTCCATATTTTATTCAGAATAGACCATAGATGACATATCAAATGTTTAAACTGAGAAAATGTATCATTTAAAGAGAAAAATTAGGTGATTTTAAATTTCATGACAACAACACATCTCAAAAAAGTTGGGACAAGGCCATGTTTCCCACTGTGAGACATCCCCTTTTCTCTTTACAACAGTCTGTAAACGTCTGGGGACTGAGGAGACAAGTTGCTCAAGTTTAGGGATAGGAATGTTAACCCATTCTTGTCTAATGTAGGATTCTAGTTGCTCAACTGTCTTAGGTCTTTTTTGTCGTATCTTCCGTTTTATGATGCGCCAAATGTTTTCTATGGGTGAAAGATCTGGACTGCAGGCTGGCCAG
This sequence comes from Neoarius graeffei, assembly GCF_027579695.1. Lineage (NCBI taxonomy): Eukaryota > Metazoa > Chordata > Actinopteri > Siluriformes > Ariidae > Neoarius > Neoarius graeffei. Next base: position 34,062,021 of record NC_083595.1, read on the forward strand.
TTCAGTACCCGGACCCTTCTTCTACGCAGCCATGATGCTGTAATTGATGCAGTATGTGGTTTGGCATTGTCATGTTGGAAAATGCAAGGTCTTCCCTGAAAGAGACGTCGTCTGGATGGGAGCATATGTTGCTCTAGAACCTGGATATACCTTTCAGCATTGATGGTGTCTTTCCAGATGTGTAAGCTGCCCATGCCACACGCACTAATGCAACCCCATACCATCAGAGATGCAGGCTTCTGAACTGAGCGCTGATAATAACTTGGGTCGTCCTTCTCCTCTTTAGTCCGAATGACACGGCGTCCCTGATTTCCATAAAGAACTCCAAATTTTAATTAGTCTGACCACAGAACAGTTTTCCACTTTGCCACAGTCCATTTTAAATGAGCCTTGGCCCAGAGAAGACGTCTGCGCTTCTGGATCATGTTTAGATACGGCTTCTTCTTTGAACTATAGAGTTTTAGCTGGCAACGGCGGATGGCACGGTGAATTGTGTTCACAGATAATGTTCTCTGGAAATATTACTGAGCTCATTTTGTGATTTCCAATACAGAAGCATGCCTGTATGTGATGCAGTGCCGTCTAAGGGCCCGAAGATCACGGGCACCCAGTATGGTTTTCCAGCCTTGACCCTTACGCACAGAGATTCTTCCAGATTCTCTAAATCTTTTGATGATCTTATGCACTGTAGATGATGATATGTTCAAACTCTTTGCAATTTTATACTGTCGAACTCCTTTCTGATATTGCTCCACTATTTGTCGGTGCAGAATTAGGGGGATTGGTGATCCTCTTCCCATCTTTACTTCTGAGAGCCGCTGCCACTCCAAGATGCTCTTTTTATACCCAGTCATGTTAATGACCTATTGCCAATTGACCTAATGAGTTGCAATTTGGTCCTCCAGCTGTTCCTTTTTTGTACCTTTAACTTTTCCAGCCTCTTATTGCCCCTGTCCCAACTTTTTTGAGATGTGTTGCTGTCATGAAATTTCAAATGAGCCAATATTTGGCATGAAATTTCAAAATGTCTCACTTTCAACATTTTATATGTTGTCTATGTTCTATTGTGAATACAATATCAGTTTTTGAGATTTGTAAATTATTGCATTCCATTTTAATTTACAATTTGTACTTTGTCCCAACTTTTTTGGAATCGGGGTTGTATAAGGACATCCAATAAACCATGTATCCAACTTTAAATACCTGGGATCCATGATGGCATCTAGTAACAGTGACCTAACCAGGCGAAAGGCACTTGCATGGACTGCTTTCTGGAAACTAGAAAAGATCTGGAGAAGCCCTTCAATGCCCACTGCAACTAAAATCAAACTTTTCGACACCACCTGTGTGACAGTGCTTCTGTATGGATGTGAATCCTGGGTACAACATGGCTTAACAAGAGAAATGCATTTGCCACATCCTGTTATAGAATCATGCTTAACATCAAACGCCTTGACTGTGTGACCAATGCTCAGATCTACAAAATGACAAACACCCAGCCGCTCATCAACAGTGTACAGCAGCGTCAGCTATGCTTCCTTGGACACGCCCTTAGGATGCCAGAAGAAGAGCCATGCAGGAGGTATGTCCTCTATGTTCCAGCCCATGGCAAAAGTCGTCCAGGTTGACAGAGGACAAGCTACAGTGGATATAAAAAGTGTACACACCCCGTTAAAATGATAGGTTTTTCTGATGTAAAAAAAAAAATGAGACCACGATAAATAATTTCAAAACTTTTCTCACCTTTAATGTGACCAATAACCTGTACAATTCAATTGAAAAACAAATCTGTTTGGGTTAAAAACATAAAAAATAAAAAATTTAAAAGAAGCTAGTTGCATAAGTGTGCACACCCTTAAACTAATACTTTGCTGAAGCACCTTTTGATTTAATTACAGCATTCAGTCTTTTGGGGTTGGAGTCTATCAGCCTGCCACATCTAGACTTGATGATATTTGCCCACTCTTCCTTGCAAAAGTGCTCCAAATCTGTCAGATTGCGAGGGCATCTCTTGTGCACAGCCCTCTTCAGGTCACCCCACAGATTTTCAATTGGATTTAAGTCTGGGCTCTGGCTGGGCCGTTCCAAAACTTTTTTGGGGTCATTGTCGTGCTGAAAGATGAAATTCCTCTTCATCTTCAGCTTTCTAGCAGACACCTGAAGGTTTTGGGCCAAAATTGACTGGTATTTAGAACTGTTCATAATTCCCTTCACCTTGACTAAAGCCCCTGTTCCAGCTGAAGAAAAACAACCCCAAAACATGATGCTGCCACCACCATGCTTCACCGTGGGTATGGGGTTCTTTTGGTGAAGTGCAGTGTTGTTTTTGCACCAAACTTTTTGGAATTGTGGCCAAAAAGTTCAACCTTGGTTTCATCAGACCATTACACATTTTCCCACATGCTTTTGGGAGAGTTGATGTATTTTTTTTTTCAAAATTTAGCCGGGCCTGGATGTTTTTCTTTGACCTTACCCCATAGTCCAGACATATGGAGAATACGGGAGATTGTTGTCGCATCTAGTACACAACCAGTACTTGCCAGAAATTCCTGCAGCTCCTTCAGTGTTGCTGTAGGCCTCTTGGCAGCCTCCCTGACCAGTTTTCGTCTTGTCTTTTCATCAATTTTGGAGAGATGTCCAGTTCTTGGTAATGTCACTGTTGTCCTATATTTTCTCCACTTCTTGATGACTTCACTGTGCTCCATGGTATATCTAATGACGTGGAAATTTTTTTTTGCACCCTTCTCCTGACTGATACCTTTCAACAATGAGATCCCTTTGCTGCTTTGTAAGCTCTCTGTGAACTCTGGCTTTCGCTGGAGGATGCAACTGAGTAAATGTCTGAACTTTATTTGGGGTTAATCAGAGTCATTTTAATTGATGGCAGGTGTGAACCCAAAAAGACTGAATGCTGTAATTAAATCAAAAGGTGCTTCAACAAAGTATTAGTTTAAGGGTGTGCACACTTATGCAACCAGCTTATTGTTTTTTTTTTATGTTTTTCCCCCGAACAGATTTGTTTGTTTTTCAATTAAATTGTACAGGTTATAGGTCACATTAAAGGTGGGAAAAGTTTTGAAATTATTTATCATGGTCTCAATTTTTTACATCAGGAAAACCTATCATTTTAACGTGGTGTGTACGCTTTTTATATCCATTGTATCTGAACTACATACAGAAACTGTCAGAGCACACAGACGGCGATTTGAGGCCTGATGCAATTGCTGCGTTGGCTGCAGATCGAAGGCAATGGATGGGACTCATGGCCGCCTGCAAGAAAAATGCAGCCGAAGAATGATGATGATGATGATGATGATGATGATGATGACGATTTATGTGTGTCTTGTTTGTGCTTTCAGGAGAAGCCCGTAACCAGAAAGTGAGACAGAGATGTGTAGTTAAATCGCTGAAAAGCAAAAGTGTGAAAAATAAATGAACGTTAGAGTTGTTGCAAGCCTGTCTCCCCTCTCCTCATTTCCTCTGAACCTTGAAAGTGTTACAGCAACATATGATAATATAAGAAATCATAAACTAAGATGATAGTTGTAAAATAATAATATGGCTACATCCAGAAATGTAATAATTTTCCTCCTCAATCTGGTCACCTGCCAACTTCCACCTAGCAGCCACCTTTCCCCATCACACACCAGCTAGTAACCATGGAGGGTGTGGGCTAACATGTGCTTCCACATACATGAGCTCACAGGAGCCCAGGATTCACGAGTGTCACTGTGATTAATAGACGAGAGAGAGAATTTCTGTTCCCTTTGCTCATAAGTACATCATCGGGATTAGAATTTGCTATCTTAGGATGCCAGGGATGCCACTGATTTCTATACAATATGCTATATCTACTTTATATAAAGTGATGTGTACAGTGGTGCTTGAAAGTTTGTGAACCCTTTAGAATTTTCTATATTTCTGCATAAATAGGAGCTAAAACATCATCAGATTTTCACACAAGTCCTAAAAGTAGATAAAGAGACCCAGTTAAACAAATGTGACAAAAATATTATACTTGGTCATTTATTTATTGAGGAAAATGATCCAATATTACATATCTGTGAGTGGCAAAAGTATGTGAACCTCTAGGATTAGCAGTTAATTTGAAGGTGAAATTAGAGTCAGGTGTTTTCAATCAATGGGATGACAATCAGGTGTGAGTGGGCACCCTGTTTTATTTAAAGAACAGGGATCTATCAAAGTCTGATCTTCACAACACATGTTTGTGGAAGTGTATCATGGCATGAGCAAAGGAGATTTCTGAGGACCTCTGAAAAAGTGTTGTTGATGCTCATCAGGCTGGAAAAGGTTACAAAACCATCTCTAAATAGTTTGGACTCCACCAATCCACAGTCAGACAGATTGTGTACAAATGGAGGAAATTCAAGACCATTGTTACCCTCCCCAGGAGTGGTCGACCAACAAAGATCACTCCAAGAGCAAGGCGTGTAATAGTTGGCGAGGTCACAAAGGACCCCAGGGTAACTTCTAAGCAACTGAAGGCCTCTCTCACATTGACTAATGTTCATGTTCATGAGTACACCATCAGGAGAACACTGAACAACAATGGTGTGCATGGCAGGGTTGCAAGGAGAAAGCCACTGCTCTCCAGAAAGAACATTGCTGCTCGTCTGCAGTTTTCTAAAGATCACATGGACAAGCCAGAAGGCTATTGGAAAAATGTTTTGTGGACAGATGAGACCAAAATAGAACTTTTTGGTTTCAATGAGAAGCGTTATGTTTGGAGAAAGGAAAACACTGCATTCCAGCATAAGAACCTTATCCCATCTGTGAAACATGTGGTGGTAGTATCATGGTTTGGGCCTGTTTTGCTGCATCTGGGCCAGGACGGCTTGCCATCATTGATGGAACAATGAATTCTGAATTATACCAGCGAATTCTAAAGGAAAATGTCAGGACATCTGTCCATGAACTGAATCTCAAGAGAAGGTGGGTCATGCAGCAAGACAATGACCCTAAGAACACAAGTCGTTCTACCAAAGAATGGTTAAAGAAGAAGAAAGTTAATGTTTTGGAATGGCCAACTCAAAGTCCTGACCTTATTCCAATCGAAATGTTGTGGAAGGACCTGAAGCGAGCAGTTCATGTGAGAAAACCCACCAACATCCCAGAGTTGAAGCTGTTCTGTATGGAGGAATGGGCTAAAATTCCTCCAAGCCGGTGTGCAGGACTGATCAACAGTTACCGGAAATGTTTAGTTGCAGTTACTGCTGCACAAGGGGGTCACACCAGATACTGAAAGCAAAGGTTCACATACTTTTGCCTCTCACAGATATGTAATATTGGGTCATTTTCCTCAATAAATAAATGACCAAGTATAATATTTTTGTCTCATTTGTTTAACTGGGTTCTCTTTATCTACTTTTAGGACTTGTGTGAAACTCTGATGATGTTTTAGGTCATATTTATGCAGAAATATAGAAAATTCTAAAGGGTTCACAAACTTTCAAGCACCACTGTATTTTAACACTATAAAAATGTACTAAGGTATAACAGCAGAACAAGTTTAGGATGATCGAGATTGACAACAAGGTACGTACAGTTTTGGTTCGAGGAATGACATGTGACCTTTGACTTGGATTTTCATGTGATTACAATGTCAGTTGCCTGTTGACATCTGTTGGTAAACTACAAAACTAGAAATTAATACAAACAACAACAAATGATTAACAAAATGTGATCTATGAAAATACTTAGAAAGTGGAACAAAAAGATTTTCTGACAGGTTAAACATTATCAGTTCATTTCTTTACAAGCATTAGGATCACTTGCTCATTTGCGTAAGCACAGACATCGATATATTTCTATAAAAAAATATTTTGTACTCAGTATAAGTCTGTATAAAACAAATTTTAAATAAAAACTATGTTTTGTTAACTCAATACCACATACCAATTATTATTATTATTTTTAAATAAATAATCATCTGGATGTTGATAATTGTGGAACGGTGTCGATAATTGTAGACAAAAGTGTTGATAATTGTGGAATGGTGTCACATGATCTGATACGCTAAGTAATCGGGAATCAACTCTTTTTTTTTCAGTGGAAGTTTGAGTAATTATTCATGTACAATTTACATATTGAAAGTCTTTTCTACTTTTGCAATGGCCAAAAGATTGTTAAGGTGTTGATAATCGTAGCTGCCGCTCTAATAATAATAGCTTCCAACGATTGTATTTTTTTTACAATAATATTCAGCCCCTTTCTGAATCTGTTTCCTTTTGTACTGTGCATTTCCTGTTTGTTTTAATAACAGTATAACAAATGGATTTACGAAGGATAATTGAGGTCTCGGTAGGATAAACACAGAAGCTCACCGAAGCTTAACCCGCAGATTTTGGATATTTAATGTAATTGCTTTTCGTTTAATAGCCTAGAGTTCTCCCCCAGAAGTCTCCATAACTCATCATTACATCTTAGTGCTTTCAGCTGGAAAACTGTTACACTGCAGGGGATGCAAATGGAAAGCTTGCTTGAATATCAAATTGATATTCAGATTATTTATAGTACACCATATTACTGAAGGATTTCTCGGGGAAAATCTATAACATAAAATGTGACGTTTAAAGGATAGAAACAGTTCAGGCAAATATTTGGACAAACCACTTGGACAGTAAAAGCTTTTGTACTGCAAGGGTGTCTCATATAAAATATGAAAACTCGGACAGTTTTTAGATGAAGTCAAATGAATCAAAAAAGAAAAAAATAATAAATGTTCTTATGTTGTACTTATTCTTTATTATACTGCAAAAAAAAATCGAAATATGATGAGACAGCTAGAGAAAATTTACTGTGAAGCAACTCTATGCTTCATAAATGAACGATCTATAAATAAATCCAGAATGGATGCTTAGTTTGCAGATTTCTGGTCGATGGGGAATCCTTTCTCCGTTCAGCATTAATGTTATTCTTCATTCTCTTTTAATGGCCCTCTCCTCCCCCGCACATCCAGTATATAGGCTCAGTGAAACTGGACGCATGGAGTCTATGCCTACTCTAGACTCAGATTCCTGTTCTTAGCTGCCAAGTGTGGAATCTGATGTGCTCTTCTGCTGCTGTAGCCCATCTGCCTCCTTAAGATTCAATGTGTTCTGCTTTCTGAGATACTTTTCTGCTCACCATGGTTGTAAAGAGTGGTGATTTGGGTTTACCAGAGGAGAACCGTCAGGGCCTTCTAGGCGTTCAGAGAAGGCCCAAACATCTCATCTCATCTCATTATCTCTAGCCGCTTTATCCTTCTACAGGGTCGCAGGCAAGCTGGAGCCTATCCCAGCTGACTACGGGCGAAAGGCGGGGTACACCCTGGACAAGTCGCCAGGAGGCCCAAACATACAGTATTTAATTTATTTCATTCTTATTTGCTTTCATTCTTTCATAATTTCATGATATTCTCTTCTCATTTTAATTTGGCCTCATTTTCTACCAAATTTGCTTCAGAAATGAAAGGGTTACTGCCCTGAAAACATTAAAACTGAGTTATCCAATGAGATTTTTTTGTTTGTTGTCTCTAGGCTGAAAAGAGTTTAGAGCTGGCTCACTCACTGGTTAGGACTTCATTGCCGGGACAGAAAGCCATGGCAGTGTATGTTTATGTACAAAATTACAGGTGGATTAACCAATCAGATTTTGATTTATAGTGGGAGGGACCAAAAATGTATCACACTCGGCCTTCTTGAAGGCCAATGCGAGCTTAAAGGTAGACTGCCTTTCAGATTTTTTTTTAATTTAGGCCATAAAAAGAATTTTCCCTGACACCCAATTTTTTTTTTTAGTGGACCGAAAGCTACTGAATTCGAATCACAGACTTCAAATTTCATTACTATTTTTTCCTAAAAGAACAATTAATGAATTTAGAGCCCCCTTGGCCCTAAATTCTCTGCCATTTTTTTCTTGTCTCACCGTGACCTAAACCAAGATACTACGTCATGCATGATTGGGGGGTGGGGAGTGTGTGTGTGTGGGGGGAGTTTCCCCATTCGCAATGCATTGTGGGATACAAATTTGAAACCTGAGAGAACAATGGAGCACGTGAGTGTGCACGAAACACGGAAGACGGAAGATCGACTACAGTAACGGAAAGTGAGAAGAAAAGACCCTGTATTGCGAAGGAAAGGAAATGCAGGACCAAACTAATAAATATTGACGATCATTATATATATATATATATATATATATATATATATATATATATATTCTATGACTCCTTCAATCAAACCTTAGGTTTTTTTTTTCTCTCCTCAGGCTCTTGTCTGAAACGGGTGGGTTATACAGGAAATTCACAAGGTTATACTGAAGTCTCATCTCATCTCATTATCTCTAGCCGCTTTATCCTGTTCTACAGAGTCGCAGGCAAGCTGGAGCCTATCCCAGCTGACTACGGGCGAAAGGCGGGGTACACCCTGGACAAGTCACCAGGTCATCACAGGGCTGACACATAGACACAGACAACCATTCACACTCACATTCACACCTACGGTCAATTTAGAGTCACCAGTTAACCTAACCTGCATGTCTTTGGACTGTGGGGGAAACCGGAGCACCCGGAGGAAACCCATGCGGACACGGGGAGAACATGCAAACTCCACACAGAAAGGCCCTTGCCGGCCACAGGGCTCGAACCCGGACCTTCTTGCTGTAAGGCGACAGCGCTAACCACTACACCACCGTGCCGCCCCTATAGACCCCTTTCACTGACGTCACCCGAAACCGGAAGTAAACAGACCCTGCGCCATTTTGGAAGACCAACAAACTCGTGATTAGGGGATAATAACGGCAGCGGTATGTGAACCCACGAGAATAAAGTGGAGTGGCAAACGACTTAAACAAACAAATCTGAGCTGTTTTATTTATGATTTATTGGCCCAACAGTAGACTTGAAAGAAACCTGTGTGAGACTTGGCAAAAAACTGTGGATATAATGGATAAGTCTGTGCATGATTTGCGGACACTTTGAGGTAAGCAAACGCAAGAAATTCAGATTTAAAACATGCTAAATTGGCCCCAAGTTGATAACTGGATGAGGAGCAAGCCTCCCAGACTTCTACAATTTAATAATAATAATAATTTAGGATGGTTTGGGGCTTGCTCGCTGCTGCCAGGTTGGTTGTTGAGTAGCCTGACTGTTTTTTTTTTCTTGCGTGTGGTATCATTGTTGACGCGAGGTTGTTTTTTGAACATGCCAATGCGGACACGATTTCCCCTGATGAGTTATGACTTCAGATGCGATGCATGTGTGGAGGTGTGGAGTCCGCGTGATATGTGCGTAAGATAGGCTTCTCATGTGTTTGGAGATCCGCGCTCCGAGACAAGCGCAAGCACACACACCCCCAAGGGAAAAAAAGGGGCCCCCCGAAAATATCGGCATAGTTCGAACACTGAGTGTAGGCACTGGGTGTAAACAACAAATAGTTTACAATGTCTGGGTAGCAAACAGATGGCAGAATTGGTGTCAGGTCCTCCTTATGTTTCCATTCTCCCTTGCCCCGAGTCTTATCATATGGGTCAAACCCATCAATCACAGCCAGTTTCTCCACATACCGTGCCCTTTCTGCAGCTGGTAATGTACTCACGTAACCAGAATTATCATCCATCGTGTCACTTTACTCTCGCTCGTACTTTGTTTTATATTGTGAGTACATGTACTTGGTCTTCCAATATGGCACCTAACAAAATCTTGCGGCGCGGTGACGTCATGTGAAAGGGGTCTATACTGAAGTCAAGTTTAGGAAAGTCTATTACAAAGATAGAGGAGGGTTCGTATTCTCAAAACTATTACTTCTGATCATTACATTTGGCAAAAACATTAGCGAACACAAAAATCAAAAAGATTAATATAATACCTTCCGGCGGCACGGTGGTGTAGTGGTTAGCGCTGTCGCCTCACAGCAAGAAGGTCCTGGGTTCGAGCCCCGGGGCCGGCGAGGGCCTTTCTGTGTGGAGTTTGCATGTTCTCCCCGTGTCCGCGTGGGTTTCCTCCGGGTGCTCCGGTTTCCCCCACAGTCCAAAGACATGCAGGTTAGGTTAACTGGTGACTCTAAATTGACCGTAGGTGTGAATGTGAGTGTGAATGGTTGTCTGTGTCTATGTGTCAGCCCTGTGATGACCTGGCGACTTGTCCAGGGTGTACCCCGCCTTTCGCCCGTAGTCAGCTGGGATAGGCTCCAGCTTGCCTGCGACCCTGTAGAAGGATAAAGCGGCTAGAGATAATGAGATGAGATAATACCTTCCCTGATATATTGGACACTGAAACAGGCAGGCGGGATCAATGTCACTTTCGTTTTCATTTTTTAAACTGTCACTTAACACAAAACACGCTTTTCAGCAGTTTCAAAATAAACTGTGTGCCACTGCACTGACGTGATTTCAGCCCTGGGAAGAGATCCTCACTTCCTGCTCCTCCTCACTGCACACAAACACACACGCAGCACCTTCCCCAGCCTCGCTCTCCATTCACAAACCGGTGCTTGACCACGCCCCTGCTGCCACAGTGAAAAAGAACCATATACTGTCTTGCTCGATGAAATAAACTGCACAGTATGATAGCGAATCAAAATGTTGTTCACCAGAAGTTGTGCAATATAGGTGTATAGTCTAATTACACACATTTTTGCTCAGCGCTCTTCACCATCACAATGATAAAAAAAGACCTTCTATGTAAACTATCTAATACACAGGAATAATATTTACATTGTGAAATCAATACATAATTTTCATTATGACTAACGAATATTGGCTAGAAAACGCTCAGTGAAAAACGGACTTCAACAAGATCAGTGACCACACTCAAGTTCGCCTCAAAAAGATACATATTTGAGCTAATTGCAGCATGTTCTTCACTAATTACAATATTTGCGATAGGGAGAAACATACTAACCAGCATTTGATGTATAGGATCCATTGGCTCGGTCATACACTATATTGCCAAAAGTATTTGCTCACCCATCCAAATTATCGGAATCAGGTGTTCCAATCACTTCCATGGCCACAGGTGTATAAAATCAAGCACCTAGGCATGCAGACTGTTTTTATAGTTTGGAGCTGGCCCCTTCCTCTTCCAACATGACTGTGCACCAGTGCACAAAGCAAGGTCCATAAAGACATGGATGACAGAGTCTGGTGTGGATGAACTTGACTGGCCTGCACAGAGTCCTGACCTCAACCCGATAGAACACCTTTGGGATGAATTAGAGTGGAGACTGAGAGCCAGGCCTTCTCGTCCAACATCAGTGTGTGACCTCACAAATGCGCTTCTGGAAGAATGGTCAAAAATTCCCATAAACACACTCCTAAACCTTGTGGACAGCCTTCCCAGAAGAGTTGAAGCTGTTCTAGCTGCAAAGGGTGGACCAATGTCATATTGAACCCTATGGATTAGGAATGGGATGTCACTTAAGCTCGTATGTGAGTCAAGGCAGGTGAGCGAATACTTTTGGCAATATAGTGTATTTTCTGTCACAACTTGAGTACTGAATTTGCAATGCAAATATTGTTGTGATTAGCTCCTCGTCTCGCAGCAAAATGATGTAACCAGGTCAGTGCATGATCAATCAGTGCATTTACATGCACATCCAAATCGAGCTACTGTTGGTAATCGAGCTAAGGGTCCCAGCAGGGGTGCCAGAGAAATCCAATCCTACATGCACACAAGGAAATCAAGCTATTGTGTGAGGTACATTGTGCACCCGAGCCACAGGTGGCGCTACACGCCCCATCGTGTTGGTACACTTCCGGTTGTTGTCATGAAGAAGAGCTATTCAAGAGTATAAACAAAGTTATCAGTTCCGTGTTCACAAGAAGAACGACAACGAGGACTACTGTTGTCATGCCGACCGAGGCTGTTGTGTTTCCCGCTTGTGGTCTCGTCACTCGTCACTTCCGGAAGGGGCAGTAGCTCGACTACGTAGCTCGATACGGTTTACATGCACTAAGTAGCTCGGCTACAATCGCATAATCTAGGTCGCATAGCTCGATTATGAGAAATCCAGTTCGGTTCGATTTCAGCCGAGCTAAGGTGTTTCCATGGCATTTAGAACTTCGATTTCAGTTGAGCTATGGCAGAAATTCAATTTTATCTATGTGCATGTAAACGCACTGATTGAAAACCTGCGCATGTGCACACCGGATTTCCTCTTTCTGCTTGACTGTGCAAAGCGCGCAATTTCATGCATATTATTTGCTAGGGAATCCCCTCAAAATAAATAACTTCCCAGCCACAGAATGGCCTGTTTTATTTTTGAGATATTACAGAAATAAACATATATCACAATGACCAAATTTCAGAGGCAACTAAATTTCACTGATTTTATGAAATCGAAAGGATGTCTTGCTTTAACTGCGAGTTGGTGCAGCAGTGAAGTCACCTTCCAGCTGGTGTAGCGTTCATCAGTAGTGTTAGTGAATGTTAATAAAGCGGTCAAGCCAGTGCTATTGAGAGGAAGTAGCACAGGCTAACAATCGAGAAACTAAGATTTCTGTCTCCAGACTCTTCTTCCATGCCGCATGCTTGCTACAGTATTTTTCACTCAGACTTAAGTATTCATTTCCCTCTGTAATTTACTGAGTTACTTTTAAAGTCAACATTGACAGCTACACACAACGGAGCAACCTGGCAGCCTGCTGTTTTTATCCAATGAGATTTTGTTGTTTGTTGTCTCTAGGCTGAGAAGAGTTTAGAGCTGGCTCACTCATTGGTTAGGACTTCATTGCCGGGACAGAAGGCCATGGCAGTGTATGTTTATGTAGGAAGTGACAGATTAATTAACCAATCAGATTTTGATTTATAGTGGGAGGAACCAAAAATTTATCGCCCTTAGCCTACTTGAAGGCTAATGCTAGCTTACCTGTGAGTCAGCACCATCAGTGCAGCAGTGAAGTCACCTTCCAGCCGGTGTAGCGTTCATCAGTAGCATTAGCGAACGCTAATAAAGGAGCCAAGCCAGTGCTATTGAAAGCAAGTAGCACAGGCTAACAACCGAGAAACTAAGATTTCTATCTCTAGACTCTTTTTCCAAGTTGCATGCTCGCTACAGTATTTTTCATTCAGACTTAAGTATTCATTTCCCTCTGTAATTTACTTAGCTACTTTTAAAATCAACATTGACAGCTATACACAACGGCACGACCTGGCAGACTGCTGCTAAACCCTTACAAAATCCTTTGCCCTGTTGCTTTTTTGGTGCCTGGCTAAGTTTTGTCTGAACTGAAGTCCCAGCTCTAATAGTAATGGTTCGCCCCTGGGGTTTACCACGATCCAGTCTGGCCTTTCTGCTCTGATCTTTCTCATCAACAAGGCATTTCTGCTTGTACAACTGGATTGTTTTGTTTTTCACACCATTCTGTGTAAATTGTATGTGAAATTTCCAGGAGATCTGCAGTTCTTGAAATGTTCAAACCAGCTCATATCTCTGGGATCAACAACCCCCCCCCCTTTTACTCTGGATGTGCGTGATTTTATTCATGCTGCTATTGACTTGATTGCATATATGCACGGATAAGAAAAAACTATTAAAAAAAACTATTAAAGTGGCTGGTGAGTCTATATTGTCTACACATAGTATGGCTAAAGCAAGCTACTCAGAAATTATGATTACAGCCAATACTAATCATTCAATTTATCTTATTTTCTGTCATATAAAAATAACTGTGTTATTCCATATACAAATCTGTGAGATCCCCCCACGTGCCAGTGTTTCACTGAGTGCATCATTCCACTTGTCTGTGTTCACCACATAAAATTCCACTTCCTAGTTCGAAACTACAGTAGTGTTACAGAAGTAAGACATGGAAAACGATACTTTTTCAGGAACAGAACCTTCACTTACAATATGAAAGCTCGCCATTTGAAGGGACACCAATTTTACTGAAGGCACCTTTAACGGGAACGTCCAAATCAATGTGATATCAAGCTAGATGATGTTCTATAAAGTGAGTATGGCTTCTTCGGGATCTATTTCTGTTAACAGAGCAAAAATAAACCAAACATTTGGCCATATCTTGTTTGAAATGTCACTTACGCAATATTAGTTCTTGTCTATAGAACTGTTATATAAGAGCAATATCAAACTCACAATCGTGTTGAATATCGGCACGACTCATGCTGCAGGCTCCTGCCTACAGCTCAATCACATCCTTGTCGATATTCAGTATAACCACTCTCTTGCATGTGATATTGCTGAAATAACTCTCCGCTGATAATGGCTGCTGGGAAAACAAAATAAAAAGAAAGCATGCTTTTTTTTTAAATAATTCAATAATTTGGACTATTGGACTATTTTGGATTGAGCTACCTGATATTATATGAAATTATTGAGTAATTTTAAGCTGTGTGTGTGTGTCTGTGTTACAGTAACTGTTTAGAGGAGAAAGTGCCTCATAACAACAAGCGTGTCCAATATGACTAATTATTATACATATGGGCCACTTTTTCCAGGAAATAAAAACATGTATTCTGTTCCCTTCTAGTAGGTTTATTGATGGCATGCAATATTGTTATCATATCGCTTATCCTCCATGTATTACGCCACTCTACCCAATGGAGAATGAGCATGCAATATTGTTATAATATTGCACATTGTCAAGACAACATGATATCACACTTCGGAGTTCATGCGAAGATCCAATGACAAAACTTTTCTTCTGCACATGCGCACAATCATTTCTTTGTTGGCTGGGAGAGAGAGAAGATGAGGCTAATCCAGTGCTAGGATTAAACACTAAATAAATAAACTGAAAACTGAAACTAAAGACGCGCTGAACACCCTAACGGCTACCAAAACTTCATTATACAGTATATTCTTCATGCATATTTATAAGAGAAAAATATACCAACGGACATCGAAAAACTGGAAAAGAGACACGTTGGAGATGTAAAACTTCTGTGCGAGTGACTGTGACAGTTTGTACACAAATATGGCGGCAAGGTTTGCTTCATTAAAAGAGGAAGATTTAAAGAGACAGATGCACTGAACACCAGAAAGGCTACCAAATCCTCACTGGATATTCTTCATGCATATTTACAAGAGAAAGAACATACTAACGGACATCGAAAAACTGGAAAAGAGAGCAATAGCGGAAATACTGTCAAAGTTCTAGTTGGAGGTGAGGAAAAGTGACGGAGACTTTTACAAGAGGACTTCACTCGTGGACTTCACTCAGCAAAGCCATTTTGTTTTGAACAACTGCAATGGAACAATTAACTACGACCAAAAGTAACTTTGAACTTGAACTGTCAACCTGTACATAGCTTGTATATAAGTTGGGTTCTTGTTCAGGCTTTTTGGACTTGTACCATTTTTATTGTTAGAACTTTGACTCTGTACAGTACATTGGATTGACAGAACATTGAATTACATTCGATCAGAATCAGCATTCATTATTGGTAAGTTACCGCCCTGTTCTTAACTTTTTGTAAAATCTATAATTGTTCCATCGAATGTGTATGTATAATAATAATAATAATAATAATAATAATAATGGCTTTTCACGTGGTAGATCAGATATATTCCATTCAGCTACTTGTCTTTGACTCATTCAGTATCATGCTAGCTGAATGGACTATATCTGATATACCATGAAAAAAGCCAGCCAATATTATTTATATATTTACGTTATGCATGCTTGATTTCACAGATTTGTCCCTAATTTGCTGTTATCACAAGAACAACTTTATTTAGTCTTGTCAATGAAGCATGAGGTATTTGTCTGACATTTTAATTAAGAATACATATATATATATATATATATATATATATATATATATATATATATATATATATATGACCTGTCCTCAAAGTCATCTCTGCCTGAGAGTCAATCTCATCTCATCTCATCTCATCTCATCTCATCTCAGGTCAACTAAACCTTCAGAACTCTCTCTTGAGCTCAAAATATTCTTTTATGCCATGTCTGTAGACTGCTAAAAGCTGTCAGAAGTCTCTTTCCTTCTGAAGTGAAGAACTTGTACAAAGTCTTACACACACACACACACACACACACACACCCACACACCAATGAAAGGCCAGTCCACTAATACACACAGCCAGATGGATGTGAGTGGAGAATCTAGCTGTCTGGAGTTTTGCTCCCCTGGGTCTCTTCACAAACACACTCACCTTAACTTCCCATGAACACACAAGTCAACCTGTCTCTCTCTCTCTCTCTCTCTCTCTCTCTCTCTCTCTCACACACACACACACACACACACACACACACACACACACACACACCATTGTGGAGCAATGCCAGCCTTAAAATACATCAAGAGCCTGCATGATCTAAGGTCAACACTGCCAAGGTTAATAAAGGAAAAATAAACACTTTCTTAGCACCATTGCTTTCAAAGTTGGCTTCAGTGAAAGATGATAAGGAATCAAAAATACCGGGTGTAAAATCAGAAAGACAAGAATACGTAAATAATAAGCACTGGATGATCTATAGAAGATGCATTAAGATACTAAATGAATGTTGCTTGCTTGCTTGACAGATTTCCCTTTGTCCTGCTCTATTCTAATTTGAACACACTATTCTTACTTTAACTCTGATTTTTTTTGAGGACTTTACTTTGATGTCTTGGTTTCATATCCTTCTGACTAACATGCAAGAAATTGCCCAAGGAGCCATGTAATAGAACTGTATTAAGTGTAATGGTGTAATGACTGCTATCAGAGGTTCATCTTCTGAATCATGGTTTCTGCAAAAGCTCCATATACATTCATTATCATGGATATGTTGAATACCTAAATTCATAACCATGGGAAGCAGAGGCGCTGCAGCACCCAAAGTTTATTTACACAAAATGAGCCATTAATGGCAGCAACAATTTGTTCTAATATCTATCTGTGGTTTTACACCCTGAAATTTTACACCAGCAGATTCACAACTGCAGTTTCAGGCCAGTGGCATTCCATGTCTGCGCTGACAGCATTTAGCACCGCAAAACATGCATTTGTCATGCATTTGTCAGCATTCAGCACCATGCAGAATGCATTTATCTTTGGAGATTGGGCTTTGGCTATATGTAGAGTTACATGGGAAAGACCTGGTTCGATGGAAATTTGAATTTGTTGTGTAATTTAGCCTTTTACTCCTTGCATAATATGAGACGCATGAGGATCTTACACCTCAGTTCACAAAAGTGCTAAGACATGCATTAGTCATTGGTAAACTGGATTATTTGTAACAGCCTACTTTACGGATTGCCTGCTACATACATAAATAAGCTACAATGGGTACAACATGCAGCTGCTAGTTTGATTTCCAACACTCCATGCTGTTCCCAAATTTCACCTGTACTGTACGAGTTACACTGGCCACCAGTAAAGTATAGGATTATGTTTAAAATTATCTGAATTACTTTTAAGGTTTTATAGGGCCATGCCCTGTCATACATCCCCGACCTTCTATACCTTAAAGTAGCCTCAAGATATGGACTATGCTCAAATAATGAATGGTTACTGGCACCTCCTGAGCTAAGGACTAAGAAGACTGTAGGAGATCGGACTTTTGCTGTGGCTACACTGGTTTTGTGGAATTCATTACCCAGCCAGATTAGAGTTGGTATTTGTTTAGATCATTTTAAATCTGCTTTGAAGACACATTTATTTAGGTTACCTTATGATTTATAACATTATTGTTTGTTATTTTCTTTAAATAATTATTTTAGGATAGTCAATATTTTATTTGTTCATATATATACATACACATTTCTGTTTTATATATAAAAGTCCTTCCCGCACCATTAGTGGCACCGAT
Source organism: Neoarius graeffei (assembly GCF_027579695.1). NCBI lineage: Eukaryota > Metazoa > Chordata > Actinopteri > Siluriformes > Ariidae > Neoarius > Neoarius graeffei. The sequence goes on from NC_083595.1 coordinate 34,079,796, forward strand.
CTCCGTTTCGTAGCCCTCAGCCTCTTGCCTATATTACATAGCTAGGGTTACAGTGGGGGGCTAGTCCTCTGGTAACCACAAGAGTTTGACTCCCCACTCGCATCTGTATTGCAGCGTGCCTTGCTAGTAGGTACCATTTTTATGATGGTCTTTGGTATGACCTGACCGTGAGTAGAACTCGCAATCTCCCGCTCGAGAGGTGGACACGCTAACCACTAGGCCACTCACCGGTGTGTGTGTGAGAGAGAGACCCTAGGTTTTTGTTTTGATATAATGTATATAGGTTTAACATGTACAGTGCATTAGATCATATTTGTATGAATTTTGCACTCAATAAGTATTATTATTATTATTATTATTATTATTATTGTTATGGGCGGCACGGTGGTGTAGTGGTTAGCGCCATTGCCTCACAGCAAGAAGGTCCAGGTTCGAGCCCCGTGGCCGGCAAGGGCCTTTCTGTGCGGAGTTTGCATGTTCTCCCCGTGTCCGCGTGGGTTTCCTCCGGGTGCTCCGGTTTCCCCCACAGTCCAAAGACATGCAGGTTAGGTTAACTGGTGACTCTAAATTGACCGTAGGTGTGAATGTGAGTGTGAATGTGAGTGTGACTGTGTCTATGTGTCAGCCCTGTGATGACCTGGCGACTTGTCCAGGGTGTACCCCGCCTTTCGCCCGTAGTCAGCTGGGATAGGCTCCAGCTTGCCTGCAACCCTGCAGAACAGGATAAAGTGGCTAGAGATAATGAGATGAGATTATTAAGCCATGGCCTAAACATGAGATAAGCAGCTTTAGGACCAAAAAGTCACCAGTGCGATTCCCTGGACCAGCAGGAATGGCTGAAGTGCCCTTGAGCAAGGCACCTAACCCCAATTGCTCCCCAGTCTACCCACTACTGTGGGTATGTCAGGGTCCTGTTGTACATTGCTCTGGATAAGAGCATCTGCTAAATGTCTGGAATACATGCGTTATTTTCTTGCTCCTGTTTTTCAAATCTGGTCCATATACCAAATGCTTATTCATTTTTTGCATCTAGGTTGGCAATGAGCAAGACGCCAACCTAGAAAATTGCATGTTTAATCTTGCCGGTCCCTTTTTTTTTTTAAAGCACTGCTCCATTGAAAGTACACGGTCATTTATATATATTTAATTTTTTTTTTTTTTACACAGAGGGTAAAGATTAAATGTGAAAAGATTAAATGTGCAACTTCCAGTTTATATAAAACCAAAAACAAATTTGGCTTGAGTTGAATTTGCTCATTGCCAATCTATAAATGAAAAATTAATATCCAAGGCTGTATGGCCTCTGTGACACATTGTTTAATATTTCTATGGTGTTCAGTACCATGGACAGCGTCCAAGCACTAAGCGTGGTCAAGCCACTCCAGTATATTTAATCAATGTTGTTAGTTAAGAGTCTGTATGTGCCCTCATAATGCCATAAGGTCATTCATGCCAAGTTAAGCTAAGTTGCACCACAACCTGCCTTCTTGCTAAGATATTATATATTTTTGCATTGTTAAATAACACAAAATTTACTCAACACTGAAGAATCTGTGATGTGATATATCTCAGGCATTATATCTTAAAGCTAGACGGCTTTTCGATTTCATAAAATCAGTGAAATTTAGTTCCCTCTGAAATTTGGTCATTGTGATATATGTTTATTTCTGTAATATCTCAAAAATATCAGGCCATTCTGTGGCTGGGAAGTTATTTAATTTGAGGGGATTCCCAAGCAAATAATGTGCATGAAATCGCTCGCTTTGTGCAGTCAAGCAGACAGAGGAAGTCCGTGTGCACATGCGCAGGTTTATCTTCTTCTTCTTCTTCTTTTGGGTTTTACGGCAGCTGGCATCCACAGCATTGCATTACTGCCATCTACAGGTTTACTTTGACCATGCACTCACAGTTACATCTTTCTGTCGCTAAACGAACAGCTGATCACACCGAGGTGCACACTGAGCACCGATATTTATTAGTTTGGTCCTGCATTTCTTTTCCTTCACAACATAACGTCTTTTCTTCTCGCTTTCTGTTACTGTAGTCGGTCTTTCACGTTTCATTTGCACACTCATGCCTTCCATTTTTCTCTCCTGTTTCAAATTTGTATCCCACAATGCCTTGCGCAAACAGGGAAAGCCCACCACGTGATGCATGAAGTAGTATCTTGGATTGCGTCATGGTGAAGCAGGAAAAAATAGTGGAGAATTTAAGGCCACATGGCCCTAAATTCATTAATTGTTCTATTTTAAAAAAAGTAATACAATTTGAAGTCTGTAATTCAAATTCAGTAGCTTTTGGTCCACTAAACAAAAATAACTGAGTGTCAGGGAAAATTCTTTTTTTGACCTAAACTTTAAAAATTTGAAAGCCAGTCTACCTTTAATTATTCAGCTGTCATTTTTTTATGCATTCGTCTGTCATTTTGTGAATCATAGCTTATTTATCTTATGTTTCAATGAGATTCTATCAGGTATTTTTCTTACAATTGTTCAATTTTCTTGTGCAATATTTTAGTATATTTTGTACATTTTAGTATACAGATAGAGCACCTACTGCAAAGAGACATGTGTGAAAAAGAAAAAAAGTTCTCAGGAACATTTCCGGGGCGCACAAGACAGTTTCTGGTGCACACCAGAAACATTTTTGTGAATACAAACTTATAAACTGCATCACTTGGTCTACCTTGTCATCTATTACATAATTTATGATATCCTCTGGTATGTTTCACATTCTCAGGAAGGTGAATATATATGTATGGTCATTCTCCTGTCAGAAACAATATCATAGTTCTGGAGCTCAGGCTTCTCTCAGGTAGCTTCTAGTGCACACCAGAAACATTCTCATGTGCACCAGATCATTTCAGTTTCAATTTTTTTTATTTTACACATGTCCCTTTAGGGGCTCCATACTATATTTTGAATAGAGTGTAGCCTATAGTTTGTTGTTCATTTTTATTTATCATTCTCTCACTTTTCTCCTACATGGAGCTGCTGTAAAATGTGAATCTATCTATCTATCTATCTATCTATCTATCTATCTATCTATCTATCTCTCTCTCTCTCTCTCTCTCTCTCTCTCTCTGTCAGGTCTGTGGTCCAACAGGGGTCAGCAATTTCTAAAAGCTTTGTTACAAGTGTATAGAGTGTAGCCTATATAGTTTGTTGTTCATTTTTATTTATCGTTCTCTCACTTTTTTCCTACATGGAGCTGCTGTAAAATGTGAATCAATCAATCCATCCATCCATCCATCTATTGGGTCTGTGGTCCAACAGGGGTCAGCAATTTCTAAAAGCTTTGTTACAACCATCAAAAATCACAATTCACAGCTAGTTATGAGCCTGTTCACTTGAATTGAATGAGTTTTATCCCAAAGGCTTAATATAATTCAAAACAACAAAAATGTAAGTCTACTCAATGTCTACTTGGACCTAATGTGTTCAGTCAGAGGAAAGTTTAGGAATATAAAGCTTTATTTCAGTAAATATTATAGTGCACATTTAAATAATGAGCAAATGATGGGGAATTGATTTTACAGTGAAATGGGTCCCTGGCTGCCTTGTTTCCCAGGCAAAAATTGCATAGAATAAGCAAAATGTATCTACCTTTTCCTATGCAAGAACATTTCTGGCTACTTATACATCTTTGTGTGTGTGTGTGTGTGTGTGTGTGTGTGTGTGTGTGTGTGTGTGTGTGTGTTTTGGGGTTGTACTGAGACAAGAAATTTAGCTGAAACCTGGCTACCCTTCCCACAAGATTTGTGAGACTTTTTTTGCTTCGTTTTGCAGGATCCCAGTCCTGATGCATGCACCATGTCTCAAACAAAGGCCCTGGTCAAACTACAGCTCGTGATGGGTTTGCGAATATTTTGGCTATGAAAAATCGCTTGCATTGCCACCAATCGTTCGACGCACGACTAATGTTCTCTGAGCTTCGTGAGTTGTTTTTTGGTGTGTCTCCACCAAAAATGTCGTAAAAAATTTCAGTGCATGCATTGAAATTGGGTGGTGATGATTTAGTAGGCAAATTAAGTGGCGAATACTCGCAGATGGGTTTTGGAATATGTCCTGAAGCTCGGGGAAACATCACCACCGAACGCTTCATTTTTATTGATAACCCATTGCAAAGCATCGCGAGCAGTAGTGTGACTGTAGCCTAAGTGTGTATCCTATTTGTATTTTTACAGAATTAGACCGTATTATCTGTGCAATCCAAATAATGTCTTCACATCCCTCGTCCATGTACAGTGGATATAAAAAGTATACACACCCTATTAAAATGATAGGTTTTTTATGATGTAAAAAAAATGAGACCACGAGAAATAATTTCAAAACTTTTCCCACCTCACTGTAAAAAAAGAATAGTTGAGAATACTTGAAATTTCAAGGCAACCGTCTGCATTAAGAATTTTATGTTTTGCCAACGATGTGCCCATGATAATCCAAACTATGATAACACTGTTATCTTTATTAAGAATTCTTAATTAAGTCAATTTTCAATTCCTCGTTCTGCCAACATAGATTTCTCTTTTTGCTGAACAGTGGCATTCACAGTAGTACAAAAAGGCAATTGAGGTTATCACAATTTTTTTTACCTTCATTTGGATAGGACAGTGTAGAAACAGGAAATGAGCAGGAGAGAGAGACATCGGGAAATGACCTCAGGTCGGAATCGAACCCGGGTCCCCGGATTTATGGTATGGCACCTTATCCACCTGAGCCATGAACTTCAACTGGAGAGAGAACCACATTGCCCAGCCCTTGCATTTGGGAGAGGAAACCCTGTGTCTTGGTCATTAAGAGCATGCGCTGAATAAACACCTGTGGCAATTATGTATTTTCAATTCAGATTATTCACTATTGTATATTTACACATCATTGAGGTGCACCCTATCAGTCTGATGTGGATTTTTCTGTTCGTTAATAATTATTCATATTTTCTTGTCCATTCAATTGTGAATATGGAATAACTTGAACAAAGCGTAATTCTATTTTTTACAGTGCTTTTATGTGACCAATAACCTGTACAATTCAATTGAAAAACAAATCTGTTCGGGGGGGAAAAAAAAACATACAAGAAGCTGGTTGCATAAGTGTGCACACCCTTAAACTAATACTTTGTTAAAGCACCTTTTGATTTAATTACAGTATTCAGTCTTTTGGGGTCGGAGTCTATCAGCCTGCCACATCTAGACTTGACGATATTTGCCCACTCTTCCTTGCAAAAGCGCTCCAAATCTGTCAGATTGCGAGGGCGTCTCTTGTGCACAGCCCTCTTCAGGTCATCCCACAGATTTTCAATTGGATTTAGGTCTGGGCTCTGGCTGAGCCATTCCAAAACTTTTTTGGGGTCATTGTCGTGCTGAAAGATGAAATTCCTCTTCATCTTCAGCTTTCTAGCAGACACTTAAGGTTTTGGGCCAAAATTGACTGGTATTTAGAACTGTTCATAATTCCCTCCACCTTGACTAAAGCCCCTGTTCCAGTTGAAGAAAAACAACCCCAAAATATGATGCTGCCACCACCATGCTTCACCGTGGGTATGGGGTTCTTTTGGTGATGTGCAGTGTTGTTTTTGCACCAAACATACCTTTTGGAATTGTGGCCAAAAAGTTCAACCTTGGTTTCATCAGACCAGAACACATTTTCCCACATGCTTTTGGGAGAGTTGATTTTTTTTTTTTCAAAATTTAGCCAGGCCTGGATGTTTTGCTTTGACCCTACCTCATAGTCCAGACATATGGAGAATACGGGAGATTGTTGTCACATCTAGTACACAACCAGTACTTGCCAGAAATTCTTGCAGCTCCTTCAGTGTTGCTGTAGGCCTCTTGGCAGCCTCCCTGACCAGTTTTCATCTTGTCTTTCCATCAATTTTGGAGGGACGTCCAGTTCTCGGTAATGTCACTGTTGTCCCATATTTTCTCCACTTCTTGATGACTGTCTTCACTGTGCTCCATGGTATATCTAATGCTGTGGAAATGTTTTTGCACCCTTCTCCTGACTGATACCTTTCAACAATGAGATCCCTTTGATGCTTTGTAAGCTCTCTGTGAACCCTGGCTTTCGCTGGAGGATGCAACTGAGTAAATGTCTGAACTTTATTTGGGGTTAATCAGTGTCATTTTAATTGATGGCCGGTGTGAACCCAAAAAGACTGAATGCTGTAATTAAATCAAAAGGTGCTTCAACAAAGTATTAGTTTAAGGAAGGGTGTGCACACTTATGCAACCAGCTTATTGTACGTTTTATTATTTTTTAATGTTTTCCCCCGAACAGATTTGTTTGTTTTTCAATTGAATTGTACAGGTTATAGGTCACATTAAAGGTGGGAAAAGTTTTGAAATTATTTATCGTGGTCTCATTTTTTTACCCGAGAAAAAAACTATCATTTTAACGTGATGTGTAGACTTTTTATATCCACTGTATGTGTGCTAATGTGTGATATCACACAAACAAGAGTGCAGTCATAATGACTATCAGCACAGCTTTGATTTAGCAGTAGGTAATCACTGCTGTGCTGACATTCAGTATAACTGTACAATATTGCTTTTATACAACAGTTCTATTTAACAGTTATTCCATGAAATCGAGTCGTACATGAGCTGATAGTCGACGAGGCACGTAGCACCGAGTCGGCTATAAGCCATGTATGATGAGATTGAACGGAATAACTGTTTTATTCTATCCAAATTCACTGGATTTTGAGAAACAGAGCATTTTTATTTTTATTTTTTGCAAATTCAATAAATAAACACTTTATACAAAACGTCTGACAAAATAATTTCCACTTAGAATGTAAACAAACCTGCGAAATGACAGTAGCAATTTGTGAAAAATGCTATAATAATTCTTGAAATTATTTTTTTAAATATGTTCATACCATCAAATACTTTTATTCCATATTTTGTTGCTTTTTCGCGGTTTTGTTTTTGAGTAGAGTTTTTATTTCTTCCTCGGTTGGTTCAGCAACATGCGCCACCATTTTGATTTTCTCTACTCATGATATATGAGCTGATATCCTAGTAGTAGAGTAGCCAATCAGATCGCGCCACTGCTCATATCCAGTGAATGTGGATAGAATAAAACATTTAATTAATATTGACTTCAGTTTCGGACACGATATAGCCAAATGCTCTGTGCTGAGTTTCCCAAAAGCATCGTAGCACAAAGATAATCGTTAAATGGTAGAGCAAGTAGCACAATGAACACTCTCTGTCATAGTTAAGATGCTCTTAGCCATAAAAGGCTTTTGGGAAACCCACCACTGTTTACTTTTACAACATTAGTGAAAATAGATCCTGAAGAAGCCACACTCTCTTTAGAGCACATTGACTGGCTCACTAGCTAGCTCACATTGATTTGTACATTACCATTAAGAAGGTTTTCAGTAAAATTGGCGCTCCTTCTTACCTTTCACTTTCAACTGACAAGATTTCATATTTTAAGCCAAACGTTATTTTCCTGCAAAGTATTTTTCCGTGTCCACTGATGTCACTAACACTATCATAGTAACTGTTTCAAACTAGGAAGTGGAAGTTTATATGGCGAACATGCACGAGCGGAGTGATACACACAGTGAAACATCCCAGCGTGGTTATAGCAAACAGGCAATCTTTGGACGTCCTCCATTTTTCTCTCCTGTTTCAAATTTGTATCCCACACTGCCTTGCGCGAATGAGGAAAGCCCACTACATGATGCAGGACGTAGTATCTTGAATTGGGTCATGGTGAAGCAGGAAAAAATTGTGGAGAATTTAGGGCCACGTAGCTTTAAATTCATTCATTTAAAGCCATCTATTAAAAAAAGATAATAAAATTGGAAGTCTGTGATTCGAATTCAGTAGCGCTTGATCCACAAAACAAAAATAATTTTGTGTCAGGAAAATTATTTTTATGACCTACAGTTCAAAAATCTGAAAGGCAGTTGAGCTTTAACATTAACGCTACACTGTAAAAAAAAATCCATTGTTTTTACGGAAAAATACTGGCAGCTGTGGTTGCCAGAATAATCCTGTTAAAAATACAGTGAAATGTAAACAACATTACAGAATAACTTGTACATTTCACTGGGATTCCATGTACAATTAATGATAACTAAATGTAAATTTTACAGGTATTTAATGTACAATAATCAATACATAACTGTTAATTTTACGGATATTCATTGTACAATAAAAAAGCATCTAGGAATGAATTGCGAGTGTTCTCGATTATTGGTTTTTGTGGCTCCAAAATGATGGTTACAAGCAATGATCTACTAGACAGATATTTTATTTGATTTAGAGTTTTACGAAATGTGCCGGAGAGCCTCTACTGACATTTTTTTTTTTTTAACAGGGCAATGATGTAATTTTAACTATCACATTCTGTTTTAGTATTACAGTTTGTGTTTAAACTACAACAATTTGTAAATTCTACAAAAAAATATGATCAATTCAACATATTCTTACTGTTAAATTAACAGTGGTATTTGGTTAGGAGTTTTACAGTATATTGATATAAATTACACACTGCTTCATTGTTTTTGTATTTACAGTTTTTTTATGTCATGATTTTACATAAATTCACTGTTAATTCTACGGACATTTTTTACAGTGTAGTTTGTGTTTAGCCTACATTAAAGTAGCTGTGGTCCTGGTCCTTGTTGGATTTTAAAGGCTAATTACTGTAACTGATGAAACTGGTATTGTTTTGAGCCAAGAAAAAAAAAATTGCATTCCTGCTTAAAAACAAACGTTCTAGAGCAAAAACGTTGCCTATAAATAGTGGGGAAACCCACCACCACGATTATTAAATTCCCTTCCATGTTCTATAGTATTCTTTAGAGCGTAGCACGTCTAAATGATGACTGGCTGCTGTCAAAATGCATCATGGCTTGTTCCTATAAAGTTTCCTGGACTCCAACTTTATTCTGACGCCCTTACCACCCAATGCGTACCGCCAACAGCCATGCTGCTGAGAGACGCTGGCTCGCATAGAAAATAAACGACTTCCGGTTACTTTGATGCTCTCGAACTTGTTTAGTCTGAATGTACCATTAGAGGGCTGTATTTTCCACAAAAGTATCCACTAAGCATCGTTGCATTAAATTGTAACCTCTCATATGACCAATGGCTTCATGCTCAGCGCAACAGACAAGCAATAAAAAGACCACTATAAAGACTCTTGCAGGACTGTAGAAATCAATTTAGACTTTTTCCTCAGGTGAACCAGGCTGTGTTTTGAAAGTGTTTACCTAAAAAACACCACCAAGTCCAAAGCAAAGTGAACAAGAAGTACATAATAAGAACACATTTGTTAAAGGACATAAATTACTATGGGTGCAGTAAATAGATTGAATTCTGTTCCATACCTATTTTCAGATTTTTATTATGAGTAAAGAAGCCACCTGAGCAAGACTGTGGTGTAGCAATGAGAGAGAGGTGGAGTGAGAGTGGGATTAATGGTCAGGAAGAAAATCAATCATTGGAACAGGAGAAAATCAATGGGACTCAATGGGAACAATGTGCCTATGTCCATTCTTCATCAGAATGCAGTATATTATCAACTATAAGCAGAAAACAGGCCACAAAAGACAACCCACCCACCCACACACACCTCAGACTGTTCTTATACCTCGCAATCTGCTTTTATTTATTTATTATTATTATTTTTTTTAAAGGAAAGTGCTAGTTGGACACACATCTCATTCACTCTAAATCAGTGGCGCTCCTGCAGGGCGATGCTCCACATTTCCCTACTACAGAATCAGACACGCCATTTAGATAATTCCTAAATCACAGTTTCCCTTCCCTCCACCGCTGATTGCTGTTGACTCCATCATAGCACTGAACATTGTGCCAGTGGTAAGGATTAAATAGATTTAAATTGACCTCTGGGTTAATAAACACTCAGATTTGCATGCTGCTGCACTGCAAATCAAGTTAAAATACACAGTATACAAAACTGATTACTTCAAAGGTGAGCAAAAACACATACATTTACACCTATAAGAATTTGCTGTGTAACTGGTCTCCACATAAAAATCTGCCTTCAGGCTCGTTTTCACACAAGACCCCAAATGCCTTTCTATTCGTCACAGATAACAGCTGCATAAAGTATAACATCATGGTTCTCGAGACTCGACTGTACTGTATGGACAGGACTTGACGTAGTGACTCAGTAAAACACGGTTTGAGATTCAGCCACAGGAAATAAGTGACTTCAAAAAGTGGTTTAACTATTCACTAGGCATGCAATCATATATCATTGAGATACAGATGTATGATCATTCAAATCAATGACATAAAAAATGGATCACGATTATTATCGTGGTACGTAAACTCTTAAAGCTATACCGCCTTTCAGATTTTTCAAGTGTAGGTCATAAAAAGAATTTTCCCAACACCTAATTATTTTTGTTTAGTGGACCGAAAGCTACTGAATTCGAATCACAGACTTCCAACTTTATTGGGTTTTTTTAATAGAACAATTAATGAATTTAAGGCCACGTGGCCCTAAATTCTCCGCTATTTTTTCCTGCTTCTGTCATGCTCCGCCCCGGACATCCACTCCGCAGATTATGGATCTCCCATGCCAGTGCCGATCCGGATACGGGATGGGAATTCCAGCTCACCTTTAACTCACTTCCTGGTTTTCACCCCTGCCTAATTAAAGGCCATTCTCAGACCCTGATTTTGCCAGAACATCTCGTTTTTCTATTCCAGCCATTTCTGTGCCTTTATTGCATTTCATAGTTTTTGCTCAAGCTATTTTTCTAGTTCATGCTTTTTGCACTTAGGGTTTTCTTCTTGTTTATGATTTTTTTTTTCTCTAGCGTTTTTGTCCTTGTCTGCCTCGTGTTTTTGTCAAGTTTTTGTCTCTTTTTACCTGGACTATTTTGCCATTTGTTTTTGTCCCATTTGTTTACCTTTTTGCCACGCCCTTTTCCCTGGATTAAATCACCTTATTTATTGGATTACTGTCTGTGTTCTGCTTGTGGATCCTTATCTCACCACACCTCCACCATCCCTAACAGTACGTTCTGGCAAAGTCAGGGTCTGAGAACGGCCTTTAAATTGAGGTTTTTCACCCACGTGACCAAGTCATGTGAGGCTGCCATTTTGGACGTCACGGCTCGAATCAGTTTCAATGCGAGGAAGGCGACAAACGAAAAACATAAAAGAAAAAGGAGTGAGATGCAGAAAACACCTTCACTATCCAGCGACGTAGGGCATTTACAGGGCGAGCAGAGGGAGAGGTATTTGCAAAAATTGAGGTTAGCAGGCTTAGAAAACGACGTTTACCTGCTTCCACCAGGATTGTTCACTGACAGCTAAGGTTTGTTCACATTTTCATTTACTTTCGGTCCTCAGGATAAACAAAATGTTATTAAATGTCATTGAAATAACTTCTTAGTCTGTTGAGACATGGCCCGTTATAAGTTTTTCCTTTACTGTATTTACTAGTTTACTGAGCTAGCACGCTCCGGGGCAGGCTGGCTAGCGCGCTCCGGGGCAGGCTGGCTAGCGCGCTCCAGGGCAGCCTGGCTAGCGCGCTCCGGCGCCGGCTGGCTAGCGCGCTCCGGGGCCGGCTGGCTAGCGCGCTCCGGCGCCAGAGCGCGCTAGCCAGCCGGCACCAGAGCGCACTAGCCAGCCTGCCCTGGAGCACGCTAGCCAGCCGGCGCCGGAGCGCGCTAGCCAGCCGGCGCCGGAGCGCGCTAGCTCAGTAAACTAGTAAATACAGTAAAGGAAAAAGTTGAGACTGAAAGGTTTTAACAGTCATCCAAATGACTGAACGTAAACGTTGCTACAGTAACATACTAGGTACTATGTTGACATTAGCTAGCTTGACGTTCAAAATGGCAGATACCGGGGCGTCACGTGACCCTGTGACATCAGGTGAAAAACCTCAATTGGCAGGGGTGAAAACCAGGAAGTGAGTTAAAGGTGAGCTGGAATTCCCGTCCCGGATCCGGATCGGCGCTGGCGTGGGAGATCCGTAATCTGCGGAGTGGATGTCTGGGGCGGAGCATGACAGCTTCACCATGACCCAATTCAAGATACATCATGCATGACATGGTGGGCTTTCCCCGTTCACACAAGGCATTGTGGGATACAAATTTGAAACAGGAGAGAAAAATAGAGGATGTGAATCAAATGTGAAAGACCGACTACAGTAACAGAAAGCGAGAAGAAAAGACATTATGATGCGAAGGAAAAGAAACGCAGGACCAAACTACTAAATATAGGCGGTCAGCGATCGGCTGTCCGTTTAGCGACAGAATGATGTAACTGTCAGTGCACGTTCAAGGTAAACCTGTAGATGGCAGTAATGCAACACTGTGGATGCCAGCAGCCGTAAAACCCAAAAGAAGAAGGTAAACCTGCGCATATGCACACGAGCTTCCACTGTCTGCTTGACTGCACGAAGTGAGCGATTTCATGCACATTATTTGCTCAGGAATCCCTTCAAATTAAATAACTTCCCAGCCACAGGATGGCCTGATAGTTTGTGAGATATTGCAGAAATAAACATATATCACAATGACCAAATTTCAGAGCAAACTAAATTTCACAGGTTTTATGAAATCGAAAGGCCATCTAGCTTTATATTTTCCTAGCTGTAATTCCATTGTTTATATAGCAGAGGGTGCAATAATGTAAAATACTTGAAATGCACATGACTTCACCATAGGCAGAAGTAACACTGCACTAATGCCATGAAAACACACACAAACAGATCTAAAATGGGAAAGAGCCGCTGTGTGATTGACTGTACAAATAGACTTAGCAAGAAATCAGACCTCTCTTCTTGCAGACTGCCAAAAGCTTCAAAAAAGAAAAGCAAATGAACATCGTACAAATGTTCATAAAAGTTTGTTAAGAAAATGCCTATTTGTTGGGTTTTTTTCATTTTTAATAAAATTAATATTTTAGCTATTAGGCTATTATACTTTACTCTAACCTTTCAAATGTGGGTAAATAATTATTGTTGTCATTAAAAAAGTGATTGTTTTAATTTAACAAAAAGAATATGAATGGCAGAATCATCAGTAGTATTTTATAGTCAGATTCCCTTTCAACAGGTTAAAAAAAAAATCCAGTGGGCACACTTGGCACATTGGGAATCCAAATTGGCAAATGGAGAGTCCACCTGGTTCTATACTGACTAATATTTTTGTAGTATCTATGTATTTTTTTTGTTTTTCTATATTTTGAACCTCTGAAGGTTAAGTTGATAGAGAATAGGAAAATGGTGAGCGGCGGCGGGCTGGTGTGGGCTTGCTTATAGCTCCCCAGCTCAGCCGCCATGTGTTGGAGTTTACCCCAGTGAACGAGAGGGTCGCCTCGCTGCGCCTTCGGATTGGGGAGAGGGATCTTGCTGTTGTTTGTGCCTATGGCCCAAATAGCAGTATAGAGTATCCGGCCTTCTTGGAGTCCCTGGGAGAGGTACTGAGGAGTGCTCAGACTGGGGACTCCATTGTGTTACTGGGGGACTTCAATGCTCACGTGGGAGATGACAGTGACACCTGGAGGGGCGTGGTTGGGAGGAACGGCCTCCCCGATCTGAACCCGAGTGGTGTTTTGTTATTGGACTTCTGTGCTAGTCACGGTTTGTCTATAACGAACACCATGTTCGAGCATAGGGGTGTCCATAAGTGCACGTGGCACCAGGACACCTTAGGTCGGAGGTCAATGATAGACTTTGTAGTCGTTTCATCTGATCTCCGGCCCTATGTCTTGGACACTCGGGTGAAGAGAGGGGCTGAGCTGTCAACTGATCACCACCTGGTGGTGAGTTGGATCCGCTGGCGGAGGAGGAAGCTGGACAGACCTGGCAGGCCCAAACGTATGGTGAGGGTCTGCTGGGAACGTCTGGCCGAGCACTCTGTCGGGGAGGTCTTTAACTCCCACCTCCGGGAGAGCTTTTCCCAGCTTCCGAGGGAGGCGGGGGACATTGAGTCTGAGTGGACCATGTTCTCTACCTCCATTGTGGACGCAGCTGTTCAGAGCTGTGGCCGCAAGGTCTCCGGTGCCTGTCGTGGCGGCAATCCCCGAACCCGGTGGTGGACACCAGAAGTAAGGGATGCCGTCAAGCTGAAGAAGGAGTCCTTTTGGGCCATGTTAACCTCCAGGACTCCCGAGGCAGCTGACGGGTATCGGCAGGCCAGGCGTGCTGCAGCTCTGGCAGTTGCGGAGGCAAAAACTCGGAACTGGGAGGAGTTCGGGGAGGCCATGGAGAAGGACTATCGGTCGGCCTCGAAGAAATTCTGGCAAACCGTCCGGCGCCTCAGGAGGGGGAAGCAGTACTCTGCCAACACTGTTTACAGTGCGGGTGGGGAGCTGTTGACCTCGACTGGGGACATTGTCGGGCGGTGGAAGGAATACTTTGAGGATCTCCTCAATCCCACCGTCATGTCTTCCACTGAGGAGACTGAGGCTGATGACTCAGAGGTGGACTCGTCCATTACCCAAGCCGAAGTCACTGAGGTGGTTTGCAAGCTCCTCGGTGGCAAGGCACCGGGGGTGGATGAGATCCGCCCTGAGTATCTCAAGTCTCTGGATGTTGTGGGGCTGTCTTGGTTGACACGCCTCTGCAACATCGCGTGGCGGTCAGGGACAGTGCCTCTGGAGTGGCAGACTGGGGTGGTGGTCCCTCTTTTTAAGAAAGGGGACCGGAGAGTGTGCCCCAATTATAGGGGAATCACACTTCTCAGCCTCCCAGGGAAGGTTTACTCCAGGGTACTGGAGAGGAGAATTCGACCAATAGTCGAACCTCGGATCCAGGAGGAACAATGCGGTTTTCGTCCTGGTCGCGGAACACTGGACCAGCTCTATACCCTTCATAGGGTGCTCGAGGGTTCATGGGAGTTTGCCCAACCAGTCCACATGTGCTTTGTGGATCTGGAGAAGGCATTCGACCGTGTCCCCCGTAGTATTCTGTGGGGGGTGCTTCGGGAGTATGGGGTTCGGGGCTCTTTGCTAAGGGCTGTCCGGTCCCTGTACGAACGGAGCAGGAGTCTGGTTCGCATTGCCGGCAGTAAGTCAGACCTGTTCCCAGTGCATGTTGGACTCCGGCAGGGCTGCCCTTTGTCACCGGTTCTGTTCATAATTTTTATGGACAGAATTTCTAGGCGCAGCCAGGGGCCAGAAGGAATCCTGTTTGGGAACCACAGGATTTCATCTCTGCTTTTTGCGGATGATGTTGTCCTGTTGGCTTCTTCAAACCAGGACCTTCAGCATGCACTGGGGCGGTTTGCAGTCGAGTGTGAAGCGGCTGGGATGAGAATCAGCACCTCCAAGTCCGAGGCCATGGTTCTCGACCGGAAAAGGGTGGCTTGCCCTCTCCAGGTTGGTGGAGAAGTTCTGCCTCAAGTGGAGGAGTTTAAGTATCTCGGGATCTTGTTCACGAGTGAGGGAAGGATGGAGCGTGAGATCGACAGGCGGATCGGTGCAGCCTCCGCAGTGATGCGGTCGCTTTACCGGTCCGTTGTGGTGAAGAAGGAGCTGAGCCAAAAGGCGAAGCTCTCAATTTACCGGTCGATCTACATTCCGACTCTCACCTATGGTCATGAGCTTTGGGTAATGACCGAAAGGACAAGATCGCGGATACAAGCGGCCGAAATGAGTTTCCTTCGCAGGGTGGCTGGGCGCTCCCTTAGAGATAGGGTGAGAAGCACAGTCACTCGGGAGGAGCTCGGAGTAGAGCCGCTGCTGCTCCACATCGAGAGGAATCAGCTGAGGTGGCTCGGGCATCTTTTTCGGATGCCTCCTGGACGCCTCCCTGGGGAGGTGTTCCAGGCATGTCCCCCCGGGAGGAGGCCCCGGGGAAGACCCAGGACATGCTGGAGGGACTATGTCTCTCGGCTGGCCTGGGAACGCCTCGGTGTTCTTCCCGAGGAGCTGGCCGAGGTGTCTGGGGAAAGGGAAGTTTGGGCTTCCCTGCTTAGACTGCTGCCTCCGCGACCCGGTCCCGGATAAAGCGGAAGAAGACGAGACGAGACGAGACGAGGAAAATAAATGTTGAATTTTTCTGAAAATAAAATTTTCTTCATTTAATTTTTCCCCAA
The DNA here is from genome assembly GCF_027579695.1 of Neoarius graeffei. Taxonomy (NCBI): domain Eukaryota; kingdom Metazoa; phylum Chordata; class Actinopteri; order Siluriformes; family Ariidae; genus Neoarius; species Neoarius graeffei. The sequence continues at coordinate 34,095,849 of NC_083595.1, forward strand.
AAACTATCATGGGAAAATCGAATCATGAACCCAATATCATGAATTGATTTGTGAACTAGATGAATTGTTACATGCCTACTATTAACATGTAGCATTGACAGAAAGATAGTTGGGATTCTGGTAAAGCATATAAAATTGTAACGAAGATGGAGGATTTTACATGGATCTCAGGTCAGCTAAAAACATGCAGGCAGGGACAAGCAAATATTCCTATCGATAAATAAGTAAAAATAAATTATTAACACTACTGATAATGTTCACTTTATAAAAAATGCATACAGATTATATATATATATATATATATATATATATATATATATATATATATATATATATATATATATATTCTATCCACATTCACTGGATTTTGAGAAACAGCATTTTTATTTTTACCTTTTGCAAATTCGTTAAAGAAAAACTTTATACAAAACGTCCAACAAAATCATTTCCACTTAGAATGTAAACAAACTGGGAAAATAACAGTAGCAATTTGTGAAAAATGCTATAATAATAATAGTTATTGAAAAATTAAAAAAGACACGTTCTGACCATCAAATACTTTTATTCCATATTTTGTTGCTTTTTTTGTATTTTTGGGTTTTTTTTTCGAACAGAGTTTTTATTTCATCCTCAGTTGGTTCAGCAACATGCTCCACCATTTTGTTTTTCTCTACTCACCGTATATGAGCTGATAGCCTAGTAGTAGAGCAGCCAATCAGAGCGCATGATTGCTCATATCCGGGGAATGTGGATAGAATATATAACAGTGTGTATATGTATGCCCTGTATGAAACTATAGTGAGAATGATAGCTAGTTATACCTCCATTAACAAGAGTGCTCTGAGAACACAACATCCCCTGCTGGCAACTAGGCCATAACTCTGGTAAAATGCAACTGAATTGAACGAAATTGCAATATGCGTATTACTGACATATAACAATGCCTCTTGTCTAGTTTTGTAAAATTCCTCCAAAAACTGTGAGAGGAGTTGATTTCAGAAATGAGTACCCTTGCTGGGACGGACATCGCTATGACATAATCCCTCTTCGGGCCTTTCAGCCAGCGGGGGATAAAAATTGTGAGGAAAGTTGATTTCAGAAAGCAAGCGCACCTTGATGAACTTGCCAAAGTACAAGTGTGTTAATAATCAAGGGCATAACTCTGGTAAAATTTGCCCAAATTATACAAAATTTCAATATGCATATAACTGTCATATATCAAAGACTTTTACCAAGTTTGTTGAAATTCCTCCACAAATTGTGAGAGGAGTTGATTTCAGAAGAACGTACACCCTCATGAAATTGTCAAAGTACAGGTTATTTAATCAAGGGTCAAAACTCTGGTAAAATTTTCACAAACGAAATTAAATCGCAATATGTGTATTACCGTCATATAACAAGGCCTTTTGCCAAGCTTTGAGAAATTTATCCAAAAATCATGAGAGGAGTTGATGTCAGAAGGCGAGCGCACCTTCATGAAATTGTGAAAGTACAAGGTTATTAATCAAGGGCTGGAACTCTGATAAAATGCAACTGAATTGAATGAAATTACAATATGCGTACTACCGACATATAACAATGCCTTTTGCCAAGTTCCGTGAAATTCCTCCAAAAATTGTAAGAGGAGTTGATTTCAGAAGGAAAACACACTCATGAAATTGTCAGAGTATAATTTTGTTAATCAAGGGCTGTAACTCTGGTAAAATGTGACCGAATTTAATGAAATTAAATTATGCGTATCACCGACATATAACAAAGAATCCTGCCAAGTTTCGTGAAATTCCTCCAAAAATTGTGAGAGGAGTTGATTTCAGAAGGTGAGTACCCTTCCTGGGAAGGACAGACGGACAGAAATCGCCACGACATAATTCCCCTTCGGGCCTTTTGGCCAGCGGGGGATAAAAAGTGTTATGAATGTGTTATATAGACCAGCGTTTCTCAACCTTTTTTCAGTTACGGCACCCTTCAGAAGTATGCAAATTCTCAAGGCACCCCCATATAAAATATACGCAGTCACGCTGACCATACGCTGACCCTGGCAATGACGTTGTGACATGGGAAAGGGGGCCGTGAGACAAATTTTGATGATGCATGAGGCGGCGATGATCTGCATTAGTGTAACTAGTAATTAGTGTAAGGATTTTAAATTCATTTTATTTATTTCATTGTTAGAAAATATAATTTTTTGATGGCATCCCTAACAAAGCCAGACGGCACCCTGGTTGAGAAAGGCTGATATAGACATATAGATGGCGATATATCAGACAAAGCTTTGTTCAAGGTCGAAGACATTTTCAGTAACACCAACAGAATCCAGCACAATAGATGTGGTGCTGCTGCTTTTTATTGCTTTTGTTCATTTAACAATAAGAAGGAAAATGTTTCTTATTGCTACGTTTCTTATTACTTTGTATGTGTCAATTTGACATTTACCTAGCAGAGAGGTTTGAGGAATCCAGAGAACTAGGAACCCTGAATAGAGCCAGGATAGCACTAACAGAGAACCAAGGACCTTGCAGTTAGCAGCTGCTTCACCTTACATAAACATTCTCATTCTCATCATCTCTAGCCGCTTTATCCTGTTCTACAGGGTCGCAGGCAAGCTGGAGCCTATCCCCACTGACTACGGGCGAAAGGCGGGGTACACCCTGGACAAGTCGCCAGGTCATCACAGGGCTGACACACAGACAACCATTCACACTCACATTCACACCTACGGTCAGTTTAGAGTCACCAGTTAACCTAACCTGCATGTCTTTGGACTGTGGGGGAAACCGGAGCACCCGGAGGAAACCCACACGGACACGGGGAGAACATGCAAACTCCGCACAGAAAGGCCCTCGCCAGCCACGGGGCTCGAACCCGGACCTTCTTGCTGTGAGGCGACAGCGCTAACCACTACACCACCGTGCCACCCATCCACACACTTTATTAGTTTAAACATATCTCCAGGGTAAAGTCCATTATTTTAACAACCCAGTGTGTTTTTAGTTGAATATACCATCTGCTTATATATCATACTTTGTATAAGAACTGCCTTCATTAGATGCTGCTGATTCAAAAATATTTGAAAAACTGCTAGCACAAGGTGTATTGTTGCTTGGTGAAGCATGTAGGAAGAGGCTACGAGCTATGAGCCTTATGCCATGATCATTTGGGATCATGGCATAAGTGCTGGCTAGAAGCATTTGTATGGATGCAGCTGTCACGCTGCGCTGAAAAAAAGGCGACACAATTTACTGCCTCAGTGTCCATGTAGAGTTAAAGAAAGGGCTGACTAATATTTTCTCCTGCGTTCATAAACACCTTGACAGGATTAAACTCTTTCCAGCACCGGCACTGATTCATGTAAGCATTATTCTTCTTAAATCACAAGAACTAGAACTTCATCAATCGCCCAAATGCACCATATGAGCTCCAGTAAAACAAATGTGCTTGATAATTTACGGCTAAAACAACTGGCCTTTTAGTCCCACAATACATACAGAGCATTCTAATTCTCTTTCCGAATGAGTCATATGGTCTCAAGCAGACTTATTAAAACAGCCTTTACATTAGTCTGCACATTACAAGATGCAGACAAATCAACTGAAGTAAACAGACCTTGGAGTGGTGGAGTGTCTGGAATACAAAGACACACAAAGCTCCATCCATTAATGCATTAGTGAGTGATGTGACTGTTGTCCTGAATGGTAATGTGCAACATTTCTATTAAGTCCGTTCTTCCTTTGGAACCCCAAACAGAGTGACATTATCCAGACACAAGATAGCCTTTATACTGACCTGACATTACTGTGAATGAAGTGATATTTTAAAGGATATGAAAGGAAATGAGATCTGGTTGGCTAGACACATAACCAGAAAGAAACGTTTAAACGCTGGAAAAAGGGTACACTACCGTTCAAAAGTTTGGGGTCACCCAGACAATTTTGTGTTTTCCATGAAAAGTCACACTTTTATTTACCGCCATAAGTTGTAAAATGAATAGAAAATATAGTCAAGACATTTTTCTGGCCATTTTGAGCATTTAATCGACCCCACAAATGTGATGCTCCAGAAACTCAATCTGCTCAAAGGAAGGTCAGTTTTATAGCTTCTCTAAAGAGCTCAACTGTTTTCAGCTGTGCTAACATGATTGTACAAGGGTTTTCTAATCATCCATTAGCCTTCTGAGGCAATGAGCAAACACATTGTACCATTAGAACACTGGAGTGAGAGTTGCTGGAAATGGGCCTCTATACACCTATGGAGATATTGCACCAAAAACCAGACATTTGCAGCTAGAATAGTCATTTACCACATTAGCAATGTATAGAGTGTATTTCTGATTAGTTTAAAGTGATCTTCATTGAAAAGAACAGTGCTTTTCTTTCAAAAATAAGGACATTTCAAAGTGACCCCAAACTTTTAAACGGTAGTGTATATGCGGGTGTGTCAGATTTAAGAGAACATATTACGTATATAAAAACCAAAACATAACATATTGTATCTTTTTTTGTCATTGCTTTTTTTTATTTCTATTATATCTGCCTAATTTTTTATATCCCTTTATTTCTTGTCCTGTCTGTCATTCCTGTAGCCAGTTAAAGGGGGGGAGGGAAGAAAGGAAGAAAAGAAGGAATAAAAAGCAGCTAAACAGCAGCTACTTTGAAAAATCTAAACTATGAAACTTGAACACTTTTTTTTGGACCACATAATTCATTGTGTGTTCCATGTGTTGTTTCAGAGTTTTGATGTCTTCAGTATTATTCTGCAGTGTAGAAAATGGTCAAAATACAGAAAAACCTATGAATGAGTCAGGGTGTATGAACTTTTGATTGCTATGGTATGTACTACAAATCACTGATACTGTATAAATCATTTAAAGATTTATGTTGCATTTTAAACCTCGGGGGCAGCACGGTGGTGTAGTGGTTAGCACTGTCACCTCACAGCAAGAAGGTTCTGGGTTCAAGTCCTGTGGCCGGCAAGGGCCTTTCTGTGCGGAGTTTGCATGTTCTCCCCGTGTCCACGTGGGTTTCCTCCGGGTGCTCCGGTTTCCCCCACAGTCCAAAGACATGCAGGTTAGGTTAACTGGTGACTCTAAATTGACCGTAGGTGTGAATGTGAGTGTGAATGGTTGTCTGTGTCTATGTGTCAGCCCTGCGATGATCTGGCGACTTGTCCAGGGTGTACCCCGCCTTTCGCCCGTAGTCAGCTGGGATAGGCTCCAGCTTGCCCGCGACCCTGCACAGGATAAGTGGTTATGGATGGATGGACTTTTAAAAATCTACCTTGTCCCTTTGTTCATTACACATACTGTATCTTGTATTCATTGTCTATGAACTATTGTCTTTGTCTATTGTCTTTTGTTTTGTCATATTGTACAGTCTTTGTGTTGGAATAATAAAAAATAAATAAAATGAAAATAAAAATTTCTCATCAAAACATGTTTTACTTGCTTATACTAGATTTAATTTCAACAAGTTTCCAATTACTTGTTTCAATTATGTATGAATGAATGTGATCAGTTCACGTATTAACGTGATCCAATAACGTTATGAAATCTTGTGAGGATGCTGGAGCGAAGAACGGCTGGTTTTGGTTTCATTCAGGGCTTAGAAATTACATGATTGAATCACGTTGAATGGGCGTAAACAATGTGTTAATGTAACTCCATTCAATCTCATAGAACCGCTGTATGCATTTCAATTAAGTGAATTCCGTGACCTTTTTTCAATGTGGATTTATCAGCTAAAAAAAGCTTATAATGTACTATAAACATGTTCACGCTTTCAATGAACTCAATTTCGCCATTCACAGTCATCTGCCACGCTCAGATCCATGATGTAAAATGAAGTGAGGAGACGTGGAATAGAGTTAAATGGAGTCAAAATGTTAGATATGAACCGTACTGAAATAGCTAGATTTCTATTAACAGCTAACTTTTAACAGCAAGCTAGCATCATACAGCATAGTGAAGCATAAGTAGCTGGAATGTTATCTAAATAGTTACGCTGGGAACTGAATGATTAACATCACATTGAGATTCGTATTTAGGGTTTTTTAAAATCTCAAAACCTGTAACCCTAAATTCCAAAGATGCATTTTTTTAAAGGAGAACTGAAGGCAAATTTTTTATTAGCAAAATTCTATTTCTCATTTTATTAAATATAGGAATGCATTTTTGAGAGCTATTTTGTCACTGCTAGAGCAAGTTATGAGTGTTTGAAATATGCTCTGTAATATATCAGTCCATATGTCAAAGCAATGGCCGTAAACGAGATTCGTTGAGACCTGTGTGAGACATCGTAGGACGGAAGTAAAACGTACAGTGGAAATCAAAGCGACCAACATCTGCCAACAGTGTCAAAAGACGCACGCGCCCTCTTTCGAATGCTGATGTAATCAAGCCGGAAGTTTTGTTTGTTTTGATAGCAATCAGGAAAGTTTGAAAAAAGTAGGCAGTAATCGTCATTTAAACTCGTTTTTGTGCAATATTTCGTTTGGAAAAGAGTTTTCAAAATGGCAGCACTGACACCTGGCTGACACTTGACGTTTCGAAGTCTCGCACAAGTCTCGTGAAGATCGTGCGGATAAGCGACGCCTGCCGTGGACCAAACGCACTAAATTCAACATGGCTAAAAACCGAATAGGCCGATAAGTATTAGTCTGGCTAACGCGACAAAGCTCTACGAGCTATTGGTCTGGCCAAGATATTAAGCCCAACCGTTTCCCAGAGCCCATGGTTGACCCGCCTCCCTGAAGTGCCTCAGTTTGCTACTGGTCGAAGCCAGAAAAGGCTGTGATGAAGCTTAAACCAATCACATCACTCTTTCCTCTAACGTATGTGAAGCGACGGGGCTAACTGGTAGATTAAACTCTTACCGAAGCCGGTCGGGAGCAAGGCGAAAACGTCCTTCCTTTCAATAAATACCTCCAGGGTTGCTCTTTGCTCCGTTTTCAATGAGAACTTCCCGTTGAATGCTTTCAATACAGCATCTATGCGTAATAGATGCGGAAGCGTGAATGAAGCGCTTCCGGCATAGATTCTGTAAACAATCTATGGCTTCCGGTCGCAGTTCTACTACGTCAGTGCCTTGAACACGCCTCTACCCAGGGCTGTTGGAGATGCTCAAAGTTGATTGGTTCCCGATTTTTCGGGAGCTTGGAAGAGCTGTAGATAGCTTGCCTGGCCAGACTAAGCTCGCAGCAGGCCCTCGTGTTGCGTCACACTTAGGATGGGCGGGCCCAGACTAGATAAGTATAATATTTAATTGCAATTAGTTGCCAATACGAGTCACGATATAAGGTTACTAAAACCGAAAACGTAATTGAATAACACGTTAATTAAGAAATAAAGCAAGTTGAAAAATGACTTCAGTTCTCCTTTAACAGCAAGCTAGCATTGTACAGCATAGCGAAGCATAAGTAGCTGGAATTTTATCTAAATAGTTACGCTGGGAACTGAGTGATTAAGCTCACATTGAGATTCGTATTTTGTTTTTGTTTTTTTATCTCAAAACCTGTAACCCTAAATTCCAAAGATAAATTTTTAAAGTCAAATCTTTCCCCTAGCAAATTCAAAACAAAGAAAAAAAAACCTAGTGGTAATATATAAATTCATATTCCAATACATTTTCAGCTTCCATGCTGCATACATTTTGGACGTATGCATGTGCACACACACTTTCCATTCAGTATGTCATGATATCCCGAATTTGTAGGTAAATTTGTGTAAATGTAATCTTTCAGTGTTTGTCGGCTCCTTTAACAGCTCGAAGCTTGGATTGTCCATGCTTGTGAGTTGGATAAAAGACTTCCAGATCAATAAATGGAAATTGAAACATCACTCTAGTCTGCTGGAGTACAAAAAAAAAAAAAAATCCCAGGATGCACTTATAGTGGCTGATTCAATGAAGAAGAAACCCAAGTGTGGGTAATAAACAAGCAAACGTGAGCATTAGAATCCAGTAAAGTATTAAACAGCATAAAAAGAGCATAACTCACATGCTTCATCTCATTGGCGCTGTCATTGGTGTCTTCTGGGTGACTTGAGGAGGAGTGAGGCAGCTTTTTCTGGCCGGAACCCAAGCCTTCTGTTTGTCTCTCCATATCTTTTGAAATAAACATAATTACCATAATCAATGTAAAAAAAAAATGTTTCTTGTTAAGTCAACAAGAAATCCACTTAACCTTTTAACCCAGGAGAAAAATGTGAAAAAAACCTCCCACTAAATTAGCAACACTTACTGCACAGTTCTCAATTAAAATAGTTTAAACAAATCTGTAGAAATTCAAACTTCAGCATATTAGCTTAATTTGTCACGTTAACACACAATTAGTAAGTTTAGTCCTCGTTGATACTTTATTTTGAACAGTGTTTACAATAGCAATGCCAGGAGAAGGATGTGTTTATTTACTGGATAGTTATAATGGCCACACTTTAAAATTAAAGTTAATATAGCTCATATATGGTGATACAGCCATTTAGGAAATAACTAAAGCTCTATTATTTCATTTTAATTTCACGCAAGTGTATAGATGTGACTACAATGTCAAGGGATATAGCATGTGGAGAAAAGAGAGGGAAAAACGAGAGCGTGAAATGGATTCCTTATCCAATATTGGTCAAACTGGTGTCAGTCCACCTTGACTAATCTGTTCATTCTCACAGCAGTTCTGTGTGGCAAGCCTGAGAGCTGATAAGCTTTTTGAGGAAGGATACACACAAACCAGTACGTTATGAGTCAGGAGATGTTCTGGAGTCAAGAATTATTGCCACAAACCTCCCAGGTTTGGATGAAAATACAGAGGAAGGCAGAGAGGCGATATCATCAGATAAAGCTCTAAAGGTCAGGTGAAATAAAATGAAAGGAAGGCCCCAGGAGTAAAGAAGGATGCCACGGGAGGGAGAAGAGTGGAGAAGGACAGTAGGCAAAGTCTGAATGAATCACTGGCAAAAGCATCAAAGTCAGCTCGAGAAACTGATTCAAAAGGCTAGTGCATCATAGTACAAGGTTAACACATTATCTTGCAAGGAGCAGGGTACCCATCCCATTGCATCTGGCACTTGTGTACATGCCAGCTGCCAGATGGAAAAGGGATAAATGCCTTCTGTTTTCCCAAAATGCCTCCCATTTTAAACATAGTGCGGAGGCAGGTTATAGCAAGCCTCGATTGGGGACATAAGAGACAGATGGAGAAATGTCAGTTTGGAGCTGTGGAGCTGCCCGAGAGAGATAAAACAATGGATGAACTTCAGCTTGGACTTTATCTTGTTTCTGACAGACAGATGAAAGGTTGTAACATTAACATTCATCCTCTAACCTGCATATTTTAAAAGGAGATTGGAAGCAAACCATATAATACGATTTACATAGTACGTGAATGTTATTCTGTAAACCCGGGATATTGGATACTCCCTTGTATACATTGTTGGACTTATTTTCCAATAAGGTCACTGAGTATGCAATAAATATCACCATTATACAGCTTATACAGCCTAGACATGTCTCACCAAGCCAGAGCAGGTCATGGATTACAAGAAAAGTCTGTTGCTTATCCAGGGCAAAAAGAGGGGAACTGACTAGGCAGTTAGAAATTGGGTATGTACAGTAAATAGAAAGTGCTCAGAGCAAGCAACGCCACCTACAATGTGGAGAAAAAAAACTCTCAGGAGCCCGTAAAGATGAACGTCAGCATTCAATAATGACAAGTGACAAGCTAAACGCATTGCGGTAATGCTGACAAGGGAAAACCAACTTGAGCCTAATGGGCATTACGGAGCCCTGAAGGGTTCTACGAATACTGCTTATCATATACAAAAAAATTTACACATACCAAGACTTTGGAGGACATGATACCTGTAGCTCTGACTGTTGGCACCATAGATTTACATCTTACCACAGACAAGGGGTATGAAGACTTACGCAAGCACAGCACAGCCCAGCACTCACATTATGATTTACAGGAAATCAAAATACTGACTTTGATGACAAGATGATGTGTGTGTCTGTGTGTGTTTTAATTGTAGATGTTTATATCAGTATGTTTAGTTTCATTTTAACTGCACATTAGAGCCTAGTCAAATAAAATTTCAATCTTCTGTGCTAACATATATTGACTTTGACATGATAATCAGCTTTGAATGTTCTTTTTGTAAATGTAAAGATATCTTTTTATCCTTGGAAGTATAACCACGTGATTAATTAAATGCTTTTTTTGTCACAAACTACCGTGAGTCGCTGTCACTGTTTTATACTATTACTTACTCGGGCAGTGCATTTGTTATTATGCTATGATGTGAGTTTACATTTGTTATTATGCTATGATGTGAGTTTACATTTGTTATTATGCTATGATGTGAGTGCATTAGGTTTTTGAGGTGGATGAAGTATTTCTGAAGTTTCAGAAGTGAGTAAGCTGTTTATTAACCCCGCCGACAGTAGTCGGAGGGGTTATTATTTTCACCTGCGTCAGTCTGTGTGTGTGTGTATCTGTCTGTCTGTCTGTGTGTCTGCAAGATATCTCAAGAACCAATGGATCGATTTGGACCAAATTTTGTACATGTGTTGCCAATCACCCAGGAAGGAAACCATTAAATTTTGGAGGTCAAAGGTCAAAGGTCAAGGTCATGGCAGAACTTCGAAATTTTCGCCCAATGTATTTTAATAGGGAAAAGGCGGGGTTTGCACTCGTTAGAGTGTCCCTGTCTAGTTTAACTTTAGCTTCCCCTACGGCCCTATCACATGTAAAAATATTTTCACTAAAAATTGGAAATAAATTGTATGGTTATTTGTCCTAAGGCCGCAGTTATCCATAAGTATGCAGTGTTAGGCTTCTCACAGCATAGGAATTTCAGCATGCATCCTGTCTTACAGTCTGCAGTATACTGAAATATTTTCGCCCAGCTGTGCGTATTTTTTTTAAACATAAAATGATTATTCATCATTAATATCATAAATACATACTTCTGTTTGGTTTTTTTTATATAACAAACCAAACCGTTTGAATATCGATTGAAATTTGAGGAAGTTACGGTCATCTGAAAAGTACATATCGCTACCAACACAATGTAATGGGTAAGCCAGCTGTCTGAGGTAAGATGGCCGCCATGTGCGGACGTTCGACTTCGTTGACGGGCAACGGGGACAAGGCATCTAGTCTTCTATGTAAATCTATGGTTGGCACAAGCCGCTAAGTGGATAGTACTAGCGATCATGTAGTCCGACATACACACAGGTAAGAATAAGAAAGGAAGTGATTGTTGTATGATGGAAATATTTATTACAAATACTGTCACAATGTGACATATTGGAAGACGTCAGCATGTGTGTGTACACTTCGAAGGTGCTGCTTCTGGTGGCTACAAGGTTTATATAAAATGTCAACAGATTTTCCCCCAGTTACGATTTTTTTTCTTTCTGTACAGCGTAAGGAGGATGCAACCTTTTAAATTGAAATTGACTTCTAATGGGAACCTAAGAATACTTGCTGGGACAAAATACATGACAATATAATAAATTACAACCATTATACTCTAACAAATAAAGGTAGTAGAAGGAGAAAATGTTCTACCCAAGCGGTTCTTGTAGTTTCATGTACTGTATTTAGTTTTATCCAACTTTCCAACACTAGGAATAAAGTCATTCTGGTTATTTGTTGTATTGATACATGATTACAATAGACATATATTCATTGGTGGCATGATGCGTCTTGATGCTGTTACTCTAGACCACGGTAATCATCCACAAATTGTGATGCATGCTAAACTACAGACAGAGACGTACCCTGTGTCCGAAATCGCTCACTCGTTCACTACTCTCTATATAGGGAATTACTATATAGAGGACTATATAGTGAGCTCATTGGTTAAATTAAAAAAAACGCTTTCAGACACTAGTCCATCGTGCTGGTATTTACGTCATTACTGTTGCACAATTAAAACGTGCCAGATCAGTCAGTTGGTGGGTTTTCAAAATAATAAATACATGCACGTATTTTTGTGATAAATCCATATTATACGGAGCGTATTTCCCACATTAATCAATACAAAGTACCTGCAGCTTTCAGTTCTTTTTTTTTTAAATCTGAATACTTTCTTCTTTACAGCTGCCTTTTATTAAATCAAATTTGAGACTTTTAATTTGATTTCTTTCAGCACGACCACAATGCATGATGGGATATATTGCTTGGTTAGTGAACATCGGTGTACACTACTTTTCATGATGCATTATGGGATACTTTGAGTGCACTATATAGGGTGTAAATAATCCTCACTAAGGTTTTGGACAGCACTACAAAATGGCGTCCCCACTATATAATGCCCTATACAGTGAGTAGGGAGCGATTTTGGACACAGGGATACTCTCATTGGTAGCAACGATTTTATTAGTTCTGCAAATTAGCTTTCAGTATCAGGAACACAGTGATGTGGAAACAATGTTGAAACTAAGCAGTTTAACACAAGCAAAATGATGACTCTGGTCAAAGTTAAATGACATACACTACCGTTCAAAAGTTTGGGGTCACCCAGACAATTTTGTGTTTTCCATGAAAAGTCACACTTTTATTTACCACCATAAGTTGTAAAATGAATAGAAAATATAGTCAAGACATTTTTCGGGCCATTTTGAGCATTTAATCGACCCCACAAATGTGATGCTCCAGAAACTCAATCTGCTCAAAGGAAGGTCAGTTTTATAGCTTCTCTAAAGAGCTAAACTGCTTTCAGCTGTGCTAACATGATTGTACAAGGGTTTTCTAATCATCCATTAGCCTTCTGAGGCAATGAGCAAACACATTGTACCATTAGAACACTGGAGTGATAGTTGCTGGAAATGGGCCTCTACAGTGGTGCTTGAAAGTTTGTGAACCCTTTAGAATTTTCTATATTTCTGCATAAATATGACCTAAAACATCATCACATTTTCACACAAGTCCTAAAAGTAGATAAAGAGAACCCAGTTAAACAAATGACACAAAAATAGTATACTTGGTCATTTATTTATTGAGGAAAAGGATTCAATATTACATATCTGTGAGTGGCAAAAGTATGTGAACCTTTGCTGTCAGTATCTGGTGTGACCCCCTTGTGCAGCAATAACTGCAACTAAACGTTTGCAGTAACTGTTGATCAGTCCTGCACACCGGCTTGGAGGAATTTTAGCCCATTCCTCCATACAGAACAGCTTCAACTCTGGGATGTTGGTGGGTTTCCTCACATGAACTGCTCGCTTCAGGTCCTTCCATGACATTCCGATTGGATTAAGGTCAGGACTTTGACTTGGCCATTCCAAAACATTAACTTTATTCTTCTTTAACCATTCTTTGGTAGAACAACTTGTGTGCTTAGGGTCGTTGTCTTGCTACATAACCCACCTTCTCTTGAGATTCAGTTCATGGACAGATGTCCTGACATTTTCCTTTAGAATTCGCTGGTATAATTCAGAATTCATTGTTCCATCAATGATGGCAAGCCGTCCTGGCCCAGATGCAGCAAAACAGGCCCAAACCATGATACTACCACCACCATGTTTCACAGATGGGATAAGGTTCTTATGCTGGAATGCAGTGTTTTCCTTTCTCCAAACACAACGCTTCTCATTTAAACCAAAAAGTTCTATTTTGGTCTCATCCGTCCACAAAACATTTTTCCAATAGCCTTCTGGCTTGTCAACGTGATCTTTAGAAAACTGCAGACGAGCAGCAATGTTCTTTTTGGAGAGCAGTGGCTTTCTCCTTGCAACCCTGCCATGCACACCATTGTTGTTCAGTGTTCTCCTGATGGTGGACTCATGAACATTAACATTAGCCAATGTGAGAGAGGCCTTCAGTTGCTTAGAAGTTCCCCTGGGGTCCTTTGTGACCTCGCCGACTATGACACACCTTGCTCTTGGAGTGATCTTTGTTGGTCGACCACTCCTGGGGAGGGTAACACTGGTCTTGAACTTCCTCCATTTGTACACAATCTGTCTGACTGTGGATTGGTGGAGTCCAAACTCTTTAGAGATGGTTTTGTAACCTTTTCCAGCCTGATGAGCATCAACAATGCTTTTTCTGAGGTCCTCAGAAATCTCCTTTGTTCGTGCCATGATACACTTCCACAAACATGTGTTGTGAAGATCAGCCTTTGATAGATCCCTGTTCTTTAAATAAAACAGGGCGCCCACTCACACCTGATTGTCATCCCATTGATTGAAAACACCTGACTCTAATTTCACCTTCAAATTAACTGCTAATCCTAGAGGTTCACATACTTTTGCCACTCACAGATATGTAATATTGGATCATTTTCCTCAATAAATAAATGAGCAAGTATAATATTTTTGTCTCATTTGTTTAACTGGGTTCTCTTTATCTACTTTTAGGACTTGTGTGAAAATCTGATGATGTTTTAGATCCTATTTATGCAGAAACATCGAAAATTCTAAAGGGTTCACAAACTTTCAAGCACCACTGTATACACCTATGGAGATATTGCACCAAAAACCAGACATTTGCAGCTAGAATAGTCATTTACCACATTAGCAATGTATAGAGTGTATTTCTGATTAGTTTAAAGTGATCTTCATTGAAAAGAACAGTGCTTTTCTTTCAAAAATAAGGAAATTTCAAAGTGACCCCAAACTTTTGAATGGTAGTGTACTTTATTCTATCCACATTCACTGGATATGAGCAATCACACGCTCTGATTGGCTACTCTCCTACTAGGCTAGCAGCTCATATACATAGTTTGCACATGATGTCACAGAGTCGGGGATTCCCTAGTGGCGGCCATCTTGTGGGTCAAGCTTACCATACGGGTCACTGAGCACACATTGTAACGCGCGAGTAGAAAGTCTTCAAAAGAACCCAAGCAGGCTATTTAAAGCTAGCGATGGTGCACACCTGTTGTATTCACAGCTGTTGTAATAGGTCAGATGATGATGTCAAGCGGAGCTTTTATGGAATTCCCACTGTACGGGAACACGAAGGCGAGCAAACAAAGAAACTCAGCATACAAAGGAGAAATCTATGGCTTGCGAGAATCAACCGCAAGGATTATCAGCCTTCCAAACACAGCAAAGTCTGCTCCAATCATTTTATAAGTGGTAAGTTGTTTAAATAAACAATCAATTGTGTTTAAGTTTGTTTTTGGAAACCAAAACATCATGTAAACAATCTCTGGAGAATGCCTAACTGGAACCGCTGAGTGTACGTTTACTAGGGATGGCGAAAACTAAAAAAAATCTTGACCGACCACCGAGCCTCATTAGCCGGTTAAAGTCGGTTAACCTATGAGTTTAACAGGGATGCAAAAGGCGCGCCTTTTAGCGGATGCCGCCTTTTCACGGCTGAATCGTGCAAAGATCCGATTTTTTTTTTTTTAGGGGGGGCGTTGGAGTGTCTGAATAATTTCATCAGAGTAAATTCTGTATGCTCAAAGGAAAGCAATCAGATCTGCACGATTCAGCTGTGAAAAAGTTGGCATCTGCGCCTTTAGTTTGTGTGGAGAGATATGATCTGCAGTAACATGCATTGTTGGCTACAGACCGAAACATACTTTCAGAATGCACTGGCCAAGGCAGGACTAAACTCGATGTGCCTTCTAATAATAATTTAAAAAAAAAAAACCAGAATAGTAATTTGTAAGCTAAAAAGCCTGTGTCTACACTTTTTTCTTTCACTGAGTGGCAGCTGTGTTCAACTGGGGCGGGACATGACTGAATGGGTGTTTCTGATTTGTTAGCTGTCTTTAACTGGGGCGGGAGGGCGGGACATGACTGAATGGGTGTTTCTGATTTGTCAGCTGTCTTTAACTGGGGCGGGAGGGCGGGACATGACTGAATGGGTGTTTCTGATTTGTCAGCTGTCTTTAACTGGGGCAGGAGGGCGGGACATGACTGAATGGGTGTTTCTGATTCGTCAGCTGTCGTCCTTACACCGCATGGCACGCCCCAAGCGTTTACAACACAGAATTCCAAGTCCTCCGCTCCAAAATCGGCAGCTTCAAAACGATCGATTTTTTTTTTTTAACCGACAACCAAAAAAAAATTAACCGGTTGACGTTGATTCGGTCAACCACCAGTCAAACGGTCATTGGTTAACATCCCTAACGTTTACATTGTAATGTACACTTAATATCGCTCGTTTGTCACGTTTCTATTTGACACTTGTCACTTCACTCACGCAAGGGTCATTTTTGAAAAACATTTTAGGTCTATTCTGTATGATTTGATTTGTGTTTAATCAACCAGGGATGCCGCCTTTTTCACGGCTGAATCGCGCAGATCCGATTTTTTGGGGGGGGGGCGTTGGAGTGTCTGATTATAATTTCAAAGTAAATTCTGTATTAAAATTACTAAATAAGCAAATCCGTTACAGTCCATGAAACAGGAAGTATAAGGATGAGAAAAAAACAGTTTAAATCGGAAAGCTGCACACCGCTCGGGCTGCACAAATGTGCGCAGCTTTCTGATTTAAACTGTTTTTTTCTCATCCTTATACTTCCTGTTTCATGGACTGTAACATATTTGCTTATTTAGTAATTTTAATACAGAATTTACTTTGAAATTATAATCAGACACTCCAACGCCCCCCCTAAAAAAAAATCGGATCTGCGCGATTCAGGCGGCATCCGCCAAAAGGCGCGCTGTGAATATATAAAGTTGTATATATCAGACAGCCTTTAAAGTTTGATGAAGTCAGTTTCAGGCTTTGGAGCAGGCTTTGGCAGTTTCAGGCTTTGGCAGCCCTGCATAGTCACTTGAAAATGCATCTTTGTCCACTTCGTAGGGGTCAATTCCCCCAATCAAGGCCAGTTTGGCTGCATACCGTTGTCGTGAGATGTCGTCTAATGTATCTATATACTTCTGTTTGCTTGATTTTGCTGACATTGATCTTTATTTTAGAAAACTGACTATATAACTTCATAAATTCGTCCGAGATAACGTAGCCGGTAATGGCGATGGTCCGTTTTGTTTGACCCACAAGATGGCGGCTGGAGGGCTTTCCCCGGAATGCCGTGACGTCAGTGAAAACTATGTATATGATGAGTAGAGAAAAACAAAATGGCGGTGCGTGTTGCTGAACCAACCAAGGACGAAATAAAAACGCTACATGAAAACAAAACCCCCCAAAATACAAAAGAAGCAACAAAATATGGAATAAAAGTATTTGATGATAAGAATATATCTTTTTTTACTTTTTCAAGAATTATTATTACAGCATTTTTCACAAATTGCTACTGTCATTTCGCCGGTTTGTTTACATTCTAAGCGGAAATTATTTTGTCGGACGTTTTGTATAAAGATTTTATTTATCAAATTTGCAAAAAATAAAAAATGCTCTGTTTCTCAAAATCCAGCAAATGTGGATAGAATAAAACAGTTATTCCACTCAATCTCATCCTACATGGCTTATAGCCGACTCGGTGCTATGCACCTATCAGATCATATACGACTCTATTCCGTGGAATAACTGTTAATTATGTGCAATGTGTGGAGACACAGCTCAAAGCTGAAATGCTAGCACTGCCTTGGATGCAAACACAATATCAGAAACATTATCAGAAGGCTATAGCTAGAGAAAGTCATCTTTGTACCTGGGAATTTAAATAAGTAACTAATTTTCTGTGTCTCTGTCCATTCCTGGTGTTAGGACTCAACTAGCCATGTAGCTTGTCATGCTGTTGAGCTAAATGTATGCGAGTTGGTGTTAAGATTCTCAACCAGCTCTCTAGCTTTTCATTCTTATGAGCTAAATGTATGCTAGTTAATGTCAATGGGCTTAACTAGCTTGTCACGATTTTAAGTTAAATGTATGCTAGTTGGTGTTAATGGACTTAACTAGCAAAGTAGCTTGTCCTGATTTGAGTTAATGTTAGCTGCCTCTTTTTAGCCTAGTCATATATAGTACTGTGCAAAAGACTGAGGCACCCTATTGTTTTTTTTTCATACAAACTTTGCTATAGATTTCTATTTTATGACTTCTACATTATCGAGTCAGTAAAAAAACATTTTAGAGTTCAAACGTTCGTTTTCCAGCATAAAATTAAATGTTACAGAAAAATAAATGTGTGCATCTGAGCAGCATATTACATAAAAGACCACTTTTCAGATTAAAAAAGAAAACATAACCACTACAAAACAAAACCACTACTGGGTTTTGGTGAAGCAAAATTAAGAAGCGAGTGTGACAAAGTGTCTAGAAGAGCTGTGGCTGGTTCTGTAAGATGCTCAGTAAAACCTACAGCTCATTTCCGCATAAAACTGCACTCACTGTACCTGAGACTACTATTTTTTTTTTTAAAGCAAAAGGTCGTCTTACACCAAATGTTAGCTTTGTTTAATTTATTATGGCTTACTGCTACTGTTTATAGTATTTTTTAATGTTGAAACATTTCATTTCATTATTTTTAAAGCTATTTTTGGTCTACACCATTTCTTTACATGTGCCTAAGACTTTTGCACAGTACTGTAGGTGCAAAGGCAACTGAAACATAGGACAAGGCAAGCATATTGAAACATTTACATGTCCAATATCTACCCTGGGCAGCATGGTGGTGTAGTGGTTAGCACTGTCACCTCACAGCAAGAAGGTTCTGGGTTTGAGCCCAGCAGCCGACGGGGGTCTTTCTGTGTGGAGTTTGCATGTTCTCCCCGTGTCCGCGTGGGTTTTCTCCGGGTGCTCCGGTTTCCCCCACAGTCCAAAGACATGCAGGTTAGGTTAACTGGTGGCTCTAAATTGACCGTAGGTGTGAATGTGAGTGTGAATGGTTGTTTGTCTCTATGTATCAG
Organism: Neoarius graeffei; assembly: GCF_027579695.1. Lineage (NCBI taxonomy): Eukaryota > Metazoa > Chordata > Actinopteri > Siluriformes > Ariidae > Neoarius > Neoarius graeffei. The sequence continues at coordinate 34,114,610 of NC_083595.1, forward strand.
CCCTGTGATGATCTGGCAGCTTGCCCCGCTTCTTGCCCATAATCAGCTGGGATAGGGTCCAGCTTGCCCGCGACCCTGCACAGGATAAGTGGTTACAGATAATGGATGGATATTAATGATAATGTTTCAAATGTCTCTAAATCAAATATTCCAATGAATTGATTATGGCAGTCTTGATTATATATTTGGAATAATCCTAAGTTAAGATAAGAATAATTATTTATTCATGTGTAGGACTGAACCAGACCCTCAGCCTGCTGAATTCCAACATATAAAGTTTCAAAAACATTCAAAGGATCTTCTTACAGACACAGTAAGGCAGACAATACAATCACTTCTGACTGCTTTATCAATAAAACCCCTCGCTGGCAAATACACAGAGTTAAAATAAGGCTACATGACCGATCAGAAGTCATGCAATGTCAAATTACGCCTTTTGTTAATGAAGCCTATTTTACCCAAGTCAATACGATGTCGATTTGGTGCCAGCTTGGAGAAGTGTATCTCAGTCAGGTTTCCCAATAACACTCCACTGGGCTCTTTCATCTCTTTTCACTCGATAGAATCAAACGATGCATTTTGTATGTAACTGGGTCACAGTTTTCAAAAATTCACCACCACAGAAATGAATTAGAATATTTAAAGTAACAGGCTTTATAAAAATGTAAAATAGAAGTTTGTAAAGTTTTAGTTCTTGCTCTGGGAAAACAAAAGGAACATTCACTGCTTCCGACAGCAATGACATTCAGTAAATAAAAAAATAAAATAAAAAAAGGCATCTCTGAATGCGAACTGTTTTCTGGTTATTGCATTTTTTTCTGATTGCTTTGTGTTTTCTCATAAAATTGTCTTGGTCTTTACAGCGGATTTGCCCTGAGGTCAGCATATTTAATCAAATGCTACCTGCACCCATGGGGAAACATAGGTGACAAATCTCATTCTTTACTGCAAGACTAACAGTCTCTTTCATTAAAATACACTACAGACACCCTTATTGGAAGTAAGAGCAAATCCAAGTGGGGTGTTGATTACATTCGTACATCCAGTCCACAGCACCGTTCTGCAGGAAATCAAGACGCAATCAGGAAAGAATGGCTACAGTGTAAAAAAGCTAGTATACCTTGTATTAAAAAATAAATAATAAATAATAATAATTGCAATGATATAGATATTTTGTACAGCAGATATCGCAATACAAGAGAGAGACAGAGTAAAGCCGAAAACCCCAGACAGTTGTCTCATGCCGCCTTGTTGCCTGTAATTTAAAGCCCAGAGATCTGATGAGCAGGTTAATAAGAGTCTGTCTAAGGTTCAAGTATGTAACCTTCCAGCAGATTGACAATTCACCCTCAGACAAGACACAATCACAGCTTTCTTAGCAGTAGCACACATCCTTAACTACTGACTGAGCTAACGACTTTACATTAGGTAGAATGTTTTCTGTATGCTACAGCTCTAAGAACAGCTCTATTTCCTGCACAAACATTTTTATACAAGCTTCATAAACATTCCCATAATGTTAATTCCAATATTTTAAGTGTCGAAGTTTTCAGTTTCATCTCATCTCATCTCATTATCTCTAGCCGCTTTATCCTTCTACAGGGTCGCAGGCAAGCTGGAGCCTATCCCAGCTGACTACGGGCGAAAGGCGGGGTACACCCTGGACAAGTCGCCAGGTCATCACAGGGCCGACACATAGACATAGACAACCATTCACACTCACATTCACACCTACGGTCAATTTAGAGTCACCAGTTAACCTAACCTGCATGTCTTTGGACTGTGGGGGAAACCGGAGCACCCGGAGGAAACCCACGTGGACACGGGGAGAACATGCAAACTCCGCACAGAAAGGCCCTCGCCGGCCACGGGGCTCGAACCCGGACCTTCTTGCTGTGAGGCAACAGCGCTAACCACTACACCACCGTGCCACCCCGTTTTCAGTTTCAGATTCAGTTTATTTTATAAGGGACCATGTACAATTAAAACATAAATGTTGCCTTTTAATTCATTGTACCAGAGTTAGCCTCAGGCTAATTTACATCTGCAGTCCCAGGCAAGACATAAAAACAACAATACATAAAAACATACAAAATATCCAGACCTCCTGCTTCACCCAAATAGCAAACTCCACTCATACAGTAAACAAATCACTCACATGAGTGCCAAACCCCCTACACCCCAAACTCGCACACAGGCACACTCACACGCGCAAACACCCGCATCCAACATAAACACATTCTGTCAGCACCATGAATCAGTGATTACAGTTTTGACTGTTTTTTAGGAAACATTTCAGTTGTGATTTGAAGCTCCTGATGGAAAGACAGCTCTTTAAATCCCCTGATCGTGCATTCCACTGTGTAGTGGCTTTAAAAGAAAAAGAAGACTGTCCAAAAGTTGTGCGATAAAAAGGTATGTTACAGTCATGGACAGAGGCTATTCTGGAGGATTGTATGGAACTAGCAGGAGGATAACAGACAAACTCCAATAGACAAGCTGGGGCCAGACCATGTAGGATCTTGTACACTAGACACAAGCTTGAAAAAAGTCTAAAATTTTCAAAACTTAATAAATGATGTTTCTCTAGAATATTGCAATGGTGGTGCTGAAGTGGTTTTTTATCAAGAATTTTTATAGCTTGTTTATATAGTGATTGTAGCGGTCTAATGGTAGATTCATTGGCCTGCCCCCAACAGGTGATACAATATGAAATGTGTGAAAAAATTAGAGCATGCATAAATGTTTTGGCTACATCCATAGGAAGCGACGATCTTATATGTCTAAAATTTGCCAAATTATATTTAATTGTTTTTGTCATTTTTTTAATATGCTTTTTGAAGTTGAGATTAGAGTCCAGTGTAACACCAAGATATCTGAATTCGGTAACTATGTCAATGGATTCATGTCTAATTTTAATGTTGGCAGTTGGAGTCTACCCTTAGTTTTACAGAAGAACATGCCCTTTGTCTTACTGATGTTCAGAGTAAGACAGGACTGCTCAAGCCACTCAGCCACACCTTGCATAGCATTGGTTAATTTCTCCGCTACTACCAAAGCATTTTTACCATGTACATTAACACAAATATTTAAGATGAAAAGGGAAAATGTGCTATTTCGGGCTCTGGACAGCAACAAAACACACTAAACACAACAAATGCTAGTCTGATCTTGGTCAAAAACCATAATTCCATAATGGCCTCCTAGGTTTAAGTTATGCTTCTTCTGAATACCAAACACCATCAAAGACCTTCCCGTGCCAGAACCTGGTCTTCCCAGCAGGCTTGTAGTACTCGAGTCCGACTCGTGCCCTAATTTTAAGGACTCGTGACTTGACTTGGACTTGAGCACTGATGACTCGGACTCAGACTCATGCATTAACTGCATTCAGATTTGTAAATTGGAGACAAGGACTCGGAATTTTCTTTATTTTTTGTAACATGCAATAATAATTTAGCATAAGATATTTATACACATTACTTTTTTTTTTTACTAATTTCGCACAAGAGTGTCACACCTGCGCGCCTTGGCATGTGCATCAGATAGACTCTTGGGCACGCTCCGGACAGTGCACACACCAAACTGACTCTCGCACGTGCATTGTAAACAACTCGCACCTGCACAGGATTAAGGTGCAATCAGCGCGCCTATATAAAAACTGTGAAAACACACTTACTTTGTAAAGTATTGAGTTGCATTGCTGACACATTACCGAGCCTTATTTCCTTGTTTGGTTTTCTGATCCTTGATTTCCTGTTTCTCGACTTTGATTCTGCCGAGTCTACAATAGCCTGTTTGTGCCTCACTCGGCCTATTGCCCATTTCACTGTTTTACAATTTTGCCTGCTGTTCTGGATTGTTTTCCTGTCTTCACTTGTATTAACCTTCTGCACTTACATCCGTCTCCCAACCATCTCTGACAGAATACTTCGCACTCCCTGATAAAGAGAACGCACATTCACCTGTTCATACATCATGTTCAGGAACAAACTAATATTAATGGCACTAAAACAGCCACTATTAAATGGTACAATTGGAGTCTTGGACTCAACTTGGACTTTTCTTTAATGACTCGGACTTGAACACTGGAGACTCGACTCAGTCTCGACTACAACACTGCTTCCCAGGCAGTCTCCCATCCCAGTACTAACCAGGCCCTTAAGGTGCATTGGGTGACACCAATCTCAGTTTCTATAGCCCTTGGCCTCTCGTCTATTATACAGCTAGGGTTACAGTGGGGGGCTAGTCCTCTAGTAACTGCAGGAGTTTGACTCCCTTTAGTGCCTTGCCAGACAGCAGTAGGTACTATTTTTATGATGGTCTTTGGTATGCCCCAACCACGAGTAGAACTCATGATCTCCCAGTCGAGAGGCAGACACACTAACCACTAAGCCAGCTCGCGGTATCAAACACAGTGTAAAATGCTAAACAGAGCTCTAAGAACAGAATGGAATCTCAGCTCCATAAGCATAACACCTGCTGAGTGTGGTAGGGACTACAAACCATCACAGGCAATAAAGGTAGATCCCTTGCCATAGTGAGTGCTGACCACTTCCAAATTAACAAACTTAACCATGAACATTTTCTATGCATGTTTCAATGCTATCACTGCTAATATCCTGGCTACTGCTAGCATTTGTGCTAATGCAACAAAAATGTACTCATCCACCGGAGAGGTTTGCACACTCACTGTCTCACAGCATGATATCTGGAAAACTCTTAGGCTAGTGAAAGAAAAGAAGTCAGTGGGACCAGACGGAATCCCCAGACAGGTTCTCAAAACCTGTGCTGACCAACTAGCCCCAGTGCTCACCAACATTTCCAAACTGTCCCTGACACAGTCTGTTGTCTCTCCATGCTTCAAGAGATTCACTAAATTTCAACATGACAAAGTAACTGGTTGTGGACTTCAGAATGGAACAATGGAAGACATGCATAGCTCTTACGATCAACAGAATCCTGTTGGAAAGAGTGTGCAGCTTCAGGTAATTTGGTACACACTAGCAAGGACCTGCCATGGACTTTGCACACTTCAGCTACATTATGAAAGGCAAGATGACGTCTTTTGGTGGAAGTTCAATATCTCTTCAGCTATCCAGACATCTTACTACACCACCACTACAGAGAGCATTGTCACTGGGATCATCACCACCTGGTAAGGAATCTGCACTGCTGAGGACTGCAAAGCCCTGCAGAGGGTGATGAGATCTGTTGAACAGATCACCAGGTCACTACTGCCCAATCTGCAGGACAGCTACACCAGGCGGTGCAGGACCAGAGCAGGAAAGATTTTAAATGATCCAACACACCCCAATAACAGACTGTTCTAATGTCTGTGGTCTGGAAAACACCTCAACAAACACATGACCAGACTGAGAGGCTAAGGAGGAGCTTCTTTTCTCAAGCCATCAGAACCCTGAACACATGAACACAACTCCCTTCAGCTCCTCTGCATGTGATACTAACACACACACACACACACACACACACACACACACACACACACACACACACACACACACAGAGCACCTGTTAATACATGTAACATAAGGCACACTTGGCACATTTGCACTTAAGTGTACATTTGTATGTACTGTACATACAGTACATATGCCTACACTACCATTCAAAAGTTTGGGGTCACTTTGAAATGTCCTTATTTTTGAAAGAAAAGCACTGTTCTTTTCAATGAAGATCACTTTAAACTAATCAGAAATACACTCTATACATTACTAATGTGGTAAATGACTATTCTAGCTAAATTCTACTAAATGTCTGGTTTTCGGTGCAATATCTCCATAGGTTTATAGAGGCCCATTTCCAGAAACTATCACTCCAGTGTTCTAATGGTACAATGTGTTTGCTCATTGCCTCAGAAGGCTAATGGATGATTAGAAAACCCTTGTACAATCATGTTAGCACAGCTGAAAACAGTTTAGCTCTTTAGAGAAGCTATAAAACTGACCTTCCTTTGAGCAGATTGAGTTTCTGGAGCATCACATTTGTGGGGTCGATTAAATGCTCAAAATGGCCAGAAAAATGTCTTGACTATATTTTCTATTCATTTTACAACTTATGGTGGTAAATAAAAGTGTGACTTTTCATGGAAAACACAAAATTGTCTGGGTGACCCCAAACTTTTGAACGGTAGTGTATACATAAACACATACTTGTATGTATATTTTTGTATGCTCATGTTATCCACACTCTCATTTCCTCCCTTATCCCTATATTCACTGTTATTCTATCCACATTCACTGGTTATGAGCAATCGCACACTCTAATTGGCTACTCTACTACTAGGATATGAGCTCATATACTGTGAGTAGAGAAAAACAAAATGGCGGCGCATGTTGCTGAACCAACCGACGACGAAATAAAAATCCTACTCAAAAACAAAACCCCCAAAAATATAAAAAAGCAACAAAATATGGAATAAAAGTATTTGATGATAAGAATATATCTTTTTTTATTTTTCAATAATTATTATTATAGCATTTTTCATAAACTGCTACTGTCATTTCGCCAGTTTGTTTACATTCTAAGCGGAAATGATTTTGTATAAAGTTTTTGTTAATCGAATTTGCAAAAATAAAAATGCTCCATTTCTCAAAATCCAGTGAATGTGGATAGAATAAAACAGTTATTCCACTCAATCTCACCGTACATGGCTTATAGCCAAATCGACGCTACGCTCCTCGTCGGCTATCAGCCATGTACGAATCGATTTCATGGAATAACTGTTAATTATATTGTTTGTATAGTGTCTTTATTGTTCTTGATATGCACAGTCTTTGTAGTAGATGTATCTCATTTCACCACACTTTTGTACCTGATATGATTGTGCATGTGCCAAATAAAACTGGAATGTTGAACCTTTGTTTAAAAAAAACAAAACACTAAATTTACATTTTGGTTGCCTGTCTTTTTTGCATAATTTGTACTTTAATCGACAGTGTGTGCTTAGTCTATCTACTTATAATTTCTTCTCCAAAAGCATTACAGGGGAAAAAAGTTAAGTCTTAGCATTTTGGGGGGGGGGAATGATCCGTGGCCTCATGGTTAGAAAAGCAGGTTTGGGACCAAAAGGTTGCTGGTTCAATTCCCTGGACCAGCAGGAATGACTGAAATGCCCTTGATCAAGGCACCTAACCCCCAACTGCCCTGGGTATGTTGTACATCGCTCTGGATAAGAGCGTTTGCTAAATGCCTGTAATATAAGATATGTATCCAGGCATCTTGTGAAAAGGATGATATATCATATGTACATTCTCAGTAGCTGCTGACAACATGGGCTGAAAAATATCAGCTGAAATGAAGATCAAATCTAGGGGGCGTTTCAGATCGTAATCACCTGACAGGACTGTCACTGAAAGGCTGCATGAAAGGAATCAGCCCCAGCATTGCTCTTTCATAAAATCCATCCATCCATCCATCCATCCATCCATCCATCCATCCAGGGTCACGGGTAAGTTGGACCCTGTACACCCTGGACAAGTCACCAGATCATCGCAGGGCTGACACATAGAGACAAACAACCATTCACACTCACATTCACACCTACGGTCAATTTAGAGCCACCAGTTAGCCTAACCTGCATGTCTTTGGGGGAAACCACACAGACACAGGGAGAACATGCAAACTCCACACAGAAAGGTCCCCGTTGGCCACTGGGCTCGAACCCAGAACCTTCTTGCTGTGAGGCGAAAGTGCTAACCACTACTCCACCATGCTGCTTCTTTCATAAAATTCCGTATATTTTTCTTTCAACCACTGGTGACGCTGTTGTGCTTGGTTTCACAAAAGTCCAAAAGTAATCCACTTTAAGAATTTGTAAACAATAATTTGATGTGGATGCCAAAAATGAACTGCCCTGCTAACTCATCTGCCCCCTACACAATCTGTAATGGCTAAATGGCTTTGGTCAAAACCATAAAATGCAAGAAAATGTCTGCCTTGAGTATCTGAGAAGCCATACACACCAAGTGTTTTGTACCAACTGTTGTACAAACATGTTGAACAAACTTCTGCAGAGAAGCATCGTCTTTAAAGAGAGAGAATCTCAAAGCATGCTCAAAGCATTCTGATGGAACGCAAAGGTATATGTACGGTATCTACTCTAAGGCCCTGTCCACACGGCAACGGATTCAGGTGAATCTGATAAAATTGTTTATCGTTTCAGCCTGGCGTCCACACGGCACCGGCATTTTGGGTGCCCCAAAACGATATTTTTTGAGAACGGGTTCCAGAGTGGAAAAATCTGGCAACGGTGCCGTTGCGAAGTCGTCTGGATGAGTAGAACGGATTTGTTTACGATGATGTCACAACCACATGACTAGAACAAGCAGCACTCTCGCTGTTTTGTATGAACCACTGCATTGCATTCACTTTTGTATACAGCTTTTCTTTTAAATAAAAAAGTAACTGAACCATTTCTTGAATTTCTTTTTTTATTGGATAAGACTGCTTTTCAAAATGTTCACACACAATATAAAAAGTTATATAAATTATATAAAAATGCTTTTCAAAATGTTCACACACAATAAGAAAATTAAGTTATATAAAACTATGCACACTAATAAAACTAATTTGTACACACAGAAGGCACGATTTCCTCGCGTAGTCGCAGCCATCTTGTTGTTGTTGTTGTGTGTTTGTTCCTGAGAGTGCTTCACGCCGGGTAGAAGAAGGGGTTTATGCGCATGCGTCCTACTTCTTCTATTGTTCTGGTGTCTCCGATGCGTCTTACAGCGCACGTAGAGGTGTGGCATGTGTATTGCATCGTTTTCAGCAAGCGTTGCATTGCCATATGTACCTGATATTTTACTGATCCGTTGCCCATGTGGACGCGATATTTTTTTTAATAAAGTCTCGTTGCCGTTGTCGTGTGGATGTAGCCTCAGTCTGTGCACTGTGGTTCTTTCCTTGACTCCTCAGTGCAGCGGAGCATTGAAATGCAGAGCATTGATACAATTGATGGCCCATTTGTGAGGACAGATGGCCGGGATAGAAGGCTTCATTTGTCAGTCCGAGGGAAAATATCACCACCATTTCACATGCAGGGACAGAGCAAAAGTGACAGAGATTTCTGGTTCCGGAGTTTTGACCTTGAAGATAAGCCACACTTTTAGATAATGAAGCATGTAGCCATCTGCCCGTTTGTCTGTTTATATTAGTATGTCTGTCCAAAAGTCTTAAGCTGCCTTTGAGGTATAATTACTGAAACTGAGCTTTCTTGGTTCAGGTACAAACATGCATTTATGTATCTCAAATAGAAATGTTCAAATTAGTGTAAAGAAGACAGTGCACAGAAAGCAGCTGCTATCTCAGTTTCTAAAATAGATATACTATGCATGCATACACACACTAAATCTTCCTTCTTTTCCAGCACAGCGGGATTTCACAGCGGTGGCAGAGAAGCAATCAGTGGAACTGGGAGTTTTCATGCTTTCGTGACTGTCATGCCTGGAAATCAATTCAAATACATGTAGAGATTATCTCCAGAAAATAAACAAAAATCTAAGAACCCAATTAAAACTAGTACATAAAAACACGCCATTTCACTCATTATTACTTAGTAATAATAGGCTTAGTGTTTCCATAACCATCATATGGGAAGCAACGACAGTATAAAGTAATAAAAATAACACCAGTTTCCCCAGTAGTTTTTTTTTTCACTCATAGTGGAACACTTTCAAAAGTTTGAATAAAAATGTTCAGAAAAGCACTAATCAAGGGGAAAGTGAATACAAACAAAATGGAGGGTAAAGTGCTGGTCTTCTGATAAAATCGAATCAACTAAAGGTATTTTAAATGCCAAACACAAAGAAGCAGAAAGAAATTAGATGATAGCTGGACATACAGTACTGTGCAAAAGTCTTAGGCTGCTGGGCCATAGAAGGTTCACGCTGCACGCTGCATGTTGCACGCTGCACGCTACACGTTCACGTGAAGAACCGGACCCTGGGCCATTAAACTTCATGCTTGGATGTTCACGTGTTGCGTCTGTTCTACTTTGACCGAGTAACCAACAATATGGACTCTTCGGATGACGACGATTGCCTCATTCTGCTTTTACTGAGACAGAGGAAGAGAAAAAGGAACAGAATTTGGAGCCGAGAACACTTCCTTCTGAGAGAAACCCGTGGTGAATTTCACCGAACATTCTATAATCTGCTTGACAATCCCGATGAAGAACTATTTTTCAATTATACCATTCAATTATATTTTTTCTGAAGTTTTCCCCTGAAAGCATAGAGTTATCTCCCTAGACCCGTTCTGATTGGCTGGCGCAGCGGTGACCGCATGCATTGACTGGAATTTCCATCTTCACGCCTAGAAAAAAGTGTGCATGTTCATTTCATGCTTCACGCGTGAAGTGTGCAGCGTGCAACGTGAATGCCGTTCTATGGCCCAGAGCAAGTCATGCTACGTTTGTCCACTTTTCTTTACACGCGTGTAGCATGCAGCGTGCAGCGTGAACCTTCTATGGCCCAGCAGCCTTAGGCACATGTAAAAAAATGCTGTAGACCAAAAATGGCTTTAAAAATAATGAAATTAAATGTTTCAACATTAAAAAATACTATAAACAGTAAGCAGTAAGCCATAATAAATTAAACAAAGTCAATATTTGGTGTGAGATGACCCTTTGCTTTAAAAAATAAAATAGCAGTCTCCGGTACAGTGAGTGCAGTTTTATGCGGAAATGAGCTGTAGGTTTTACTGAGCATCTTACAGAACCAGCCACAGTTCTTCTGGACGCTTTGACTGTCACACTTGCTTCTTAATTTTGCACCAAAAGCCAGCAGCCTTCATTATGTTTTCTTTTTTTTAATCTGAAAAGTGCTCTCTTATATAATATGCTGCTCAGATACACACAAACGTTTTTTTTTTCTGTAACATTTAATCTTGTGCTGGAAAACGAATGTTTGTAACTCTTTTTGTACCGACCGACTCGATAAAGTAGAAGTCATAAAATATAAATCTATAACAAAGTTTCGATGAAAAAAAAATAGGGTGCCTAAAACTTTTGCACAGTACTGTGCCTGGTGCATATTTTGAAGACATACCGTGTCATGCAAAAGTATTCATCCCCCTTGGTGTTTGTTTTGTTGCGTTACAAGCTGGAATTAAAATGGATTTTTGGGGGATTAGCACCATTTGATTTACACAACATGCCTACCACTTTAAAGGTGAAAATTGTTTTTTTTTTTTTTTTATTGTGACACAAACAATAATTAAGATGAAAAAATATACTGTATAAATCTGGTGTGTGCATAGGTATTCACCCCCCAAAGTCAATACTTTGTAGAGCCACCTTTTGCTACAATTACAGCTGCAAGTCTCTTGGGGTATGTCTCTATTAGCTTAGCACATCTAGCCACTGGGGTTTTTGCCCATTCCTCAAGGCAAAACTGCTCCAACTCCTTCAAGTGAGATGGGTTGCGTTGGTGTACAGCAATCTTCAAGTTATGCCACAGATTCTCAATTGGATTGAGGTCTGGGCTTTGACTAGGCCATTCCAAGACGTTTAAATGTTGCCCTTTAAACCACTCTAGTGTAGCTTTAGCAACATCTCATCTCATCTTCTCTAGCCGCTTATCCTGTTCTACAGGGTCGCAGGCAAGCTGGAGCCTATCCCAGCTGACTACGGGTGAAAGGCGGGGTACACCCTGGACAAGTCACCAGGTCATCACAGGGCTGACACATAGACACAGACAACCATTCACACTCACATTCACACCTACGGTCAATTTAGAGTCACCAGTTAACCTAACCTGCATGTCTTTGGACTGTGGGGGAAACCGGAGCACCCGGAGGAAACCCACGCGGACACGGGGAGAACATGCAAACTCCGCACAGAAAGGCCCTCGCCGGCCACGGGGCTCGAACCCGGACCTTCTTGCTGTGAGGCGACAGCGCTAACCACTACACCACCGCGCCACCCCACTTTGGCAGTATGTTTAGGGTAATTGTCCTGCTAGACCATGAACCTTTGTCCCAGTCTCAAACCTCTGGCTGACTCAAATAGGTTTTCCTCCAGAATTACCCTGTATTTAATGCCATCTATCTTTCCTTCAGTCCTGACCAGCTTTCCTGTCCCTGCAGATGAAAAACATCCCCACAGCATGATGCTGCCACCACCATGCTTCATTATAGATGCTGCAAGTCTCTTAGAGTATGTCTCTATTAGGTTAGCACATCTAGGCACTGGGAGTTTTAGATGATGCTGCATGATGCTGCTACCATCATGCTTCACTGTAGGAATGGTGTTCTCAAGGTGTTGGGTTTGCGCCACACATGGCATTTCCCATGATGGCCAAAAAGATCAGTTTTAGTCTCATTTGACCAGAAAATCTTCTTCCATGTGTTTGTGGAGTCTGCCACATGCTGTTGGGCAAACTCCAAACATGTTTTCTTGTTTTTTTTTCTTTAAGCAATGGCTTTTTTTCTGGCCACTCTTCCATAAAGCCCACTCTGTGGAATGTACAGCTTAAAGTGGTCCTATGGACAGATACTCCCATCTCCACTGTGGATTTTTGCATATCCTTCTTTGTTATCTTTGGTGTCTTTGTTGCATCTCTGATTAATGCCCTCCTTGCCCGGTCTGTGAGTTTTGGTGGGTGGCCTTCTCTTGTCAGGATTGTAGTGGTGCCATATGCTTTCCATTTTGCTATAATGTATTTCATGGTGCTCCCTGAGATATTCAAAGTTTGGAATATTTTTTATAACCCAACCCTGATCTATACTTCTCCACAACTATGTCTCTGACCTGTTTGGAGTGGTCTTTAGTTTTCATGTTGCTTGCTTAGTAGTGTTGCAGAGTCAGGGTCCTTGCAGAACAAGTTGATTTATACAGACATCATGTGACAGATCATGTTACACTTTGATTGCACACAGGTACAAATCTTAATCAACTAATTATGCGAGTGTGGCAGCGGGGGCGTGGTCAAGCACCGTTCTGTGACAGGAGGGCGGAGTCAGGGAAGGTAAGTGGCAGAATCACTACACCTGAGAGCAATTAACCTGTGTTTGTGTGTCTTCCCAGTGACCGCGCCCTATATCAGGAGGGAGAGCGAGAGCGGAAAGAGCTCCCCCAACCAGAAGACTGGTGTGTGTGTGTGTGTTAGACTGGGAGAGTGCATGTTTAATGCTGAAAAGTGTCAAAATAAAACAGTCTGTCAAACCTTATCTCTGTCCTGCCGTCCTCTGTGCTCCACCCACCAACACAGAATCGTTACAGCAAGTTATGAAGTGAATTGGTTGGACCAGCTCTTATTTAGGGGTTTCATACGAAAGGGTGTGAATACTTATGCACATTCCAGATTTCTGTTTTTTCATCTTAATTATTGTTTGTGTCACAATAAAACAACAATTTTCACCTTTAAAGCGGTAGGCATGTTGTGTAAATCAAATGGTGCTAACCCACAAAAAATCCATTTTAATTCCAGCTTGTAATGCAACAAAACAGGACAAACATCAAGGGGGAGGGTGTGTGTGTGAATACTTTTGCAAGACACTGTAGATAGGCCCAGTTCTTTTCTTATTATTTTTTTAACAGCACAAGAAGCACTACATGCAACACATGATCCAAAACCTGCCATGTGTGAACTATGACTGCACAATATTGTCAAAAATTACTATATGCAAAAGCTCTTGGATTCTTGGATATGAGATCACTACTAACACAGGTAAATTAGAAACCATGTCTTTCCTTATCCAGTTTAGTTTTCCGTCCACACCATAAAGGCATTTTGATCACTTTTTGAATCCATTTTCTAAAGTGGATAAAACTGATATTTCACATTATAGTGTGTATCAAGACAAACCCAGACTTTTGAAAATATTGACACATGAATGTCTCTAAAATTCCAAGACAGAACCCTGTTTTCTGGATTAACTATTTTAATTTCAGATGTCACTGCTTTTTATAATACGAATGCAGTACTGAATACAGGAAATGTTGTGGTGTGCAAGCAAGCATATTTATATTCACTTTAGGGCAAACAAAAATTTTAGAAATGACATAAAGGTCATACGTCAGAAACCCAGCCTGCTTGCCATTTTCTGTTATTTTTGCATTTCATTGGGGACAGAAAACATTTAGGAAACAGAGTGAAAATGCTACAGCGGACATAAAACAATTTCATACTTTTCATATTTACCCATGTTGCTGTGCACTAAGACTAAAGCACACAAATTCACTGTGTCTCTCACCAGATGTGCAGCAAAATACTAAACCTGAAAACAAACAAAAAGCTTCCTGAGTTTGACAAATGCAGTACATGAATTCACCTTATTATTAAACTGTTTGCTTGTGCTATTTTCTCAGCATTATTCATAACTATAAAACATTACACTATTATTTCTCTTCTTCAACTAAATGACAAATATATTGGGCAAAATAGAACACTAATAACTAAACAAATAAAACAATAAATACATACCACTACTTATTGCAGTATGTATTTGTTCATTAGGTATTAGAAATATATAAAATGTTAAAAGTAGCTAGTGTTCACTCAACAAACTTTAATTAATAAATTGTCCTGTAAATATTTGTTTGCAATAATGAAAAATGTTACTTTAGTATCAGACATACAAAATACACCAACTTTATCTTCACACAGATTTTTATTATTTTTTTCCAGCCAAATCCCAAACAGCATCCTCTACAATCCTCCTGCACACTGTATACATACATGTCAACCTATACGGAATGTCCGTATTTTATACGGATTTGATTCAATAAACGTAGTATACGGGCGTACAAATAAAGTTATACGGATTCTTAAAAAAAAACTTCAATATTTATTTAGAGCTATAATCAATTCCCACGATAATAAAAGAGCGCATAACATTTACAAATGTACTGTACACCACAGAAAGCACAAACAGCCAGTAAAGAGTCTTATGAAATCGCGCATTATCTTGTGGTAGCGAGACTTCGTTCCACTTCTGATCATGCGCACACCGCATTGCGAGAATCCCGGCAACCAGGAAGTAACATTTTGTTTGAAAAGCGTATTTCCACCTGAGCGACTTTCACTAGCGACTGAAAAGATTCTGAATGGGCACTCCGGCAAGATCAACACAGACACTTGCTGTGACATGCAGCCTAGTGAGGTATTGGTGCAGAGTGCTAAAAAAGCTGTCATGGAGTACAATTCAGAACATTAGAGTGACACTTTGTGTTTTTGTCAAACATTGGAGCTTTGTATTCATTCTGAAGGTTTATTGTTATTAATATTGAATAAAAAGTAACTTGGATATATCATTGTTAATTATCATTCAAATTTTAGGTAAATTATTTTAATTTGCATCTTATAAGGATTTTATAAGAGAAATACGGACTTTGGAGGTTGGTTATACAGGTTTGATTGACCAAAGGTTGACATGTATGTGTATATAACATAATTACACTATTAAGTGCACTGCATGTCCATTTGGGTGCTACTTTGGATTCAGTCACATATAAAAACTAGGAGGGCACTTGGTAGAGTGCATACGTCCTCCATGCCACATATTTTTAAAGCATTTTTATTTGACACATGTACATTAGAGTATAGTGAAATTCTTACTCTATATTTAACCCACATACCGTACTTGCCAACCCTCCCGATTTCGGCGGGAGGCTCCCGATTTTAGCCTCTATCTCCCGCCTCCCGATCGTATTTGTTAAAAACTGGATAATCTCCCAGTTTTGGGAAATCCCTACCACCAAATTAAAAATACTCCCAATTATGTCCAATCAGAATTGTATGAGAAACACTGCTAACGTCAACTGATTTTTAACCAATCAACGAACAGAACGACAGTCACTTCCGTAATGCAGGATTCACCCAGGCTGTCTGACATTTTTTACAAGCAGTCATTCATCATGACCACTAAACCCAATACCAAACGGCAAAAATGTGAATGCAAATACCAGGTTGCATGGGAGAATGAATTTCCATGGATAAGCAAATGTTCAACCAGCCAGTTACACATTTTAAGGTAAAGATACCTTAAATCAGAATATTATGGACATTTGAGTGTGAAATTAAACTAGTCTTCCCTACCATTTCAGAAACAAACTGTACAACTTCTAAAGTGTTTAGTGAAATTTTGCATGACAGAGAATTTGTTTGGTGAGTGTATTTGAATAGTGTGGTAGTGTCCTTAGTGCTATTTTGAATTTATGTTTGAAAGTTTTAAGTGAAAGTTTGCAAGTGAATTATCTGGAAAGTGATTGATTTTGATCGAGTTTTGAGGTTTTAAGTGAAATATTACTAGTGAGTGTATTTTGGTCGTACTAAAATTTTGCATTTGAGTGAATTTCTTTGTGGAGTATATTTTGATAGTATGGTAGTATTTATAGTGCCGTTTTTACATTTTGTTTGAAAACTTTCAGTCAAAGTTTGCAAATGAGCAAATTCCTTTGATGCATTCCAATAGGATTTTGATCGGATTTCTAGTGCTTTTTAAAAATTCTGTTGGAAAGTGTTTAGTGAGAGAGATGCATTTTAGTCGTACTAAGACAGTGCAGTATTTATTTGATTGAGTTGTTACTATTTTGGTTAAATCTTATTAAAATTTTATTTTATTTATACAACCCCGATTCCAAAAAAGTTGGGACAAAGAACAAATTGTAAATAAAATTGTAAATAAAATTGTAAATAAAAACGGAATGCAATAATTTACAAATCTCAAAAACTGATATTGTATTCACAATAGAACATAGACAACATATCAAATGTCGAAAGTGAGACATTTTGAAATTTCATGCCAAATATTGGCTCATTTGAAATTTCATGACAGCAACACATCTCAAAAAAGTTGAGACAGGGGCAATAAGAGGCTGGAAAAGTTAAAGGTACAAAAAACGAACAGCTGGAGGACCAAATTGCAACTCATTAGGTCAACTGGCAATAGGTCATTAACATGACTGGGTATAAAAAGAGCATCTTGGAGTGGCAGCGGCTCTCAGAAGTAAAGATGAGAAGAGGATCGTCAATCCCCCTAATTCTGTGCCAACAAATAGTGGAGCAATATCAGAAAGGAGTTCGACAGTGTAAAATTGCAGAGTTTGAACATATCATCATCTACAGTCAGGGCTCTACACTAACTTTTTTTTTCAGAAGCACACGTGCTCCTAAGTTAAAACTTTTAGGAGCACAGGGAAAAAAATGGGGGCACAAGCACAAGTAAGTTTTCATTTTAAAGGTTTATTGCAGTGCAAACCTTAGACACACCAACACATAAAACGCAAAATTCAATTGAGAATGAATGAATGAACGAATGAATGAATGAATGAACAAACAAATGAATAACGAACAACTGAATGAATGAACAAACAGTAGCTAAACAGAGAGCAGAGCTCAGCAGAGCTAACAACATCATCAAGGACAGTTCCCACCCTGGCTCGGAGTTCTTTGACTTGCTGCCCTCAGGCAGGTGTTACAGGTGCATCAAAGCAAGGACCAACAGACTCAAAAACAGTTTTTTCCCCACAGGCCATAACCACCTTGAACAATTAGCCTTTTTCACATTACGTCACTTGCAGGGGAACTCATATCCGTTTTCAGCCTTTTGAATGGAAGAAGAGGTATACGGCGGCAACATGTGTTAACAAAACTGTCATTCACAGATAAGATTGATAATAATATTGCACATTGTTGTTTATCATTACGTATTGTTAGCGACCATTCCAGTCACCTATCTGCCTTGTTTTGGAAAGGAAGTTTACTGACTTTCTATGGTTGCTACTTGTTAGCCAGCAGATTAGCATGCCGCCTCTTCTTCCATTCAGAAGGCTGAAAATGGATGTGAGGTTCTTCTGCAAGTGACGTAATGTGAAAAAGGCTAATTACATGCACTGACTGATGCCACTTCTGGCAGGTGCAACAATGCACCAACAAGGACCTAAAAGGACAATATTCTCACACTTACCTGATACAGTGCAATACTTATTACAGTGCAACCTCACAGAGCAACTTTTTAGTTTTTATAGCTTTTGTATATTTTATATTTCTACACTTTTACATCCATACCCAATACAATGCAATACCAAATACAGTGCAATATCCTGAGTTTTGTAGTTGAACTGAGTTTCTATAACTAATGTGCAATTAACATCTGCAACTCAACACACCCAGCTGTATATATATTCTTTGTTTTTCTGCTGTGTTTTGACATGCACCATTTGTATATACTGTATATTATTTGTTTTTCTGCTGTGTTGTCTGTTCCCATCTAAATGTTTGCACTGGGGTGTGTGCTTTCCATCTCATTATATAATTTTCCCGCACCTTCTCCCATCGTTCTAGCTTTCTTCACTACACTTTCTTCCTCGTCCGTTCTTTTATTCTTGTTTCCACCATCATTGCTTTTAAAAAACGCTGTTATTCTCTGCATAGCGAATATATTTCTCAGCTTGGTCCGAACCAGCTCTCAGTTATCTCTCAGTTGAATGATCTGATGAATCCCTAAAAAGCACTTTTCCCACCTAATGCCACACCCACAACATACAACCGTGGGAAAGAGGGGCAATCACAGAAAGATGAGTAGAAAACAGGAAATGTTACGGGGGATATTTATTGTGATAGTAGGCTATTGTAGCGTCAGCACAAAAGCACCAGACTCAACTTTAACTGAAAGTGTTATTCAGTAGCCTAAACTTATTCAAGCTACAGACCGAGAAGAATAAAAATGCTGAAATCTCATGTCCCGGTAAAACGCACTAGCATGGCAGAACGGCAAAAAAAAGTAACTTTTTCACTCTCCCCCCCCGGCTACCGTGGGAACCACCGCAGTGCAAGACAGAGGCAATGCACGCAACTACAGACAGGGAGCAAGGCGCAGGCAGAACACACACACACACACACACACACACACGCACGTACACAACACTGAACACACACACTTACAACAATACAGGCCGTTACTCGTTACACTATATTAGGTAGGCTATCCAGCGCTGGATTTACATACTTTTCAGTTTAACGTTTGATACATTTTAGAATGTTAAACTCGTCGCGTCTGTGCTCAGTGCTTTCCTAAATTGTCGGCTGCAAGAAGCCCTCGCACGAATGCGCGTGGTTTTTTTTCGTCGTTCGCATGCCGAAAAATTCGCTCACAAATGCGAGTGAAATGTGCGCACTGTAGAGCCCTGTCTACAGTGCATAATATCATCAAAAGATTCAGAGAATCTGGAAGAATCTCTGTGCGTAAGGGTCAAGGCCGGAAAACCATACTGGGTGCCCGTGATCTTCGGGCCCTTAGATGGCACTGCATCACATACAGGCATGCTTCTGTATTGGAAATCACAAAATGGGCTCAGGAATATTTCCAGAGAACATTATCTGTGAACACAATTCACCGTGCCATCCGCCGTTGCCAGCTAAATCTCTATAGTTCAAAGAAGAAGCCGTATCGAAACATGATCCAGAAGCGCAGACATCTTCTCTGGGCCAAGGCTCATTTAAAATGGACTGTGGCAAAGTGGAAAACTGTTCTGTGGTCAGACGAATCAAAATTTGAAGTTCTTTATGGAAATCAGGGACGCCGTGTCATTCGGACTAAAGAGGAGAAGGACGACCCAAGTTGTTATCAGCGCTCAGTTCAGAAGCCTGCATCTCTGATGGTATGGGGTTGCATTAGTGCATGTGGCATGGGCAGCTTACACATCTGGAAAGACACCATCAATGCTGAAAGGTATATCCAGGTTCTAGAGCAACATATGCTCCCATCCAGACGACGTCTCTTTCAGGGAAGACCTTGTATTTTTCAACATGACAATGCCAAACCACATACCGCATCAATTGCAGCATCATGGCTGCGTAGAAGAAGGGTCCGGGTACTGAACTGGCCAGCCTGCAGTCCAGATCTTTCACCCATAGAAAACATTTGGCGCATCATAAAACGGAAGATACGACAAAAAAGACCTAAGACAGTTGAGCAACTAGAATCCTACATTAGACAAGAATGGGTTAACATTCCTATCCCTAAACTTGAGCAACTTGTCTCCGCAGTCCCCAGACGTTTACAGACTGTTGTAAAGAGAAAAGGGGATGTCTCACAGTGGTAAACATGGCCTTGTCCCAACTTTTTTGAGATGTGTTGTTGTCATGAAATTTAAAATCACCTAATTTTTCTCTTTAAATGATACATTTTCTCAGTTTAAACATTTGATATGTCATCTATGTTCTATTCTGAATAAAATATGGAATTTGGAACTTCTACATCATTGCATTCCGTTTTTATTTACAATTTGTACTTTGTCCCAACTTTTTTGGAATTGGGGTTGTATATGATATTATAGTTCTCTGTATTTTTACATGAGCTTACAGAAGGAAAACACATTTGATGCAATCCAGTAATACTTTCATTCACTGTGACTATTTTAAGAAATTATAAACATTCTTCTAAACCATCACTTGTGTTATTTTCTGTGGATCTCTGTATGTATACAATATTCAGGCATGAGATTTTTCAGCTAAAAATCTGATTTAAGCAGACTTCCCTTTCATTGTTATTATATTAAAATTCAAGATGAGTATTATTTCAGATTTTTCACTCTGAGCTATCTCATGCCTGATACATGAATCCCATAACCTATAGTAATTGATAGAACAATATCAACAATTCAAAAACTCTAATTGTATAAATTTCAAATGGTTTGCAATTAATTGGGATCCACTGTTTTTATCATTTCAACCACGCATCATACCCTCGGCCAATTGAAAATGTCGTTCACGCACTTTTCTCCCCCATGAGAATTTTGAAAAGTTGGCAAGTATGAACCCATCTGAAGCAGTGAACACACATATACCCTGAGCAGTTGGGGGTTAAATGCTTTGTTCAAGGGCACTTCAGCCATGGATGCCCCACACATTTTCCTGCTGGCCCAGGGAATCGAACCTTTTGGCCCAAAAGCTGCTTCTCTAACCTTTAGGTCATGGTTTCCCCAAGAAACAGTGGATAGTTTCAATCCATCAACCTCTGGGTTAAGGGCCAGCACATTCCTGCTGCACCAGTCTGCTAACTTCACACCCCAGATTAGACTTTAACCTTCAGTCCCTGGCTTAGGAAGCTAGTGCCTTATTCATTAGGCCATTCAGATTTAGAGCAAACCTTATAAATTGTTCCTTGGCTCACCTTTCCTTAAAATTTCATGAAAATCTGTTCACTACTTTTTGAGTTATGTTGGGAACAGACAAACAAACAAACAAATGAAAAGTTGTGCAGAGCAAGATACTTGCAAAAATCACAAAGAAACAAAGAAAAACCAAACAAAATCAAGAAAGAAAGCAAATCATGGGTCCCCTGATCACAGTTCACGGCAAATAAAAAAAACACACTTTCACAATTCACGAGAAATAAGCACAAATTTCCTAGTCTCGCAAAATCTGACCTCATCTTTCAACCTCAAGATGACATCACAGGTAAAACGTCAATGGAGCCCTTGAAAGGGATTCAAAAGTGCTTTCCAACGCCACCAGTCCCATCTCAATACAAGCGCTGGTTCAGAAGTTATGGCCAATTATGTGTTTTTACAAGATTTGACCTTGGTGACCTTGACCTTTGACCTTGACCCACCAAAAACTAAAGATGTCTTTGTGTGGCCCTAGTGAGTTGTCCTGTGCATTTTGGTGAAGATTGGTCATGAAATGACGATGCTAGAGCACCAACAAACAAACAAACAAACAAACGGACATCAACATACTTGCAAAAATCTCAGATTTTTGCAAGTAACAAACAGAGGCAAACATATAACCCCCTCCAACAAAGTTGGTGGAGATAATTAGTAGTCACATATAAAAATACAACGTAGCAGAAATACAATTTTTGTTCTGTATACCAAAACTTCCAAAACTATCACCTGGCCTCGTAACATTTTTTTTTTTTTTTTACATAGCTATCAATCTAATAGCTAATAGCACGTTTGTTGCTTGCATGTGCATGCTCTGGAAATAAAGTACATTACTGTACCTTTAGGGGTACAGTGACTTGTCGCTGAGGCAGTACCCTCTAAGGTACTTATTTGTACCCTTTATATCCTGCTTAGGAACATACATGTACCTTTTTGACCCTAAAAAAGTACACATAATTACCTTGAGGTCCAATAATGAGCTCTAGGGGGTACATTAGTGTCGATTGTAATGTACCTTGGGGGACAGAAATGGACTCCTACTGTACCCCTATTTCTGACAGTGTGCATGTGGTCTCTCTGCAGCTTTCTGCCTTTCTGTGCTGTCTATTATTCTCAATTACCAATATTTAAGCTGTTTTCTTATTGCAGCCCTTTATGATATTTTAATTCTAGAAGCTCATTATTACAACCCCGATTCCAAAAAAGTTGGGGCAAAGTACAAATTGTAAATAAAAACGGAATGCAATGATGTAGAAGTTTCAAAATTCCATATTTTATTCAGAATAGAACATAGATGACATATCAAATGTTTAAACTGAGAAAATGTATCATTTAAAGAGAAAAATTAGGTGATTTTAAATTTCATGACAACAACACATCTCAAAAAAGTTGGGACGAAGCCATGTTTACCACTGTGAGACATCCCCTTTTCTCTTTACAACAGTCTGTAAACGTCTGGGGACTGAGGAGACAAGTTGCTCAAGTTTAGGGATAGGAATGTTAACCCATTCTTGTCTAATGTAGGATTCTAGTTGCTCAACTGTCTTAGGTCTTTTTTGTCGTATCTTCCGTTTTATGATGCGCCAAATGTTTTCTATGGGTGAAAGATCTGGACTGCAGGCTGGCCAGTTCAGTACCCGGACCCTTCTTCTACGCAGCCATGATGCTGTAATTGATGCAGTATGTGGTTTGGCATTGTCATGTTGGAAAATGCAAGGTCTTCCCTGAAAGAGACGTTGTCTGGATGGAAGCATATGTTGCTCTAGAACCTGGATATACCTTTCAGCATTGATGGTGTCTTTCCAGATGTGTAAGCTGCCCATGCCACATGCACTAATGCAACCCCATACCATCAGAGATGCAGGCTTCTGACCTGAGCGCTGATAACAACTTGGGTCGTCCTTCTCCTCTTTAGTCCGAATGACACGGCGTCCCTGATTTCCATAAAGAACTTCAAATTTTGATTCGTCTGACCACAGAACAGTTTTCCACTTTGCCACAGTCCATTTTAAATGAGCCTTGGCCCAGAGAAGATGTCTGCGCTTCTGGATCATGTTTAGATATGGCTTCTTCTTTGAACTATAGAGCTGGCAACGGTGGATGGCACAGTGAATTGTGTTCACAGATAATGTTCTCTGGAAATATTCCTGAGCCCATTTTCTGATTTCCAATACAGCAGCGTGCCTGTATGTGATGCAGTGCCGTCTAAGAGCCCGAAGATCACGGGCACCCAGTATGGTTTTCCGGCCTTGACCCTTACGCACAGAGATTCTTCCAGATTCTCTGAATCTTTTGATGATATTATGCACTGTAGATGATGATATGTTCAAACTCTTTGCAATTTTACACTGTCAAACTCCTTTCTGATATTGCTCCACTATTTGTTGGCGCAGAATTAGGGGGATTGGTGATCCTCTTCCCATCATTACTTCTGAGAGCCGCTGCCACTCCAAGATGCTCTTTTTATACCCAGTCATGTTAATGACCTATTGCCAATTGACCTAATGAGTTGCAATTTGGTCCTCCAGCTGTTCCTTTTTTGGACCTTTAACTTTTCCAGCCTCTTATTGCCCCTGTCCCAACTTTTTTGAGATGTGTTGCTGTCATGAAATTTCAAATGAGCCAATATTTGGCATGAAATTTCAAAATGTCTCACCTTCGACATTTGATATGTTGTCTATGTTCTATTGTGAATACAATATCAGTTTTTGAGATTTGTAAATTATTGCATTCCGTTTTTATTTACAATTTGTACTTTGTCCCAACTTTTTTGGAATCGGGGTTGTACAATAATGATGAGAATGTGGTTCAGGTTCAGCCCTGAAGAGGTGCATGAACTTGTTCTTTTCTGTGTCCTTGCTGAGTAAAACAGCAGCTCGTGCAGTGGTGTTGAGACATTATAACCATATGTCATGTCTCTGTCCTGTAGCTCACCACATCTGTGCTGCCAGAGGAAAGTGGACAGTGATGGAGAAGATTTCCCCTGCTCTCGCTGACTCAGGAAAGCATTCACAATCTTAAATTGGAAAAGAGAGCAGTCTTTTCTTGGACAGGCATTCTTAAGGCATGAAAAAACCAATAATAACCAGTTATAGCTCTGTGTGTGTGTGTGTGTGTGTGTGTGTGTGTGTGTGTGTGTGTGTGTGTGTGTGTGTGTGTGCGCGCATGTGTGGATGTGAGTGCTTTCAAAACAATGTAGTTATTATAAAAATCAGTCAAATCTACGGCACAGCAAGTGTGCAGTCAGTCAGGTTTAAATCAGTTTCCTGGCAGCTATTCAGCTTGATATCATATTGGGATGGTGGCTATTGTAGGATCATAGATTTATAATAGACACATCCATCTAACAGATATAGAGTACAGCAGTTCAGTAGTATAAAGGTCACCCTTGACTCCTCAAAGATTCATTCTGATTGTATTACATATACCTGTAAACAAACTAGTACTGTATCAGTACGCATCTGTCTATTGTTCCAAATATTTGTACCTGTATTCATATTGAACCCAACTTGGGTGTGGCCTCATGCACAGTAGAGTGGAGCTTAAATGACAGAAAATTGTTTGTCATTCATTTTATTTGGTCTTACCCCCTGAACATGAAAGCATATGTAGTGCTTTGCAAAAGTATTCATCCCCCTTGGTGTTTGTCCTGTTTTGTTGCATTACAAACTGGAATTAAAATGGATTTTTGGAGGGTCAGCACCATTTGATTTACACAACATGCTTACCACTTTAAAGGTGAAAATTGTTGTTTTATTGTGACACAAACAATAATTAAAGATGAAAAAATAGAAATCTGGAGTGTACATAAGTATTCACCCCCTTTCGTGTGAAACCCCTAAATAAGAGCTGGTCCAACCAATTCACTTCATAACTCACATAATTAGTTGATTAAGATCCACCTGTGTGCAATCAAAGTGTCACATGATCTGTCACATGATGTCTGTATAAATCAACCTGTTCTTGAAGGACCCTGACTCTGCTATACTACTAAGCAAGCAACATGAAAACCAAGGAGAACTCCATACAGGCCAAAGACAAAGTTGTGGAGAAGTATAGGGTTGGGTCATAAAATAAAAAATCCCAAATTTTGAATATCCCACAGAGCACCATTAAATCCATTATAGCAAAATGGAAAGAATATACACTACAAACCTGACAAGAGAAGGCCACCCACCAAAACAAGGAGGGCATTAATCAGAGATGCAACAAAGACACCAACGATAACGCTGAGGGAGCTACAAAGCTCCACAGTGGAGATGGGAGTATCTGTCCATAGGAGCACTTTAAGCCGTACACTCCACAGAGTGGGGCTTTATGGAAGAGTGGTCAGAAAAAAGTCATTGCTTAAGAAAACACATTTGGAGTTTGCCCAACAGCATGTGGCAGACTCCACAAACACATGGAAGAAGATTCTCTGGTCAAATGAGACTAAAATTGATCTTTTTGGCCATCATGGGAAATGCCACGTGTGGCGCAAACCCAACACCCTGAGAACACCATCCCTATAATGAAGCATGGTGGTGGCAGCATCATGCTGTCAGGATGTTTTGCATCTGCAGGGAAAGGAAAGCTGGTCAGGACTGAAGGAAAGATGGATGGCACTAAATACAGGGCAATTCTGGAGGAAAACCTCTTTGAGTCAGCCAGAGGTTTGAGACTGGGATGAAGGTTCACATTCCAGCAGGACAATGACCCTAAACATACTGCTAAAGCTACACTGGAATGGTTTAAAGGGCAACATTTAAACGTCTGGGAATGGCCTAGTCAAAGCTCAGACCTCAATCCAGTTGAGAATCTGTGGCATAACTTGAAGATTGCTGTACACCATTGCAACCCATCTAACTTGAAGGAGTTGGAGCAGTTTTGCCTTGAGGAATGGGCAAAAATCCCAGTGGCTAGATGTGCTAAGCTAACAGAGACATACCCCAAGAGACTTGCAGCTGTAATTGTAGCAAAAGGTGGCTCTACAAAGTTTTTTTTTTTTTTTTTTTTGGGGGGGGGGGGGGGTAAAGCTTTGATAAAGCTCATTGTGATGGCTTCTTGTTTAATGTATGATTTATATAATTTTATTTTCTTTTATTTCGTGTATGTGTATAGTAAGTTTTAGAAAAATTAGACACATTCTTGGGCAGCTCTGTATTTGTGTATATTCTACAGAACTACAGATTCAGAACATATTCAGATATTTGCGCACAGACACGTATTCAAATGAAGTACCCATTCTACTGGCTTTTTTTTAAATCTATTGGTACTTTCTTTTAGATATATTTTATCAATAAAGTAAATTAAAAAATATTGTTCAACAAAATAATTTACTTATACTTTGACAATTACACTACCATTCAAAAGTTTGGGGTCACTTTGAAATTTCCTTATTTTTGAAAGAAAAGCACTGTTCTTTTCAATGAAGATCAGTTTAACTAATCAGAAATACACTCTGTACATTGCTAATGTGGTAAATGACTATTCTAGCTAAATTCTACTAAATGTCTGGTTTTTGGTGCAATATCTCCATAGGTGTATAGAGGCCCATTTCCAGCAACTCTCACTCCAGTGTTCTAATGGTACAATGTGTTTGCTCATTGCCTCAGAAGGCTAATGGATGATTAGAAAACCCTTGTACAATCATGTTAGCACAGCTGAAAACAGTTTAGCTCTTTAGAGAAGCTATAAAACTGACCTTCCTTTGAGCAGATTGAGTTTCTGGAGCATCACATTTGTGGGGTCGATTAAATGCTCAAAATGGCCAGAAAAATGTCTTGACTATATTTTCTATTCATTTTACAACTTATGGTGGTAAATAAAAGTGTGACTTTTCATGGAAAACACAAAATTGTCTGGGTGACCCCAAACTTTTGAACAGTAGTGTATAGCAATGTGGCATATTTACCATGCACTAGTTCTGTATCCAGACTTCAGAGGTACTCAAAAAAGTGTCTTCAGTATGGGTTTAGGTAGACCTAGGGCCAGTAGAGGCTTTGTTCCTGAGCATATTTTCAGCTTCTGTTGTCAGGCACTGTGGGATGGGACCAGCTAGATCAGTTAGCTCCATAATGTTAGTGATCAGTTTTTAAAATGATTAACACTATAACAATTGCACAGTGTACATTTCACTGTATACTTTGCAACAAATCCTTAATAAACTGATCATATTTAATGCTGCCCCAATCCATTCCAGTGTAGTATTATTGTAGACCCTATTTTGAATCACGCCTCTAATGACAGCAGTACTTAATCGTGGCGGACTTTGTGGCTTGGCTGCTAAACTTCATGCTGATTGAGCTACCAGTTAGATTTCTTTATTTTTGTTAATATTTTACCAGAATTTTATATATGAAATCAAATTAGATAGTAAGATGGTCGTATTTAATAACTTTAAAAATTAGCTCCACCCTAATGCACAGATATGCACTGGATTGTTGTTGTTTTTTTTAGTCCTGCTCATGCAGTTATAATTTTTCTGAGCGCCTATCCGGCCATATTTTCTAATGAACTGGTATGTAACTGGTTCTATTTCTAAAATATAGGATTAAACAAACTAATAGCCAACTTTAAATCATTGCGACCCTGACCAAGCAGTTACTAAGGATGAATGAATATTCTTTTGGCTGCTAACATACGTTTAGGGTCGCCACAGCAGATCTTTTCTGCATACTTGATTTGGCATAGGTTTTACACTGGATGCCCTTCCTCACGCAACCTTCCCCAATCTATCTGGGCTTGGGACCAGCACTAAGTATGCACTGCCTTGTACAACCCCAGTGGCTGGGTAGTTTACTTCTTTAACCATTCACACATATGGACAATTTAGAGTAGCCACTTATCCTAACTACATGTTTTTGGACTGTGGAGGAAACCCAAGGAAACCCACACAGGCAACATGCAAACTCCACACAGAAAGGCCCCCGTCAGCCACTGGACTCAAATCCAGAACCTTCTTGCTGTGAGGCGACAGTGCTAACCACTACACCACCATGTCGCCCACTAAGGGTCCTTATGAACATTGTAAATGCATTGCTGTAAATGCATCAAATGCATCACCACCTCTTGCTTGCACCCACATGCTTCATATCTGACCATGAAAGTAAATCTAGTTTCAACCAGATGCTGTTTGGGGAAAACAAACAAACAGTGTACCTCCGATTCATATGTGTATTTATATCTGTTTAGAGCACACACATCCATCAGGGGGCGGCACGGTGGTGTAGTGGTTAGCGCTGTCGCCTCACAGTAAGAAGGTCCGGGTTCGAGCCCCATGGCCGGCGAGGGCCTTTCTGTGTGGAGTTTGCATGTTCTCCCCGTGTCCGCGTGGGTTTCCTCCGGGTGCTCCGGTTTCCCCCACAGTCCAAAGACATGCAGGTTAGGTTAACTGGTGACTCTAAATTGACCATAGGTGTGAATGTGAATGGTTGTCTATGTCTATGTGTCAGCCCTGTGATGACCTGGCGACTTGTCCAGGGTGTACCCCGCCTTTCGCCCATAGTCAGCTGGGATAGGCTCCAGCTTGCCTGCGACCCTGTAGAATAGGATAAAGCGGCTAGAGATAATGAGATGAGATGAGACATCCATCAGGGAGAATTCACCACCATGTTACCAGAGGTCCCCCTCCTGCTGAATATTAAGGACTTTTCTTTGGTTATTTCTCATTTCCAGTTCAGTCTCTATAAACAAACACATATTTACTCTCAGTGTCTTTGCAAAGCTTTGCCATTACATTGCATTAATGGTAGTTAGCAGACACTCTTTTCCAGAGCAAAGTACAACACACCCAGAGCAGCCTGGGTAGCAGTTGGGGGTTATGTGCCTTGTTCAAGGGCACTTTAGCCATTCCTACTGGTCCAGGGAACTGAACCAGAGACCTTTTGGTCCCAAAGCTA
Organism: Neoarius graeffei; assembly: GCF_027579695.1. NCBI lineage: Eukaryota > Metazoa > Chordata > Actinopteri > Siluriformes > Ariidae > Neoarius > Neoarius graeffei. Next base: position 34,143,623 of record NC_083595.1, read on the forward strand.
CTTCTCTAACCATTAGTCTTATTCATGTAATGTCTGAGCTTTTGAGCTTTGTTTTATTGTGTTTGACCCTTGTCTTGCCTTTTGACTGCTCTTTGGATTTGGCCTTTGATTTGGGCAGCATGGTGGTGTAGTGGTTAGCACTATCACCTCACAGCAAGAAGGTTCTGGCTTCGAACCCAGTGGCCAACGGAGGCCTTTCTGTGTGGAATTTGCATGTTCTCCCCGTGTGTGCATGAGTTTCCTCCGGGTGCTCTGGTTTCACCCACAGTCCAAAGACATGCAGTTAGGTTAACATGGGGGCGGCCTTGGGCTGAAGTGCCCTTGAGCAAGGTACCTAACCCCTAACTACTCCCTGGGTGCTATAGTATGGCTGTTCACTGCTCTGGGCATGTGTGCGTATGCGTGTGTTCACTGCTTCAGATAGGTTAAATGCAGAGGATAAATTTCCCTGTGCTTGAGTGTGCGTGTGACAAATAAAGGCTTCTGCTTCTTCTTATTATTCTGTTTATTCTGTGGATCATGGTGTATGAACGTGGCCTGTTTCACATTAATTTCTGGATTGGTGACTGTTGTCTTTATTTCTCCTGTACATGGATTATCAAACATCTCCCAAGTCCAGTTCATTGCAAACACATTATCTATTCATTCCAAACAGTGTATACCTATTCCATTACTTCCCTAATACAACCCAATAACTTCATATTTTCCTGCCAAGATGTCCCTGATAGTCTCAGGGGCTTCCATATTAACCTGCAGTAATCGGTTTTGGTTACTTAGGAATGGGAATGGTGACTACTAGGAAATTAATTTAATTTGACGATGCAGTCTGACCCAGTTTCAGGGTCTCTCACACACGTAAACAGCTGTGCAGACATCCCATACTGGAGATCTCATTATGATCTCTTGGTAATTGGAATAGTAGAGGGTAATTACATTTATGTTCGAGTGTGCACAGGCCTTTGCTGTTTTCCCTGGCTGCTTCTGATAATAATTAATAAGTGCGTATTTGAATCAAGAACAGAAAAGAACATTTTGTTGGAATTTTGCCAAAGTCTGATGAGTCACTTTGGAAGAGAACTTACAGTGCGCTAGGTGATCACTAGCTGATTGTGGAGCAATATGAATATGAAGGCACTAAATTAATACAAGGGTACAATTAACTTCAGTAAAATATTCAACTTGTGGAATTTGTAGAACTATGGAAAAATCAAGAGACCACTTTAAATCATAACAGTGGTCTCTTAACCTGCTTCCATAGCTGTATTTTTCAAATCAAATATCTATTTGTTTTATTTGTTCCAGACGATTGAGTTTATAGCATGTAAACAAACAAGTGCCAACCCATTAGCAAGCCATCCATGAATTGCACTTAAAACAAGTACTGCAGAAATGTCATTGTGAACCATTAAAGTCATCTATGTGGAATATGTCTTCCAAGAAAAGGGCACTCTATGAATTTGCATGAAATGCCACCATGTTTACCAGCAGTGAACCGTTACTATTAAAGCTGGCACTTGAGCTCAGTTAAAACTTAGCCAGACACACTAAAAAAGCAACAGGGCAAAGGATTTTGCAAGGGATTAGCGGCAGGGTGTCAGGTCGCTCCGTTGTGTGTAGTTGTCAATGTTGATTTTAAAGGAACAGTCCACCGTACTTCCATAATGAAATATGCTCTTATCTGAATTGAGACGAGCTGCTCCGTACCTCTCCGAGCTTTGCGCGACCTCCCAGTCAGTCAGACGCAGTCAGATGCGCTGTCACTCCTGTTAGCAATGTAGCTAGGCTCAGTATGGCCAATGGTATTTTTTGGGGCTGTAGTCAGATGCGACCAAACTCTTCCACGTTTTTCCTGTTTACATAGGTTTATATGACCAGTGATATGAAAAAAGTTCAGTTACGCAAATTGAAACGTAGCGATTTTCTATGCTATGGAAAGTCCACACTATAATGACAGGCGTACTAACACCTTCTGCACGCTTCGACAGCGCATTGATACGGAGCTCAGATATCAATGCGCTGCCGAAGCGCGCAGAAGGTGTTAGTACGCCTGTCATTATAGTGCGGACTTTCCATATATAGAAAATCGCTACGTTTCAATTTGTGTAACTGAACTTGTTTCATGTCACTGGTCATATAAACCTATGTAAACAGGAAAAACGTGGAAGAGTTTGGTCGCATCTTACTACAGCCCCAAAAAATACCATTGGCCATACTGAGCCTAGCTACATTGCTAACAGGAGTGACAGCGCGTCTGACTGCGTCTGACTGATTGGGAGGTCGCGCAAAGCTCGGAGAGGTACGGAGCAGCTCGTCTCAATTCAGATGAGAGCATATTTCATTATGGAAGTACGGTGGACTGTTCCTTTAAAAGTAACTAAGTCAATTACACAGGGAAATGAATACTTAAAGTGCCATTCCACCATTGGATGTACTCTTTGGCATAAAATACAATATATTTTGACAACATATATAAATGGTATCACTAGATAGAGAAATCGTTTAGCTTCAAAATGATATATCAAACATAATTTTTTGACAACGACAAGTATATTAATTTTGCGACCAAAGTCACCTACCCTTTTAATTTCCGCGCATGATGTCATTGGCAGGTTCCCCTTCTTGTGTACCACGTGACGTGTGACGTGGCACATATTATCAGCAATGGCGGATAGAACGCGATAAAAATAATACCAATAAATCTAGCTAATACCAATAAATCTAGCTAACTGAAAGATTAACTCAAAATTTTTCACAATTTTTTTGGCCCCCATATACGAGGAGAAATGACTCTCTCACTTTGGGGGTTTCCTGGTCTAAAAATAGACTGACACGTGGTACACAAGAAGGGGAACCTGCCGATGACATCACGTTTCACTACCGCGCGGAAATTAAAAGGGTAGGTGACTTTGGTCGCAAAATTAATATACTTGTCGTTGTCAAAAAATTATGTTTGATATATCATTTTGAAGCTAAAAGATTTCTCTGTCTAGTCATGTTGTCATAAAATATATTGTATTTTATGCCAAAGAATACATCCAATGGTGGAATGGCACTTTAAGTCTGAGTGAAAAATACTGTAGCGAGCATGCATGGAAGAAGAGTCTGGAGACAGAAATCTTATGCCCAGGTCAGATGGCAGGTTGCAACTAGTTTTCAACTACTTGCGTCTACCTGCGATAACAAAATCGCAGGTAGACGCAACACTGGTCTTGCGTCGACGGACGATGATGCAGATAATGGCAGAGTGTTGCAGAAGGTCTTTAGTAGAGGCAGGTTGACACAAGTAGATCACAATCTGTTCATATTTCAGCTGTGATTCGCTTCCAATCGGTGCAAATAGCAGGTTGACGCATGTAGAGGCAGGCGGTTGTGCAACGCTTGAGCGACCAATCGCAGGTTGAAGCAGGTAGTAGCAGCTAGATGCAGGCTGACGCAGGGGAAGACAAGTCTGTAGAGGTGGCTATGATGCATTGCAGATAGATGCAGACTGTACCTGCAAATAGTTTACAACAACCTGCGAGCTGTCTTATGGCCTTATATTTTTTAAAGGTTTTCTGTGTGCTGCGCCAACCTGCGTCTAGCTGCATCTGCTTCCAACTGGTTGCATCCTGTCATAACAGCTTAAAAATTCTGTGTCTTGCAATACGTCTGACCACAATGAAGGATTTGACACAAAACGCCTGCGTCCACCTGCGATCAGTCACCACCTGACCGATCGCAGGTCGCAGCATGTGTCTTTCTGCCGTCTGACCTGGGCATTAGTTTCTCAGTCGTTAGCCTGTGCTACTTGCGCTTGATAGCACTGGCTTGACCGCTTTCTTAGCATTCGCTAACACTACTGATGAACGCTACACCGGCTGGAAGGTGACGTCACTGCTGCACTGATGACGCTGACTCACAGGTAAGCTAGTGTTGGCCTTCGAGAAGGCCTAGGGCGATACATTTTTGGTCCCTCCCACGATAAATCAAAATCTGATTGGTTAATTCATCTGTCACTTCCTACATAAACATACACTGCCATAGCCTTCTGTCCCAGCAATGAAGTCCTAACCAGTGAGTGAGCCAGTTCTAAATTCTTCTCTGCCTAGATTTCATTCATCCCTAGCATTAACTAATCCCTCCAGCTAATCCCTAACTGTTTTAGCATGCAGATTCTGTTTCTATTTTTATATTCGAGGTCCTGAGAACATCTCTCATTTAAAAAAGATATTTACAAAATCATTACTGTCTGTGTGGAGTTTCACACACAGTATCCTTGTATCCTAATTTTCTACATGAATTAATGCTGCATTCATGTGCTATGGGAAGATGATATTTTCCAGTTGGGAAGTGGTATTTACCAGTGTGTTGTGTTCACATGCTTTTGTTGTTGTTGACAAATTAAAGATGGTGGACCAGATTCAAGTTAGCAATAGTTAGTTAGCTATCGTTAGCAATAGCGTCTGCTCTGGATAGGTAAAAACAAACCATAACAACACATTTTTAAAGGAAACGGATTTCTAACGTATTATATTACACTTGTTAATGACGCAACATTGCATAGACACAAAAAACTACCCACTAGTACTAGTAAAAAAAAACTTTAGTAGCGTACAGTGCTTAACATTCAAGTGTCTTGTACCGCTCGCCGCCATGTTGAAAAGGTTAAAGTTCATCTCATCTCGGCAACTCGTGTATCAAAATTTTCTACGAGTTGCCCAGTGGAAAATACCACAAGAGGGGGCGTTCATGTGTGCTTCCCATGTCGGGGTTTGGTATTTACCATAATTCCCATAGCACATGAACGCAGCATAAAACTCCAAAGTGCCGAGGCCTGATCTATTTTCATCTCAGGCCGAGCAGGTACATATGCTTTATTTTAGCCGTGCACTCAGTGATCATCAGTGAAGTGAAGCTTGTTAAGGTGTGAAACAGAAGCAGGTAAAAGAGGAGAATAAAGGCTGCTCCCTAAAGGGTGTCAAACAGATTCACGTCGACACATTTTGACACCTGCTGTCTGTGGTGAGTTCAGTCGAGCCCATCTGTGTCTGTCTGATGAGCAAACGACAGACAGAACACAGAGATCATCTCGGAGAGATGGGAGGAGAAACAAATCTGGCTTTCAATCAATGTCTTACATTCTTTTCCTCTGTCTGTGTCTCTGAGTTCGATATAAAGATATAGAGCCCACTGTGCAAAGAAAATCTGGGATGATATGATTCGTCTTAAGGATACAAAACAGTTATGTTTTCAGTTCAAATGTGATGAATAAAACAGAAACAGAAATTAATATCGATTAAGAAATGTAACAGGAAGTTAACTTTTGGGAGACAGCTGTGAATAAAGATGTGATAACTGGGCAAGCACCAAAACGTTTAATATAACATTTGATCATGGCATTGTACAGTGTCTTGCAAAAGTATTCATCCCCCTTGGTGTTTGTCCTGTTTTGTTGCATTACAAGCTGGAATTAAAATGGATTTTTGGAAGGTTAGCATCATTTGATTTACACAACATGCCTACCACTTTAAAGGTGAAAATTGTTGTTTTATTGTGACACAAACAATAATTAAGATGAAAAAACAGAAATCTGGATTATGCATAGATATTTACCCTCCCCCTGGCAATACTTTGTAGAGCCACCTTTTGCTGCAATTACAGCTGCAAGTCTCTTAGAGTATGTTTCTATTTGCTTAGCACATCTAGCCACTGAGAGTTTTAGATGATGCTGCCACCATCATGCTTCACTGTAGGGATGGTGTTCTCAGGGTGTTGGGTTTGTGCCGCACATGTCATTTCCCATGATGGCCAAAAAGATAAATTTTAGTCTCATTTGACCAGAGAATCTTCTTCCATGTGTTTGGGGAGTCTGCCACATGCTGTTGGGCAAACTCCAAATGTGTTTTCTTAAGCAATTACTTTTTTCTGTCCACTCTTCCATAAAGCCCCACTCTGTGGAGTGTACGGCTTAAAGTGATCCAGATACTCCCATCTCCACTGTGGATCTTTGCAGCTCCTTCAGTGTTATCTTTGGTGTCTTTGTTGTATCTCTGATTAATGCCCTCCTTGCCCGGTCTGTGAGTTTTGGTGGGTGGCCTTCTCCTGTCAGGTTTGTAGTGGTGCTATATTCTTTCCATTTTGCTATAATGGATTTAATGGTGCTCCCTGGGATATTCAAAGTTTGGGATATTTTTTATAACCCAACCCTGATCTATACTTCTCCACAACTTTGTCTCTGACCTGTTTGGAGCACTCCTTGGTTTTTATGTTGCTTGCTTAGTAGTGTTGCAGAGTCAGGGTCCTTCCAGAACAGGTTGAGTTATACAGACATCATGTGACAGATCATGTGACAATTTGATTGCACACAGGTGGATCTTAATCAACTAATTATGCGACTTATGAAGTGAATTGGTTGGACCAGCTCTTATTTAGGGGTTTCATACGAAAGGGGGTGAATACTTATGTACACTCCAGATTTCTGTTTTTTCATCTTAATTATTGTTTGTGTCACAATAAAACAACAATTTTCACCTTTAAAGTGGTAGGCATGTTGTGTAAATCAAATGGTGCTGACCCTCCAAAAATCCATTTTAATTCCAGCTTGTAATGCAACAAAACAGGACAAACATCAAGGGGGATGAATACTTTTGCAAGACACTGTATCTTCTTTCAGCTGCTTCCATCAGGGCTTGCCCCAGTGGATCATTATGTTCCACATATTTGATTTGGCATAGGTTTTACACCAGATGCCCTTCCTGATGCAACCCTCCCCAATCTATCAAGACTTGGGACCAGCACTAAGTATGCACTGGCTTGTGCAACCCCAGTGGCTGGGTATTTTTACTGAACATGCATGTCTTTGAACTGTTGGAGGAAACCCATGCAGACACAGGGAGAACATGCAAACTCCACACAGAAAGGCCCCCGTCAGCTATGAGGCTCAAACCAGGAACCGTCTTGCTGTGAGGCGACAGTGCTAACCACTGCACCACCGTGCTGCCCTGATCGTAGTATTGTATATTTGTAGTATATTTGTGACCTTCTGCACAGGAGTTTCCTGAACTGTAAACAGAAGTGGATTAGAAAAAACACATTACACAGAGGTGTGGTTAGGGGAAGCCATGGCCTAATGGTTAGAGAAGCAGCTTTGGGCTGAAAAATTTGCTGCTTCAATTCCCTGGACCAGCAGGAATAGCTGAATTGCCCTTGAGCAAGGCACCTAACCCCCAGGCTGCTCTGGGTATGCTGTACATTGCTCCGGATAACAGCGTCTGCTAAATGTCTGTAATGTAATGGTTAAGTTTGCTGCTGCAATTCTTGGGTTTCACGTGATGTCACATCCGCCTCAGTAGTTATTCAAAACTTTAGCTGGTGGTCTACCAAAGCTCAGTTGACAAAGCGTTTGTACGGAGAAGATGCATTGCTCGCATGAAAAATGCCTTACGCTTGCGTTGTTTTAGGTTGTTCAAATCGATCAAACCGTGAAACTGATAAAAGTTTCTTCAGGGTTCCCCGTGAACTAATAAAAAGGGTGAACAAACACAGGATTTCACAAAAAGAGGTGGAGAAAGGTGGCTTTTGAACCTCGCACTGAAATTGAAGGGAGCCGAGTCGAAGCATGCTCGAGTTTGCAGTGATCACTTGGTGAAAGGTTTGTATTTCCCTCTCAGCTATGTCCTTAGTGTTTTCCAAGTACTTGTCTTGCTATGTGTCATGATTTTACGTTACTTTTTTTAGTCACAAAGTGCTAAAGTCCCCAGCTGTTTCCTTGTTTACTCCTCACAAAGTCCATATGCATGAAGGTCGCGACAAAATTCTTCCCCAGCCGTACAGTTACAATGCGCCATGATCACTTCTCCGTCTTGTTTAACTAAGATCCAGGTCTTTAAAGGGGTTTCTGATGATCTTTGTGAATGATTTGCCTGAGAGATAAGACCCAAGACAAGTGAGAATCAAGCCAGCTGTTGTTTGTTTACAATTCAACTTGCAGCGCTTCGTTATAAAGACGCGAACGAAAAGCTTAAAAAAACCCATACTTACATGGGCAAAAACAATACAGGATTCATTCGGCAGCGACTTGATAGCGAGGTCCTTTACCCAGCCACATACAAAAAAGTTGTAAGCCTCCATACTCTTCCACGCTTTCATCTGGTTTGTGGTGTAGAAGGACGTCTACAACACCAGATAGCTCGAGATGTCGGGGAGCTCGACTGAAGGGTAGTTTTCGAGATCGTATGACAAATCCTTCTTTCCCAGACTGTAGGGGTCGATTCCATTGCACATAGCAATCTTCTGAATATATCTAAAGCGAGCAGTGGCTTCTAGATTACGAGCATACTCTGATACGTTATTGCTAGTTGTTTGTACTATGGCAGCCGTTTAGACCACCAGCTATTTCACTTCCGGTAAAATTGCCAAGAAAAGTCACGTGACTGAAACCCAGCAATAATGAGGCATGACATAGTTGAGTCACACATGCAGAATAAACAGCTAGCGGTTTCAAAACTGAATTTATTTCTCCACTCGAGTAATGCATGTCAAATGTTCTGAGAAAGATAAAAATATAATCTATATTGGTTTACTTTTCAAGAAAATGATGCTACAAACCCAATTCCAAAAAAGTTGGGACAAAGTACAAATTGTAAATAAAAACGGAATGCAATAATTTACAAATCTCAAAAACTGATTCACAATAGAACATAGACAACATATCAAATGTCGAAAGTGAGACATTTTGAAATTTCATGACAGCAACACATCTCAAAAAAGTTGGGACAGGGGCAATAAGAGGCTGGAAAAGTTAAAGGTACAAAAAAGGAACAGCTGGAGGACCAAATTGCAACTCATTAGGTCAAATGGCAATAGGTCATTAACATGACTGGGTATAAAAAGAGGATCTTGGAGTGGCAGCGGCTCTCAGAAGTAAAGATGGGAAGAGGATCACCAATCCCCCTAATTCTGCGCTGACAAATAGTGGAGCAATATCAGAAAGGAGTTCGACAGTGTAAAATTGCAAAGAGTTTGAACATATCATCATCTACGGTGCATAATATCATCAAAAGATTCAGAGAATCTGGAAGAATCTCTGTGCGTAAGGGTCAAGGCTGGAAAACCATACTGGGTGCCCGTGATCTTCGGGCCCTTAGACAGCACCGCATCACATACAGGCATGCTTCTGTATTGGAAATCACAAAATGAGCTCAGAAATATTTCCAGAGAACATTATCTGTGAACACAATTCACCGTGCCATCCGCCGTTGCCAGCTAAAACTCTATAGTTCAAAGAAGAAGCCATATCTAAACATGATCCAGAAGCGCAGACGTCTTCTCTGGGCCAAGGCTCATTTAAAATGGACTGTGGCAAAGTGGAAAACTGTTCTGTGGTCAGACGAATCAAAATTTGAAGTTCTTTATGGAAATCAGGGACGCCGTGTCATTCAGACTAAAGAGGAGAAGGACGACCCAAGTTGTTATCAGCGCTCAGTTCAGAAGCCTGCATCTCTGATGGTATGGGGTTGCATTAGTGCGTGTGGCATGGGCAGCTTACACATCTGGAAAGACACCATCAATGCTGAAAGGTATATCCAGGTTCTAGAGCAACATATGCTCCCATCCAGACGGCGTCTCTTTCAGGGAAGACCTTGCATTTTCCAACATGACAATGCCAAACCACATACTGCATCAATTACAGCATCATGGCTGCGTAGAAGAAGGGTCCGGGTACTGAACTGGCCAGCCTGCAGTCCAGATCTTTCACCCATAGAAAACATTTGGCGCATCATAAAACAGAAGATACGACAAAAAAGACCTAAGACAGTTGAGCAACTAGAATCCTACATTAGACAAGAATGGGTTAACATTCCTATCCCTAAACTTGAGCAACTTGTCTCCTCAGTCCCCAGACGTTTACAGACTGTTGTAAAGAGAAAAGGGGATGTCTCACAGTGGTAAACATGGCCTTGTCCCAACTTTTTTGAGATGTGTTGTTGTCATGAAATTTAAAATCACCTAATTTTTCTCTTTAAATGATACATTTTCTCAGTTTAAACATTTGATATGTCATCTATGTTCTATTCTGAATAAAATATGGAATTTTGAAACTTCCACATCATTGCATTCCATTTTTATTTACAATTTGTACTTTGTCCCAACTTTTTTGGAATCAGGGTTGTAGATAATGAAAAGGTTTTTTGAGAAAAGGTGACATTTTAACAGGATCGAAAGCCAGCACCTTGGGAAGAAAGACTGTCATCGCCCACAGGCATTACGGGAAAATTCTGCCCCCCAAGCAACCAATCAGAGCGCACGATTTCACTGGAAGTAGCTCGTTCCTTATAATAAACCTCTTTTAAACCTACTGAGCCTAGCCTACTTCATGCCCAAATTTTGCACTTTTCACAACATATGCTCATGACCTAAGCCTAACACAATTGGGCTCGCTAGTCATCTGGGAACATGGTACGGTAACACAGGTATTTTCAAAATGCTGTAAGTCTTTACGCCATACAGTAGATGATTTAGGCTACAGAGATGTTCCATGTTTTGAAGCCCCACTGTGAGGAGGAGCAGTTAGGGTTCATGAACCCTGTAAGCCAAATCATACGTCATGAAAAGCACAAGCTACGCATATACAGCAATACAGGATTCATTCGGCAGCGACTTGATACCGAGGTCCTTTACTCAGCCACATACAAAAAAGTTGTAAGCCTCCATACTCTTCCACGCTTTCATCTGTTTTGCGGTGTAGAAGGACGTCTGCAACACCAGATAGTTCGAGATGTCGGGGAACTCGACCGAAGGGTAGTTTTCGAGATCATATGACAAATCCTTCTTTCCCAGACTGTAGGAGTCGATTCCATTGCACATAGCAATCTTCTGAATATATCTAAAGCGAGCAGTGGCTTCTAGATTACGAGCATACTCTGACAAGTTATCACTAGTTGTTTGCACTACGGCAGCCGTTTTGGTTTGCTTGATCACCAGTCGTTTTACCGGAAGTGAACTCATTAAGAAAAGTCACCAATACCAAGAATACCAAGTCTTTTTTTATTTGTTCTCAAAAGCAAATACACACAATTTCACACAGTGACATGTTCATTAGAGATGTAGCTGCACTATTTTTTTCACAGTACATTATTTTGGCACTGTGACTGATAAACTACGTAACCGACTTATTAATTAATCAGGAATTTCATGGGGGTGGCACGGTGGTGTAGTGGTTAGCGCTGTCGCCTCACAGCAAGAAGGTCTGGGTTCGAGCCCCGTGGCCGGCAAGGGCCTTTCTGTGCGGAGTTTGCATGTTCTCCCCGTGTCCGCATGGGTTTCCTCTGGATGCTCCAGTTTCCTCCACAGTCCAAAGACATGCAGGTTAGGTTAACTGGTGACTCTAAATTGACCGTAGGTGTGAATGTGAATGGTTGTCTGTGTCTATATGTCAGCCCTGTGATGACCTGGTGACTTGTCCAGGGTGTACCCTGCCTTTCGCCCGTAATCAGCTGGGATAGGCTCCAGCTTGCCTGCGACCCTGTAGAACAGGATAAAGCGGCTAGAGATAATGAGATGAGATGTTAAACTATTTAGCTCTGTTTATAGTTCCTTGATTACATATTGGCCATGGAAAGTGACCATGTGTTATATGCGACCACATACACTACTGTGCTGACTTTTTATAAAAAGTTAGTTGATTTCAAATGATGTACATTAGCTAGCTACATTGAGTAAGAGAATCTTCTGAGCAGCTTCTGGCTTCGGTACAACTGTAAATAAAGTACGTTTTATTGTTTTCAAGAACAATATACTGGGTGAAAGCTATTATTTTCACTCACCTAGCATTGTGAACATTTTTTCCACTTCATGTAATCTCATGGAGTTCATTTCTAACTGCACAGAGCAGCAACAAGAGTCAAAGCAAAGGTATTTGAGCAGCTCTGTGCTGTTCACAGCAAACTCTTCATGCTGAGTTTTCTGTTTAATATGCTTGCAGTCTGATGGCTTTGATCATCAATCATAAGGTACTTCCAGATCACTGCCGTTTTGCCGCCTCTGTTTTTATTAGAGCAATAACTTAGACTAAGCGTATGTCACATAGTAGCAGGTGATACTGGATGTTGGTAATGGAGAAGGTTTAGGAGTATGGGGGGGGGGGGGGGGGAGGGACCAGCCTGGCTTCACACCAACAGCTGATACCAGTATGGATATTGATGCAGCCATAATTTTCATAATGATCTTCTCTTACAGAGTTTCCTGTAATAATTTAGTGGCAGAAAATATGAACCATCTGACAACTTACAAAGAAAAATGCATTTTCTTGTTGTTTTGGGTGTTTCTGTGGATGTTCACACATATAGAGTCATGGTTCTCAAACTGGGTTCTTTGAATTACAGACAAGGATTCAGTCTTCTTTTGTTTTTCCCCTAATAGTGGAAATCACAACCCACCATTATCACAGATGCTATATTTATTACTGAGTTCTGAGACATATTAGCCTGTTTGAGTTATCACATGGGGGCGGCACGGTGGTGTAGTAGTTAGCACTGTCGCCTCACAGTAAGAAGGTTCTGGGTTTGAGCCCAGCGGCTGGCGAGGGCCTTTCTGTGTGGAGTTTGCATGGTGTCCATGTGGGTTTCCTCCGGGTGCTCCGGTTTCCCCCACAGTCCAAAAGCATGCAGGTTCGGCTAATTGGTGGCTCTAAATTGACCGTAGGTGTGAATGTGAGCGTGAATGGTTGTCTGTGTCTATGTGTTAGCCCTGTGATGATCTGGCGACTTGTCCAGGGTGTACCCCGCCTCTCGCCCATAGTTAGCTGGGATAGGCTCCAGCTTGCCTGCGACCCTGTAAGACAGGATAAGCCGCTACAGATGATGGATGGATGGATGGATGGAGTTATCACGTGCATTGAATCATTTTATTTAAAATCTCAATAACTCAAGAACAAGTTGGACTGTAGACAATGCCAATTATTCTATCCACATTCACTGGATATGAGCAATCGCACGCTCTGATTGGCTACTCTACTACTAGGATATCGGCTCATATACTGTGAGTCGAGAAAAACAAAATGGCGGAGTGTGTTGCTGAACTAACCGAGGACGAAATAAAAACTCTACTCAACAACAAAACCCCCAAAATTGTTATCAAGTATTTAAAAGAAACAGAAATAGCTAAAAGAACATAGTTTTTGTTTGTTTCTTTGTTTGTTTCCCAGTAGCTCCTGTTCTCAAAATCCAGTGAATGTGAATATTTTACTGTTATTCCACTCAATCTCATTGTATATGGCTTATAGCCAACTCGGCGTTACACACCTCGTCAGCTGTTAGCTCATGTACGACTCGATTTCGTGGAATAACTCTTAAATGTGATTGGAGTGAAAAAAAAGCTATATAGATGGAATAAATGACCAAAGATTATTGCAAATATTATTTGTTATATATAAACTATTACTGATTTTTTTTTTACATTATTACATCTAAACAATGTACCAAATATTTAAACAGTTACATTATATTTGATTTATTTTTCCACAAAAAGTTTGATAAGCCCTGCTCTAAAAACATACAGCTTAGCATACTAGCAAATTCATTATTCATATAATGGTGTTTTTAATTTAATTTTATTAAAATTCTATTATCTGTGGTGTTACAGGATGGGGTTAATAATGACGTACGCATTTAGTAGTGATGACTGTGTTGTTTGGTCTTATTTGTTACAGAAAAAATTATGAAGTCTTTTGAAATTAATTAGAAGTTGGGAACAGTAGCCTATTCATTTTGAAAATAAAAAAGTAGAGCAGCGGCTACAATTATTGACAGTCCATATTTAAACACCTTTTCAGACTTACTGTACCAATAAAACAATTTTACAAGGGTGAGTTTCAGTTACAACAGTTATTATTGGTTAATTAATCAACCAGAAGACCCGCCTCACCCTTTGATCTTGTCGCCTGATGACACAGCTCATTACCTGAGATGGAATTTTTTTAGCACGATCAACAATTTGAGGAAAACCTGGACATTATCATCACAGGTAAGCATGGTGGAAAGATCATGGACATGTTTTTACTGATCAAATTCACCGATATTTCATAATCTCCTTGTCGAAACCTACTTTGTTTCTTACTCTTTCATTTGACAGTCGCCATTTTGTATCTAAAAGCGTGTTTGAGAAGTCACGTGAGATGTCGATAATAGTGATCACTTTCACCAGTGTCCACCATTATCGACACCCTGTGGAATTAAGGGACATTTACAACTGTTATGTAACAATTTTTGCGTAACATTGTCAAAGTAGATTAAATACTTTAAAAAAATAAAAGTGTGATTTATAATATTTTTTTTCTGATTCATAACAGAATGGAATGTTTATAGAGTATTTGGAATCCTATTGCAATAAATAGAATTAGACCAGAATTAAATTCCTAGCATGTAAAAAAATTGTATGCTTGAAATATTCAGATTTTTCAGATTTACGTAATTCAGTACATTCTAATCTTATGTAAATCAGAATTCAGATTTACGTAAGCACCGACATCGATATATTTTTGTAAAAGATATTTGTGGAATAATTTTGTAATTGTGGAACAATGTCGATAACTGTGGACAAAGGTGTCGATAATTGTGGAACAGTGTCACGTGATCTGATATGCTAAGTAATCGGGAATCAACTCATTTTTTCCAGTGGAAGTTTGAGTAATTATTCATGCACAATTTATGTATTGAAAGTCTTTTCTACTTTTGCAATGGCCAAAAGATCGTTAAAGTGTCGATAATTGTAGCCACCACTCTATTATAAATCCACAAAACCAGATTCTAAGGACCAAAGTAGATTAAAAAAGTACACTCTCAAAAAATAAAGTATATTATTATACCTTTCAGGGTATAATGGTTTGTCACTGGGGCAGTACCCTCTAAGGTACTTATTTGTAGCCTTTATATCCTGCTTGGAAACATATATCTTTTTTGGCCCTAAAAAAGGTACACATAGTTACCTTGAGGTCCAATAATGAGCCGTAGGGGGGAACATTAGTGTCAATTGTACCTTGGAGGACAGAAATGGGCTCCTACTGCACCCCTATTTCTATCAGTGTATACAACAATAACTATATATTTTTTAAATGCCACACCACCCACCCTTATCTGCCACAAAGCCACACGGAGTGAGATAAAAATTGGTCACACCCATCCAAATTACACTCTAGAGGTACATTAGAGGTATTATACCTCTAGATTATAATTGCAACTTGCAGCTATCACTCTAAAATCCATCCATCCATCCATCCATCCATCATTCTTTACTTTCCTTTATTACCCTTTCTTCATGGTTGATGTGCTTATACAGTATACTAGCACAGTATTCAAGGCTGGACTCAAGCACTTCTCTGGCCTTGAGGCATCCTTTTTATCCACATGGCTTTCTGGATATCAGTGAAGGATTCCATGTGCCTTTGAAATTCAAATGTCCCCAAAATACTTTTCTTTTAAAATTAAATGAAATTTGTATACAAATATAACAGTTCCAAATAACCAGTTCCAACGTAATTTCACATTTCTTTCATTCATGAAGAGTTTGAGTAAATTCAATGCTAATTATCATGGGTTTTTGTTTTGACTCATGCAACTCACACTTCTAAGTCTCAGTCGTGCACCAAGTGAGAATAAAAGGTAAAACCAGGCACGTTGAATGTCTTGGATCCTGTTATGAACTTTTTGAATGGCATAGAAAAGTAATTTCCTAAATGCCACACCAGAACAGGCTACTGTGTACGCTGACCAACTTCCTTTGTACTAGTGGTAGCAATAGCTTATGATTTCACGTCATCGATTTACGATTGTTCCTCCATCGCTCCTGTAGAGGACGGCCCCATATGGACAGTTGAAAGTCACACTTGGAAGATGGCTCTGGACACTTACAGTAATACATTTATGCCTGAGGACTTCAGTTGACTTGCTAACTTTAGGACTGCAGTTGTCATGAACAGTTTTGCACTCAAGTTTCCATCAACGAACAGTTTATAACTTCAGCAAAACAGACTTCATGTTAAAACTCTAATGAATTTCCTGGTTACACAGTTATACTCTGTGACTATCGGACACAGTTATAGAAGTGAGTTATTTATATCACGCTATCTGTTATCACCCAAATGAGAATGTGTTCCCTTTTGAGTCTGGTTCCTCTCGAGGTTTCTTCCTCATGTCATCTCAGAGAGTTTTTCCTCACCACCATCGCCACAGGCTTGCTCATCAGGAATAAATTAGGGATAAATTAGCTCTTATTTGAAGTCTTTAATTTTCTGTAAAGCAGCTTTGCGACAAGGGCGGCACGGTGGTGTAGTGGTTAGCGCTGTCGCCTCACAGCAAGAAGGTCCTGGGTTCGAGCCCCGGGGCCGGCGAGGGCCTTTCTGTGCGGAGTTTGCATGTTCTCCCCGTGTCCGCGTGGGTTTCCTCCGGGTACTCCGGTTTCCCCCACAGTCCAAAGACATGCAGGTTAAGCTAACTGGTGACTCTAAATTGACCGTAGGTGTGAATGTGAGTGTGAATGGTTGTCTGTGTCTATGTGTCAGCCCTGTGATGACCTGGCGACTTGTCCAGGGTGTACCCTGCCTTTCGCCCGTAGTCAGCTGGGATAGGCTCCAGCTTGCCTGCGACCCTGTAGAAGGATAAAGCGGCTAGAGATGATGAGATGAGATGAGCTTTGCGACAATGTCTGTTGTTGAAAGCGCTATAAAAATTAACTTGACTTGTGTATTTATGCATACATTCCAAATCCACAGACACAAATGGTTCTACAGTTGATTTCAAAAGTTTATACACTCTTAGGATATAATAAACATTGGAATAACAAAAATTGTCCAATTTTCCACTCTTCTTGACATAGTGGTTATAAATGCACAATACACAGGGTGTTTCAAAATATTTGATATTATTTGAGATGTAAATATCCAAGAAACTACATAGTCTAGGCAAATGAAACTGAACAGGCTTAATGTTGAGCAAGATAAGATTTATTCCTCAAAATTTGAATGAGAAATTCAAAAGGTATATGGATTCCATGAACGATTTCACAAATTTTCAATATTCGCACTGCCTGAGACAAATTCCAGGGAAGGAATTTGGCAATCTTATGTTTATCGGAGAGGTTCGGCATGGTAGCAAAATACATCGAGCATTGAAGCAAGAAACCCTTACAGTTGAGAGCATTTTCCACAAACTTCTCGGGTGCAGATACGGTAGTTGTAGCGCGGGGCTGGGAAGAAGCTCAGGGCGCGGTAGGAGGGCCTGCAACATCATGGTTGCTAGTTGCATCATACGGGTGTTGAGATCCACTAGCATCTGTTGATGATTTCCCAATAAGCGTCCCTGAGCGTTCAAAGCAGTCTGCTTCGCCTCTTCCGCTACATCCATGGTGGCGAAGTATCCTGCCAGAATGCAGGCACTTATGGATGTAAATGCAGAGGAGAGCAGGGAAGCAGACTGTCAACGATGCCAAAATGATAGACTAGAAGCGAGGTCAAGAAGCAAGCGAGGGTCGGGCGATCAGCAAACAATGTAGAATAGATGAGACAAAGAGCGTAAACGAAATAAGGCTAGTAAAGGTCAGAAAATAGAGATGCAGATAGAGAATAGCAAGGCTTGGTATGGACTGGATGAAACGAACAATACTTCACATGGGAGTGGTGTTTGAGAGTGGCTTAAGTAGGGGAAGAGCTAATTAGGGAGATAAGTGTCAGCTGTGATTAATACTCTGGTGACAGATGGCGCTGTGGATCTTGGGGCTTGTAGTTGTGAGTGTCCATGTTTGTAGTTTGTGTGTCTTTGGCAGGTTTACTGACAGAGACACGGCACACACAGACATTCTTCCTCTTTGAACTTTTTGTGCCATGTTCAAATCTGCATTGCAATTGGTGCATTTTTATTGAATTCTCTCATAAATGCACACTGCACAGACTTGTTCGACTGTGTTTGAGCGAACTCTAACACACAAAACGCCTTTTCTTTTCTAATGAATGGCATTTCTATACCTAAAAAGATAAAAACAAAAAGCATTAAACATAAAATTTTGACCTGTTTCCACACACGCTGTTAAAATTCGAGGTCAATTGAATGAGAATTGGCAAAGTTATTAGATTATGAAATGACATCAAACTTTTTGAAACACCCTGTATAATATTACCTTGTACAGACCATGTGTGAAGACTGAGACGGTCGTGACAAAACTTTGATTTGGCCCAAGGCATGCAAACTGAAAACTATTAAAATGTTGTCATGTTATTTGTCTTATGTTTTAGATTGTCTCGTTTCAGGCTACATCCGCATTTTATTTGATCTTGAAATTCGTACATCATTTGTAAAATAGAGGTATGTTTTTGGTTTTATTCCCCCGTACAAAATCCATGGGACTTGAAAACTTTTGCCCTTAAAGGATTGTTTCTATAAAAAGGAGAAGAAGAAGAAGTCATCTTCATGTATCAATGTTACTGTTCCTGTGATTAACAAACCTTTTCCCCAATCCCCAAGTTCTACCTTGCTTAAAGGGCTCCGGTGTGAATATCACTGCAGATTAAAACCCTGTTGAACCCATGGTGCTCAGAGAGTCTGCTGTGAAAGAGGAATAATAAATATTTATAAATGAATACATGCATAAGTTAGATACATCTATTTGAACAAATCTAAGATTGCTTTGGGTCTCTCAGCAGGGTAGAGGATATTGGAGTGTGGAGGAAGATGAATGATGAAGAAAGACACTAAGGGATGATGAGACAGACAGTAAGAAAGATGAATAGTCAGAAAGTGAATGAGAGGAAAAAAGAACAGGAAGTGAAGAAGAAGAAGAAGAAGAAGAAGAAGAAGAAGAAGAAGAAGAAGAGGAAGAAGAAGAAGAAGAAGAAGAAGAAGAAGAAGAAGAAGAAGAAAGCCAGTTAAAGTAAGGAAGAGAAAGAAAGCCAGCAAGAGGCAGTGAGAGGCAGGAAGGAAGAAAAGAGGATGAAACAGAACAAATGGAAAGCAAATGAGAGGTGGACAGGATAGAGAGAAAAAGAGAGATATAATAAGGAGAGAGAATGAATGGGGGTAAGGGGAAGCCACAAATAAGAGGAAGGCAATGAGAGAGATGGGAAGAAAGAATGAGAGGGAGAGAAAATTGAGAGAGAGAGAGAGAGAGAGAGAGAGAGAGAGAGAGAGAGAGAGAGAGAGAGAGAGAGAGGAGGGGCGAGTTTAAGCCTGCTTTTGGTCACAGATTGGCACTGGAGTATGAAGGATGAGTGATGAAGAAAGAGCTGGAGGGAAGATGGGACAGACAGTAAGAAAGATAAGAAGAGATTGGGAGAGAAGGTGAGAGACAGAATGAGATAAGAAGAAAATGGAAAATTGTATGAGAGCAGAGAGAAAGAGAGAAAGATAATAAAAAAAGATGGATGATGAGCAAGAGTCCAGTTGCCAAATTGCACCCTCAGCCTCAGAGTTCTGATGAGTATTTAATTGGCGAAAGCTGGTTTGATGCAGACTGATGCTTGGCATTGTAGATACTCACTCACTCACTGACTCACTCACTGACATACAGAGAGAGAGAGAGAGAGAGAGAGAGAGAGAGAGAGACAGCTCATCTGAAAACACATTCACCAACAAGCCACAAACAAATTAGGAAATATGGATGGCTCACTGCAAGCCATTAAACATCTGCTGCTTAACATGCCAGTGAGTTCAGAAATAAACAGCGTGTACACAGTGTCCAGAGTCATTTTTATCTTGCTCTGTTGCACTAAATATTGTCCATCTACAGCTGTACAATAAACCCCAACCAAACTGGTCAGAGAATTGTGGGAAAACATCTGGGACCAGGATGTCAACAAGAGAATCATTTCACCTGCAAACATGAATCCAATTTATTAGTTCTTAACAAAGGGGGCTCTCCAGAAAGATGGAAAGTGACACGAAGTCTTCCTGGGTTGTCGCTTGTCATTACAGGGAGCTTGGAAGATTTCAAAATGAAAAGAAAAAAACACCCAACAACAGAAAGGAAAAAAAACCTCACAATATTCTCTAGAGCATACCATGACCTTATCGTAAGCGCTAAAGAAGGCAACTGGACTCGCTTGAAATCCTTGAAGATGTTTCACATCTCATCCGAAAGGCTTCTTCAGTTCTATCTGACTAGTGGGGAGTTCCAGGTGTTTATCCAAACCTTTCCAGGATAGATCCCTGGAACTCCGCACTAGTCAGAAGAACTGAAGAAGTCTTTTGGATGAGACGTGAAACGTCTTCAAGAATTTCAAACGAGTCCAGTTGCCTTCTTTAACACCTAAGGTTTACAATGACCTGGATGACTGAGAACCTTCACAGACATACCATGACCTTATGTGTTACAAGGTTCAGAAGAATTAATGGGAGACAAAACCTTATAACACTAAGCACTGAGAGTTATCCTATCTACAAAAAGCAGCATTTTAGAGAGAAGAAAAACACTTTTCTATCGGTTCTCTTGACACGAAAGAGAAAAATGTACAACACAGTCAGCGTTTCTGCTCTTTCAGTATGAATGTTTTCTGTAGAGACCAATTAAGTCTGAAATAATGTGAGATTTGCTGAAACAATGGTGCTAAAAACATGTCAGGTAAACCTGCCACGCATTGTAAGAGACTGCAACAGGAATAGAGATGTTAATAATGGAGCTTTTTTACGTGAATCAAATCCTACTTGTTCTACAAAAATGAAAAAAAAAAAACACTTGTCAAGCAGCAAAAGGACTGATATTTCAATACTGCAGCTGGATTCTCTGTGCACATATAAATCAAAGAAACAAGAACAACGACTAATTCTTTCTCTGAATCCTGTATTTGCTTTATAACATTATATCAGTTTATAACATTATATCATATAACATCTATACAAACGTCTGTATATGACTCCTTAAAAGTAGACGGCCTTTCGATTTCATAAAATCGGTGAAATTTAGTTCCCTCTGAAATGTGGTCATTGTGATAGATGTTTATGTCTGTAATATCTAAAAAAAAAAACCAGGCCATTCTGTGGCTGGGAAGTTATTTAATTTGAGAAGATTCCCAAGCAAATAACATGCATAAACTCGCTCGCTTCATGCAGTCAAACAGACAGAGGAAGTCCGTGTGCGCATGCGCAGGTTTACCTTCTTCTTTATCTTCTTCTTTTGGGTTTTACGGCAGCTGGCATCCACAGTGTTTCATTACTGCCATCTACAGGTTTACCTTGACCGTGCACTGACGGTTACATCATTCTGTCGCCAAATGAACAGCTGATCACATCGAGGTGCTCGCTGACCGCCGATATTTATTAGTTTGGTCCTGTGTTTCCTTTCCTTTGCAACATAACGTCTTTTCTTCTCGCTTTCCATTAGTCGGTCTTTCACGTTTCATTCGCACTCTCACATCCTCCATTTTTCACTCCTGTTTCAGATTTGTATCCCACAATGCCTTGCGCGAACGGGGAAAGTCCACCATGTCTTTGACATATGACGTAGTATCTTGAATTGGGTCATGCTGAAGCAGGAAATAATAGCGGAGAATTTAGGGCCACGTGGCTCTGAATTCATTAATTGTTCTATTTTTTTTTTTTTAAATAATAAAATTGGAAGTCTGTGATTCGAAACCAGTAGCTTTCAGTCCACTAAACAAAAATAATCGTGTGTCAGGGAAAATTCTTTTTATGACCTACACTTCAAAAATCTGAAAGGCAGTATAGCTTTAATATTACATAGTCCATCATAATGTCTGCTCATAAGAATAGTGTAAATATCACATTTAAACACATTTTTTAAAGCAATAAACCCTTTTAAAATGTTCTCTTCTGAAGTGTATGACTTTATCATTACAGCATCTGTTCACTGAGCTTAAAGGCTCATAACAAAGGCTCTTGGTAATATTATACCACAAAGCTGATAAGTGTTCTATAACAGTAGTATGGTTCTGACAAATCAACTCAAAGATTGATATTAATGCACTCAATCTAACGTTATCGTTTCTATTGAGGAATGCTTCACATAATTGAAGACTAATAACAAAAGGATCAAGAACATGTTGGGTTTTTTTTGAACAAAGATAAAAATGTATAATCATTGATATGGTGAAGATTTCTGAAAGGAAGATTTCTGAAAGGAGTCTCCAATATGAGCTCTTAATAGCACTCAGATGTAGAACTGTGCCTTTGTTCTTCTCTTTCACCGAGACACAGTGTTCAGGACAGAGGACTTTGCTCTACTGGGTTTCGTAACTTTTTTCTTTGTATGAAAGAGAGAGAAAATGGTGCTGAGAGAATGCATGCTCGCAGCACGGTGGTGTAGTGGTTAGCACTGTCGCCTCACAGCAAGAAGGTTCTGGGTTTGAGCCCAATGGCCGACAAAGGCCTTTCTGTGTGGAGTTTGCATGTTCTCCCCATGTCTGTGTGGGTTTCCTCCGGGTGCTCCGGTTTCCCCCACAGTCCAAAGACATGTAGTGGTTAATTGGTGGCTCTAAATTGACCGTAGGTGTGAATGTGAATGGTTGTTTGTCTCGATGTGTCAGCCCTGCGATGATCTGGCGACTTGTCCAGGGTGTACCCCGCCTCTCACCCATAGTCAGCTGGGATAGGCTCCAGCTTGCCCGCGACCCTGCACAGGATAAGCGGCTATGAATAACGGATGGATGGATGGATGGAGAATGAATGTTCATACTGTAGATGTTAAAATATTATCACAGGAACTAGCTTGTTTTGCACAAAACAGGATGTAACTATAAAGAGGTAGAATTATGACATACTGTTATTTGATTTTTTTTTTTAATTGTAATCATCATCATACAAAATACAGTACTTGGGGACATGCTGTTCTTGGAAAAACAGCACACCTTGTCATGTTTTATTACTCACATAATATACACTTGGTTTATTATATTGTAGTGAGCTACAGCAGGGTTCTCCAGAGAATCTGATGTAGCCGGCTAAAAAAAAAGTACGAGGCAACTCTGGAATTTGCAGCGGTGAAGCCGCCGTGACGTGCTAATGCTAGGGGGGTCTGGGATCATGACCCCCCAGAAAATTTTGAAATTTACATGTCTTCTGGTGCATTCTCAGCTAATAAATTACAAACCATTTCCCTGTAAAATACTTGCAAGGTCTGCATGAAATTTCCCTCCAGCTGTCTGTGTGCTTGGCTTTCTCAGTTCCCTTCTGTAGTACACTGCCTGACTCTGTAACATAACTACATAATATGTAGTTATGTTACAGAGTCAGGCATATTATGTTACGGTGTAGTCATGTGGTCCGGCTCAGCCAATCAGAGCGCGAGAATCAATCAACAGATATGGCATCACTTCTAGTCATGCTAGGCCTGAATGGAAGACAATTTCGTGGTGAAATAATTGGATTTGCAGCAAATTATGGCCAGTGGAGACATAAATCGCTTGAACATTGAAAGACAAGGGTTGATTTTTTTTTTCTGGGATCGAGTAGTCGGTGCAGACCATCTGTGTAGGTGGAGAAAATCACCGGTCGCCAATGCTTGTGGACATCTCTGTACAGTATTTGTAAAAGTTTAACAAGTTCTTCAAGTGAATCCTGTAATTAAATGCCTTATCACTTTTTAAACGTTTTAAAGACAGTGTCTAATAATCTTATGAACAGATGCACAATGTAACCTTTTAAAGCATGCATGCTTTAAAAAGTGCCATGCATGTAACCATAACTTATGGGTTGTATAAGGTATAATGTATGCTATATAACATGTTATAAATGTGTTTACACTGTATTATTAATACAGGATTCATCAAAACTGTTACCAAATACGCTAAAACTGGCAAAGATCCACTGTCCACCAATGTGGATCACAACGACACTGAAACAAACTGCACCTGCACTCGTTCATCAAAACAAGCTTTCAATAGCGAGAGCTGAATGCTGTTATCAAAGCTGTACACGGTAGTCAACACACAGAACCGTCCATTAAGCTTCCAGCCACTTAGGATTCAATTCATGCTGCAGAAAAAAAAAAGAGAGTGAATCGAAAAACTGTGCTTTGTAGGGACAAGACACAGCCATTTCATGAACTGACTTAATGGTATGAGATGTTTCTGTGAGCCACATCAGGGGAACTGCAAGCTGGGAAAAATGCATGCTTTTCAATGCTAATTTAGCACATTCACGGGAAGAACTGGTGCTGAGATGCAGAGACGGTTCAGTACAATACAATAGAGCATTAGACACTGTTAGGGATGTGTAATATAGTTGCTTTTTCTGGAGTTTAAACCAGCTCCATTGAAGATCTAATCTCTGCAATTAAATACTCACTCATGTGTGTAGCCTCCCGTTACAACCACAGGTGTTGTGGATTTTTCTGGGCCATGATGGCTTAATGAATACATAAGGGAGAAAAAGGAGACAGCCAAGCAGCCTGAAAGAAGACAGAGAGAGGAAAGGGGGAAGCAAACCAGCTAACTGGTCCATACATCTGGCATTAGCAGGGTGGACTGGCAGATGGATAAGTCATGGGCTGTTTTCCCTTCTGTTCCCAAAATGACTCGCATTTAGAAAACCCTGCTGGTGCTCTGAGTTCTTGTAGGGTTTTTTTTTTTCCCAGACTTGCTTTTTTTGGAATTTAGGAAAACTGAGAATTATGAATATAGGTCAAGGTCTATTTCAGATGTCCAAGTCGAGGTATATCACTAATGAATGGGGTGATACTTTGCATGACCACTAACACCAAGTAAACACCTCCATTCTTTCAAGGGTGATTAAATAGTAATATAGTCCATGAAGCAATGAAAGCACTACAAACAAGAAGACAGAGTCATTTATATCCCCCGCCCTATATACCAACTATATACCAAGTTTCAAGATATTATTCGTCACATTTTTCAAGTTCTGCTGCAGGAAACCAACCCTACCTCTTTACACTGACCTCAGCAGCCCATGGCATAAACCCACCAGACCTTTGATCCAGGAGAGCTAAAAATTAAAATTTCTCACATTTCTTAGCATCAAAAGGCACATATACATTACTTAATCAACACATACATATACCAACTTTCAAGCCCATACCACTCATAGTTTTCAAGTTCTGCTCTGGAAACCAAACCTACCCCAAAGACTAACCTGAGAGACTAAGTCTGAAATTGTTTCCATGGAAACATCTCATCTCATTTTCTTCTGCTTATCCGGGGTCGGGTCGCTGAGGCAGCAATCTGAGCATGGAAGCCCAAACTTCCCTCTCCCCAGACACCTTGGCCAGCTCCTCGGGAAGAACACAGAGGCGTTCCCAGGCCAGTTGAGAGACATAGTCCCTCCAGCGTGTCCTGGGTCTTCCCTGGGGCCTCCTCCCGGGGGGGCATGCCTGGAATACCTCCCCAGGGAGGCGTCCAGGAGGCATCTGAAAGAGATGCCTGAGCCACCTCAGCTGATTCCTCTCGATGTGGAGGAGCAGCGGCTCTACTCCGAGGTCCTCCTGAGTGACTGTGCTTCTCACCCTATCTCTAAGGGAGCGCCCAGCCACCCTGCGAAGGAAACTCATTTCGGCCACTTGTATCCACTATCTTGTTCTTTCGGTCATTACCCAAAGCTCATGACCATAGGTGAGAGTCGGAATGTAGATTGACCGGTAAATCGAGAGCTTTGCCTTTTGGCTCAGCTCCTTCTTCACCACGATGGACTGGTAAAGCGACCGCTTCACTGCGGAGGCTACACTGATCTGCCTGTCGATCTCATGCTCCATCCTTCCCTCACTCGTGAACAAGATCCCAAGATACTTAAACTCCTCCACTTGAGGCAGGACTTCTCCACCAACCTGAAGAGGGCAAGCCACCCTTTTCCGGTCGAGAACCATGGCCTCGGACTTGGAGGTGCTGATTCTCATCCCAGCCGCTTCACACTCGACTGCAAACCACCCCAGTGCATGCTGAAGGTCCTGGTTTGAAGAAGCCAATAGGACAACATCATCCGCAAAAAGCAGAGATGAAATCCTGTGGTTCCCAAACAGGAGTCCCTCCGGCCCCTGGCTGCACCTAGAAATTCTGTCCATAAAAATTATGAACAGAACCGGTGACAAAGGGCAGCCCTCCCAGAGTCCAACATGCACTGGGAACAAGTCTGACTTACTTCCGGCAATGCGAACCAGACTCCTGCTCCATTCGTACAGGGAACGGACAGCCCTTAGCAAAGAGCCCCGAACCCCATACTCCCGAAGCACCCCCCACAGGATACCATGAGGGGCATGGTCGAATGCCTTCTCTAGATCCACAAAGCACATGTGGACTGGTTGGGCAAACTCACATGAACCCTCGAGCGCCCTATGAAGGGTATAGAGCTGGTCCAGTGTTCCACGACCAGGATGAAAACCGCATTGTTCCTCCTGGATCCAAGGTTCAACTATTGGCTGAATTCTCCTCTCCAGTACCCTGGAGTAAACCTTCCTGGGGAGGCTGAAAAGTGTGATTCCCCTATAATTGGAGCACACTCTCCGGTCCCCTTTCTTAAAAAGAGGGACCACCACCCCGGTCTGCCACTCCAGAGGCACTGTCCCCAACCGCCACGCAATGTTGCAGAGGTGTGTCAGCCAAGACAGCCCCACAACATCCAGTGACTTGAGATACTCAGGGCGGATCTCATCCACCCCCGGTGCCTTGCCACCGAGGAGCTTGCAAACCACCTCAGTGACTTCGGCTTGTGTAATGGACAAGTCCACCTCTGAGTCATCAGCCTCCGCTTCCTCAATGGAAGACATGACGGTGGGATTGAGGAGATCCTCAAAGTATTCCTTCCACCGCCCGACAATATCCCCAGTCGAGGTCAACAGCTCCCCACCCGCACTGTAAACAGTGTTGGCAGAGTACTGCTTCCCCCTCCTGAGGTGCTGGACGGTTTGCCAGAATTTCCTTGAGGCCGACCGATAGTCCTCCTCCATGGCCTCACCAAACTCCTCCCAGTTCCGAGTTTTTGCCTCAGCAACTGCCCGAGCTGTGGCACGCCTGGCCTGCTGATACCCGTCAGCTGCCTCAGGAGTCCCGGAGGCCAACATGGCCCGATAGGACTCCTTCTTCAGCTTGATGGGATCCCTTACTTCCAGTGTCCACCACTGGGTTTGGGGATTGCCGCCACGACAAGCACCGGAGACCTTGCGGCCACAGCTCCGAACAGCCGTGTCGACAATGGAGGCAGAGAACATGGTCCACTCAGACTCAATGTCCCCTGCCTCCCTCGGAAGCTGGGAGAAGCTCTCCTGGAGGTGGGAGTTAAAGACCTCCCCGACAGAGTGCTCAGCCAGACGTTCCCAGCAGACCCTCACCATACATTTGGGCCTGCCAGGTCTGTACGGCTTCCTCCTCCGCCAGCGGATCCAACTCACCACCAGGTGGTGATCAGTTGACAGCTCAGCCCCTCTCTTCACCTGAGTGTCCAAGACATAGGGCCAGAGATCAGATGAAACGACAACAAAGTTGATCATCAACCTCCGACCTAAGGTGTCCTGGTGCCATGTGCACTTATGGACACCCCATGCTCGAACATGGTGTTCATTATGGACAAACCATGACTAGCAGAGAAGTCCAATAACAAAGCACCACTCAGGTTCATATCAGGGAGGCCGTTCCTCCCAATCACGCCCCTCCAGGTGTCACTGTCGTTGCCCACGTGAGCATTAAAGTCCCCCAGTAGAACAATGGAGTCCCCAGTCTGAGCACCTCTCAGTACCTCTCCCAGGGACTCCAAGAAGGCCGGATACTCTATAATGCTATTTGGCTCGTAGGCACAAACAACAGTAAGAGCCCTCTCCCCGACCCGAAGGCTCAGAGAGGCGACCCTCTCGTTCACTGGGGTAAACTCCAACACATGGCGGCTGAGCTGGGGAGCTATAAGCAAGCCCACACCAGCCCACCGCCGCTCACCATGGGCGACTCCAGAGAAGTGGAGAGTCCACCCCCTCTCAAGGAGCTGGGTTCCAGAGCCCAAGCTGTGTGTGGAGGTGAGGCCGACTATCTCTAGCCGGTACCTCTCAACCTCCCGCACAAGCTCGTCGCCCGGTATGGCGCAGCCAGGGCCCCACCCTGGAACCAGGCCCGGGGTTGGGGCTCGTATGCGAGCACCTGGTGGCCGGGCCTTTGCCCACAGGGCCAGGCCGGGCTCAGCCCGAAGTGGTGACATGGGCCCAACCTCCTGTGGGTTCACTACCCACAGAGGTAGCCGTAGGGGGCCGGTGCAGTGTGGATCGGACGGCAGTCGAAGGCAGGGGCCTCGACGACCTGATCCCCGAACACAGCGGCTAGCTGTTGGGACATGGAATGTCCATGGATACATGAAAAATTTAAATTTCTCAAATTTCTTAGTATGAAAAAGCACATCTACATCACCTTGTTAACATGTATACCAAGTTTCAAATCTGTATCCTGAATAGTTTTGGATATATTCTCCAGAAACGAGCATTGCTCTTAGAAAATAAGTCATAATCTATTTTTTTATGTAAAAATTTGAAAAATACTTTTTTTTCCAAAATCCAAACTAGCAAAAGGCACCAGTTCACATGTTACTTGATATGTATATGTGGCAGCAGGGGCGTGGTCAAGCACCGGTCTGTGACAGGCGGGCAGAGTCAGGGAAGGTAAGTGGCAGAATTACTACACCTGACATGAATTAACCGGTTTGTGTGTGTTTTCCCAGTGACCGCGCCCTATTTAAGGAGAGAGAGCGAGAGCAGAGGGAGCTCTCTCCCCAACCAGACGACTTGAGTGTGTGCATGCGTGTGTGGCTGAGAGAGTAAAATTTGCACTGAAAAGTGAAAATAAAAGAGTTTTGTGAACTCAGTTCTGGCCTACTGTCCTTCTGTGCTCCACCCACCCATACGAACTGCTACAGTGGTGCCGAAACCCGGGAAAGTGGAGCACCAGCCGAGCAGCCCCATGGAGTCCTCCCTGTTCACCGACCTGGTCCACGCCCTCACCACGGCCCAGCAAAGCCAGCACCAGGCGCTCGTCACCCTCCGGAAGGAGCAAGAGCGACGCTTCGAGGCCCTGGTGCTGGCCCAACAAGAAGATCGGGAGGCGTTCCGGCACCTCCTCGCGTCGGCGGGGTCCACCAGCGCTCCTACCGCGGGCCCGTCTCCCCTCACCGTCACCAAGATGGGCCCGCAGGACGACCCCGAGGCGTTCATCATGCTCTTCGAGCAAGTCGCCGAAGCCTCGGGGTGGCCGATGGAGCAGCGCGCGGCGCGCCTCCTCCCCCTGCTAATGGGAGAGGCACAGCTGGCCACGCTACAGCTCCCCGCCGACCGCTGGCTGGCCTACGCGGACCTCCGCCGGGCCGTCCTCCAGCGCGTGGGGCGCACCCCAGAGCAGCAGCGCCAGCGCTTCCACGCGTTGTGCTTGGAGGAAGTTGGCCGGCCGTTCACGTTTGGCCAGCAGCTCCGGGATGCCTGCTGGCGGTGGTTGAGGGCCGACAACCGCGACACCGAGGGAATCATCGACCAGTTGGTGCTGGAACAGTTCATCGCTCGCGTGCCAGCAGGAACTGCGGAGTGGATCCAGTGCCACCGCCCGGTGTCACTGGATCAGGCAGTCGAGCTGGCGGAGGACCATTTGGCGGCTGTCCAGGCAGCAGGACACTCAAACTAAAGAGCGAGTCATGCAGCTTTTGATTCTGAAGAGCCTCCGGGAATTGGTATTCCAGGCAGCTCACTTTAATCCCATGGCTGGACACTTAGGGCAGGATAAGACACTAGCCCGGATAATGGCCTGATTCTATTGGCCGGGGATTCGCGGCGATGTTCGTAGGTGGTGTACGGCATGCCGCGAATGCCAGTTAGTAAATCCAGCGACCATTCCAAAAGCGCCTTTGCGCCCGCTTCCATTGATCAAGACCCTGTTTGAGAGAATTGGGATGGATCTCGTTGGGCCATTAGATCGGTCAGCACGAGGGTACCGCTTTATATTAGTTCTGGTGGACTATGCAATGCGATACCTGGAAGCAGTGCCTCTGCACAATATCTCAGCATGCAGTATTGCGGAGGCGCTCTTCTGCGTTATCTCCCGAGTCGGAATCCCGAAAGAGATTCTGACTGATCAAGGCACTACATTTATGTCACGGACACTGCACGAACTGTATGGGTTATTGGGGATTAAGCCGATCCACACCAGTGTGTCTCACCCACAAACGGACGGTTTAGTGGAACGGTTCAATCGCACCCTCAAAAATATCATTAAAAAATTTGTAAGTGAGGAAGCACGCAATTGGGATAAGTGGCTCGAACCCTTGTTGTTCTCAGTGCGAGAGGTTCCCCAAGCCTCCACGGGGTTCTCCCCATTTGAATTATTATATGGGTGTAAGCCGCGCAGCATCCTAGACGTGCTGCGGGAAAATTGGGAGGAGGGACCTTCACAAAGCAAGAACGAAATTCAATACGTTATGGACCTGCGCGCAAAACTCCACACGCTCACCCACCTAACTCAGGAGAATTTGCGGCAGGCCCAGGAATGGCAAGCCCGCCTGTACAACAAGGGTACGCGCCTTAGGGAGTTCACCCAGGGAGATAAAGTACTCGTACTGTTGCCCACTTCGAGCTCCAAATTGATCGTCAAGTGGCAAGGTCCCTTTGAGGTCACACGGCGAGTCGGGGATGTCGACTACGAGGTGAGGCGAACGGACAGGGGTGGAGCACTACAAATTTACCACCTCAATCTGCTTAAACTCTGGAATGAGGAGGTCCCCGTGACATTGGTGTGGGTGGTTCCGGAGAAGGCGGAGCTGGGGCCGGAGGTTCAAAAAGGGGCATTGGCATCCCATACCTCTCCGGTCCCCTGTGGAGACCACCTCTCCCCGACCCAACTCACGGAGGTCGCCCAGTTGCAGACCGAGTTTTCGGATGTGTTCTCGCCCCTGCCCGGTCACACTAACCTCAGAGCACCACATAGAGACGCCCCCGGGGATGGTAGTGCGTAGCCGCCCTTACAGACTACCCGAACACAAAAAAAAGGTGGTTCGGGAAGAACTTGAGACCATGCTCAAAATGGGCATCGTCGAGGAGTCCCACAGTGACTGGAGCAGCCCAGTGGTCTTGGTACCCAAGGCCAACGGGTCGGTCCGGTTCTGTGTGGACTATAGAAAAGTCAACACGGTATCTAAATTTGACGCATACCCAATGCCTCGTATTGATGAGTTGCTCGATCGACTCGGCACGGCTCGCTTTTATTCGACACTGGATTTGACGAAGGGATATTGGCAGATCCCCTTGACTCCACTATCCCGAGAAAAAATGGCCTTTTCCACACCGTTTGGTTTACACCAATTCGTCACACTTCCGTTTGGGCTGTTTGGGGCGCCTGCTACATTTCAGCGGCTGATGGACAGGGTCCTCCGCCCCCACGCCACCTATGCGGCCGCCTATCTTGACGACATCATCATATATAGTAATGACTGGGCAAGGCACCTTGAACACCTAAGGGCCGTCCTTAGGTCGCTGAGGTGAGTGGGTCTCACAGCCAACCCGAAGAAGTGTGCGATTGGGTGGGTGGAAGTACAGTATCTGGGCTTCCACTTGGGCAATGGGCAGGTGCGTCCCCAAATTAATAAGACCGCAGCAATTGCGGCCTGCCCGAGGCCCAAGACCAAAAAGGGGGTGAGCCAGTTCCTGGGGCTGGCTGGCTATTATCGTAGGTTTATACCTAATTATTCGGACGTCACCAGCCCACTGACTGATCTCACTAAAAAGGGGGCACCAGATCCGGTCCAGTGGACGGAGCAATACCAACGGGCTTTTTCTGAGGTAAAGGCTGCACTGTGTGGGGGGCCACTTTTACACTCCCCTGACTTTTCTCTCCCCTTTATGTTGCAGACTGATGCATCGGGCAGAGGGCTGGGGGCGGTTTTGTCCCAGGAGGTGGAGGGGGAGGACCGCCCCATCCTGTACATCAGCAGGAAGCTGTCGGTGCGTGAGGGGCGCTACAGCATAATAGAAAAAGAGTGTCTGGCCATCAAGTGGGCGGTCCTCGCCCTCCGTTACTACCTACTGGGGCGCCCTTTCACCCTCTGTTCGGACCACGCGCCCCTCCAGTGGCTCCACCGCATGAAGGATGCCAACGCGCGGATCACCCGTTGGTATCTGGCACTCCAACCCTTTAATTTCAAGGTGGTCCACAGGCCGGGGGCGCACATGGTCGTGGCAGACTTCCTCTCCCGGGGGGGGGGAGTCGGCTGCAGGCTGGACGGCCGCCCGGCCTGAGTCGGGCGGTGGGGGTATGTGGCAGCGGGGGCGTGGTCAAGCACCGGTCTGTGACAGGAGGGCGGAGTCAGGGAAGGTAAGTGGCAGAATCACTACACCTGACATGAATTAACCGGTTTGTGTGTGTCTTCCCCGTGACCGCGCCCTATTTAAGGAGAGAGAGCGAGAGCAGAGGGAGCTCTCTCCCCAACCAGACGACTTGAGTGTGTGCGTGCGTGTGTGGCTGAGAGAGTAAAATTTGCACTGAAAAGTGAAAATAAAAGAGTTTTGTGAACTCAGTTCTGGCCTGCCGTCCTTCTGTGCTCCACCCACCCATACGAACTGCTACAGTATATAAAGTTTCATGAAGATATCTTCAGTAGTTTTAAAAGATATGGCCCAGAAACCAAAACGTGACTGGACGGACGGAACCCATTTCTATTCCATGAATACCATGGAATGCCTTGAAAATTATTCTACATGCAACCTACCTGCACTTCTATACAATGAATATAATTTCAGTCACAAGCATATATACATCAAATTATCACAATTACACTCGAATGCATTCTACTTCTTTGTAAAACATATTTAGCACATTGACTACATGTATATTTCATGCTTCGTGCGTAGTTTGTGCTGTTCATGATGTATGATTTGGCTTACAGGGTTCATGAACCCTAACTGCTCCTCCTCACAGTGGGGCTTCAAAACACTGAACATTATCTGTAGCCTAAATCATTTATGGCGTAAAGACTTGCAGCATTTTGAAAATACCTGTGTTACCGTACCATGTCCCCAGTTGACTAGCAAGCCCAATTGTGTTAGGCTTCGGTCATGAGCATATGTTGTCAAAAATGCAAAATTTATGCATGAAGTAGGCTAGGCTCAGTAGGTTTAAAAGAGGTTTATTATATGGCACAAGTTACTTCCAGTAAAATCGTGCGCTCTGATTGGTTGCTTGGGGGGCAGAATTTTCCCGTAATGCCCGTGGGCGATGACAGTCTTTCTTTCCAAGGTGCTGGCTTTTGATCCTGTTAAAATGTCACCTTTTCTCAAAAAACCTTTTCATTATCTAGCATCATTTTGTTGAAAAGTAAACCAATATAGATTATATTTTTATCTTTCTCAGAACATTTGTCATGCATTACTCAAATGGATAAATAAATTCAGTTTTGAAACCACGAGCTAGCTGTTTATTCTGCATGCGTGACTCAACTATGTCATGCCTCATTATTGCTGGGTTTCAGTCACGTGACTTTTCTTAGCGGTTTTACCGGAAGTGAAATAGCTGGTGGTCTAAACAGCTGCCATAGTGCAAACAACTAGTGATAACGTATCAGAGTATGCTCGTAATCTAGAAGCCACTGCTCGCTTTAGATATATTCAGAAGATTGCTTTGTACAATGGAATTGACTCCTACAGTCTGGGAAAAAAGGATTTGTAATACAATCTCGAAAACTACCCTTCAGTTGAGTTCCCCGACATCTTGAACTATCTGGTGTTGCAGACGTCCTTCTACACCGCAAAACAGATGAAAGCGTGGAAGAGTATGGAGGCTTACAACTTTTTTGTATGTGGCTGGGTAAAGGACCTCGGTATCAAGTCGCTGCCAAATGAATCCTGTATTGTTTTTGCCCGTGTAAGTACTGTATTTTTTTTAAAGCTTTTCGTTCGCGTCTTTGCAACGAAGCGCTGCAAGTTGAATTGTAAACAAACAACAGTTGGCTTGATTCTGACTTGTCTTGGCTCTTATCTCTCAGGTAAATCATTCACAAAGATCATCACAAGCCCCTTTAAAGACCTGGATCTTAGTTCAACAAGACGGAGAAGTGATCACGGCGCACTGTAACTGTATGGCTGGGGAAGAATTTTGTCGCAACCTTCATGCATATGGAATTTGTGAGGAGTAAACAAGGAAACGGCTGGGGACTTTAGCACTTCGTGACTAAAAAAGTAATGTAAAATCACGACACATAGCAAGAAAAGTACTTGGAAAACACTAAGGACATAGCTGAGAGGGAAATACAAACCTTTCACCAAGTGATTCCTGCAAACTCGAGCGTGCTTCGACTCGGCTCCTTTCAATTTCAGTGAGAGGTTCAAAAGCCACCTTTCTCAACGTCTTTTTGTGAAATCCTGTGTTCGTTCACCCTTTTTTATTAGTTCACGGGGAACCCTGAAGAAACTTTTATCAGTTTCATGGTTTGATCAATTCGAACAACTGAAAACAATGCAAGCGTAAGGCATTTTTCATGCGAGCAATGCACCTTCTCCATACAAATGCTTTGTCAACTGAGCTTTGGTAGACCACCAGCTAAAGTTCTGAATAACTAATGAGGCGGATGTGATGTCATATGAAACCAAGCAATTATGACCATCTATTTTAATCTTAGAAATAAAAAAGCCATATAATAAACTCCTTATTATCCTTGCCTGCTCGGCCTTTACAGGAAAATATCAAACCAAGGTCCGTACTGTCAAGACCTTGGTCTGATATTTTCCTGTAAAAACGTCACACTCAGTTAATAAGTAGTTAATAATTTTTTATTACAAATAAATCTTATTCAAATTATGTAGTAATAGAGGTGGATGTGGTTAAATTACATTCAGAACATTGCATAAACACGAATGTTTCATACATTGATATGCACTATATGCTTGTGAAAGAACAATACTCATAGTACAGAAGGTGCTGCAGAGAAAGGGGGTTAAAATTTAGACATTACCTTTAAAGGACCAGTCTGTAATATTTAGAGCCCTCTACTGCATGGAGAGTGTATTGCAACTGCAGTGGAAAAAAATGCCAAGTCTTCAACAACCAACTGCCCATTTGTTACTGAAATTATGCACGCACTATATATTTCCTTTTAGGGAAAAGTTCTAGAACTGAGCAGCTCGATTCCGGCTGAGGGGTGTGGCTGTTTTCAGGGCCAGAAGAAATGTAGAAAAAAGCTTAAACTTAGCAAAGTGGAAAAAATCCATTACGTAAGAATTATTACAGATCGTATTTAAAGCATATACGCAGAACCATGGCCTCACTTTCATTTATAAATGTCTTGAGACCTCAAGAATGGCACAGGAATAGTTTTAAGCGTTAACAATAAATCTAATATAGTAAATTTTACGATTAAAGTGATTTATATAGGTAGTGGTCTGAGTGAATGACCTTGACGTCCGTAATGTCACAGCAGGAAGGCTATCGGTCTCATCGCCATTTCCGCTATACTAAAACACAGAGCTGACTGTAACTCCGATCCTCCATTTTGAGCTAATTTATCACCATGCCACGTAGATGTGTTACTGCACCCGCCAGCAACACGACAGAAGTTGGATTTATGTTGCGTTCATGGCCCAAGAATGTTCAAACTGCAAAGATTTGGATGCGTTTTGTGAGAAGTTCACGGGCACATTGGGTGCCTATGAAGTGGTCTCTCCTCTGCTCTGCACATTTTACTGAGGACTCATACGAAACTACTGATCTGTTGAGGAGCGTTGGCTATAAGCCTGTACTGAAAGAGGGTGCAATACCAACAATTAAAGAAAAGGAAAACTACAAGAAAAGGAAAGTATTTATTTTATTTTATTTTTTAAAAAGCAAAGTTCAGTTGCACCAGTTCTCCCGGAGTGAGCTGAGGGTTGCTGCTAAAACCCGGGATGAAACGGGACGTGACATATCGCTCGAGCAGTGACCTCCCTGCAGTTGTTGGTAAAACCGGTGACGTCCCGTCCCGGATTTTAGTAATTGCCCGAGTCAAGCAGTAATGGCAGAGTACTCCTTATGGACAAAACAGAGAATGAGTGGAGCAGCCATCTTATTTCTAAACTGGATATTGCTGCCATCTCGCCCTTACGTGGAAGAAGTGAATGAACGGAGAACTGAACGAACAATTGAAAGTCAGATTGTTTTAAAACAATCGGCCACAAGATCGGCCTTCAAGAAGCGAGAACACAGACAGGTAAGCTGCGACTCTCATTTGGATACAAAACAACAAAAACAACATCTTATTTACCTGCATTTAGATTAATACATCTAACTTGTATTGTGTATTTAAGTTACCGGTATAAGATTATTTAATTTGCTTCAGAATGTGATCGTCTCGGTTCATCTGATTATTTAATTAGCCTTTTATGTTTTATCAGTGAAAATGCATGCATGTACATGTATGTTGCATAAGTTATAACACCTATCCTGTTTTAATGAGAGTCAACCAAGGAAGTCAAATCAGACTTAGTTGAGCAAGTCGGTAACGCTATTTCTTACTTTCACCATAAATTTTTATTTATATGACTTTGGTCTATAGCTGTAAAAGGCCTTGGCATTAAAACCGGTTACCGCTGTGACGTTACGCACTCAGGGCTGGCTGGCTCAGCGGGGCAGCTCGAATGCCAACTTTGTGGTCGATTTTAACTCTCAAAAATATATTTTTTATTCCCATTTATGCAGCATACAAGAGTCAAGGATGGAGATACTATCCACTCAGAAATGTATTTAAAAATAAAGGTTCTGCGTATCTCCTTTAAACTCTTTTTTTTATTACAAACCGCACCTTTAATTCATACTCACTCAACAACCTTCATGCAACAGTGGAACCACATCCTGCATGCAGCCGAGTACATGATCTACAAATCCATGACATGTGAATCAACCCACTTTAGAACCTTCTACAACCTAAATAAGTTATCGTGATGGCTCCGGAGGCTGTACTGAACATCCAGTGCGCCAGAGTTTGTCCTGAGCTCAGCAGTGCTGCATCCAGGAATATCAGACAAATTACTACCGAAAGCAGTGTTTGAGGCTGTTAGAAGCAAATAATCTTCTCTATGAAGATGTTTAGTTAAAGGTGGAAACCAAAACTGTGACATGCTTGTCCAGCTTCATGATCAGAGCATGCTCACAAATCCGTCCATCACACTAACCTGCTCTACCTCTCTTTGTCTCTCTCTCTCACACACACACACACACACACACACACACACACACACACACACACACACACACACACACACACACACACACACACACACTCTTAATTGTGTATCACAAATGCCTGCATGTCCACATACACATGCACAGCACATCCAACACCCTCACCTTTATAACACTTCAGAACAAAAACAATGATGACATTTGGAAATTTTCAGATCTGATGAAGCACACATACTGAAATGCCACCAGGACTCAAACATCGACTGAATCAGGGTTGGTGAATAACAACTGCTTAGATAGTAGATTTTTCATAATACAACAATAAAAAAGGTCAAACAGGGTTATTTACCAGCATTTCTAAGAGTACAATAATCAGATTTTCTATCACGAGCAGTTCTTCAATTGTAGCTTGTGTTTTACAGTATAGCTCAGTCACCAGGTTATTCGATATACTGTACCTTGTATTGTCCACTTTCTAGGTTTACATAGAACTACTAACTGCAGCCCAGCTGCTATGTACATTCTGTCAGACGTGCTCTACCAAGGGCAGCTGGTATAAATAGCTACAATCTGTCATCAGTGAAAGGTTTCAGTTTTGGCATCCACATCAGATTTGCTGTTAAGAAATGTCTTAAAGCATGTTATATTGGAGCTTTGTAGAACGAAGCGCAACATCACCACTAATGCAATGATTTGTTTTAATTTAAAAGCGTTAGTAAGCAGGCTGCCTTAAAATTCCGAGTTCATTGAAACTCATATCGTCAATTAGCACAAAGAGGTAATCAATTTAAACAAGAAGACAGAGTCATCTATATCCCCCGCCCTATATACCAACTATATACCAAGTTTCAAGATATTATTTGTCACATTTTTCAAGTTCTGCTGCAGGAAACCAACCCTACCTCTTTACACTGACCTCAGCAGCCCGTGGCATAAACCCACCAGACCTTTGGTCCAGGTGAGCTAAAAATGAAAATTTCTCACATTTCTTAGTATCAAAAGGCCCATATACATTACTTAATCAACACATACACCAACTTTCAAGACCATACCTTGCATAGTTTTCATGTTCTGCTCTGGAAACAAAACTTACCCCAAAGACTAACCTGAGAGACTAAGTCTGAAATTGTTTCCATGGAAACATGAAAAATTAAAATTTCTCAAATTTCTTCATATGAAAAGGCACATCTACATCACCTTGTTAATATGTATACCAAGTTTCAAATCCGTATCATGAATAGTTTTGGATATATGCTCCAGAAACAAACATTGCTCTTCGAAACTAAGTCAAAATCTATTTTTTATGTAAAAATTTGAAAAATCCTTTTTTTTTCAAAAATCCAAAATAGCAAAAGGCACCAGTTCATATGTTGCTTGATATGTAGACAAAGTTTCATGAAGATATCTTTCGTAGTAGGGCGGCACGGTGGTGTAGTGGTTAGCGCTGTTGCCTCACAGCAAGGAGGTCCGGGTTCGAGCCCCGGGGCCGGCAAGGGCCTTTCTGTGTGGAGTTTGCATGTTCTCCCCGTGTCCGCGTGGGTTTCCTCCGGGTGCTCTGGTTTCCCCCACAGTCCAAAGACATGCAGGTTAGGTTAACTGGTGACTCTAAATTGACCGTAGGTGTGAATGTGAGTGTGAATGGTTGTCTGTGTCTATGTGTCAGCCCTGTGATGACCTGGCGACCTGTCCAGGGTGTACCCTGCCTTTCGCCCGTAGTCAGCTGGGATAGGCTCCAGCTTGCCTGCGACCCTGTAGAAGGATAAAGCGGCTAGAGATAATGAGATGAGATCTTTCGTAGTTTTAAAAGATATGGCCCGGATGTCATGCTCCGCCCCATATATCCACTCCAGAGATTACTGATCTCTCACACCAGCGCCGATCCAGGACGGGAATTCCACCTCACCTGTATTCACTTCCTGGTTTTCACCACTGCCTATAAATACGCTATTCTCAGATTCTGACTTTGCCAGAACATCTCGTTTGCTACTCTAGCTGTTTCTGTGCCTTTTTGCGTCTCATGGTTTTTGCTCTAGCTGTTTTTTCTGGTTCATGTTTTTTTGCACTAAGGTTTTTTTCTTGTTCATGGTTTTTTGCACTAGTGTTTATTCTTGTTCATGGTTTTTTGCACAAGCGTTTTTGCCCTTACCTGTCTCGTGTTTTTGTCAAGTATTTTGTCTCTTTTTTTTTCCCTGGACTATTTTTACCATTTGTTTTTTGTCCTGTTTGTTTACCTTTTTGCCATGCCCTTTTTCCCTGGATTAAATCACCTTATTTATTGGATAACTGTCTGTGTTCTGTCTCTGGACCCTATCTCACCACACCTCCACCACCCCTAACACCAGAAACGAAAACGTGACCCGACGGACGGACAGCCGGACGGAACCCATTTCTATATCCCCTGCAAAATTTCATTTAATTCTTGAAAAATAGAAAAAGATACGTTCATAACATTAAATACTTTCATTCCATATTTTGTTGATTTTTGTGTATTTTTTTGGGCGGGTTTCTTCTTCTTCTTCTTTAGGGTCTTTTTGGTGGTTGGCAAACCAACTTAAAGGTGCATTACCGCTACCGACTGGGCTGGAGTGTGGAACAGGAGATATTAGGGGGGAAAACAAACAAAAAAATTATATTCTTTAGCTATTTCTGTTTCTTTTAAATACTTGATAATTTTTTCTTACATGTGAATGAGACATGAGGTAGTTGGATATGATGACGATGTACTACGCTCCTTCCCCCCATGCTCTGTCTCATGGACATGTCCTCGAGCAGTACTCAGACAGTGTGCTTGCATGTGTTTTGGAGATGTGGCTTTGGAGGAAGGCCTGAAGGATTTTTCAGGTTGGAGACTTTGAAAATCAAGCATACTCTTGCTGATTTCTCCATAATTACCTCCCCTAGCTGTAACGGTCAAAAGGACAGATGACAGAACCATAAGTTTCATGTGTTTTGGTTTGAATGAATGGGTTCAAACTTTTCTGTTTACCATTAGTGACAGGAAACACTTGCACTTGCCCCTCAGCAT
The DNA here is from genome assembly GCF_027579695.1 of Neoarius graeffei. NCBI lineage: Eukaryota > Metazoa > Chordata > Actinopteri > Siluriformes > Ariidae > Neoarius > Neoarius graeffei. Next base: position 34,183,726 of record NC_083595.1, read on the forward strand.
TCTTGGTACGCCATCGATGAGACCTTGTGATACAATGCTTTACTCAGCCCTAATAGTTTCATTATCAAGCTATTTGTTGTTTTTAGCCTTTTCATCTCATATCATGACCAGTGGTCACTGCCCTGTACCCTGTCCATCAGCAGCAGAAAGGAACAAGCACTGATCAGATATTTTGAACCACTGGTGAACCATTGGAAGATGATGCTGTGACTACTATCAAGAAGAGGAAAGTTCAGCTGTTTGGGCATGTGTGTAGAATGAAGGACAACCGATTGTTGAAGATAATCATGCTTGGTATGGTTGATGGAAGCAACAGAAAGGGGTGGGGTGGCCTAGACGGGCATGGATTGATGACATCACAGAATGGACAGACATGACCCTTCACCAGATGACGGAGACCGCACAAGATTGAGAACAGTGGAAGTTAGTGGTAAACATCAGAAAATGAAACACCAATGTTTTTTTTTTTTTCCAAGCCCATGGACTATTGATTGATTGATTGATTCATTGATTGGTGAACCATTCTCAGTACAGCAGTGGCACTGCCATTAGTCCACAAACCAAAACTCTCCCCCAAGAGCAGTCCTGATATATCTGTATATGTAGGACTTTGACAGAATGCAATCTCTTGTCACTTAAATAATATCTCCATGTCATTTTACAGAAAAAATTGCCCTCAGTTCCATTTCATCACTGTGAAACTCAATATGGCTTGGAGCAAGACTAGCGACTGCATATATTACCTGTGATTGTCAGATCCTCAAATTATCAAGGAGGATACATTTTCATCAGAGGTAAAATAACCAGGCCTGAAATATCTCTTTGGCCTCTAACGCAGCAGCTAACACATATTCGTCTTGACAAAGCCTTGGCTCTGCAGCAAGCCCTTCTGCCCAGGGTGCTGCTTCTCAAAGCATGCTTGCCAAAATCGCATGCCTCCTGCACTTCCTACTCGGCTGCTGAGTGGGCCTCCACCTGCCCCATGTGTCCTTGCCCTGAGCCAAATCAACAGAGAGCTGCCTGTTCCACCAGCGCGGTACACACCCGCCTCCTCTCCTCTCTTTTCCTCTCCTCTGGAGGACTGAGGCTTATTAAATATTCACAGTAAAAGCGTCATCCCGAGCACTTTCCCACATACACATATTAGCTTCCCTTTTTCCTGTTGCATTAACTATAATTAAAAGACGTTATTTTGTTTTATATCTGGTAAAAAAAAAACAAAATTTTAAATAGAACCGTGAACCACATCAACTAAAAGATGCCTTTAATATGTTGAGTTTAACAAACTTGCTACAAAGATTACTGTATTAAATGAGGATTAATATAATTAGAGAACCTTTATAGTTTAATAATGTAAATGACTCACCGCATACAGTAAATCCCACTGTGAGAAAAGTTTTGTTGAGCTCGTAAAGCTTGTAAAGCTCAAAGATATAACAATGTCTTTTTTCTTAGTAAAGTCAGGCTTGTTTGTTATGTAGTAATTAAATTATATATAGTCCTGATTGGGGCGGCATGGTGGTGTAGTGGCTAGCGCTGTCGCCTCACAGCAAGAAGGTCCTGGGTTCGAGCCCCAGGGCTGGCGAGGGCCTTTCTGTGCGGAGTTTGCATGTTCTCCCCGTGTCCACGTGGGTTTCCTCCGGGTGCTCCGGTTTCCCCCACAGTCCAAAGACATGCAGGTTAGGTTAACTGGTGACTCTAAATTGACCGTAGGTGTGAATGTGAGTGTGAATGGTTGTCTGTGTCTATGTGTCAGCCCTGTGATGACCTGGTGACTTGTCCAGGGTGTACCCCGCCTTTCGCCCGTAGTCAGCTGGGATAGGCTCCAGCTTGCCTGCAACCCTGTAGAAGGATAAAGCCGCTAGAGATAATGAGATGAGATAGTCCTGATTTGGTATAAACATTTAACGTAAATGGTCACATGATCAGACATATGTACCCAAGCAAGATGAAGTACCTTTGAGATTTATAAAAGGAAGTCAGTCAGACATTATAATAAAGATACAACAACCATATTTGGTACATATGTTTAAATTGTTTATTATACTGTAGATATTACATATTAAAGGTGAACAGTGTACACTCTTTGATCATACACTGAATGAACATATAGGTGATTCTGTGGTTTCCCTTTTTTTCCACTAACAATTTATTTTAGTATAAATATGTGGTGTAATGCTTAGGACTGTTAACCGTAGGTCCTAAAGAAGGCAACTGGACTTGCTTGAAATTCTTGAAGACGTTTCACCTCTCATCCAAAAGGCTTCTTCAGTTCTGTCTGACTAGTGGGGAGTTCCAGGTATTTATCCTCTAGTGGACCAAAAGCAACCCTAAGGAGAGTCGTTGAGGTCACCTGGGTCATTGAGTCATCCTGTAGGTGTGGGCCACTGGAGGCCTGGTGTGAATGGTTTTAGCAGCCTAGAGGGTCGTTAGGGTGATCGGTGGGTTGTTGGCTCTCTCTCTCTCTGCCATCATGTGAAGTCAGAAGAGTCTTGGTATGGATGTGTACTCAGTTTTCTGGGAAGTGCGCCAAGGACTGCATTATCGGTGGCTGATAAGTGGTGTCTCAGACCACCTCCTCTGTTCAGTGATGGTCGTTCTTGGTTGACGAATATGGCTTCTTTTACTCCTCTTTCAAACCACCGGTCTTCTCTGGCTAGAATGCATACATTGCAGTCCTGAAACAAGTATCCTTTGTTATTGAGATGAAGATAGACTGCAGAGTCCTGGCCTGAGGAACTGGCTCTCCTGAGTTGAGCAATGCGCCTGTGAAGTGGTTGTTTTGTTTCCCCAATGTAGAGATCTGTGCATTCCTCACTGCATTGAATTGCATACACTATGCTGTCCTGTTTGTATCTGGGTATCCTGTCCTGAGGGTGGACCAATTTTTGCCTCAGACTGCTGCCTCTCTAGGCTGCTAGCATTGTTCACACCCAGCCCCCAGTGACCTACACCTACAGGATGACTCAACAACCCTCCTTAGAGCTGCTTTTGATCCACCAGAGGATAAATACCTGGAACTCCCCACTAGTCAGACAGAACTGAAGAAGCCTTTTGGATGAGAAGTGAAACATCTTCAAGAATTTCAAGCAAGTCCAGTTGCCTTCTTTAGCACCTACGGTTTATTATGACCTGGATGACTGAGAACCTTCACAGACATGTGAGGACTGTTGTCTTACAGCTGACGGGGGCCTTTCTGTGTGGAGTTTGCATGTTCTCCCCGTGTCTCCGTGGGTTTCCTCCAGTTTCCCCCACAGTCCAAAGACATGCAGTTAGGTTAACTGGCTACTCTAAACTGCCTGAGCTGTTTTACGTGGTTTGACATGAGTAGTATGGTGGCTGCCACCTTTGTATGCCTTCGACTCGGCCATGTTGAGCTGCGTCCTTTGTAATCCAGCTATTCAGCTACAAGAAAGGATGATTAACCACCCCAAATTTCATACACAGGTGACTAGAGAAAATCGCTGACTATTTCTCGATAATCACCTCCAGTGACTCAGCAAAATGGCGGCCAATCGCTTTGTCACCGTAAGTAAGAAAGAATTAGAAATTATGAAAGAAAATGCTGTTGCTAAAAGCACTAAAGATGCTTCAAATTTTGGTCTAAAACTATTCAAAGGTAAGGTGGAATTGTGATTTATTTTATCGATTTCAAAACAAAATATTTTATGTCAGTCAGCATAGATAAGTGACAAGTCTGTGCCATGCCTTTATTACATTTGGATGCCGCTTTTGAAGTTTGAAATGATTTTTTAATACAATTTTTTTTTTGTAATAATCACCTGTGCATTGCTACTAAAACAATTATCCAGCTCAGGCTCAATGAATATCGGTGAATAATAACATCGACTTCGTCTCAGTTATTATTCACTGATATTCACCTCGCCTTCAGTGAACTATTGTTAAAGGGGAACTGAAGTCATTTTTAAACTTGTTTTACTTCTTAATTAACGTGTTATTCAATTACGTTTTCGGTTTTAGTAACCTTATATCGTGACTCATATTGGCAACTAATTGCAATTAAATATTATACTTATCAGTCTATTCGGTTTTTAGCCATGTTGAATTTAGTGCATTTGGTCCACGGCAGGCGTCGCTTATCCACGCGATCTTCACAAGACTTGTGCGAGACTTCGAAACATCAAGTGTCATCCAGGTGTCAGTGCCGCCATTTTGAAAACTGTTTTCCAAACAAAATATTGCACAAAAACGAGTTTAAATGACGATTACTGCCTACTTTTTTCAAACGTTCCTGATTGCTATCGAAACAAACAAAACTTCCGGCTTGATTACATCAGCATTCGAAAGAGGACGCGCGTGTCTTTTGATGATGTTGGCAGATGTTGGTCACTTTGATTTCCGCTGTACGTTTTACTTCCGTCCTATGATGTCTCGCACAGGTCTCAACGAATCTTGTTTGCGGCCATCGCTTTGACATATGGACTGATATATTACATAGCATATTTCAAAACACTCATAACTTGCTCTAGCAGTGACAAAATAGCGATCAAAAATGCATTCCTATATTTAATAAAACGAGATAAATAGAATTTTGATCATAAAAAATTTGCCTTCAGTTCTCCTTTAAGTACAAAGCCATACAAATAAAGTGGATTAAACAGGATCTTAGATTAATTGTTAAATATTGTAAGTACTAGGCTTAAATCTACTCAGATGTTGGACACATTGACCACTGAAGTGTCCCTCTTATCCTCTCCCATAGCTTTTAGACTCTACTCTTTTAGGTTTTATTAAAACATTCTTGCCTTGATGGAACAACAACGATGTGTTATTCTTTTGTTTAAATCAAACAATGTGGGTGCTTTTCTGTTTCACATACTTTCTGATTGAGGCCCTGCGCTGTGTGTGCAGTGGGAGTCTTTTCATTTGGAAGTGTTTTTCACTAGGAAAGTTCTCTTAATTGGTAGAAAATAGGTTTCTTTTCTCACATGAAATCTTTCCCTGAAAAACACAGTTATGGCTATATACAGTATATATAATATTTTATACCAAAAGCACAGTTGAATGCTCTCTTCTGCTCAGTCTGAAGGAATTCAGTTGTGTGTAATATACACTACCATTCAAAAGTTTGGGGTCACCCAGACAATTTTGTGTTTTCCATGAAAAGTCACACTTTTATTTACCACCATAAGTTGTAAAATGAATAGAAAATATAGTCAAGACATTTTTCTGGCCATTTTGAGCATTTAATCGACCCCACAAATGTGATGCTCCAGAAACTCAATCTGCTCAAAGGAAGGTCAGTTTTATAGCTTCTCTAAAGAGCTCAACTGTTTTCAGCTGTGCTAACATGATTGTACAAGGGTTTTCTAATCATCCATTAGCCTTCTGAGGCAATGAGCAAACACATTGTACCATTAGAACACTGGAGTGATAGTTGCTGGAAATGGGCCTCTATACACCTATGGAGATATTGCACCAAAAACCAGACATTTAGTAGAATTTAGCTAGAATAGTCATTTACCACATTAGCAATGTATAGAGTGTATTTCTGATTAGTTTAAAGTGATCTTCATTGAAAAGAACAGTGCTTTTCTTTCAAAAATAAGGACATTTCAAAGTGACCCCAAACTTTTGAACGGTAGTGTAAGTTACTGAATTCAGATGTATATTTTCTTCACTGTTTTATCAGTAAGCTATAATATGTAGTGACAAGTTGTATTAAGAAAAGGCTTGTGTTTGTTTTCTGCTTGAAAAAATGATGCTTGAGCGTTCAACACCAAAAGCTTTCAAACAACAACAACAACAACAACAATGCAGCATTGATGTAACTAAAATATGAAAAATTACCATATATTATTCTCAGTCTCTGAGATAAACCAGAACTGTCATGGTGAATTAAATAAAACGAGCTGATAGCGTATGTTATTCATGTTTGTCGGAGCCGGTGGTTACACCAGAGCGAAGAAGAAGGATATTCATATTTCCAATAATATATTCCTAATTCATTATTTAATATAGAACTCATACTGAACTGTAATCAACCTCTGAGTTCCCTTCTTCCTCGACTCTCTTGTGCTTGTCCAGTGGGATTCAGCATGCCTTTATGTACTAATCGAGCACATGCAGTACACTCTGATTCTCTTATCACTCGAAACGCATCTGTCTTGAGATAATGGTGGCTGCCATCCAAACTTCTCATTTGCATGAGCATTAGTCAAGGTGGTGAACAGGCCGTCTTTTGTGAGCCGACCTAAATTCCATTAACCTGTGGGTTAAAACAGTCCTCGCTCTTCCTGTCTCGTCCTGTCAACTTTACACAACTACACAACAATCAGGGAGCACTGGAAGGAAAAGCATTGAGTTTTGTTGCATAATTAGAAATTCACAGGCCTATATTTTACTCAAGTATCATGGCCTCATACGGTATATATATCAACTAATCCTTCTCACATGCAAAAGCAAAAATCCTGAGGAATTAAGATAATGCTAAATAAAGACTACACTTTCAAATGATCGAATTGTGCTTATCTGATGAAGCATGCTGGAAAATGCTTGATAATTACAGCAGTTAACGCTGCTGTTATGCCATATAAGGACAAAACTCTGTGTGGTACCGGCATGGTTTTGCGGGCACAGATGGATAATCCTTCACTTCGACAAAAATACAAGAGGCTTTTCTCTGCTTTTCTCTGAAAGGCACCCATGATCAAACCTCCACATTTTCAGCAATAAACCCAAGATCAAGAGCATTTATTGATCAATGGTCCCTGAGCATTTCTCCTGTGTACATTTATGCATTAAATACTGTTACGATCACACACGAAAGGAGTCAGCTTTCATATTTTATAGTGAGAAATGATAGCCTAGTAAACTAGACCCACCCGCCTAATGGCCAAAAATATTTTTGCCTAGCGAGTGGGTCTAGCCTCGCACCATATAAACAAAAACACCCCGGGCATCAAATCGTGCCCGCCAATCACAACGCAAGGTTTTTGTTTGGATTCTTTGGGCGGGCTTTTGCAGGAGTGACGACAAAGCTGCGCGACGCTGGAGAAAGCGCAGCAGGAAAGATGGCTACGGCTAGTGAACAGCGCGCGTTTGACTCCGCTTTGGAATCAGTTTTAGAAGAATTAGACTTGGAGTTTTCGTTGAAACATGAGCAGGAAGAGGCTGTCCGCTCATTCCTTTTCAAGAAGGACATTTTCGCTGTTTTGCCGACCGGCTATGGCAAAAGTCTGATCTACCAGCTGGCTCCGCTCGTAGCCAAAAGGATGGGGCTAGTTTGTGCAGTACGAAGAATTAATAAACAGCTTTGAAACATTACTTTTTGATTGTTTCTTATTTTCCCGTTATTTTAAATTGAAGGGAAATTATTTCACCAAACACCACTAAATAAAAACTCTCAAAAACAGTTTAAGCAAACCCTTGAAAAACACTTGGAAAAAAAGAGTGTATGTGGTACAGACTCCAAACTTGCGGTCATTATCTCCAAACTTCTTAATATCTAGAACCTGTTTATTAATTAATACGCATTTTGAAAAAATTTTTATTTCAAGGTCTCCCCCACTGCTTTCTGTCGCTCTGACTATGTCACAGTCACTGTTGCGCTGATTGGTCAGAGCGTTGGCCTATACGCACAGAGACAGTTTGAAAGACAGCGGTTTGTTCCTCCTACCCGCTTCGGAAATGTCTACGGATCGAGGCCAGACTAAATATTCACATTTAGTCTGGCTTGCCAGGCTAGAGAAATGGCAATTTATAACCAGCTAACACAGAACATAATCAGAACATTGTTTGACAAGTATCTGACAGCTTTTCGAAAGGTAAAACTATAACACTGTACAAACATAACATGCCTGCATATCTTTTCTAAAAACCTCTGCTGGAATAATTGTTTGGTTCGCAGTGTTATTAGAATATTGCTGACATTCACTACATTTATATGCACAAAGTATTCCAGTTTTTGCCTGCATTTTGAAAAAGACAATATTCCTTCTAAGTTGCTTACTTGGCTAATGAAAATGAATATTCCACTAATATTCCAGTTGACATGCACTCGTGTATACTCCTATTGTCTAGTTGGCTTGTGTACAACGCACAGAGCTGACCGTAAACAGACACGAGGCCGTGTGTTGCAAACTGCCGTAAAAACACCAATCGAGATGCATATTACAAATGTGCTGTATACAGTGGGGAAAACAAGTATTTGATCCCTTGCTGATTTTGTTGGTTTGGCCACTAATAAAGACTCGATCAGTCTGTAATATTAATGGTAGGTGTAGTCTAACATGCTGAGACAGAATATCACAAAGAAAATCAAGAAATCGACTTTAAAGAATTTGTATTTTTTTATTTGCATTTTATTGAGGAAAATAAGTATTTGAACCCTCTTGCCAAAAGGACTTAGTACTTTGTGGCAAACCCCTTATTAGCAAGCACAGAGGTCAGACGTTTTTTGTAGTTGATGACCAGGTTTCTGCACATATTAGGAGGAATTTTGGTCCACTCTTCTTTGCAAATGACCTCTAAATCATCAAGATTCCATGGCTGTCGCTTGGCAACTCTGAGCTTCAGCTCTCTCCATAGATTTTCTATAGGATTCAGGTCCGGAGACTGGCTGGGCCACTCCATGACCTTGATATGTTTCTTCTTCAGCCATTCCTTGGTTGCCTTGGCTGTATGCTTTGGGTCATTATCCTGCTGGAAGACCCATCCACGACCCATTTTAAGCTTCCTGACAGAGGGAAGGAGATTTTCACTTAGGATTTTACGGTACATGACTCCGTCCATCCTCCCATTGATACGGTGAAGTAGCCCTGTGCCCTGTGCAGAAAAACACCCCCAAAGCATAATGTTACCACCTCCATGCTTGACAGTGGGGATGGTGTTCTTGGGGTCATAAGCAGCATGTCTCTCCCTCCAGACATGACGGGTTGAATTGATGCCAAAGAGCTCAATTTTGGTCTCATCTGAGCATAACACCTTCTCCCAGTCACTCTCCAAGTCATTCAGATGTTCATTGGCAAAGTTCAGGCGGGCCTGCACATGTGCTTTCTTAAGCAGGGGTACTTTGCGAGCACTGCAAGATGTGAGACCATTGCGGTGTAAAGTGTTACCAACTGTTTGCTTGGTGACTGTGATCCCAGCTGCTTTAAGATCATCCACTAACTCTGCCCGTGTTGTATTAGGTCTATTTCTCACCGTTCTCATGATCCTGGAAACCCCACGAGGTGAGATCTTGTTTGGAGCCCCAGACCTAGGTCGATTGATGATCATGTTGTGAGTCTTGTACTTGCGCACAATTGCACCAACAGTTGTTACCTTAACGCCCAGCTTCTTGCAATGGTTTTATAGCCCATACCGGTCTTGTGCAGGTCTACAATCTTCTCCCTTAAATCCATAGAAAGCTCTTTAGTCTTTCCCATGTTGGAGAGTTTGGAGTCTGACAACCTGATTGATTCTGTGGCCAGGTGGCTTTTATACAAGTCATTAGTGATATCAGGTGTCTTCAATTTAGGTGACAAGGTAACTTGGAGAGTCTAACTTGTCTGTATTAACAAGAACTCTTGATGGTTACTAGGGGATCAAATACTTCTTTTTCTCAATAAAATGCAAATAAATTAATATAGATATTTAAAAGTTATTTTCTGGATTTTCTTTTTGATATTCTGTCTCCACATGTTAGAATACACCTACCATTAAAATTACAGACTGATCAAGTCTTTCTTAGTGGGTAAACCAACAAAATCAGCAAGGGATCAAATACTTGTTTTCCCCACTGTACATGTCCAAAGAATGCTCCTAAAACCTGAATGATATCAGCCAAATAATAATAACATCACATTACAGACATTTAGCAGATGCTCTCATCCAGAACGACATACCGGTACAACATACCCAGAACAGTTGGGGGTTAGGTGCCTTTTTTCAAGGGCACTTCAGCCATTCCTGCTGATCCAGGGAATCAAACCAGCGACCTTATGGTCCCATAGCTGCTTCTCTAACCATTAGTCCATGGCTTCCCAATAATAATAATTATTATTATTATAAAGTGCAGATTCTGTGACAAATTTGATGAAACTATCGAACACCTTGTTTCAGGATGCCCTGTGCTCACTCCTAATGAATATAAGAACTGCCATGATAGAATAGGTCAATACCCGCGCTGGAAAATATGCCACCACTACCAAATTGACATTGTCCCTAACTGGTATGAACACCATCCAGAACCAGTAACCGAAGGTGAGAACGTTACCATTCTCTGGGATTTCCCTGTGAACACAGACAGGACAATTCAAGCTAATCGTCCAGACGTTATCATCAAGGACAAAAAGGCTAAAACTTGCAGACTGGTAGATATGACTATGCCATCAGATATAAATATCTCATTCAAATAATTTGAGAAATTGAGTCAATATAAAAACCTGGAAACTGAAACAGAGAAAATGTGGAATCTGTGAACTAAAAATTCCCCTGGTATTATTGGTGCTTTGGGTATGATAATAAAAAAAAAAGGCTGTCAAGACCATTCAGACAATATTCCAGGAAATCCATCCCTTCAAGAGATTCCAAAAATTGTCCTAACAAGCACAGCTCATATACTTAGAAGGGCTTTATCAATTTAAAATAAAAAAAAATAAAAAATAAAAAAAATAAACGGCCCAAGAAATGGAAAGTTGAACACAATATCACCAAGTTTCACTTACCCGAGGTCATTGGTTATGACTTGGCAAGTGATTGTATAAAACACACATCAAAAGAACATAGAAAAAAAGAAATAATAATAATAATAATAATGTAAAATGAAAAGTAACATTTTAAACAATATCTCAATGAACACAACCAATTTCCAAAATGTTGACAAGACAAAGTTTAATATAACATCTGTTTAACTTATAACGTGAAAGTAAGGTTAATAATATAACTTAGATTACACATTTTTCAGTTTTACTCAAATTAGGGTGGTGCAAAAAAATAATAATAATAATAAACAATTTCCACGAAATCAAGTTATACATGAGCTGATAGCCAATGAAGCATTTAGCTCCAAGTCAGCTATAAGCCATGCATGACGAGATTGAGTGGAATGATTGTTTTATTCTTTCCACATTCACTGGATTTTGAGAAACAGAGCATTTTTATTTTTTGCAAATTTGATAAATGAGAACTTTACACAAAATGTCCAACCAAATAATTTCATTTAGCATGTAAACAAACCGGCGAAATGACAGTAGCAATTTGTGAAAAATGCTATAATAATAATTCTTGAAAAATAAAACAGATATGTTCTTACCATCAAATACTTTTTTTCTATATTTTGTTGCTTTTTTATTTTTTGGGGTTTTGTTTTCGAGTAGAGTTTTTATTTTGTCCTTGGTTGGTTCAGCAATATGTTCTGCCATTTTGTTTTTCTCTACTCATGGTATATGAGCTGATAGCCTAGTAGTAGAGTAGCCAATCAGATTGCTCATATCCAGTAAATGTGGATATAATAATAATAATAATAATAATAATAATAATAATAATAATAATAATAATTAGGTCAAATTCATAATATCCAAATGGAATATGCTGTTTACATAATCGATATAAAATTCCGAATATTGTCATATTCGGAATAGTATTGGAATATTAGTGTGCATGTAAAAGTACTAAGTGATGTCTGCTGATTTTAAAAATAAAGGTGCCAGAACAGGTACTTCATAGTGATGCCACTATTGAACCATATTTGTTTCCTAATGAAACTTTTGATTTCACTGTTTTTGTGTGTGTGCCACAAACAAACAAACAAACAAACAAACAAACAAAAAATTCGACCATACAGGTTAGCATGGAACGATCATTGTGGTGGAAATGATTATTCACTTTATTGTGGCAACAACAACAAAAATGACAGGGAATTTTCTGCCAACCTAAACTGTTAGCTGGATACATGAGTATATACACACAAACACACACATATACACTCAACAGCCACTTTATTAAGAATGCCATACTAATACTGGGTAGGACCCCTTTGCTCTAAGAATAGCCTCGATTCGTCATGGATCCCACAAGGTTTTCGAAACATTCCTTTGAGATTCTGGTCCATGTGGACAAGACTGTATCATGTACAGTAACTGCTGCAAATTTTTTCAGCTGCAGCTCATACTGCAAATCCCCCAAATCCCAGAAGTGCTCTACTGGATTCAGATTAGGTGACTGGGGAGGTCAGTGAATTACACTGAACTGACTGTCATGTTCATGGAACCAGTTTGAGACAACTTGTGCTTTATGGTATGGTGCATTATCATGCTGGAAGCAGCCATTAGAAGATAAAATTGTGGCCATAAAGGGATGCACTTGTTCAGCAACAATACTCAGATAGGCTGTGACATTCAAATGATGTTCGACTGGAGTGCCAAGAAAACACCATTACACTCCCACCAGCAACCTGAACTGTTGACACAAGGCAGATCTGGCCCATGGACTCCTGCTCTCGGTGCCAAACTCTACAACACCATCTGCATTTTGCAGCAGAAAATGAGATTCAACAAACCAGGCCAGCTTTGGTGAGCTTGTGTTCACGACAGCTCCAGGTTTCTGTTCTTGGCTGACAGGAGTGGAGCCCTATTGCTGTAGACCAGGGGTGTCCAAACTGATCCATAAAGGGCTGTGTGGCTGCAGGTTTTCATTCCAGCCATGCAGCAGCACACCTGACTTGGCTCATTCAATCAACTGAACTGTCTTCACACAGTCAAATACTTGCAGCCACACCCACCCTTGATTAAAGGGTGGGTGCACTGTAAAAAAAAATAGTTGAGAATACTTGAAATTTCAAGGCAACCGTCTGCATTAAGAATTTTATGTTTTGCCAACGATGTGCCCATGATAATCCAAACTATGATAAAACTGTTATCTTTATTAAGAATTCTTAATTAAGTCAATTTTCAATTCCTCATTCTGCCAACATAGATTTCTCTTTTTGCTGAACAGTGGCATTCACAGTAGTGCAAAAAGGCAATTGAGGTTATCACAATTTTTTTTTAGATTTTTTCACCTCTTTTTGGATAGGACAGCGTAGAGACAGGAAATGAGCAGGAGAGACGGGGAGGGATCGGGAAATGACCTCGGGTCGGAACCGAACCCGGGTCCCCGGATTTATGGTATGGCGCCTTATCCACCTGAGCCACAACGCCCCTGAGGTTATCACAATTTATCATTAAACTATACATGCCTTTTTTCATTGTTCTACACAATTACAAAACTTCAATATTGAAATAAAGTTTTTAAAGCCCATGGTGTGGCTCAGGTGGATAAGGCGCCATACCATAAATTCAGGGACCTGGGTTCAATTCCGACCTGCGGTCATTTCCCGATCCCTCCCCGTCCCTCTCTCCAGCTCATTTCCTGTCTCTACACTGTCCTATCCAAATAAAGGTGAAAAAAGCCCCCCAAAAAAGTCTGATAACCTCAATTGCCTTTTTGTACTACTGTGAATGCCACTGTTCAGCAAAAAGAGAAATCTATGTTGGCAGAATGAGGAATTGAAAATTGACTTAATTAAGAATTCTTAATAAAGATAACAGTTTTATCATAGTTTGGATTATCATGGGCACATCATTGGCAAAACATAAAATTCTTAATGCAGACTGTTGCCTTGAAATTTCAAGTATTTTCAACTATTCTTTTTTTACAGTGTGTGTCAGTTGATTGAATAAGCCAAATCAGGTGTGCTGCTGCATGGCTGGAATGAAAACCTGCAGCCACACGGCCCTTTATGGATCAGTTTGGACACCCCTGCTGTAGACCAACCTCTCTCATCAACAAGTCATTTCCACCCACAGAACTGCCACTTTCTGGATGTTTTTTTTTGTTGTTTCTCGCACCATTCTGTGTACTCTCTAGAGGCTGTTGTGTGTGAAGATGAACAGTTTCTGAAACACTCAAACCAGCCCATCTGGCACAAACATCAATGCCGCTGTGAAAGATGAAAAAGTATTGAGACTGAAAAGTATCTGCATGACTTTATGCATTACGGTCCTGCCACGTGATTGGCTGAGGGGATAACTGCGGTATGAGCAAGTGTACTGGTTAGGAATATGTCCAAAAAACTACATGTACGTTTTACAACATGATTACAGAATCAAAATAGCAAAGAGAGAACACTCATAAGAGAAGTATGAGTTGTGTATATTTATTTATTTATTTATTTATTTATTCATTTTTGTCCAATGGTTTGAATAATTTCATTTCAGTTCAAGTTTTTTTCCCAGGCTGGTTCTTTAGTCTTATCTCCAGTTTCAATGATACAATAGGCTATTCCAGAGGACAAATTGGGTTTATGAATATTTTAAAGTGCTTCAATCAGACAAGGATAGTAATTAAACTGAGTTGCATCTTCATTTAGATTACTTTGGGCAGCTCTGTTGTTCAATGTCGTCATCCTCATTAACCTGCTCTCCAGATCAATACCAGGCTTGCAAGAAATGTCACATCGATGGATGATACAGATTCTCACAAACAACTTATCATGAAATTGGGTTTTTCCAAGGCTTTAATTGCTAATTCTAAGAAATCAAGGTGAGGGAATAAGATTAGCCCTGGGGTTACTTTTTATAAATTATTTTACAGCTACTTAAGTTTGAGATTAATTCGATTGAGTTGAGTCTTACCTTTGCCATAGCTGGAGTGGAGTTTGATGGCCCTGCCCTGGATGACATGCAGGTAGGTGAAGCCAATGGCGAACGTGAGAAGCACGAGGAGCAGGAGGAGCTTGAACTGCTTGCGTATTTTCTTCAGAGGGAAGCGCATCCTCCTCAAAGTAGCATGTCACGCTCAGTGGAGAATTCAGGAGGAGACTGACGACCGCTTTTCACTGCTCTGGTACTGGAGGTGTTTGCGGAAAAATAATGTAGACTCACACTTAAAATAATAATAATAATAATATGTCTTTATTTCATCAGGTAAAAATACATATCAGTTGTTACAAATTAAGATAGATAATGCACAATAATTACAATATTACAATTATGAAAAATACTACAGTCTAAAAAGAAAGGAATATGTGTATGTATATATAAATATCTTAATTATAATAATAATTATAACATTATAATTCTAATAATTATTATGTAATTATTGTCATATAATCTTATAATTATTATATAATTATTATAATAAATAAATATATATATATATATATATATATATGGGGTGGCACGGTAGTGTAGTGGTTAGTGCTGTCGCCTCACAGCAAGAAGGTCCGGGTTCGAGCCCCGTGGCCGGCGAGGGCCTTTCTGTGTGGAGTTTGCATGTTCTCCCCGTGTCCGCATGGGTTTCCTCCGGGTGCTCCGGTTTCCCCCACAGTCCAAAGACATGCAGGTTAGGTTAACTGGTAACTCTAAATTGACCGTAGGTGTGAATGTGAGTGTGAATGGTTGTCTGTGTCTGTGTGCCAGCCCTGTGATGACCTGGCGACTTGTCCAGGGTGTACCCCGCCTTTCGCCCGTAGTCAGCTGGGATAGGTTCCAGCTTGCCCGCGACCCTGTTGGACAGGATAAGCCGCTACAGATAATGGATGGATGGATATATATCACATTCAGGAGAAAATAATCCATTAGTGTTAACATAATTTTGACTAACCTATTAAAAAAACTATCCTTAAAGCGTTGTGTTTATCTTAGGTCTTATACGGGTTCTATTTCTTAGGCGCTCAGATGATTCTTTATAAGTAGCAAGGAAGCAATGTAAAGGATGGTCTCTATTTTTGACTTTATTAAAAAGGCAGCGTTCACACTTCTGCAAAAGCTCCAAGATGTTAAAACTAGTTGATGTACATAGCATCTCTTATAGCATCTTTTTTAAAAAAGCATTGGACAATGGTAAGACCTGAAACATTAGCAATGTAAACTGGAAGGCTGTACAGTATTTTCGGGAGAATTATCACATTAAAGAGATGATGTACTTCATCTTGCATGTAACCTTCTAATTACAAATACCGGTAGGTATTTGTTCACTTCATACAGCGTTTCCTTAAAGGTCCCATGGCATGAAATTTTCACTTTCTGAGGTTTTTTAACGTTAAAATGAGTTCCTCTGACCTTTTTAAGTCACCCCAGTGGCTAGAAATTTCATAATGTGTAAACCAAACTATGCCCAACATTTGAGAATGGCGTGTCAAAACGGCAGGTTGATAAGCTCTTCCTTTTACTATGTCAGCAAGGGAGATGATCCCCACGCCCCCCCTCTGGATTCCCACCCACTGTATGGATTGCCCCGCCCAGTTGTAGTGAGGAGACCATAGAGGACACAACAACATGGCATCACCTAAGCGAGCGAAACATGGAAATTGCGCTGTACATGGATGTGACAACACAGAAAAGAGTCTGTTTTTACTGCCGACGGGAGAGCCCCTGAAGACGCAGTGGCTTAATTTTATTTACTTCAATAATATGCCGTCGAGTCTACCTAAGACGGTGTATGTTTGTCGGAAGCATTTTCCTGAGGAATGTTTCCACAACTTGGGACAGTACAGGGCAGGTTTTGCACATCAACTGTCACTGAAGCCTGGGTCCGTACCAAGCATCCCTGCCGCATCAGCAACAAACACCGAACAAGTAAGTGTATAACTGGTCGTTTTGCCGTGTTTTAAAATCGGTGCGTTAGCCTAGCAATGGCTACATTAGCTGTGCAGCTAACCGCTTCCTGCAGTTAGCCAGGTACTCTGCGCTACAAAACCAAAAAGCATGCAGCATGCTCTGTTAAACTGAGTTTAGTCTGGAAATTGACTGTAACTTATGAGCTTATGTTTGACTATTGCTCTGCAATGCATGTCTTCTGTTGGATAAGCGCTATGTTGCTGTAGTTGCTGCTTCTATTCTCTTTGGTTATGGAGTGCGTGTTCAAGCCTAGGGTATTATACGTTCGTAAACTACCACTCCGAACACTCTCACTCTCTGTTCTCTGTGTCACGTTGAGTTTACGAAAGTAGTCCGAGGGAGAACGGGGTTTTGTCTTAGCAGCGTGGCTACAGGTGCTGATAGCAGCGAGTATGTGTGTGCGCAGCTTGGTCAAGCCCCTCCCCCTCCCCCCATGGCCCATCCCCACCCTCTACCCTTCCCCGCCTCCTGCTTCTCATTAGCAAAATGACGCACTGGGAAAAGCGCTGAAATGGGGCTTTCTCCCAGGAGGCTATATTTACGTGCCGAGGGTTCATTTCGAGAAAGGCTGTGGATATAACATCCAGAAACCTCCACGAGCCCGTTTAAAGCATCAACAAACCACCATGCCATGGGTCCTTTAACATGAACACTAAATTTACAGTTATTCTGAAAAGTTACTCCTAAAATAGGCATACCACTATACTGCCTGATATTATGCAGCATAGACAAGTCAATAGCATTGTCTTTCTTGCACAGAACTAATTCCTTACATTTAGTGGTGTTACAGTGCATAAAGTTTTCCTTGGTCCAGGCCATAAACTTTTGATTGTGTGTTTGTCAAACATACTGTAACACTGAAAGCAGCAATAATTAATTTAATACTTCAGGTGTTAATTTAACACTTTAACTGTCAATTCAAAACTATAAGTTTATTCAACATGTGGGTGTTAGTCAGTATCATCATGATAACTCAATTCTGCAGTGTTTTTTTTTTAATGTCCAATGTTTATTCAACACTGGAAGAGAATCCAACGTGTTAATTAGTAGTTGAGAAATCAATACTGAAAGTTATTCAGTATCAGAGAAACCAATTACTGAAAAGTTTTTACTTTAATACTGAATGTAATTTAATACTGAGAGTTAATTTAAACTTTAAACTCTAATACTATAGATCAGCGTTTCCCAACCAGGAGTTTATGAATGTTTAGAGATGGCTTTGCAGTGGGTTCATGAGACTTCAATGGAAATGTCAATGACAAGTTGATATTAAATTTAAATTTAACTAGATAGATAGATAGATAGATAGATAGATAGATAGATAGATAGATAGATAGATAGATAGATAGATAGATAGATAGATAGATAGATTCATTAAAACCCTTAATACTATAACATTTTATTGTAACTTCATAAACAACAGCAACAAAAAAATGTGATTCATTCAAAGAATGTGAGAGTTAAACCTAAATTATGGCGTTAGCTAGCTAAATCATATTTAACTAGACAGATACTGTGACTAAAGTCACAGTAATTTGCGCTAGCTGTTACAAACCGGGACATCTGGTCACTGTACCCTATGGATCCAGACCGGTAAGAGATAGAGAATGACACTTAGTGAGGAAAAGTTGCACCCTGCTGCCCTGATCAAAATAAAATCAAATAAAATAATTGAAAAAAATCACGAGTTATAAGTGATTGAAAAGAAATCCAGTTTTTCAGGGATCATTCTGGTTCGGTGATCCAGATCAGCACCAAAAGTCATAGTAACATAATTCAGCCCAGAGGTATTCTTCTTGTGAAATTTGGTGATGATTGGTTGAAAAGTGAGGGAGAAATAGCATCCTAAAAAATGTTAGGATAATAATAATAATAATAATAATAATAATAATAATAATAATAATAATAATAAGTGAAGAAGAAAGTAGAAAGATCCTGAGTGAGAGTAGCAATTTGTGCCAGCGCTGCTTGTGCAAATTAATATTTGGACTTGGATGGATTGCATGGATACTGACAAGAAAGCCCAAACATTTCTCAGAAAAGTATGAAGGCAGCCTTTGTAAAAAGACATTTTTAAACCAAATATAAAATTCCTGGTCATAAAACCAAACAAGGCAAGGTTGCATGGATTAAAAAAGCAAGAAAAGTGGCAAATTAGTAAAATAAAAACTTTTTCACCAAGTTAAAAGTTCAATTACTGTAACATTAACCTGCTTTACACTTACAGGGGTGTTTTATGCAAATATTTAGGTTGAACGGGTTCAGCTGAGAGTCACATGGTCGTGCAGTGGTTGGCGCTGTCACGTCACGGCAAGATGGTTCAGGGTTCGAACCTCGCAGCCAACTGGGGGTTTTCTGTGCAGAGTTTTTCCTTATGCCTGTGTGGGTTTCCTCAGCATGCTCAGGTTTCCTCCCAAAGGTCAACTGGCTACTCTAACTTGTGAATGTGTGTGTTAAGTGTGATAGATTAGTGGCCTGCCCAGGGTGTACCCTGCCTCTCACCAGAAGTCAGGCAGCTTCCCTATGACCCTCATAGATAATGGATGAATGGATGGATGGGTTCAGCTAACAGTGAAGGTTTGGAACACCTGCTATACATGGTAATGGTAATAATGTAAGAATGAAATGAACACTAGAAAGCTCGAAATTATATTAAAAGGTAATTCAACACCATCGGTGTAAAATGGACATCGAACTCTACAGGTGTTAATGCAACACTGCAGGTGTTCATTCAGTAACAGAGGTTTTAACTCCATAGAGGAGATGTTGCTGTGTAGAGAGGAAGCAAAAGCAAAACTCAGCAGGTGCTTGTATGGTATATCTATCCATCCATTCATCCATCCATCCATTATCTGTAGCCACTTATCCTGTTTTATGGGTGAGAGGCGGGGTACATCCTGGACAAGTCGCCAGATCATCACAGGGCTGACACATAGAGACAAGCAACCATTCACACTCACATTCACACCTACGGTCAATTTAGAGTCACCAGTTAACCTAACCTGCATGTCTTTGGACTGTGGGGGAAACCGGAGCACCCGGAGGAAACCCACGCGGACACGGGGAGAACATGCAAACTCCACACAGAAAGGCCCTCACCGGCCACGGGGCTCGAACCCAGGACCTTCGTGCCACCCTACGGCATATCTAATGTAATCAAAGTACAGATTTGATGTGGGATAACAATTTTCTGAGCAGCATCTAACGAGAATCTCTATTTTCATATGCATCACTTTCATTATATTTATTTCCTTACATCTTACCCCACTGAGAACTCCTACACTTAATCCCTGGAAGGAAATCAGTTTTATTTCAGCCAGATGTGAGCTACATCGCTCGTTTCCATAATAAAGACTTACCATTGATGGATGTCTTGACGTGATGTTTTCATGTTGTCTGAGACGGAGTCGGTGCTGATGCTGTGATGGAAGAGAATTGTTGATGCAGATGAGAGCAAAGTCACCTGCTGTACCTTGCGATGTTCAGCTCCAGGTTCTTGTGCTGTGAAATGCAGATTGTGAGTAAATGTGACAGGGAACCAGAACACTGCAAACTTTGCATGGTCAGTGTGGAAAGTTCAGCTCTGAAGATCAAGTCCATATAGATAGATAGATAGATAGAAATATATGCAAATTTAAAAAAAGTATGTTCATCAATTGCTTATTGTCCTAATTCTGATTCTCTGACAGGCTTGCTTTGAAATGCCTTCACATGCATTAACTTCTGAACTCATCTGGTGCTGTCTCACGCCATCCTCTCACGGATCCGAGCAGGTCTCATGCTAAAGGAACCCGGAACTCTCTCCGTTCGTGGTGTCCCGTGCGTGTGAATCTATCTCTCTCTCTCTCTCTCTGCACCGAACTGCTCTTTGTTCTCTTTAATCTCCAAATTACACGGAGCGCAAAATCCCACCGTAATCCACGGAAAAGCTTACGCGCGCGCAATGATGGAGAAATGAAACAGCGTTCTCGCCTGCACTCTGCTTCTGCGCGCGCCACTTTCAGCTCCACACACACACGTGCGCGCACACACACACAGCCAGGCCAACGCACATGAGCGCGCATGCACACGCGCGTTCACTCACAAGCACCCACATCCTCTTCTTTACCCTTCTTGAGCCAGTGCTGCAGTTGAGGGCAAAAGTTTGCATGCTCTTTAATAATAATAATAATAATAATAATAATAATAATAATAATATATATACTATGCAATATATGGATGCAAATATTTTGCACATAATTCAGTGTCCATCCATCCATCCATCCATCCATTATCTGTAGTCACTTATCCTGTTCTACAGGGTCGCAGGCAAGCTGGAGCCTATCCCAGCTGACTACGGGCGAAAGGCGGGGTACACCCTGGACAAGTCGCCAGGTCATCACAGGGCCAACACATAGAGACAAACAACCATTCACACTCACATTCACACCTACGGTCAATTTAGAGTCACCAGTTAACCTAACCTGCATGTCTTTGGCCTGTAGGGGAAACCGGAGCACCTGGAGGAAACCCACGCGGGCACGGGGAGAACATGCAAACTCCGCACAGAAAGGCCGTCGCCGGCCACGGGGCTCGAACCCGGACCTTCTTGCTGTGAGGCGACAGTGCTAACCACTACACCACCATGCCACTAATTCATTGTCTATTATTATTTTTGGGGCGGCACAGTTAGCACTGTCGCCTCACAGCAAGAAGGTTCTGGGTTCGAGCCCAGTGGTCAACAGGGGCCTTTCTGTATGGAGTTTGCATGTTCTCCCCGTGTCTGTGTGGGTTTCCTCCGGGTGCTCTGGTTTCCCCCAAAGACATGCAGGTTAGGTTAACTGGTGGCTCTAAATTGACCGTAGGTGTGAATGTGAGTGTGAATGGTTGTTTGTCTCTATGTGGCAGCCCTGTGATGACCTGGCGACTTGTCCAGGGTGTACCCCGCCTCTCGCCCATAGTCAGCGGCAAGCGGCTACAGATAATGGATGGATATTTATTATTATTATTATTACTGTGCGAAAGTCTTAGGCACATGCAAAGAAATGCTGTGAAGCAAAGATGTCTTCAGAAACAATGAAATTAAACATTTCTGCATAAAAACACTATAAAGAACAGTAAACTAATCAACTAAATCAAGTCAGTATTTGCTGTGACAAACCTTTGCTTTAATAAAACACCAGTACTCAAGAGTAGTACTAACAGACTATTAAAAAATAAGTCATAAAATAAACAAATAATGCAGTACCTGAAACATTTTGCACTTTACTGTATCTATACACTCAAAATAGATGTACGGTGCGGCACGGTGGTGTAGTGGTTAGCACTGTCGCCTCACAGCAAGAATTTCTGGGTTCAAGCCCAGTGGCCAACAGAGGCCTTTCTGTGTGGAGTTTGCATGTTCTCCCCATGTCTGTGTGGGTTTCCTCCGGGTCCTCCAGTTTCCCTGACAGTCCAAAGACATGCAGGTTAGGTTAACTGGTGGCTTCAAATTGACCGTAGATGTGAATGTGAGTGTGAATGGTTGTTTGTCTCTGTGTCAGCCCTGCGATACCCTGGCGACTTGTCCAGGGTGTACCCCGCCTCTCGCCCATAGTCAGCTGGGATAGGCTCCAGCTTGCCTGCGACCCTGTAGAACAGGATAAGCACTGAGGCATTGTCATCAATCTTAGCTGAGAGTACCTGTGTCTCTGTACAGCACACTGATCTGAAATATTTTGTTGAAATGGACTGCTCAGGGGGTGGTGTAGTGGTTGTCACTGTTACGTGTCTGTGTGGGTTTCCTCTGGGTGCTCCGGTTTCCCCCACAGCCCAAAGACATGCGGTTAGGTTAACATGGGGCAGCCTTGGGCTGAAAAGCCCTTGAGCAAGGTACCTAACCCCCAACTGCTCCCCGGGTGCTGTAGCATAGCTGCCCACTGCTCTGGGTGTGTGTTCACTACTTCAGATGGGTTAAATGCAGACAGGAATTTCACTGTGCTTAAGTGCACATGTGATAAATAAAGTTATTGTTGTTGTTGTTCTTCTTCTATTTACATTATCCACCCATAAACCACAGGGGGAGCAAACTCATCTCCGCCTGACCCTAACCCATCATGGGGGATGCAAACTTTTGCACATAACTGAATATTAACCTAGTCTGCAATTTATTCAGGGTTGAGTAATAATGCAGTTTTCAGCTTCATCATCTTACAATTAATTCAAACAACATTCCTACATATGAAACAAATCTGCATTTATTTGTACAGTAAGTATGTTTGTGACATTTATTTATTAATTTAGTACCTTTGTTTTTCATTTTTCTTCTTTACTTGCAACCAGTAACACCAAAATTCTGTAACCATACACACACACTGGTACCACAAAAAAGTATTTCTATCAAATTTTCATTGATCATCGGCTTGCAGAAAGAAGAATACAATCTGAATATAAATATGATGCGTGTTTAAATAAGGACCCTAAAGAGAATGAGATTACGCCCTGGGCACCAAACATTTTGAATGATGATTATAGTGGCTTTATGGAGTGCAACAGCAGCTCATTTGTGATAAGAAATAACCTTGTTTCAGACAGAACAATACAGAGCACATGGAGAAGCAGGTGGAGGCTCGTTCCAGTCCATCAGGTCTGATCTCAGATGTGTTGTTCAGCTCATAAGGGTCCTGGGCCTTTGTGTTCATTTCAGAGGTCTGAGTCAATAGATATATCTGCCTGATGTGTACTGGTCTGACATGTCTCAGTTTATAGCGTTAGCACTGGAATTGGAGTTCGATGATGTAGTGTATCCTGAGCAGTCCATCCATCCATTCATCATCTGTAGCCGCTTATCCTGCTCTACAGGGTTGCAGGCAAGCTGGAGCCTATCCCAGCTGACTATGGGCGAAAGGCGGGGTACACCCTGGACAAGTCGCCAGGTTATCGCAGGGCTGACACTGAGAGACAAACAACCATTCACACTCACATTCGCACCTACGATCAATTTGAAGCCACCAATTAACCTAACCTGCATGTCTTTGGACTGTCAGGGAAACTGGAGCATTTGGAGGAAACCCACATAGACACGGGGAGAACATGCAAACTCCGCACAGAAAGGCCCTCGCCGGCCGCTGGGCTCGAACCCAGGACCTTCTTGCTGTGAGGTGACAGTGCTAACCACTACACCACCCCCTGAGCAGTCCATTTCAACAAAATATTTCAGATCAGTGTGTTGTACAGAGACACAGCTACTCTCAGCTAAGATTGATGACAATGCCTCTCTACCTCACATTGCGTCTTTACAGTGATGCATGATTTTCACCATCTGGCAAAAGCTAGAATAAATCACACAAACGCTTATGTCACCATGAACTGTCAATGTCCTCAGGAAACTAGAAACAGGTTCAGGTCTACGGCTCTGTTTGCTAGCTTGAGAAATTGACTCAATTGCTGAAGCACCTGCATCACCCATCTCACGAGGACAGCTATTGTTTTTGAAGAGCACAGCCTGAAACACAGCAGAATGAATAATTCAGGCAATATGTGCATCTGTCCCTCTATGGATAGATATGTTTCATGCTACATCAGTTCGTGAATAGAAAATGCATGAAATAAATTAGACAAGCTGCATTGATTTGGGGGATTTAATCTTGGCTCTAGGGTGCACAGATCAGAATCTGTGCCTTTGGCGCCATCTACTGGTTATTGAAAATACTGCAGGTCAGCTCTGATTCATTTGGGGCCATGTATCATCCACGTGTTTCAATATGGACATTCTTAGAAGTGTGTGGAGGCTAACTCCATTTTTTTTTTTAAAGTGAACAGTCATTAAGTAAACAATACATATAATTTTACTGTTATATAAATATTAAACAATTATATATAGCCACGGGCGGCACAGTGGTGTAGTGGTTAGCGCTGTCGCCTCACAGCAAGAAGGTCCGGGTTCGAGCCTCGTGGCCGGCGAGGGCCTTTCTGTGTGGAGTGTGCATGCGCTCCCTGTGTCCGCGTGGGTTTCCTCCGGGTGCTCCGGTTTCCTCCACAGTCCAAAGACATGCAGGTTAGGTTAACTGGTGACTCTAAATTGACCGTAGGTGTGAATGTGAGTGTGAATGGTTGTCTGTGTCTATGTGTCAGCCCTGTGATGACCTGGCGACTTGTCCAGGGTGTACCCCGCCTTTCACCCGTAGTCAGCTGGGATAGGCTCCAGCTTGCCTGCGACCCTGTAGAACAGGATAAAGCGGCTAGAGATAATGAGATGAGATGAGATGAGAAAGGTAGAAGATGGATGGATGGATAAGCACAGACAGACAGACACAATAATATACTGTAGATAGAGACATTTTGACACACACAGACAAAGAGATAACAAAGCTCCCTACTGAAGACTGTGAGACAGAAACGTTGCTAAAAGTACACATAAAAAAAATCACTCGATAGATAGATTATTGGCACCCCCTTGTAAAGATTAGTAAAAAGGCTTAGAAAAAAAATCCACCTTTTGATGACGTCTCTTCATCTCACGCAAAAAAAAAACAAACAGAAAAATCCA
This sequence comes from Neoarius graeffei, assembly GCF_027579695.1. NCBI lineage: Eukaryota > Metazoa > Chordata > Actinopteri > Siluriformes > Ariidae > Neoarius > Neoarius graeffei. Next base: position 34,208,836 of record NC_083595.1, read on the forward strand.
ACCTGTAATTGAAATAAATTTATTCAGAGAAGAACAAAACCCTCATCAATACAGTGGTGCTTGAAAGTTTGTGAACCCTTTAGAATTTTCTATATTTCTGCATAAATATGACCTAAAACATCATCAGATTTTCACACAAGTCCTAAAAGTAGATAAAGAGAGCCCAGTTAAACAAACGAGAGAAAAATATTATACTTGGTCATTTATTTATTGAGGAAAATGATCCAATATTACATATCTGTGAGTGGCAAAAGTATGTGAACCTTTGCTTTCAGTATCTGGTGTGACCCCCTTGTGCAGCAATAACTGCAACTAAACATTTCCGGTAACTGTTGATCAGTCCTGCACACCGGCTTGGAGGAATTTTAGCCCATTCCTCCGTACAGAACAGCTTCAACTCTGGGATGCTGGTGGGTTTCCTCACATGAACTGCTCGCTTCAGGTCCTTCCACAACATTTCCATTGGATTAAGGTCAGGACTTTGACTTGGCCATTCCAAAACATTAACTTTATTCTTCTTTAACCATTCTTTGGTAGACTGACTTGTGTGCTTAGGGTCGTTGTCTTGCTGCATGACCCACCTTCTCTTGAGATTCAGTTCATGGACAGATGTCCTGACATTTTCCTTTAGAATTGGCTGGTATAATTCAGAATTCATTGTTCCATCAATGATGGCAAGCCGTCCTGGCCCAGATGCAGCAAAACAGGGCCAAACCATGATACTACCACCACCATGTTTCACAGATGGGATAAGGTTCTTATGCTGGAATGCAGTGTTTTCCTTTCTCCAAACATAACGCTTCTAATTTAAACCAAAAAGTTCTATTTTGGTCTCATCCGTCCACAAAACATTTTTCAAATAGCTTTCTGGTTTGTCCCCGTGATCTTTAGCAAACTGCAGATGAGCAGCAATGTTCTTTTTGGAGAGCAGTGGCTTTCTCCTTGCAACCCTGCCATGCACACCATTGTTGTTCAGCCTTCTCCTGATGGTGGACTTATGAACATAAACATTAGCCAATGTGAGAGAGGCCTTCAGTTGCTTAGAAATTACCCTGGGGTCCTTTGTTTTTTTTTAAGATATTTTTTTGGGCTTTTTGCACCTTTATTGGATAGGACAGTGTAGAGACAGGAAATGAGTGGGAGAGAGAGACGGGAAGGGATCGGGAAATGACCTCAGGCCGGAATCGAACCCGGGTCGCCCGCATTCATGGTATGGCGCCTTAACCACCTGAGCCACGACGCCCCCAACCCTGGGGTCCTTTGTGACCTCACTGACTATTACATACCTTGCTCTTGGAGTGATCTTTGTTGGTCGACCACTCCTGGGGAGGGTAACACTGGTCTTGAATTTCCTCCATTTGTACACAATCTGTCTGACTGTGGATTGGTGGAGTCCAAACTCTTTAGAGATGGTTTTGTAACCTTTTCCAGCCTGATGAGCATCAACAACGCTTTTTCTGAGGTCCTCAGAAATCTCCTTTGTTCGTGCCATGATACACTTCCACAAACATGTGTTGTGAAGATCAGACTTTGATAGATCCCTGTTCTTTAAATAAAACAGGGTGCCCACTCACACCTGACTGTCATCCCACTGATTGAAAACACCTGGCTCTAATTTCACCTTCAAATTAACTGCTAATCCTAGAGGTTCACATACTTTTGCCACTCACAGATATGTAATATTGGATCATTTTCCTCAATAAATAAATGACCAAGTATCATATTTTTGTCTCATTTATTTAACTGGGTTCTCTTTATCTACTTTTAGGACTTGTGTGAAAATCTGATGATGTTTTAGGTCATATTTATGCAGAAATATAGAAAATTCTAAAGGGTTCACAAACTTTCAAGCACCACTGTAAATAATTATATATATTTTTTAAATGTGCCACTATTATTGGCACCCTGCATTTAAGATTGTGTACAACCTTCCTTTGGCAGTAAAACAGCACTGAGTCTCCTATAACATTTTATAAGGTTGGAGATCCAAAGCAGGGCATCTGTTGATTTGGACATATGTTTCAGATCATTGTCCTGATGGAAGATCCAGTGATGACACTTTTAGTTTCCTGGCCAGATTTTGATTTAAAATGTCCTGGTATTTCGTGGAGTCCATGGTACCATGTACCATAAGAAGATTTCCAGGGCCTTGGGGGGGACAACACAGAACATCCATCATTTGTACAGGTGGGATCGGGTTCTTTTTCACTATAACCATCCTTCTTTTTACACCAAACTCACCTGGAGTGTTTATTTCCAAAAAGCTCCATTTTTGTTCCATCAGACCATAGAACACAGTTCCAGTCAAAGGTGTAGTAGTGTTTTGCAAACTTCAGGCACTTACAACAGCTATGGAGCATGAGCATTCTCTACTTGTGCCCCCAGACTGTGGAATGCTATTCCATTCGAGATGCATGAAGCACCCTCCTGTGAAACTTTCAAGAAAAAACTAAAACCTTACTTGTTTAATCAAAGATAACCATTCGACATTGCTGATTGACATTTTTTGATACAGTAAATATGTATTTTAATAGGATGTATTTTTTTACATATATTATCTCTATTTTGTAAGAGCATTGAGATTTACATGGAATGCGCTCAAGAAATCTCATCTCATCTCATTATCTCTAGCCACTTTATCCTTCTACAGGGTCGCAGGCAAGCTGGAGCCTATCCCAGCTGACTACGGGCGAAAGGCGGGGTACACCCTGGACAAGTCGCCAGGTCATCACAGGGCTGACACATAGACACAGACAACCATTCACACTCACATTCACACCTACGGTCAATTTAGAGTCACCAGTTAACCTAACCTGCATGTCTTTGGACTGTGGGGGAAACCGGAGCACCCGGAGGAAACCCACGCGGACACGGGGAGAACATGCAAACTCCACACCGAAAGGCCCTCGCTGGCCCCGGGGCTCGAACCCAGGACCTTCTTGCTGTGAGGCGACAGCGCTAACCACTACACCACCATGCCGCCCTGCGCTCAAGAAATAAATTATTATTATTATTATTATTATGTTTGTGGTTGACTGACAGAAAAGGCTTTTCTCTGTCAGACCTTCCAAATACAGGTAGTCGTCGACTTACGACTGCGTTTGGTTATGACTGACCGGTCGTAAACCGATCTGGTCGTAAGTCGGCCTATGATAAATGAACGTAAGTATATTGTGATGTGTAATGATGATGTAATCATCTTAAAGTCTTATTTTATCAACATTTTCTTATTTCATTACCTTGGCTCATTATTTGGTTTAAGTCAAACACTGCATACTACACTGCATACAGTAGCTACAATTCGTTTAATACTGTATGTGCAAAACAAAAAATACGAAATACAGGTGTGAAAAATAGAAAACATTTTAGTTTGAAACATACTAAAATACAAATGTAAAACATAGCAAAATACAAAATTTAGTGACCGCTGGCATCACTGGTGCTTGGCTGTAGGTCATCTACGTCATCATCAGCTGTTGGAGCGCTCGGGCTGGCGGGAGGATTTGCTCGTTTCATAAACCAGGAGCTGGGGCGGAAACTGTATGACGGAGTGCGCGAAGGAGCGCAAGAGAGACTGCGCATAGGACGCAAGTTGACGACTACCTGTAATCTGTTGGCATGGAGGTGGTGTCTGATGGTGGTTTTGGAGACTTGGAAACCCTAAGATTTTACTTTGTCTTGTAATTCACCAACAGTGAACCTTGGGAATTTTTTTTTTTGTGTGCCTCTTACCATCGTCTTCACTGTGCATTTAAATTTGTTTTTTTATAATCATTCCCTGAGTTATGAAGGTCAACACCCTTCTCCCTCATTTGGTTTCTGTGTTCTTTTATCTTTCTCATTTTGATGGATGACAAAGGGAATTTGGCCTCTGTGTCACCTCATATTTGTTCCCCAGTTAACTGGAAGTCATGGATTACAGCTTGAAAGTTCCTACACATGCCAATCAACTCAAAAATACTGTACAATTTAAATGGGAAACATGCTTCAGTTACACTGTGTTCACCATCATTTCCAGGGGTGCCAATAATAATGGCGCATGTGTTTTTGTTTAAATAATTATTTCTTGATGAGGGATTTGTTTTTCTCTGAATAAATTTCAATTAAAGGTTGGATTTTTCCCCTCATTGTTTCAGTGTGAGATGAAGCGACTTCACCAAAAGGTGGATTTTTTCTAACCCTTTTTACTAATCTTTACAAGGGGTGCCAATAATTCGAGAGGGCACTGTAGACAAACATGAAAATCAATACAGCTGAAGAAAATGTCTATTTCGGCCAACGAAAGCTTCAACACATTTGTAAATTAAATATCTTTACAATAGACAGAGTAAATAAAACCAAAGCGTTTTGGTTGGAGCTTGCAAAACTCCTTACAAAGGAATGTACAGAAAAATACAGTAATCTCAGAAACATGCACCAGAAGAAAAAAAGATATCCTTCAGCAATAAAATGAGAGCATTCTGAGCAAAAAAAAAAGAAAAGAAAGATGTTAGAGATGTCTGTGGAACAGAAACATGCCAACGCTGCTCAGTGGGGTTGTGGGTCAAAGCTAGATTGTTATAATAATTAGGTTATAATTATTTGCAAACAATATTGGCACCATCACTTTACTGAAATTAAATTAGGAAAATCACCTGCAGGAAAAACTGTACGTAATGTGAAATATGGTAATTAGAAATGCCATATTGTTTCAAGATGAGCAGATGCACAAAATAAAGGCAGATATAGGAGTCAGCAGGAGCATGCGGTATTAAAGCATGTGGTATTGGTATGAATCTGCAAAAGTAGCATCGTCGAACCCCTATTCCTTTTTTCAACAAAAATAAAAGCAATTTAACATTTACAACTGCCCAGGAGTTTCACACTGGCGTTCAGTTTGAAGGCAAAGATTTGCTTGGTGATGTAATCCTATCCACCAATTTTATTAAGATAATCTTAATTATTTACATAAACAAATCATTCATAGGACGTTTTATACTGTATATTGCTATCTTATTGAGACTGCACACAAGTTTGCAGATTTTATTTTTGTTGCAAAATTAATTAATGCTTTTTAAGAGTACACAAAAAATAGTCTACAGAATGACAAGTCCTTCTTACAGGCGAACGCACTAAATTCCCCTCGGAGTTCTAGTATGAAGCTGCTTACAATATTTTGTACTTGGAAAAAACAAGCAAACAAAAAAAAAAACTACTTTGCACAATGCCACAAACGAATGTAGCTGCATTAAATAGCATGAACCGATAAAAGAGAAATATTCATCCTAAGGCTTAAAGCGTTCTGCACAGCATTCAGTTAACGTTGCACAAATAGTAACACTGATAAAACAGAACCAATATTAAATACATGTTAAAAAAACAGCTTTTTTTTAAATTGTGAATTTAACACAGTACTTGTATTAATATAATTTATACTATACAAATGTCTAAAAGCCAACAGATACAAAAGCCTAAAAGCATTAAAATACAATACTTCAAAAAGCTTTTTTTGTAAAAAAAAAAAAAAAGTTCACACAAATTGTAACTACGTACTGTACCTTTACAGTACATTAACACTTCGGACTTTAGTGGCACAGAAAAGCTTTCTGGCACAAAACATTGGCTAATTCTTCTGTTACCATGGCTAGTACAGTATTCATAAAAGCTGTTTTGATTAAAATATAATAAAATACATTTTCTGACCTTTTCAGAAAAATGATAGATGTGTGTGTGTGTTGAATCACAATGTTGTCACATGGAAAAGGGCATATTATGGTTGGTAAACAAATATTTTCTTCTACCCTACCATATAAGTTAACATTTCTAGAGACGCAACTGAAAAAAAACAAAAACAAAAAAGTGTAAAGACCTATTTTACACAAATGTCACATTTTTTTTAAATGAAATGCAGCCTATTGTAATATTATAAACCTAGATAATATTGATAGTATTATCTCATATACTGTATATATTATGTATATGAAGTCTCATTAAGTTTTGTGAAGCAATGTGATTAAGTTGTTTATTACTGTTATTACTTTTTGTTAAAGCTAGATGGCCTTTCGATTTCATAAAATCGGTGAAATTTAGTTCCGTCTGAAATTTGGTCATTGTGATGCATGTTTATTTCTGTAATATCTTACAAAATATCAGGCCATTCTGTGGCTGGGAAGTTATTTAATTTGAGGGGATTAAAGCAAATAACGTGCATGAAATTGCTCGCTTCGTGCAGTCAGGCAGACAGAGGAAGTCCGTGTGCGCATGCGCAGTTTTACCTTCTTCTTTTGGGTTTTACGGCAGCTGGCATCCACAGTGTTTCATTACTGCCATCTACAGGTTTACCTTTGAGCATGCACTGACAGTTCCATCATTCTGTCGCTAAACGAACAGCTGATCACACCGAGGTGCTCGCTGACCGCCGATATTTATTAGTTTGGTCCTGCGTTTCCTTTCCTTCGTATATAACAACGTCTTTTCTTCTCGCTTTCCGTTACTGTAGTCGGTCTTTCACGTTTCATTCGCACGCTCACGTCCTCCATTTTTCTCTCCTGTTTCAAATTTGTATCCCACAATGCCTTGAACGAATGGGGAAAGCCTACCACGTGATGCAGGACGTAGTATCTTGAATTGGGTCATGGTGAAGCAGGAAAATATAGCAGAGAATTTAGGGCCATGTGGCTCTAAATTCATTAACTGTTCTATTTAAAAAAAAAAAAAAAAACTTAAAATTGGAAGTCTAATTTGAATTCAGTAGCTTTCAGTCCACTAAACAAAAATGACTGGGTGTCGGGAAAATTCTTTTTATGACCTACACTTGAAATATCTGAAAGGCAGTCTACCTTTAATTAAGCATTGATTAATGCTTGAAAGTATGAAAAGATAAATAAATTGCAATTTATATAAAAAAAATAAATAATAATAATAATAATAATAATAATAATAATAATAATGCACTTTTCAGTTTCTTTTGGTTTCAGATTTCTGTGCAGTGGATTTGTGGCTGTTTTCAGCCAAGAATTTTTAGTTCACTAATTGTTTTGTTGGAACTAGGAAAAAAAGGCAAAAAAACCACCACATAAATTAATTAAAAAGACATAAAAATATACAGTATTACAAATCTGAGGATAATATTTGTGGCTCATGTCTAACAGTGAGCCAGCTCACTTTATTTAAATCCTTTTCTTGTTTTAAGAAACACTTGAGTGATCTATTAAAGATTTAAGATTTTTCCTGGACAGTTTGCGTAGCATCTCAAAAGCCTAAACTGATGAGATTAAGACCTTTTTTTTTTTGCTAAGAGTTAATAAGCTATCGTAAACCAATTATTACCTGATCCATGAAAAGTGAACATTGTGTGATTTTTGGAAGCATCTCTATTCAGACACAGTACAATGTATTACAGTATATTGACCATGTGGTGCAGTAACGTAGTCCTTCATTCTGGAGGTAAAATTTGGCATCCCTTTGAGAAATTGAGAAACATTTGTTAGGAAGAATGATACTGAAAAAAAGACAACAGTAGGAAGGATTCTTAAAATTCTACGACTTACAAAAGTCAAAAAAATTCAATAGCTGGCTTAAAAAGTCTCCGATTTGGGCAGATTGGGAAGATCGTGGTGTTCAAACAGCGGCTCTGAGTGAACAGTCATCAGTTTCCTTCCAGCTGTGGATAATGAAAGCTCTCTGTGTGAAGATGATGACTGTTGTGCAGAGTCTATGTGGGGAAGTTTAATAAAAGCAGAGTTCTGAGTTAACACCACAGACTTCTCTGATACAAATTTTTTTTCCTCTTCTCTTTTTTCCACCATTTCTGTATCTGGTTGGTTCTTATATTGGGAATCTTGTGCCGAATCTGTAGATAATGTCAACTGACACTTGCTTGAGTGCGTTACCGATAAACCATCCTCCACTGTAGCCTGCAAAGTGTCTTGTGAAATGTCCTGAGGTGTGTCTACATGTGCTGATTCTGTTGAACTTCCACAAGCATTCATGGCAAGCTGGGAAGGAACTGGAGAGTCATCTGGTTCAGGATTTTTTGGAGGCTCATAGGGTGGCGGCTGCTCTTCAGGAGCTTCTATCACTCCATCTGGGCCAAAAACAATTTCAGTATGCACTAGTACCGGGTCAGGGGAGGGAAATGGAGATACGCTGTCGATTTCCCTATCCTGGTAGGGCCACTTATCTTCTGGGAAGCCCTGATCAGGAACAATCGACTCCTGGAGTGAGATCTGGAGCGAAGCTGGAGGTCGTTTGGCTAGCTGGCTCTTGTCTGGTGTTTCCTGATCCAGGGTTAGGTTGTGGGGTCGCACAGGGGTCAACAGGACAGGCCGCTCCACCCCGAGTGGTTTCCGTGGCAGCTCATCGGGCTTAGCTGGAAACGGGATCAACACGGTCAGCAAAATGCAAATTTGGTTTATTTTAACAGTATGGCTTTCTGTCACGTCAGCGCCGGAATCTCCATCTAACACTCTGTGGCCTACTAACATAGCTGCCCAGGACCCCCCCCCCACACACACACACACAGAGCTCAATCTCACGCATTTCTGATCGCACACCTGTTCATCATTACAGCCTCAAACTATTTTACGACGTCACACAAACACACACACACCTTATGAAGTAAACACGCAGTGTGACTTTTGTAGCTGACTTTACCAAGCCGGAGTTTTTTTTCCCTTGTTACTGCTATTCTGGATTTTTGATATTGTTCTGCTTCTTGCTATGTTTGGATTTTGCCGCTACATCGCTGTTTGTTGATCGCCTGACCTTTTGCCTGGATCTCTACTCCGATTCTGCGTCACGTTTATCTGTATGAACTGCCTGCCTTGTGAGGCTATAAACCTGCATTTACATCCTTCTCCAGCCTGTTACCTGACACTTTCACCCCGTTATTCAACTAATAAAATAGCACTTGATCCAGCACATCATACTGTATTATTTTGCATTTTATTTATTTATCTGTTTTATATTGTACTCGGACAGTTACTGATGTGCACAACAATGCAGCCACAAGAAACTAAATCCAGGCCATGAAATCAGAACGTGTGTGGAACGCACACTATTTTATTATTCTCTCCACATTCACTGGATATGAGAAGTCACGCGGTCTGATTGGCTACTCTACTACTAGGATATCAGCTCATATACCATGAGTAGAGAAAAACAAAATGGCAGAGCATGTTGCTGAACCAACAGAGGACGAAATAAAAACTCTACTTGAAAACAAAACCTCAAAAATTGTTATCAAGTGTTTAAAAGAAGCAGAAATAACTAAAAGGATAGAGTTTTTGTTTGTTCCCCCCCAAAAAAAAATCTCCTGTTCCACACTCCAGCCCAGTTGGTGGTACTAATGGACCTTTAAGTTGGTTTACCAACCACCACCAAAAAAAAAAAAAAAAAAAAAAACTGAAGAAGAAAACACAAAAATTATTTTAAAAAAGCAACAAAATATGGAATAAAACTCTCTTTTTTATTTTTCAAGAATCATTATTATTGCATTTTTCACAAATTGCTACTGTCATTTTGCCGATTTGTTTGCATTCTAAGCGGAAATCATTTTGTCGGACGTTTTGTATAAAAGTTTTTATTTATTGAATTTGCAAAAAATAAAAATGCTCTGTTTCTCAAAATCCAGTGAATGTGGATAGAATAAAAACAGTTATTCCACTCAATCTCGTCGTACATGGCTTATAGCCGACTCGGCGCTACGCGTCTCGTTGACTATCAGCTCATGTACGACTCGATTTTTTGGAATAACTGTTAAATATAATGCACTTTCTCCTATAAAAAAAAATTTGCCCATGGTTTGAAGGATAATCTGACCAATAACTGTGCTTACAGTTCATTTGAAGTTAATTATTCATTTCAGCAATAAAATAAATCAGCCCTTAAGGTGAGCAATGCCTCAGATTTAGATGCTGCGCTCTTCGTTGTCCTCTGAAACGAAACTGTGGAATTTAATCGAGATGGTACTATTAATTAATTTATAATGTCATATTTATGTATTTTAAATTGACCTTCATAGCTTTTTCAGTGCAATTTTTTTTTTCAGCCCAAAACATAAACTTCAGCATGATGTGTTACATCATACTATGGTGGTGCATGGTGGTGCTGGACTTGATATTGCTCCTCACCTGAGCTGATATCGTGCAAAAAAACTGGACCATATTCAGTCATGAGTCATGCCACTGTTTTAGGCAAACTGTAATCCGTGTTCATGATTCTCGACAGCTGCTGAATAATTCTCAAGTCTGTAATTACTGCACATCCTCATGACGCAGGCGAAACTGAACTCTGAATACAACCCGATGTCCTGTTTGTATCATTATGAAAGTCTTTTGACATAATGCGCTACAAATATACAACGCGTAGAGTATAACCTGGAGAAGGAAGGTCCAGCTTCATTTTGCGCAACTCTGTCATGGAGACCTGAAGCTGCTCGATGACTAGATCATCACGAAGCTCGGAGGATTCACCAATCTTCTCCTGTAGGAACTCTCTCAGCTCCTCCAGTGACATCTTCAACAAACGCTCTGGAAAGGAGAAGCTTCACGTCACACCAAGACACTGAAGCTGTACTCTCTGGCAGTCTATAAATTTACTGCACCATTTAAACTGCTTTGGAGCTTCACTGTTCTTCGGTTTATTGGAATAATGTTCACACTGAATGGCAGGAGAGACTTTAGCTTACTCTTGTGCAGTTTAAGGATGGTGTAGGCCATGGCTGTGAGGATCTTCTCCCCCTCCAGAATAAAGATGTCCCATAGGCGCAAGGTCAGGGTGAAAGGCGTCTGAAGAAGAGGCAGTAATTCAAGTTCAAGTTTGCACAGTCTCGTTATTAGCTGCAGGATAAACTCTTGTGTCATCCAAATACTATGGCTAGAGGGTGCTGTTGAGTAAATAAGAAGTATTGCATTATACACTGATCAGCCATAACATGATGACCACTGACGGGTGAAGTGAATAACATTATCTTGTTACAGTGGCATCTGTTAAGGGGTGGGATATATTCGGCAGCAAGAGAACAGTCAGTTCTTGAAGTTGATGCGTTGGAAGCAGGAAAAATGGGCAAGTGTACAGATCTGAGAGACTCTGGCAAGGGCCAAATTGTGATGGTGAGATGACTGGGTCTGAGCATCTCCAAAATGGCACACCTTGTGGGGAGTTCCTGGTATGCAGTGGTTAGTACCGACCAAACGTGGTCCAAGGAAGGACAACCGGTGAACCAGCGACAGGTTCATGGGTGTCGAAGGGTCACTGATTCACATGGGGCACAAAGGCTAGCTCATATGGTCCAATCCCACAGAAGAGCTACTGTAGCACAAACTGCTGAAAAAATGTAATGCTGGCTAAAACAGAAAGGAGAATTGACTGCTCTCTTGCTGCCTAATTTATCCCACCCACTGCCAGGTGCCACTGCAATGAGAAAATCAATGTTATTCCCTTCACCTGTCAGTGGTCATAAGGTTATGACTGATTGGGGTGTGTGTGTGTGTGTGTGTGTGTGTATATACCCATCCATCCATTATCTGTAGCTGCTTATCCTGTCCTACAGGGTCACAGGCAAGCTGGAGCCTATCCCAGCTGACTATGAGCGAGAGGCGGGGTACACCCTGGACAAGTCGCCAGGTCATCACAGGGCTGACACATAGACACAGACAACCATTCACACTCACATTCACACCTACGGTCAATTTAGAGTCACCAATTAGCCTAACCTGCATGTCTTTGGACTGTGGGGGAAACCGGAGCACCCGGAGGAAACCCACGCGGACACGGGGAGAACATGCAAACTCTGCACAGAAAGGCTCTCGTCGGCCACTGGACTTGAACCCAGAACCTTCTTGCTGTGAGGCGACAGTGCTAACCACTACACCACCGTGCTGCCCCGATACATTTTATATACATCTCCCCAGGGATTAGCCAAGTATAGCTCACATGACATAAAATAGTTCTGCCATTGATTAAGCAATGTATCTCATCTCATCTCATTATCTCTAGCCACTTTATCCTGTTCTACAGGGTCGCAGGCAAGCTGGAGCCTATCCCAGCTGACTACGGGCGAAAGGCGGGGTACACCCTGGACAAGTCGCCAGGTCATCACAGGGCTGACACATAGACACAGACAACCATTCACACTCACATTCACACCTACGGTCAATTTAGAGTCACCAGTTAACCTAACCTGCATCTTTGGACTGTGGGGGAAACCGGAGCACCCGGAGGAAACCCACGCGGACACGGGGAGAACATGCAAACTCCACACAGAAAGGCCCTCGCCGGCCACGGGGCTCGAACCCGGACCTTCTTGCTGTTAGGCGACAGCGCTAACCACTACACCACCATGCCGCCCCTGCAATGTATCTCATGACATCCAAAATTTTAAAAAAATAAAATAAAAGGATATGCCCCGTGTCCGAAACCACTCACTCGTTCACTACTCCCTACTCACTATATAGGGAATTACTATATAGAGAACTATATCATGAGCTCATTGGTAAAACGAAAAAACACTTTCGGACACTACTCCGTCACGCTGTTATTTACGCTGTTCCTGTTGCATAATTAAAACATGCCAGATCAGTCGGCTGGTGGGTTTTCAAAATAATAAATACATCTTTTTGTGATAAATCCATATTATACTGAGCGTCTTTCCCACATTAATCAATGCAAAGTACTTTGTGTCTGCTGCATCTTTCAATTCTTTTAAATCAAGGCTGAATACTTTCTTCTTTGCTGTTGTCTTTTACTAAATCAAATTTCAGGCTTTTGATTTGATTTCTTTCAGCGCGACCGCAATGCATGATGGGATATATTGCTTGGATAGTGACCGTCAGTTGTACACTACTTTTCGTGATGCACTTTGGGATACCTTGAGTGCACTATACAGGGTGTAATAATTCTCACTATACATTCGGACAGCACTACAAAATGGGGAACTCACTATATAGTCCACTATATAGTGAGTAGGGAGTGATTTCGGACACAGGGATGGTGTGAGTCAGTCATGGTACAGTGGGGAAAATAAGTATTTGATACACTGCCGATTTTGCAAGTTTTCCCACTTAGAAAGAATGGAGAGGTCTGTAATTTTTATCGTAGGTACACTTCAACTGTGAGAGACAGAATCTAAAAAAAAAAAAAATCCAGAAAATCACATTGTATGATTTTTAAATTATTATTTTGCATTTTATTGCATTAAATAAATATTTGATACAATAGAAAAACAGAAATTAATATTTGGTACAGAAACCTTTGTTTACAGTTACAGAGGTCAGACATTTCCTGTAGTTCTAGTACAGGTTTGCACACACTGCAGCAGGGATTTTGGCCCACTCCTCCATACAGATCTTCTCCAGATCTTTCAGGTTTCGGGACTGTCGCTGGGCAACACAGAGTTTCAGCTCCCTCCAAAGATTTTCTATTGGGTTCAGGTCTGGAGACTGGCTAGGCCACTCCAGGACCTTGAAATGCTTCTTACGGAGCCACTCCTTAGTTGCCCTGGCTGTATGTTTCGGGTCATTGTCATGCTGGAAGACCCAGCCACGACCCATCTTCAATGCTCTTACTGAGGGAAGGAGGTTGTTGCCCAAAATCTCACGATACATGGCCCCATTCATCCTCCCCTCAATACGATGCAGTCGTCCTGTCCCCTGTGCAGAAAAGCACCCCCAAAGTATGATGTTTCCACCTCCATGCTTCACAGTTGGGATGGTGTTCTTGGGGTTGTACTCATCCTTCTTCTTCCTCCAAACACAGCGAGTGAAGTTTATACCAAGAAGCTCTATTTTGGTCTCATCTGACCACATGACCTTCTCCCATGCCTCCTCTGGATCATCCAGATGGTCACTGGCAAATTTCAGACGGGCCTGGACATGTGCTGGCTGCAGGATTTTAATCCATGATGGTGTAGTGCGTTACTAATGGTAATCTTTGAGACTGTGGTCCCAGCTCTCTTCAGGTCATTGACCAGGTCCTCCCGTGTAGTTCTGGGCTGATCCCTCACCTTTCTCATGATCATTGATACCCCACGAGGAGAGATCTTGCATGGAGCCCCAGACCGAGGGAGACTGACAGTCATCTTGAGTTTCTTCCATTTTCTAATAATTGCGCCAACAGTTGTTGCCTTCTCGCTAAGTTGCTTGCCTATTGTCCTGTAGCCCATCCCAGCCTTGTGCAGGTCTACAATTTTGTCCCTGGTGTCCTTAGACAGTTCTTTGGTCTTGCCCATGGTGGAGAGGTTGGAGTCTGATTGATTGATTGTGTGGACAGGTGTCTTTTATACAGGTAACAAGTTCAAACAGGTACAATTAATACGATAAAAATTACAGACCTCTCCATTCTTTGTAAGTGGGAAAACTTGCAAAATCGGTAGTGTATCAAATACTTATTTTCCCCACTGTATATCCTGAATATACCATGAACTCATGTCACAATTTCAAGCTATACAGCCGACTCGAGTCACAGCTGTGGCTCTGTGAGCATTTCTGTGTGTGTAGATCTTCGTATCGTGATCATGCCTCGTGCAGCAGACGATAACATGGTACATTGCACATGCGCAGGTTGAAGGTCACGTCGAGGTAAACAACAAACATGGCTGCCTCCACGGAGTTTATGCCGAGATTCAATCCTTACACTTTTAATTTGAAATTTTTTGATAAGGGATACAAATCTAATATACCATGCACTGAGAGGCACCGGGAAGTATGGATTCTCTGAGGTGACTGACATAATACTATTCTCTTCAGGGCTGAGTCACTCACAAAATAGTACTATACTAGTCACCTCAGAGAATTTATAATTTCAACCGGAGTCTCTCAGTGCATGGGACATTAGATTTTATATATGTATATATGGACCTGGGTTCACAGTTATTTAGCACAAATCTTTCGGCACAAGTTCTAAAGTCTCTCAGCACAAATCTAAGGTCTTTAGCACAAGATCCAAGAACACTTAATCTTTATTATGAATACTTACTGATCATGTTTACAGATGTTTGATGGATTTTTTTTTTTAAAATGAAAGCTGCCGAGATTCCGATGGAAAATGAGCGATTGTATTTCCCCACTCCGCCATCTTGAAACCGCCATGTTTGATGTAGCCCGTATGTTAATCACCAATCCTGCCTCTAAATTATTGAACACAGCACGTACCCTGACACAGTACACCACTACAGCCAACTTCCAGGTTTGTTTTGTTTTTATTAAAGTGCTAAGCTTAAATTATACCATATTTATGATTTACAATTTGCTAATTTGATAAGGAATGAGAAGTCAAGCGAAATTTACAAGATAAGAGTTTAAAGAAAGCTTTTTGTTCTTTGTTTTAATTCATTGAAATTGGTCTTTTTCAGTTAAAGACTTTGCAGCTTTATTCGTCAAATATATATGAAACAGTTGGCAAAACACATGTTGTCAAGCAGGGCAAGAGACATAATACCCCGGTTAATTAATTTGGTAAACGCGTAATTAATGACAGTCAGTTGAATTTGTGATATGATCAGAAGTGATTGAAGTTATCTATGAAGGTGCCGACAATTCAAGGTTTGTTATGGCTTAACTACAAATATCCAAAGACACCAAAGAATCGGATTTTCAGTCCACGTTTCAGGGATCAACAACTGATCCTTAACTTGGACAGCAGCAGAAATTCCGGCTTCCAGTCCCTAAGCAATCATAATAAACCCCTTCCTATATCTCATCTCATCTCATTATCTCTAGCCGCTTTATCCTTCTACAGGGTCGCAGGCAAGCTGGAGCCTATCCCAGCTGACTACGGGCGAAAGGCGGGGTACACCCTGGACAAGTCGCCAGGTCATCACAGGGCTGACACATAGACACAGACAACCATTCACACTCACATTCACACCTACGGTCAATTTAGAGTCACCAGTTAACCTAACCTGCATGTTTTTGGACTGTGGGGGAAACCGGAGCACCCGGAGAAAACCCACGCGGACACGGGGAGAACATGCAAACTCCACACAGAAAGGCCCTCGCCGGCCCTGGGGCTCGAACCCGGACCTTCTTGCTGTGAGGCGACAGCGCTAACCACTACACCACCGTGCCGCCCATCCTTCCTATATCAAGATGAGTATTTCTTTTTTCGATTATTGTGACCATAATCCAGAGTTGTGCTAAAAGACTTTAGATTTGTGCTAAATAACTGGATGCCATAGACCTGTATCTTGACAAGGTAATCATTTTAGTTTCTGGAGTAAAACAAGGAAAATTGCACAGCCAAACACTTCAGAAAATGTGTATGGATTTCTAGTTTGTTTTTATTTAATCAAATCATCAAGTATGTTGAATTTAACCTCTACAAGAATTAACTGTAATAATAATAACAACAACAACTAGGCTGCATTTCCGCAGAGAAAATGCAAAGTGTGCTTGCTGAGCTGTAGCAGAACAGCTATCATGCTAGCATGCTAAAAGCTAGCATGCCAACATGCTAATGCTAACAGGTAGCATACTGACATGCTAACAGGTAGCATACTGACATGCTAACAGCTAGCATACTAGAGTGGAGGAGCTCCTTATGACATCATCACTCCAAAGTTCTACCCATTAATTTCAATGGCACGGAATTTTGCCGAAAAAAACGAGAATACCGAACGAACGACAAGGGGTAGTGCAACCATTTTAACAAGCATGTCATTCCAGATCGGGCCCTACGTTTCAGCATTGGAACGGTGTCTCCATCTCGAAACCCCTAGGAAGAGTGGATCCAAAAAACGGGTGAAACGGAATAATAATAACAAAAATACAACTTAAGAAGAACAATAGTGTGCTTTTGCAAGCACACTAATAATAATAGCATTTCACTGCCACGTTTCAGTTGGTAACAAAATCAGATTTGATCTTAAAGTGCCGAAAAAAGTGTCTGCTTGCACCGAGGTAAAAATCTCTTTGGCTCTTTGTATGTCAGAGGTCAATATGGCTAATAAAATGAGCACATCCTGAGGAACATTTAGAAATATTAGTTACACTAAAGGTGGCACGGTGGTGTAGTGGTTAGCACTGTCACAGCAAGAAGGTCCTGGGTTCGAGCCCAGTGGCCGGCGAGGGCCTCTCTGTGTGGAGTTTACGTGTTCTCTCCAAGTGCTCCGGTTTCCCCCACAGTCCAAAGACGTACAGGTTAGGCTAATCGGTGACTCTAAATTGACCGTAGGCATGAGTGTGAATGGTTGTTTGTCTCTGTGTCAGCCCTGTGATGACCTGGCGGCTTGTCCAGGGTGTACCCCGCCTCTCGCCCATAGTCAGCTGGGATAGGCTCCAGCTTGCCTGCGACCCTGTAGAACAGGATAAAGCGGCTAGAGATAATGGATAAATGGATGGATAGTTACGCTAACCAGCTCTATAAACACAACACTGTGCTCATGCTGTCATCTAGATAGCTTAGCTAATGTTACTACTATTTGAATTGAGTAAAATTTCACTAACAGGCTAGTTAATATGACTATCAGACATAGTGTGAAAACACAAATTTCCACCCAAGCTTGGACTCGAACCAGGGACCCTGGAGATATGAGGCAGCACTACTGCTCACTGCACCACAAGTTGAAGAAATAAGATCTTTGCTTATACACAGAAGCATCAACTGTTTAAGGTTCTTCTTATCTGATGGACATAAATAGCAGTCATTTGCTGTCACACATGTTCATTATTGTAACAGATGTCCAGTGTCTGTTGTAACATGCAAGAATGTCCATGTTTGTGTGAAGCTGCTCATGGTGCACACTCACCCGGTCAATAAAACACTGTAGGAACCATTTAGTACTGTAAATGCCGCTGAACATCTGCTCCTTGTCCTGGTGAGTAAGAAGGAAAACAGACCACAAACATGAGGTGTAATTCCGATAATTAAAGCTGTACTGCCTTTCAGATTTTTCAAGTGTAGGTCATAAAAAGAATGTTCCCCGACACCGAATTATTTTTGTTTAGTGGACCGAAAGCTACTGAATTTGAATCACAGACTTCCAATTTAAAATAGGACAATTAATGAATTTAGGGCCATGTGGCCTTAAATTCTCCGCTATTTTTCTCCTGCTTCACCATGACCCAATTCAAGGTACTACGTCATGCGGTGGGCTTTCCCTGTTCGCACAATGCATTGTGGGATACGAATTTGAAACAGGAGAGAAAAATGGAGGACGTGAGCGTGCGAATGAAACGTGAAAGACCGACTATGGTAACGGAAAGCGAGAAGAAAAGACGTTATGTTGCGAAGGAAAGGAAACGCAGGACCAAACTAATAAATATCGGTGGTCAGTGAGCACCTCGGTGTGATCAGCTGTTCGTTTGGTGACAGAGCACGGTCAAGGTAAACCTGTAGATGGCAGTAATGCGACACTGTGGATGCCAGCTGCCGTAAAACCCAAAAGAAGAAGGTAAACCTGCGCATGCGCACACGGATTTCCTCTGTCTGCTTGACTGCGCGAAGCGAGCGATTTCGTGCACATTATTTGCTTTAATCCCCTCAAATTAAATAACTTCCCAGCCACAGAATGGCCTGATATTTTTGTGAGATATTACAGAAATAAACATACATCACAATGACCAAATTTCAGACGGAACTAAATTTCACCGATTTTATGAAATCGAAAGGCCGTCTAGCTTTAAGTCAAAAGAGAAAAGAATTTCTAATGCACTTCAGTGGTATTGTAGTGAAAAGCAATCGTTTCTACTACCAGATGCTTCTTCAGCTTTGGGAGGAGTTTGGACAGAATCTGATCGTGGTGGTTCTGGAATCTCTGCAGTTTGGGAAATCCAGGGATAAAGAAGCCTATTGGGAGGGAAAAAAAAAAAAGCTGAATCACAAAATCAAGTAAATAATTCTCGTATATTAGTGTGAAATCAGTATTCTGTGTCACCAAACACTAAATACTGAAATCGATATGGTGCTTGGTATTTAAGAAACATCTAAGCAATGAGGACGGCTCACCGTGCATGGCGTGTTTCTGATTGGTCAGCAGTTGGGACATGGCCCAGAATGCATCTTCCTCATTCATGTACATCAGCAGAATGGCAGCTATCTGACTCATACCCTGGCAGTAGCTCACCTCCTGAAGACACACACACACACACACACACACACACACACACAGCATGAGAATGAAATGTACACGCCGTCATAGGCCACAATGTTCTTCTTATTAGGCCTGAGCTTGGCTGCACTCTTTCTCTGACTGCTCTCTGCTTCTATTACACACACACACACACATTTATTGACCATATCTTCAATAATGCGATGACTTTCAGCTGTGCACTCACCGTGTTGTATACGGAGTATGCAGTAAGCACGTGGAACAGAGACTGTTGCCTGTGTCGAAACAGTGAGCACAATCAAATCAGTTCATTCAGCAGTATGAGAGCCAACGCAGCTTCGATTAACAACACAGAAATCCCCTTCTACACTAAAAAAGCCACACTGCTGTACTCCAAATCCATGACAGATTCTATTACATAGCCCTGTGTTTAAAAAGTGCTCTGCAATTCAGAAAGCCAAATTCTTGAGGTGGAGCGTGATTCTTTCCTTTTAGCTAAAATCATAGCTGCGCCCTCCCTTATATGTTGGAGCATTAATGACGGTTTGCATGTGCAAGACTTTCCACTGAACTTTAGAAGCCTGCAATCTATTAAGCTTCCCAGTGACGTCAGTGTGTTTCCTGCACACTTGGGGAAACAAGCGGTATGAATGTAAAACAAAACAAAACAAAAAAACTGACAAAAACTTTAAAATATTGTAACAAAAACAACTGTGTTTCTAGGCAGGGTCAAACGTAGCCTTCTTTTTTTTTCTTTTCTAGAAAGCATGTTCAACTGTCTAAATTTCTAAATTAATCACCAGAATTTCTAATCTCAAAGAGGAATCGCATGAGAGCTAACATGAACATTTGCAACGGAGAGAAATCAGAAAATGAACTAACATTTAAACACGCAAAATTTATAATAATTACACTCATGCACATAAAGACACAAGCGCAGAAAACAGATCTGAGATTGTAATCAGACCAGCGGCTTAGTACACCGATGCCTGCTGAATAGTTTGCTGTAAGTCAGCCCTGTGATGCAGGAAATCTATTCTCACACACACTTGGGGGATTTACTTAAAATAAAAAGGAGAGGTCATTACTGAACATCAGATGCTCACTGCTGAGCAACTACAGCACACATCAGTCTGGAAAACCACAACCTCCCCCCGCCCCAAAAAACAGATTTTTTAATTTGATATTTTAGAAAGGATGTCAACTTTGCACAGCATTAGAAGAAGCCTTTTATTTGCACAGCAAAATTTCTCCTCTGCGTTTAACCCATCTGAAGCAGTGAACACACACGGGTGAGCAATGAGCGCACACGCATACCCAGAGCAGTGCACAGCTACAGTATGCTACAGCGCCCGGGAAGCAGTTGGGGGTTCGGTGCCTTGCTCAAGGGCATTTCAGCCATGATACAGCGGGAGGAGAAAGTCCTGTATTCACTCAACTCCCCTCACATTTTTCCTGCCGGTCCTAGGAATCGAACCGGCAACCCTTTGGGCCCAAGGCTGCTTCTCGAACCTTCAGGCCACTGGCTACCCCGTTACTATGAGAATGTGAACGTTATCCAGAAGAATTACTCCTCAATATCTCACTATAACATTGTAACTTCGTATAAAATCTTATCCCTTAGCTAAACTAGATAACATTTTTTTTTCCCCCAAGACAGCATTTTTTCTTCTTCTTCTTCATAATAGTCAAATGTTGTGCCCAATCAACAATGAACATTTGACTGTGATTTCTAATTTGCTGGGTTTTTTTTTTTCTTTTGGCTTGTAAATTGTTCTGCGCTGATGATCCATCATACGAAATCCCTGATGATGTTGAAATCAGTGATGGACAATATTTAAATGTGTCTTTAAAATATCTTTTGATACTCATTTATCTTAAAGCACTGGTCTTGAAACTTATGCACAACATCATTCATCTTCACTTGTCGGCATCCTCGTGGAACTGGAGCCTAATCTGGGAATGCTGTATGGGATGCCAATTCATTGGAAGGCACCAAAAGTCCACACAGGCAGTAACTGGAGCTCAGGATTGAACACGGGACTCTGGAGCTGTGAGATATTAATGCTACCTGCTGCAAACTTAAAAAATATTAGCAGTAAATGATGTTCTCAGGGGCGGCACATTGGTGTAGTGGTTAGCACTGTTGCCTCACAACAAGAAGGTCCTGGGTTCGAGCCCAGCAGGCGACAAGGGCCTTTCCGTGTGGAGTTTGCATGTTCTCCCCGTGTCTGCATAGGTTTCCTCCGGGTGCTCCGGTTTCCCCTACAGTCCAAAGATACAGTGCCTTGCAAAAGTATTCATACTCCTTGAACTTTTTCACATTTTTCCACCTTACAACCACGAACTTAAAAGTTTTTTATTGAGATTTTATGTGATAGACCAACACAGAGTAGCACATAATTGTGAAGTGAAACGAAAATGATCTTCAAAATTTTAAACAAATAAAAATCTGAAAAATATGGTGTGCATTAGTATTCAGCCCCCTGTACCCTGATACCTCTAAATGCAATCCAGTGCAATCAATTGCCTTCAGAAGTCATCTAATTAGTTAACAGAGTCCTACTGTGTGTAATTTACTCTCAGCATAAATACACTTGTTCTGTGAAGGCCTCAGTGGTTTGTTAGAGAACACTGAAGAACAAACAGCATCATGAAGACCAAAGAACTCACCAGACAGGTCAGGGATAAAGTTCTGGAGAAGTTTAAAGCAGGGTTAGGTTATAAAAAAATATCCCAAGCTCTGAACATCTCAAGAAGCACTGTTCAATCCATCATTCGAAAATGGAAAAAGTATGGCACAACTGCAAACCTACCAAGACATGGCCGTCCACCTAAACTGACAGAGCGAGCAAGGAGAGCACTGGTCAGAGAAGCAGCCAAGAGGCCCATGATCACTCTGGAGGAGCTGCAGAAATCCACAGCTCAGGTGGGAGAATCTGTGCACAGGACAACTATAAGTCGTACACTCCACAAATCTGGCCTTTTTGGAAGAGTGGCAAGAAGAAAGCCATTGTTGAAAGACAGGCATAAGAAATGTAGGGGACACAGCAAACATGTGGAAGAAGGTGCTTTGGTCAGATGAGACCAAAGTTGAACTTTTTGGCCTAAATGCAAAGTGCTATGTGTGGCGGAAAACTAACACTGCTCATCACCCTGCACACACCATCCCCACTGTGAAACGTGGTGGTGGCAGCATCATGCTATGGGGATGCTTTTCTTCAGCAGGGACAGGAAAGCTGGTCAGAGTTGATGGGAAGATGGATGGAGCTAAATACAGGGCAATCCTGGAAGAAAACCTGTTGGAGGCTGCAAAAGACTTGAGACTGGGAAGGAGATTCACCTTCCAGCAAGACAATGACCCTAAACATACAGCCAGAGCTACAATGGAATGGTTTAGATCAAGGAATATTCATGTGTTAGAATGGCCCAGTCAAAGTCCAGACCTAAATCCCATTGAGCATCTGTGGCAAGACTTGAAAATTGCTGTTCACAGACGCTCTCCATCCGAAACATTTAAATGATTTGGAATGGCCTAATCAAAGCTCAGACCTCAATCCAATTAAGAATCTGTGACATAACTTGAAGATTGCTGTACACCAACGCAACCCATCTAACTTGAAGGAGTTGGAGCAGTTTTGCCTTGAGGCATGGGCAAAAGTCCCAGTGGCTAGATGTGGCAAGCTCATAGAGACACACCCCAAGAGACATGCAACTGTAATTGTAGCAGAAGGTGGCTCTACAAAGTATTGACTTTGGGGGATGAATACCTATGCACACACCAGATTTCTGGGGTTTTTTTCAGCTTAATTACTGTTTGTGTCACAATAAAAGAACAATTTGCATCTTTAAAGTGGTAGGCATGTTGTGTAAATCAAATGGTGCGAACCCTCCAAAAATCAATTTTAATTCCAGCTTGTAATGCGACAAAACAGGACAAACACCAAGGGGGATGAAAACTTTTGCAGGACACTGTGTTTAACCTAAATCCTACTGCAGTTGTTTCACTGGAAACAGAAAGGCTAAATCTCAAATGGTTCTGTATAGTACATGACATAATCTGTAGGAATCAGAATTCATCTCGCTATGTTTGACTACCATGGGGTTTTGAGCCTTCAGTCGTGTTGCCCCTCGCTTCTGAAACTCCCTTCCACATGACATTTGTAACATTGGCTCTCTTCCAATCTTCAAGTCCTGCCTTAAAACAAACCTTTTCAGACATGCCTATTCTGTCTGACTTGAGCACAAATAACTTTTGCAATTTTATTTTATTATTTTATATTAAGTAGACATGAGTGGTTTTTTGGGAAATACACCGCTCGTATTTTTCATACGAGCTACATCCAGGACCTGGAGAACCAAAATCGTGATATAAATCTCCATATGTCACTCGCGAGGAAATCGATGAATTGTTTTCATAAATTTGGGGACTTTTTGTTTGTGAATGCGTCTGTATAATAAAAAGAAAATATGAAGATATGAAGTTTATCTTCTCGTGTTGAAAAACTCGCATTTTTCATACAAAATACATCGTGGATCTGAGTGATACATTTAAATAATATTGGCTGGCGTTGAGTGGTATATCAGATATATTCCATTCAGCTAGCATGATATTGAACGAGTCGAAGATGAGTAGCTGAATGGAATATATCTGATATACCATGGAAAAAAGCCATTATTATTATTATATAAAAACTCTCTTTTCCAGTTTTTGAATATTTTTCTCTTGTACACAGAGGGGAACCATCAGGGCCTTCTAGGCCTTCAGAGAAGGCCAAAACATATCAGCATTTCAAATGTTAAGAAATTAAAGAATTTATTTCATTCTTTAATTTCTTTCATAATTTCATTATAATTATTCTCTTCTAATTTGGCCTCATTTTCTATCAAATTTGCTTCAGAAAGGGGACGCCATGGCTCAGGTTGCCAAGGCGCCATACCATAAATCCGGGGACCCAGGTTCGATTCCGACCTGAGGTCATTTCCCCATCTCTCTCCCGCTCATTTCCTGTCTCTACACTGTCCTATCCAATAAAGGTGAAAAAAAATCTTTAAAAAAAATTTGCTTCAGAAATGAAAGGGTTACTGTCCAGAAAACATTAAAATCGAGTTATCTAATGAGATTTTTTTGTTTGTCTCTAGGCTGAGAAGAGTTTAGAGCTGGCTCACTCATTGGTTAAAACTTCATTGCCGGGACAGAAGGCCATGGCAGTGTATGTTTATGTCGGAAGTGACAGATGAATTAACCAAATCAGATTTTATTTTATCATGGGAGGGACTAAAAATTTATCACCCCACGCGAGCTCAACCACGGGTCTGAGTAATCATTGCGGCAGTGAAGTCACCTTCCAGCCAGTGTAGCGTTCATCAGTAGTGTTAGCGAATGCTAATAAAGCGTTCAAGCCAGTGCTATCAAGAGCAAGTAGCACAGGCTAATGACCGAGAAACTAATAGCGTATTCACACCTATGTTGTTTGGTCCGGACCAAACGAACCAAATTTCCCTTGGTCCGGACCTTTTGGGTTGGTCTGAATACAAACCACCGAACTCTGGTCCGGACCAAACAAGCGGACCGAGACCGAGCTGCAAGGTCGGACTCGGTCCGGACCAAAGGAACCCTGGTGCGGATCTTCTGGAGGTGTGAAAGCAGACCGGACCTAATCCGACAGTTTTGCTTTTTTGTACCTCGGGAGCATCCGTCGTTTGTCGAGCATTATGGGAAACAGAGTCTTGACACTCCACCGCAAAGTGCAAACACTGTTTCAGTTGTCAAGGGAACCTTACAACAGTCGTTCAGTCATTCAGACCAGTGGTAGGCTAGACTACAGAGTACAAAAAATGAGTAGGGGGCAAACGTGGGCCGAGGAAGAAATGCGTACCCTTGTGGATATATGGGCAGATGTCCACATATCTGAGCTTCTGGAGAGAACACACAAAAATGCCGACGTGTTTGCTGTATTCAGTGAGAAAATGAAGGAGAAGGGGTTCACGTGCTCCCCAGAACAATGTCGGCTAAAAGTGAAGAAACTCCGTCAGACCTACATTAAAATCAGGGACATTCTTTCAAAAAGTGGCAGTACTAGCGACGCAAAAAAGAAATTCATCTATTGCGTGAAGAGCCAGAACTGTCACAACATGATGTGCGCTCATCAGCGCTATCCTCCGTAGCCGCCTTGCCCTTTGTTGCCGTCGTTGATAAATTACTTGTACAACAGCATAGTAATCGCACAATTGTGAAAACAGTAAAAACTGGAAAAAACATATAGCTTTGATGACATTAAAAAGAATAACAGCACGGAAAGCCTCCATGACTACTTTTGAACTTAACGCTTTGTGCGCGTGTCGTCTCTGACCAATAGCTGAACGACCTCAGGGCGCGTGGCTTTGTTGACAGATTTTGGTCCGCTTACTAAAATGTACAGTGTGAAAGCGAACCGCACCAAAATGAAAAAATAAAAAAAACATTTGGTTCGGACCAAAGCAAGTGAACTATCGAACTATCCTGGTCTGAATACACCCTAAGATTTCTGTCTCCAGACTCTTTTTCCAAGCTGCATGCTCGCTACAGTATTTTTCACTCAGACTTAAGTATTCATTTCCCTCTGTAATTTACTTAGTTACTTTTAAAATCAACAGCAACAACTACACACAACAGAGCGAGACCTGGCAGCCTGCCACTAATCCCTTGCAAAATCCTTTGCCCTGATGCTTTTTTGGTGTGTCTGGCTAAGTTTTGCCTGAGCTCAAGTCCCAGCTCTTCGGTTCGCCACTACTTGTAAATATGCATGAAGAATATCTAATGAAGTTCTGGTAGCCTTTCGAGTGTTCAATGCGTCTTTCTCTTTCCCGGCAAACAAAAAAAATGATTCTGTGCATGCGCAGCAGAAAAGGTTCTCATTGGATATTCACATCAGCTCCCACATGTGACGTCAGGTTGTCTTGACAACCATGCAATATTGTAAACCATATTTCAATGCTCATTCTCCATTGGGCACAGTGACATAATATACATAGTATAAGCGATATGCTAACAATATTGCGTGCTATAGAACTAAATGAATGAAACCCGCTAGAAGGGAATAGAACACGTGTTTTTATTCCATCGAAAAAGTGTCCTGTGTGTATAATAATTTCTATTGTTTCACTCTGATGATGTCACTCCCAGTGTTTTCCCGCTGACTGGACACGTGTTGTCAAAATGGCGAACCGGTTCACAATTAAAATTCTTTTGATTAACTTGCGTATTTTTTTGTGCATGTGTCCATATAATATAAAGAGCATTACACGGTGGCACAAAGATATGACGTTTATCTTCTTGTGTTGAAAAATACTTCAGTCATTCACACTTTGGTCACTCGTGAAATATACGTTCACCATTCGAAGATAATCTTCATATCTTCACACAACCGTGTCATATCCTCTATTTATTTTTTTCGCGGTCCGGTTTCCATCAAATCCTGCGCTCTGATTGGCTGGCGAGCAGGCCCGTATCCTATGGTACAGACCCCAGTTACAGACCCTGGATACGGACCTCTGGCGACTCACTCGTTCACAACAACAAACATAGTAGCAATTTTTGTCAACATTTATTTTCGCATTTCTCAGGAGAATAGCATTAATTTTACAGCATGGATAGCGATAATGACAGTCTTCACAGCAAAAGCGAGTTTTACTACCCTGAGGAAGAAGAAATGAAAGAAAACATTTCAGTTGAAAGCTAAAAACCTCTAACTGTTGCTAACACCGAGCAAAAACATGGCTGAATCCTGAATGACTCAAATTTTGTATAAATAGGGGACTACATAGGCGGCAAAATGTAGTTTTTTTTCCTGCCATGAAAGTGCACTTGTATACCGAGGAGGAAGCCATTTGCATTACAGCCGTGAATGAGGATTCAAAATGGCGGCTTGGCTCGGTTATCCCTTTCGGGCGCTCTCGTTTTCTGTTAGAATTTGGTAAAGAAAAAAATATATATTATTTACCAGCTTAAGGTCGGTCCGTATGGTGAAATACCGTGACCTCGGCCTTGAATACTGACCTCGGCCCAGAGGGCCTCGCTCAGTACTTTCAAGACCTCGGTCACGGTATTTCATGATACGGACCTACCAGCTGGTAAATAACATGTATGTATTTTATGGCTTGTTGCATTGTTACGATTGTATGATTGATTTTTATTGTGTGCATAAGGTGTCCCTGAGTGCCTTGAAAGGCACCCATAAATAAAATGTATTATTATTATTATTATTATTATTATTAATTCATCCACTTATCTAAGGAATAGTGAGCTATTTAAAATCCACTTTTTTATTTAGTTAATTTAGCTGCTATAATATTAATAGTGTACACAGTAAAAATAAAGTGCTCCCACAATCTCTACAGAAACATCTTGCTCATAAAACTGAGACATGTTGAGAATTGACATGATGTTTTGTCGGAAGGGACGAATAAACACTCTATTGATCTTATCACCCAGAGATAAGCACTAAGCACAGCAGTGTGTCCAGAGGTGTGTTCTCCACTTTCCCACGAGCCAGTGTTGGATCAACGAGAGCAGTTACATCCCTGAAAAGCTTAAGGTTTAAGAGAAGGTTTAAGATTTAAGCCCAGTATGGTGCTGTAGTGTAGTACAGTGATTTAAATTTAACCTGACAAACCTACAGGCTATTATGAATATTTCATGTTTGGTTAACGTCACAGGCAGGACAGCTTCTTTCCAAAGTCTTGTCTTTTTGTGTTACCTTTTTCCCCCCCTTAGCTTCAGTTTCTGAGATCCCGTATGTCACAACATTACATCACTGTGAAATACTCAAGTACACCGAGCTAGAAATTCACTAATTTCAACAAAATCAAGTCAGTTTCCCAAAGTTTGGGATTTTAAATCAATCAATACACACTTGAGGACTTGGGAAGTACTGCATCACAGGAACAGAAAGCTCCTGGGAACAGAGCCTAGACTAAAAAAAATGGGTTTCGGGTATAGTATGCTTATTTAAAGGGGAACAGAGGGCAATATATAGAGTAAATATAACAATAAAACACACATTAACGAACCTTATTCAAGACTTACAAAAGTTTTTTGTTCTAAGGTTGGAAAGTTATAGTGTTTTGAAAGTAGCTCGAGCAAACTATTTCCGCAGTTTGAACAGCCCGCCATGATATTAATTTTATCCAATCAGAATGCACATTCATTTTCTCTGCGTAACACTCATGACGTATGTATGTGCCCAGTTGTGTTGGCTCATTGAGGTTGGGAATAGCACGTGTGAAATACCTGTTTCTGCCTCTTGCGACGATTTCGCAAGTCCACGGGTGGCGCCTATCTCATTGCAGCAAATAAATTCTGCTGGACTCGTGAGCAACTCCACGTTACATTTTCCGCACGAGCACCACGCCGTGTCACCTGCACGCAGACGCTCTGCCCCACGCTCGCCATGCCCATGGTCAGCATCAGTCTCATCCGAGCTTTCTTCTCTTATTTCATCACCGGAGTCGAGAGTACCTCTCCTAGCTATTTTAAGTTCGTTTCTTAAGACAAAGATTTTTTAAGATGTTCCCTTGTTGACAGTTTCGGCGAGAATCTTCTGCCTTCTTCAAAACGGTCACCAGATGTCCTGGGGGAGCGACCTGACAGCAGGAGGCGTGAACTACCTGTCAAATTGGGCGGGACGTTCACGCCTCCGTAGCGTAACATCAGCTGATAAGGCACGTCACCACTCGACATCTGGTGACTGTTTTGAAGAAGGCGGAAGATTCTCGCCGAAACTGTCAACAAGGTAACATCTTAAAAAATCCTTGTCTTAAGAAACGAACTTAAAATAGCTTTAATAGTTAGACATAATGAACTTCCACTACATAGTACCTCTTCTAGGTTCAAACTGGTACCCTTCTAAGCCATAGCCTGCTTGCAGTGTGTCTTGCGGGATCTCTTCGTATGATTCGACAGAGCTGTCGCTTTCACTTGATGCGCCCGACGCCATGATTACACGCTTATCTCCTCTATTTCGGAGAGTTCCGCTAGTGCAGTGGGTAGCGCTGACGTCACGGTCTTTTAAAAATGGCGACTCTTGTGCGGTTCAGCGTATAAAGTATTATATTTACAATTACCACGATATTTCGTTGTTTTCTAGTATATAAATTTGATAGAATACTTAAGAATACGTTACTTTGTCACATCAGCAACTGTATATATTATATTTGGTACCCCTTTAAATGACACATTAAGCTCCGTTATTCCTGTGAACTTGACAAAATGATCATGTGATTTATTTTAGGATATTCATGCACGATGGACTCACTTTATTCCAAATCGATCCATGAACATGATATGGTTTCGGAACGTCCTGTTCACATCGAGATCAATCTGTTTAATTTCTGTGGAGTAGACCTTGGCTTGTTCTATCATTCTCTGTGGAATAAAATAATGCATTATTTCATTACAAAATAAAACACAGCTTTGTAACATATTCATACCTGGCATGTTATTTGTTTCTTCTCAACACCCAAAAAAACACTAATTTAGCTAGTGTGAGTGTAACATGTTGAGTATAAATGAAGTATTTCATGGCTAATGTTTAGCATCTACACAAATGGAGTGTTACATGGCTAATGCATACTGTTTGTGTCCCACACCAGAGTTAATATTCCTTTAAACATAAATTGCTATGTGGCCACTGCTGTATATTCATCATCATCATCAGGAATCCCTCGATACGAGTAGGAGTGTCCACAGAGTTAGTAGGACTGGGTTACTTATGCACCCTACGGTGGCTCATGAGGCCAATACGGGAGGCGTAAGGTCGCTGGCACACTGAACAGATGAATAAGGAAGTGGTTGGAGGAGTTGCCCTTTCACGCTCTTTACGATTTTGGCGCTTCTCCTCTTGCCTGCGTCGTCTGGCAAGTTCAAAGGAGGCAACACCCTCATGGGTCGCTGTTCTCCATCGCGGGCGATCCGAGGCAAGCTCTTCCCAGTTGTCTACACTGATGTTACAGGCTTTCAGAGAGGCCTTAAGATTGTCTTTAAAACGGTTCCTCTGCCCTCCTATCGATCTTGCTCCAGAGCTGAGCTCGCCATAAAGAATTTGCTTGGGGAGGCGCGTGTCATCCATTCTGACGACATGCCCTGTCCAGCAGAGTTGGTTTTGAACTACCATGGCCTCTATGCTTCTGCAGTTGACTTCCTCTAGTACTCTATTTTTCGTTCGGCGTTCCATCCAGCTAATGCCTAGAATGAGGCGCAGACAGCGCTGATGGTACTTTTCAAGGGTTTTTAAGTGGCGCCTGTAGGTGCTTCAGGTTTCCGAGCCATAGAGGAGGGATGGTAGTACCATGGCTTTATAGATCTTCACCTTGGTTTCGGATTGTATGCCTCTCTCCTCAAATACCCTCTCGCGCATTCGTCCAAAGGCATAACTGGCGGCATGAAGGCGATGCTGGATCTCATCATCGATATTTGCTTTGACAAAAAGGAAACTGCCCAGATATGGAAAAGATTCAACATTTCCCAAGACAGACTCATTGAATCTAAAGGAAGGGTGGGCATTCGCTTGACCTGGCGCAGGTTGGAAAAGAATTTCGGTCTTTTTTATTCAGAATAGCCTGGAGGTTCTCCTGCGACGTGGCGCAGATGCAGTTGTCGTCAGCGTATTGGAGGTCGATAACGGAAGTTGTACAGGTCTTGGTTTTTACTTTCAGCCTTCTTAGATTGACTAGGCCCCCGTCTAGTCGGTAGGTGATTGCTACTCCTTCAGGAAGGTCGTCTTTCATTATCTGAAGGATTGTTGATATAAAGATTGAGAGAAGTGTAGATGCAATCACACAACCTTGTTTAACACCGGTTCGCACTTCAAAAGGTTCACTATTGGAGCAGTTGTCAAGCACTCTTGCAACCATGCCATGCCATCATAGAGAAGTTTGAGAATGGTGATAAATTTCTCAGGACAACTGTATTTGGCTAAGATCCTCCACAGGGCTTCACGGCTGACAGAGTCAAAAGCCTTAGATAGGTTGATAAAGGCCATAAAAAGAGGTTGGTGCTGCTCGCGGCATTTTTCTTGAAGTTGCCGAGCCGTGAAGATCATATCAGTGGTACCTCTGGAGGCACGAAAGCCACACTGCGACTCCGGAAGGAACGTTTCGGCATGTGGTTGGAGACGGTTCAACAAGACTCGAAAGATTATTTTGCCTACGATGGCCAGCAGCGAGATGCCATGATAATTTCTGCATTCAGATTTGTCTCCTTTCTTAAAGACTTTGACAATATCAGTGTCTCGTAGGTCTGATGGTAGTTCCTCTCTTTTCCAGATGAGAAGGATAAGCTTGTAGATGCAGCGTTCTAACTCAACCCCTCCGTGCTTAAATATCTCAGCAGGTATCCCATCGATGCCTGGAGCTTTGCCGTTTTTCATCTGTGCAATAGCGGTTCGTATCTCGGCGGGCCTGGGTTCACTCCCGAGCTCCTGGTTTATAGGTAGCTGCTGAATCTCGTCATAAACGGTCTCATCGACAGAGGAGTCGCGGTTCAGGAGCTCTCGGAAGTGTTCCATCCAGCGACGGTTAATGCTTTTAGCATCTTTCATGAGAGACCCGTTACTATCCTTGACTGCTACTGCGCCACACGTGTTAGGGCCATAGATCGCCTTAATGGCATTAAATTAGCAGTGGGTGTCTCCTTTGTCAGCAAGGCTTTGAATCTCATTTGCCTTGTTTGCCCACCACTTGTCCTTTAAACGACGAATTCGCCTCTGGACTTCAGCTCTAAAGGTACAATAGGTTTTTCTTTTGCTCTCATTCAAGGAATCATGCTGCCAATCAGTAAAAGCTTTCCTCTTTTCAGATATTAGCTCTGTGATCGCCCGGTCATTATCATCAAACCAGTTCTGTTGTTTCCGAGACCTATACCCAATGGAATTCGCAGCTGGAAATTATCGCTGCCTTAAGGTCTTCCCAATATTTTATGGCATCGTCATCATCGTTGCCGACAGCAGAAGTAAGGGTTTGGCGAAGTGATAGTTGAAAAAGTTCACATTTCTCCGGATCGTCAGAGCTAATATTCCTTTAAACATAAATTGCTATGTGGCCACTGCTGTATATTAGCTATGGTTTAAATGCTCGTACTTTCTTCATTAATTGTACCAAATTACAGCTCCATTTGCGGCAGTTTCCTGGCTTTATTATGGTCTTGGGAATACGTTTTCTTTCATCTCTTGCTTTGTTGTGTCTGTTTTTAGATCATGACTATAAAACCTAAAATGTGACTGTATTGTTGCTCTGAGCAAACAGCTGCAGTGTTTAGGGGTTTATTCAGAGTTGTTGACTTAAGGTCAAAAGATGCCTACAGTATTTACACTGGAAGAGTCCTTTGTTTTCAGATTTGTCTTACGCAGGTGCAGTACATGCCTCCGAGACTGAGATTTTCTTATTTAACCTCCTAAGGCCCAAGCTGTTTTTTTACATGCATTTTTTTTATTTCTCTTTGCTATTTGGGCTTATTAGAACCTGATTAGAATAAAAACTAAGCATCATCTTTTGATAAGATGTACTTTTAGAGAAAAAGTATGTCCACATATGTGGATTCTTGTTCCGAATTTCTAAAAAGTGCTGTCCACGCATGTGACTGCTAAGCCCTAGGAGGTTAAGTTTTTTTTCCCCCTCTTGGTTTTTAAGTTGCGTTTGTTCTACTGTGGAGTCACAGAAGTGCCATAAAAAGAATAATTTTGCAAAAAGAATAAGAAAATACATAAAATTAGTATGAAAAATGCAGAAATAAAAAAAAATAAATGCATAAGAAAATGAATAAAAATAAAAAGAATAGGAAAATAAATACAAATTAAAAATAATATAATAGGGAAATAAATGCAAAAACAAAAAGAATAAGAAAATAAATGCAGAGATAAAAATAAAAAAGAATAAGTAAATGCTTTTCTTTATTGCTTTTGCTATTCTCTATTGGGTTTCCCTTTTGTTTTTTTCTTTTTCCCCCGATTACTTTTCCATTTGATTGGCCAATATATCAATCAACTGGCTTTGGGCGGGCCTTCCTGTGCCATAATAAAGACTAAAACTGTAAAAGAATAAGACCATATAACGGATGGTGTATACCTAGAGGAAGCAAATCCTCTCCTTCCTTCCCGATTCAAACTGCTACTGCATTCACCAA
Source organism: Neoarius graeffei (assembly GCF_027579695.1). Lineage (NCBI taxonomy): Eukaryota > Metazoa > Chordata > Actinopteri > Siluriformes > Ariidae > Neoarius > Neoarius graeffei. The sequence goes on from NC_083595.1 coordinate 34,242,021, forward strand.
GCAGGATTCATGTGTGCAGGAACTGACCGCTCTGTCAGGGCAGAAAGGCCCGCCCTAAACCATCTGATTGACAGCTTGGCCACTTAAGCAAACAACAAAAGCATTAAAGAAAAGCATTTATTTTCTTATTCTTTTATTTTTGCATTTATTTTCTGATTATTTTTTATTTTTGTTTTTACTTCTTATCACATTCTTTTATTTGTATTTATTTTCTTATTCTTTTATTTTTATCTCTGCATATATTTTCCTATTCTTTTATTTTTTTAATTTGTTTTCTTCTTTTTTTTTTACATTAATTTTCTTATTCTTTTCCAGATTTATTCTTTTTCATGGCACTCCTGTGACTCCATATACTACTGCCCTCAAAGACAAGCACTTTGTTTTAAACCAGAAAAAGCCAGGGATATAAACTTTGTATTATTATATGGGACAATAAAAATACAGTTTTGAAGGATACGAAAATACACGAATGAGAAGGTAAATATTCATCTAATAGTTTGATATACTGCGATTATATTTAACAGTTATTCCATGAAATCGAGTCGTACATGAGCTGACAGCCGATGAGGTGCGTAGCACCGAGTTGGCTATAAGCCATGTACGATGAGATTGAGTGGAATAACTGTTTTATTCTATCCACATTCACTGGATTTTGAGAAACAGAGCATTTTTATTTTCATTTTTTGCAAATTTGATAAATAAAAACTTTATACAAAATGTCTGACGAAATCATTTCTGCTTAGAATATAAACAAACCGGTGAAATCACAGTAGCAATTTGTGAAAAATGCGATAATAATAATTCTTGAACAATAAAAGATACATTCTTACCATCAAATACTTTTATTCCATATTTTCTTTTTTTCTTTTTTTAAGGTTTTGTTTTCGAGTAGTTTTTATTTCGTCCTTGGTGGGTTCAGCAACACGCTCCGCCATTTTGTTTTTCTCTACTCACGGTATATGAGCTGATAGCCTAGTAGTAGAGTAGCCAATCAATCAGATTGCTCATATCCAGTGAATGTGGATAGAATAATCAGGCTTATTGTCATGATGATTGACTACAAGCCTATAACACAGCGTATACTGGATAAGCTGCCCACGCAGTCACCTGTTACAGTTACAGCTAACCTTCAGGAGGTAAAGTTACAGGTTTTATTATAAGAATCAACACTTGATTTGATATCAAAATTTGGTCCATATTTATTATCTGCTTTGATCGTGCCATCTCCTGCAATCTCTTTTGTGCACTTCTTCATCTGATTGATTAATTCATAATGTCATATCTATTTTATATCGACCTTGAATACCATTCCGATATTTATGAGTATAGTATTCAAAAAGGGTTTCAGGGTGAAACAATGTGGTTAAAACAAACTATTAGACAGTGGTGCTGGAACTGATACTGTTCCCCGCTAGAGGCAATATCAGACAATAAAAACTGAATTAAGGTGATGGAGTGGATCTCGTATAAATGAGACGCAAACTAGTGTTCAGCAAACTCTGCCCAGAGAACAAAACTCCTGTACAACAGTAAATCTGTAGCACTTGAGTCAGTAGGAACGTCTGAGGTCTGAAAACCGATGTGTTCATTACACGCATACAATTCTCAAGACAAGTGTGTATATGCAAATGAGTGTGTGTGTGTGTGTGTGTGTGTGTGTACCTCGTATTTCCCTTCATTCTCTTTCTTAACTTTCTCCACGTCCAGCAGTAGGCTCCAGACTTGACCTCGCAGCTGTAGTGGAATCCCCTTGTACACCCTCTTCATCATCTACACCAGAAAATCAGTGCATCAGTGTGAAAATCATCATCATCTACACCAGTACTAGTGTGCAGTACAGTTATGGAGGCTCAGCTTCATAAAAACGCGCTTGGTGTGTGCAGCAAACTGACAGAGTTGCATTAGACCGTGGTCTTTAACATGTGCAGTTTGTTCATTAACTTTAGTCTCAGCTATAAATAAAAAACAGAGCTGGATCTCACCCGCTCGCTGTTTTTGTACTTCTCCCATTTTCTGACCATCTTCAACCATTTCTGTACGCGTTCAACCTCTAGCTGCTTTTGCTGTGAGGGTAAGAGTGCAGGATGTAAATAAGCAACAGCAGCAACACACCAAGGCTAAAAGAAGCTACGAAAACACAGTTTATTATTAAAACGTATAATTATTTCAAACTTGCACCACATTGAATTATAGACATGGCATTTATCTCATCTCTTATTACAGATGTGAGACCTTGCATGTGGTCTGAAATAAATTGCGTGCGCTAAAGTGGGTATGCTGAAGGTGAGTCCAAAGGAAAAACTGCATGAAAGATGTCAAGTGCAAAGAAGAAACAATATGTAAATTAGGTTTGTGTATGGGGGTGGCACGGTGGTGTAGTGGTTAGCGCTGTCGCCTCACAGCAAGAAGGTCCGGGTTCGAGCCCCGTGGCCGGCGAGGGTCTTTCTGTGTGAAGTTTGCATGTTCTCCGCGTGGGTTTCCTCCGGGTGCTCCGGTTTCCCCCACAGTCCAAAGACATGCAGGTTAGGTTAACTGGTGACTCTAATGCCGCTTTTCCACTACAAACGCGGCTGAGTCGGGCTGAGCCGTGCCGTGCTGAGTTGGGCTGAGTCGAGCTGAGCGGGGCTATTGGAGTTGCATTTCGACTACCCCCGCGCTGAACCATGCTGGCTGGAAGTGGGTGGACACATTGGGTGGAGTTAGCGAAAGTGAGTGGACGTCACATGATGTCGTTAAGCGGCGCAAACAGTGACATCAGTGATCTTTTAAGCGGTAGTCTCACGACCCGGATAGTAAACAATAAGCATGGAGGACATGGAGTCGTTAGTGTTGCTGGTCTTGGTGCTGTGGCTTGTTGTCACCGACAACGAAAACAGATACTGGCAAGAGCGTATAGATGAGGCGAGGCGCATAAGGCTTCAGAAATTCTCGTAATTCTTCTTCTTCCGGGTTTACGGTGTTTACAGATCCCAGCGTGCTCGCGGGGCGTGTGTGGGCATGTGAGGACACTCCTCCTCACCAATCAGTGCACAGGGGAGTGTCTGCTCACGCCCCCAGCCTCACTCAGCTCGGTTTGGCTCGCTTCAGCCCCACTCCAAAACCGTGCGAGTTTTGGGGGCTGAGCAGGGCTGAAGCGAGCTGAGTCGTGCTGTTTTGAGATAGTCGAAACGCGAGCCGTGTCGGGCTGAAGTGAGCTGAAGCGAGCTGAAAAAGGGTAGTGGAAAAGGGCCATTAATTGACCGTAGGTGTGAATGTGAGTGTGAATGGTAGTCTGTGTCTATGTGTCAGCCCTGTGATGACCTGGCGACTTGTCCAGGGTGTACCCTGCCTTTCGCCCGTAGTCAGCTGGGATAGGCTCCAGCTTGCCTGCGACCCTGTAGAACAGGATAAAGCGGCTAGAGATAATGAGATGAGATAATGAGGTTTGTGTATGTTCTATACATTCTTCCTAGCTACAGGAAGTTCAAATCTCTAAGAATATCTAGGAACATAAAAAAAACAAAAAAACAAAACACAAAGGACATATAAATGCCCACTTTTTCACAGGATCGATTCAAAAGTTGTTGCCATCAGAATTGCAAATATATGGTGAGAACGTATATCTAACATGAAACCAACTTTGCTGCAGTGATGTATAATTATCTGCAATTTTAATACTCGCCTTTCAGTTGTACTGATTTGCACATGCAAATCGCCATGTATCGCTGAGGGGACTTTCAGGCTTAATAAAATCACATTGCATGTGCTAAATCAATATTTTTGCACTGGCTGTGACCTTATTTTTCTAATTTTCAGCTCGAAATTCCCCAGACTGCATATTAATTCAAGCAAACATACAAAACAGACAACATACCACTCTGCTGATTTTGAAAGATGCAGGTCTCTCTGTGAGTAAATCAGCCTACAAACCTTTTAGTGGATGTTCTCACACACAAACCTTTTGTAAATCAGGGGCTAAATGTGCTATGCCAAAGTTATACACAAGCAGAGGTTTAATTTAATAGTAATTATTGTTGCTATTACTAACCCCATTTAACCTCAAGAGAAGTGTATAGAGCAGAATATGCCGATGTATGGCATATTTATTGACTTCACCAAGGCATTTGACACAGTGTCTCGGGAGGGCCTATGGAAAGTACTCGGAAAGTACGGATGTCCCACCAAAATTATCAACTTGGTGAAGGCACTACATGACGGAATGCAAGTTCATGTGGCTCAAGGAAATCGCATCTCAAAGGAAATTGCAGTCACCAACGGAGTCAAGCAAGGTTGCATGTTTGCCCCAACACTGTTCTCTCTCCACCTAGCAGCAATGTTAGAAGTAGCCTTTGAGGGTGAGCCCTGTCATACACACCATTGTTGTTCAGTGTTCTCCTGATGGTGGACTCATGAACATTAACATTAGCCAACGTGAGAGAGGCCTTCAGTTGCTTGGGGTCCTTTATGACCTCGCCAACTATTACATGCCTTGCTCTTGGAGTGATCTTTGTTGGTCGACCACTCCTGGGGAGGGTAACAATGGTCTTGAATTTCCTCCATTTGTACACAATCTGTCTGACTGTGGATTGGTGGAGTCCAAACTCTTTAGAGATGGTTTTGTAACCTTTTCCAGCCTGATGAGCATCAACAACGCTTTTTCTGAGGTCCTCAGAAATCTCCTTTGTTCGTGCCATGATACACTTCCACAAACATGTATTGTGAAGATCAGACTTTGATAGATCCCTGTTCTTTAAATAAAACAGGGTGCCCACTCACACCTGATTGTCATCCCATTGATTGAAAACACCTGACTCTAATTTCACCTTCAAATTAACTGCTAATCCTAGAGGTTCACATACTTTTGCCACTCACAGATATGTAATATTGGATCATTTTCCTCAATAAATAAATGACCAAGTATAATATTTTTGTCTCATTTGTTTAACTGGGTTCTCTTTATCTACTTTTAGGACTTGTGTGACAATCTGATGATGTTTTAGGTCATATTTATGCAGAAATATAGAACATTCTAAAGGGTTCACAAACTTTCAAGCACCACTGTATCTACATCCAAACTCGTCATGATGCTGATCTGTTTATTGTAGCCCATTTCAGAGCAAAAACATGCACAACCCAGGTCCTCGTGCAAGAATTGTTGTTTGCAGATGATAGTGCTGTAGTGGCACATAGTGCTGATACCATTCAGAGAATAGTGGATAGTTTCACCCAAGCCGACTCCCAATTCAGCCTTAAGATCAACACCAAGAAAACTGTGCCTCAACCCAGCTCCTGAGCCAACAACCATAACTATCAACCAGGAGCCCTTGATACAGTGTACAGACTTCAAATACTTAGGCAGCACTATTTCCAACAATGCCAGACTAGACAGCGAACTCAGGTACAGGATGGAAAATGCAAGTACTGCATTTGGAAAACTACAGGACAGGCTATGGAAAAACCGGCATGTGTTTATCAAAGTCAAGTGCAAGGTCTATCGAGCCGTGGTGCTTTCTTCCCTCCTGTATGGCGCTGAAACATGGACCATATATCGCATCCAAGTGAAAAAGCTCCATGCTTATATGATAAGGCATTTGAGAACCATAATGAACATATCCTGGAAGGACAAGATTACGAACGTGGAAATTCTCCGCCGTGCAGGACTACCATCAATGGCTGATATTCTCATCAAGAAAAAACCTTGGATGGATGGGGCATGTGCACAGGATGGATAAGAACATACTACCAAGGCAGCTTTTATACTCTCAGCTCTGTTTAGTAAAGTGTAACCAAGGGAGACCCAGATTAAGGTTCAAAGATATTGCTAAGAGAAATATGAAATGGAGAGGCACTGATCTCAACCAATGGCAGGAGAGAGCCTACGACAGACCTACTTGGAGGAAACTTATCAAACCTCTGCCAAATGCCTAGAACAGTCTTAGTCGTATCGACTGACTGCAGATGATGATGATGATGACTAACCCCATTTCCAGAAAAGTTGGGATATTTTCCAAAATGCAATAAAAACAAAAATATGTGATTTGTTAATTTATGTGAACTGTTATTTAACTGACAAAAGTACAAAGAAAAAAATTTCAATAGTTTTACTGACCAACTTAATTGTCTCATTTCATCTCATCATCTCTAGCCGCTTTATCCTGTTCTACAGGGTCACAGGCAAGCTGGAGCCTATCCCAGCTGACTACGGGCGAAAGGCGGGGTACACCCTGGACAAGTCGCCAGGTCATCACAGGGCTGATACATAGACACAGACAACCATTCACACTCACATTCACACCTACGGTCAATTTAGAGCCATCAGTTAACCTAACCTGCATGTCTTTGGACTGTGGGGGAAACCGGAGCACCCGGAGGAAACCCACGCGGACACGGGGAGAACATGCAAACTCCGCACAGAAAGGCCCTCGCCGGCCACGGGGCTCGAACCCGGACCTTCTTACTGTGAGGCGACAGCGCTAACCACTACACCACCGTGCTGCCCCCAACTTGATTGTATTTTGGAAATATATAAAGTTAGAATCTGATGCCTGAAACATACACAAAAAAGTTGGGACGGAGGCAAAATAAGACTGAAAAGTTCATAGGATATTCAAGTAACTCCATTTTGGAAGATTCCACAATAAGCAGGTTAACTGGTAATATGATTGGGTACAAAAGGAGCAACACCAAAGGCTCAGTCTTTGCAAACGAGGAATGGGTCATGGCTCACTTCATTGTGCCAAAATTTGTGAGAGAATTGTTCGTCAATTCAAAAAGAACATTTCTTCACACAAGATTTTGTGTCTTTCAAAATCTACAGCACATAATATTGTGAAAAGATTCAGGGAATTCAGAGGCATCTCAGTGCATAAAAGGGCAAGGTTGGAAACCACTGTTGAATGTGCGTGACATTCGAACCCTCAAGCGGCACTGCCTGAGAAACCGTCATGCTAATGTGACAAATATAGCCACATGGGCTTGGGAGTACTTCAGAAAACTGTTGTCATTTAACACAGTCTGCCGCTGCATCTGGAAATGCAACCTGAAACTGTATTACACCAGGAGGAAGCCATTCATCAGTTCTATGCAGAAACGCTGCCGATTTCTCTGGGCCTGAACTCATCTCAGATGGATCAAAAGACAGTGGAAATGTGCTGTGGTCAGATGAGTCCACATTTCAGCTTGTTTTCAGGAAAACTGGACGACAAGTTCTCTACGCCAAAGGTGAACACAACCATCCAGTTTGTTATCAGAGAAAAGGGCAAAAACAACCATCTGTGATGGTATTGGGGGGGGGAAATCAGTGCCCATGGCATGGGTGTGAACGTACCATTGATGCGGAGGCATGTACTGGAATTTTAGAAAGACATATGTTGCCATCAACATGACGTCTCTTCCCGGAAAGTCCATGATTATTTGAGAAGGACAAAGCCAGGCCTCATTCTGCACGAGCTACAACAGCATGGTTTCGTAGACAGAGTGCATGTGTTTGACTGGCCTGCTGCCAGTCCAGATCTGTCTCCTATTGAGAACGAATGTGGCATCATGAAGAGGAGAAATCAGACAACGGCGACCACGGACTGTTGAGCAGCTGAAGTCTTGTATCAAGCAAGAATGGACAGTTAGTATCCTCAGTTCCCATATGATTAAAATGTGTGTGATGTAATACACTGGTAATAATGCCTCCATTTCAACTTTGTGTTGCAGGCATCAAATTCTAACTTCGTTTATGTTTATAAAATACAGTTAAGTTGGTCAGTAAAACTATTGAAAAACTTTTGTAATTTTGTCAGTTCAATAAAGGTTCAATTTAGAGCCACGTGGCCTTAAATCCTCCGCTATTTTTTCCTGCTTCACCATGACCTAATTCAAGATACTACGTCATGCATCATGTGGTGGGCTTTCCCCGTTCATGCAAGGCATTGCGGGATACAAATTTGAAACAGGAGAGAAAAATGGAGGACGCGAGTGTGCGAATGAAACATGAAAGACCGACTACAATAACGGAAAGTGAGAAGAAAAGACGTTAGGTTGCGAAGGAAAGGAAACACAGGACCAAACTAATAAAAATCAGTGGTCAGCAAGCACCTCGGTGTGATCAGCTGTTCGTTTAGTGACAGTGCACGGTCAAAGGTAAACCTGTAGATGGCAGTAATGCAACATTGAGGATGCCAGCTGCCGTAAAACCCAAAAGAAGAAGGTAAACCTGCGCATGCGCACACGGACTTCCTCTGTCTGCTTGACTGTGCGAAGCGAGCGATTTCATGCACGTTATTTCCTCAGGAATCCCCTCAAATTAAATAACTTCCCAGCCACAGAATGACCTGATTTTTTTAGATATTACAGAAATAAACATGTATCACAATGATCAAATTTCAGAGGGAACTAAATTTCACCGATTTTATGAAATTGGAAGGCCGTCTAGCTTTAAATCAATTTCAGTGTTTATTTGGTTATTTATACTTCCATGATTTATATCCATTTTAAACCTTCAAAAAACCCTTAGGTCTTTAGATTAAAAACAATCACAGATCAGAGAAGAAACATCAGCTCCCAGCATGCGTGGAATGTATCACATGGTAGCATAACTCCAGACCGAGCAGCTGTTTCTGCCATCATAATCACACACACACACACACACACACACACACACACACACACACACACACACACGTCTAAAGATCATCAGGGTAATGTGTGACCTCCTGGCCTTGGTTGCACGTGTCTGTGAATGCACATGATGTTTCTGAGCTGTTGTTCAGTTCATAATTGCATTTTGAGAACAGGGTTTCTTCAGTGCAGTTTTGTCTCTTTCTTACCTTCTCTTCAAGAAGAGTTGGAGTGGGGAGCTCTTCCTCACTGAAAAAAAAAAAAAAAAGAATTTCTAAATAATGCCTAAAGTAATGCACATTAATGTGCTGCACCATAATGATAGCACGTTCTACTCGTTTATCTGTCTATATAACATTAGCTCTGAAGACTGTTCAATTTAGAGTAATTATTAATTCGTATATTATTTCATCTTCTCCCACAGCACTGCTGAATTCTTGTATCTGATTGAGCAGAAGCTCTTGATTCATTTTCTATAATGGTCATTCTGACAGTAATGCAGCTCGAATTCAAATCGCACATTTATAATTACACACTTGTTTGAATACGTTATCATTTCTATAGTAACAGCTCATTAGCAGCGATTTGCACGGTAAACCCTCCACATAAACTAAGCCTAATAAGCAGCGTTCCCCTGGGTTCTGAAAAATATTCTCCACTTTTTTCCCTTGAAAAATCAAGTCAAAGAAGTATTCTCCACTTTTTCTTATTTTTTCCTTCACTTAGTCTGTATTTTTTTCTTCGTTACCGACATACATGTATTACAGTGGACTTAATACGGGTTTATACCAACCAAACTGACAATTTGTACAGATACAGCTAGGCCTCTACATTACATATAAAATTTAGGCTCCACTCCTGCCTCTAATAAGAGAGATTTGATTTTGGGCTCCCTGTGCACCATCAAGCTAAGAGTGTGCGAATGAAACGTGAAAGACCGACTACAATAACGGAACACGAGAAGAAAAGACGCTATGTTGCGAAGGAAAGGAAACGCAGGACCAAACTAATAAATATCGGCGGTCAGCGAGTACCTCGATGTGATCAGCTGTTCGTTTAGCAACGGAATGATGTAACCTGGGTGCGATTTGCTGGGGGGGATGGGGGGGGGATCATCCCCCCCTCTGGTTTTTATCTCTGCTGAAAAAAAAAATCCTCGGGGACAACCCCGTCAATAAAACAAACAAACCAAAAAAAAAAAAAAAAAAGTTGACATGACAGGCATGTTGTGACACAGTTTTCTATGGTCTACATTGCACTCACTTTCAAAATGACCCGAAGTGGCAACTTTGATGTTCACGAACGTCCCCAGCAAATAGATACATTGTACATAATAACAATATCCAGAGTGTGAACGTGGATTTAGCGCCATGAATCACATCCTTATTGATGAGCGCAACAGAATGAATGTATCCACACTGACAGCCTTCTTTTCCTCGCTGTCAATGGGCCAGACGTGCATTCCTTCCCTGCTGAGAAATTCGCAGAAATGTGGATTAAAGAAGGGCGAAACGCGGCGGATAGCGCACCGACGGGAAAGCAGAAAAGGCCACATGAACTGCGCCATCAGAGCAAACTGTTCATTTAGTATTCATGTATTTCAGTGATTTTCGAGTCACTGTCCATTTAATCCGGAGGGAGAGAAACATCACAGCAACGCGACAAGCAATGCGTACTTTGTTGTGTGTTAGTGTTCGTGTATTTAGTCAGAGAGATAGGAAGATGTGTTCGTTTTCATTTAGTGTTATTCATTTGATATCATCGGATGTTATTGAGCTGTTAGCCTATTGTTACCTTAATTTTGTGACGTTTCATGATTAAAAAAAAAAAAAATCCCCCCTTCTGGTTTTATGACAAATCGCACCCTGGATGTAACCGTCAGTGCACGGTCAAGGTAAACCTGCGCATGCGCACACGGACTTCCTCTGTCTGCTTGACTGCGCGAAGTGAGTGATTTCATGCACATTATTTGCTCAGGAATCCCATCAGATTAAATAACTTGCCAGCTACAGAATGGCCTGATATTTTACGAGATATTACAGAAATAAACATTTCCAAATTTCAGACGGAACTAAATTCCACCGATTTTATGAACTTGAAAGGCCGTCTAGCTTTCATAGGAAATATTAGAGATTTGAGATAAAGCTGAATGCTCAAGACTGTCATTCAGAATAATAGTCTGTATTACAATTCTAATATCTAATGTTAAAAGAAAAATAAAGTGCGAGGTATTCTGTGTGACCTTTTACTTTTTTTTTTCCTGTTTGAACACGACAATTTTTCAAAATGCACCACAAACCACAAAAAAACATTTAATATGGCCTCAAAGTTTTCATTTACCCTAACAATCTTAATATTACAGCAGAGGCGAAAACAGTACGCTGTGATAAATTCTCCAGGCTGCTTGAGAGCAGTTTCAGTCAAAATGTGTTTTAGTGCTGACTAGGTGACTTACTGCAGGAAGCCGAAGCGATCCGTGACCTTGTAAATGCTGTAGTCTGCATCTTCCCAAGGGTCGATCTCAACACCCTCCTCCCTGCCCTGAAACACACATGTATAAGTCATAATGGTGTCAAAGGTTAAGAAACACTGGGACGCTGACAGTGTTAGTTGTATCACGCAATACCACAGACAACTACAAAGTCATACCATAACTATACTAGATCATACCATACCACAGCGATAATACATTATTACATAAGCCTGTGAGTGTGTGAGGGACAAGAAATAAAGACAAATTTTAATCAGAGCATTTAGTCTCACAGCAGAGCACTACAACCCTAATTCCAAAAAAGTTGGGACAAAAGTACAAATTGTAAATAAAAATGGAATGCAATAATTTACAAAATCTCAAAAACTGATATTGTATTCACAATAGAACATAGACAACATATCAAATGTCAAAAGTGAGACATTTTGAAATTTCATGCCAAATATTGGCTCATTTGAAATTTCATGACAGCAACACATCTCAAAAAAGTTGGGACAGGGGCAATAAGAGGCTGGAAAAGTTAAAGGTAAAAAAAAGGAACAGCTGGAGGACCAAATTGCAACTCATTAGGTCAATTGGCAATAGGTCATTAACATGACTGGGTATAAAAAGAGCATCTTGGAGTGGCAGCGGCTCTCAGAAGTAAAGACGGGAAGAGGATCACCAATCCCCCCAATTCTGCACCGACAAATAGTGGAGCAATATCAGAAAGGAGTTCGACAGTGTAAAATTGCAGAGAGTTTGAACATATCATCATCTACAGTGCATAATATCATCAAAGGATTCAGAGAATCTGGAAGAATCTCTGTGCGTAAGGGTCAAGGCCGGAAAACTATACTGGGTGCCCGTGATCTTCAGGCCCTTAGATGGCACTGCATCACATACAGGCATGCTTCTGTATTGAAAATCACAAAATAGGCTCAGGAATATTTCCAGAGAACATTATCTGTGAACACAATTCACCGTGCCATCCGCCGTTGCCAGCTAAAACTCTATAGTTCAAAGAAGAAGCCGTATCTAAACATGATCCAGAAGCGCAGACGGCTTCTCTGGGCCAAGGCTCATTTAAAATGGACTGTGGCAAAGTGGAAAACTGTTCTGTGGTCAGACGAATCAAAATTTGAAGTTCTTTATGGAAATCAGGGACGCCGTGTCATTCGGACTAAAGAGGAGAAGGACGACCCAAGTTGTTATCAGCGCTCAGTTCAGAAGCCTGCATCTCTGATGGTATGGGGTTGCATTACTGCGTGTGGCATGGGCAGCTTACACATCTGGAAAGACACCATCAATGCTGAAAGGTATATCCAGGTTCTAGAGCAACATATGCTCCCATCCAGACGACGTCTCTTTCAGGGAAGACCTTGCATTTTCCAACATGACAATGCCAAACCACATACTGCATCAATTACAGCATCATGGCTGCGTAGAAGAAGGGTCTGGGTACTGAACTGGCCAGCCTGCAGTCCAGATCTTTCACCCATAGAAAACATTTGGCACATCATAAAACGGAAGATACGACAAAAAAGACCTAAGACAGTTGAGCAACTAGAATCCTACATTAGACAAGAATGGGTTAACATTCCTATCCCTAAACTTGAGCAACTTGTCTCCTCAGTCCCCAGACGTTTACAGACTGTTGTAAAGAGAAAAGGGGATGTCTCACAGTGGTAAACATGGCCTTGTCCCAACTTTTGTGAGATGTGTTGTTGTCATGAAATGTAAAATCACCTAATTCTTCTCTTTAAATGATACATTTTCTCAGTTTAAACATTTGATATGTCATCTATGTTCTATTCTGAATAAAATATGGAATTTTGAAACTTCCATATCATTGCATTCCGTTTTTATTTACAATTTGTACTTTGTCCCAACTTTTTTGGAATCGGGGTTGTAGAAGCTATTGATCAGTCGGTAACTGAACTGGTTTTGCACTGCCTTGGGTGAGTTAGAGCAGGAAAAACGCATGCATGGGACTGACACGGCACTGTAGTGTTGATATGGATTCGCATATCAATACTCTGAGAGACAAAGTTGTGCTAATCTATCATATCAAAGCAAACCGAGCAGAGGTCAACAGTGATGTTCTGAAAGCAAACACAGAAGTTTTTAAAATGGCTTACCATGACTTATAAGATTGTTAAACAATGGCGTATGTTCCAGTAGAAGCCATAAATCAATCAGTCTGATTTCAGCTTTTGATTTTTCTCCCCAGTTTAATCTTGGCCACTTCCTACCCAGCTCTTGCCATCACATTACCGCTATTAGCGGGGAAGGAGAAGGCTATCACGAATCCATCCAACCACAACTTTTCAAACTGCTGCTCATGCTGCATCACAGGGTGGTGTAACACACTCAGAGGGAAGCACTATCCACCTCTTTCTAAAATCTGAGCTCACAGATGCCCATGACTAGCTAGTGTCATGGTGATCGATAGGGGGAGAGAGTACGTCATCCCTCCCACACTGAGTGCACCAGAGACGATTGGTCTAAGACTACAAGGGAAGCCCAGCTTCCTGTAAAATGTCATGAACAAGTTCATCTGTTAAACATGTATTTACACGACTTAAGTCTCTTATTCCGAATCGATATTTTGTGCTAGAAAGTGCTCAGCTTTATGGAGAGTTCGTTCAGCAGTTATTTCTCGCTGGTCATTATAATCTGATAACGTGACTTTTCCCCATAGAAGCCTGTGGAAGCATGACCCGTTGATGCTCCAGCATCTCTGTAGTTTATGCTTTGATCTTAGTGCAGCGAAGCTAGACATTTATTAGACAATATGCTTTTAAAATGTAAATTTCCGGACGCCTGGCTTCACCGGGGGTCTATGGACAGACGTTGACACTAAGCTGGGACTGGATGCTGGGCTTCTGTATGATGATTGGAGGAACTCGCAAATCTTTTTTGAATGTCATGCGACTGACAGCGTTTTAAAATTATACGTCGCATCAGAGGGATTCAAGCTCAGTCCATGCGGTGTGTTGGCAAGTGAAGTCATGAGACTAGGTCCTGCTCATTCTAAGTTTTTTTTTTTTTTGTACCAATATACAGTTCCTATCTCCATTTGTATATACTGTAAATAAAATTGTAAATACAGAGTTTGCGAGTTTGTTACTTGCTTTCGTTTCAGTTCAGTAAAGGCTGTTTATTTGAAGCCAGGCAATGAAGGGGAAATCTAGCCAGCGAGCTGTTAGCTGTGCAAAATGCAAACATTGCTAATGTTGTTGACCTGATTTTGGAGAAGACATTTGATGCTCTTCCTTCTGAGTAGAGGCTCAAAATTAAACAGGGTAGATCAATGCCCAAGATCGATTTAATTCAAAAGTCAGGGAGACACAATCGCTCATTTCAGCTGTCTTGGTACGGTATGACAAAGTGAACTGGTTAACTGGGAGTGTTTTGACCAAGAGAATGTCCTGTTGGCCTTGTCTCTTAATGAGACCATCCCAGGGATGTATTATTTGGTCAGAAACTGGGTTTTAGAGATTTGTCGAACTTTGGCAGGGCATACAAAAGGCATGAGAAAAGCAAGGAACACTTAAGTTTACTTGGCAGAATCAGAGTAGAACATGGCAGAATTCACATATACTGTAAATAACAACAAATTGACAAATAATTGACGAATAACAAATAATTGAAAATTTTTATTGCATAGACCTAAAACCGAGCTTCCCTTATTTCAAAGACCACCAGCCACCACTGGAGTGCACGGCCAGTTTCGCTCTCTTGGACTTCTGGCCATAGATGGCTGTAGCATCAGTGGGATCCACACTTATGATCTCAGGACAATAAGGGCCCGTTTACACGAGGACGCTGTCGGGTAAAAACGACTAAATATTTTATCGGAAGTGCCTTTCGTCTACACGGGGACGGCGTTTCCGAGGCTGAAAAATGGAAAAAATTGAAAACGCCTTCCAGAGTGGATAAGTTAAAAACAGCCCCCGTTGCATATCTGTCTAAACTACCCAATACGCGAAACTCTGCTCGGATCTGCTCGCGTCGGGTACGCGTTTACATCATACATATGTCATATACTGTACATGCCAGCCCGGGAAGTAAGAAAGTAAGTAAAAAAGTAAGAGCATGTCTGATTACATCGAGCCAACGGACCTTCAAGCTGCTCTGGCAGCTTTAATAAACGTCCAGGAGTCCTTTGAACATCTATACCGAATCTGCACATATACCATTAATGAACAGAGGTGGGTATAGTATGCTCTTACTTTTTTACTTACTTTCTTACTTACCATAGCCAGAGCAGTCAAAGTTTTCACGGTGCAGATCAGACAAGACGGAAGACGTTGCGCATGCGTGCAGACATAGCGGAGGTCTTTCACAGCACCACCTAGCCGCCTGGCATGCACATCCAATTGAATTCCACACATTTATGCGTCACCATATAGACGCAGATTTCCTCCTTGAAAACGGTCATGTAGACGCCGAAAAAGTGAGAACGAAAACGGACTTTTGCGTTTTTGTTTCAGACCGTCCCTGTGTAAAGTGGGCCTAAGGCAAACACTTTTCTCTTGTGCCACTTGAAAGGTTTATGCTTGTCGAAAAATACCATTGAATTGCTGAAATCTCATTTCACTACTACGTTATTCACAATCCCAACCTAAAACCCACCAATTAGAGCCTGGTAACTGTAACCATGGAAATATGTGGCATGTAAATCAATATCACAACGTCTTGCGTTGTAAGACTGGGTCACCACTTTTGCTGAAAAGATCTTTTTGTGAACATGGAACATAATATCTCTGATAGCAGGTAGAAATACTGTGAGGTATAAAACTGTATTCTAAGATATGTCTAGCAAAAAAATATACAACAAATGTTGGACGGAAGCATGTAAAAGTGGAGGGAGAGCATTCAATAGCATCATTCATACTGCATTTGTAAAAGGCAGTACATACACAGTCTTGTACTCTTGCCTTTTCAAATTGCTTTTTGGTTTGAAATCATTCCCATGAGGCCATGAGTCATCTCACAGCAGTTTGGTTTGGTGCTTTAAACTCTTTATTGAAGAACTTGCTGGAAAGTTTATGAATAAAATGAATGGGAAATTCGCTTCTGCGACGAAGGCCGCTGAAAAAGTAAGCGGTCACTGCTGAACTCTATAAATGAGCACACGTGGTGAGTAATATCCTCATGTTTGGGCAGCAATGACTCAAGCAGAGCATGATGACAAGCAGTTAAACATGAGTCAAAGCACAATAATGAAAATAATAATGAGGATTATTGTCCAAGATCCTGAAAACAGAAACATTAATCAAAATTATTCTGGTTGACAGAACCATCAGGCACACAAAAACCGCCTCAATGAGGCTGTAGCTCATAGCGGCCACGGTTGTGTGTGGGTTTGAAATCTGATCAATCCTGTGGGAGGAGTAGTGATTTTTGTGAAATCGCATATGACCCCTGTGTAGCCACATCCATGACATGGTGAGCAACTCTTGTTGGAATATGACTTTAGAGTCTTCTGGGTGAGTTTCAGTGAAAACATCCTAGCAGTTTATGAAGAGTAGTGTTTGGTGTGACGAGTCACCCAAAAGTTTCAAACGCCCATAAAATGTTAAATACAGTGGTGCTTGAAAGTTTGTGAACCCTTTAGAATTTTCTATATTTCTGCATAAATATGACCTAAAACATCATCAGATTTTCACACAAGTCCTAAAAGTAGATAAAGGGAACCCAGTTAAACAAATGAGACAAAAATATTATACTTGGTCATTTATTTATTGAGGAAAATGATCCAATATTACACATCTGTGAGTGGCAAAAGTATGTGAACCTTTTGCTTTCAGTATCTGGTGTGACCCCCTTGTGCAGCAATAACTGCAACTAAATGTTTCCGGTAACTGTTGATCAGTCCTGCACACCGGCTTGGAGGAATTTTAGCCCATTCCTCCATACAGAACAGCTTCAACTCTGGGATGTTGGTGGGTTTCCTCACATGAACTGCTCGCTTCAGGTCCTTCCACAACATTTCAATTGGATTAAGGTCAGGACTTTGACTTGGCCATTCCAGAACATTAACTTTATTCTTCTTTAACCATTCTTTGGTAGAACGACTTGTGTGCTTAGGGTCGTTGTCTTGCTGCATGACCCACCTTCTCTTGAGATTCAGTTCATGGACAGATGTCCTGACATTTTCCTTCAGAATTCATTGGTATAATTCAGAATTCATTGCTCCATCAATGATGGCAAGCCATCCTGGCCCAGACGAAGTGAAACAGGCTCAAACCACGATACTACCACCACCATGTTTCACAGATGGGATAAGGTTCTTATGCTGGAATGCAGTGTTTTCCTTTCTCCAACCATAACGCTTCTCATTTAAACCAAAAAGTTCTATTTTGGTTCATCCGTCCATAAAACATTTTTCCAATAGCCTTCTGGATTGTCCATGTGATCTTTAGCAAACTGCAGACAAGCAGCAATGTTCTTTTTGGAGAGCAGTGGCTTTCTCCTTGCAACCCTGCCATGCACACAATTGTTGTTCAGTGTTCTCCTGATGGTGGACTCATAAACATTAACCAATGTGATCGAGGCCTTCAGTTGCTTAGAAGTTACCCTGGGGTCCTTTGTGACCTTTCTGACTATTACACGCCTTGCTCTTGGAGTGATCTTTGTTGGTCGACCACTCCTGGGGAGGGTAACACTGGTCTTGAATTTCCTCCATTTGTACACAATCTGTCTGACTGTGGATTGGTAGAGTCCAAACTCTTTAGAGATGGTTTTGTAACCTTTTCAGCCCGATGAGCATCAACAACACTTTTTCTGAGGTCCTCAGAAATCTCCTTTGTTCTTGCCATGATACACTTCCACAAACATGTGTTGTGAAGATCAGACTTTGATAGATCCCTGTTCTTTAAATGAAACAGGGTGCCCACTCACACCTGATTGTCACCCCACTGATTGAAAACACCTGACTCTAATTTCACCTTCAAATTAACTGCTAATCCTCGAGGTTCACATACTTTTGCCACTCACAGATATGTAATATTGGATCATTTTCCTCAATAAATAAATAACCAAGTATCATATTTTTGTCTCATTTGTTTAACTGGGTTCTCTTTATCTACTTTTAGGACTTGTGTGAAAATCTGATGATGTTTTAGGTCCTATTTATGTAGAAATATAGAAAATTCTAAAGGGTTCACAAACTTTCAAGCACCACTGTATGACCGGTGGCGCCACCGTCTTGACAACTTTTATACAGACCAGGCTGATGAACATTCCTTATGAGTTTGACCAAAATCTGATCACTTCTGTAGGAGGAGTAGCGATTTTCGTGAAATTGCACGTGACCCCTGTGTAGACTCATCCATGGTAGGTGACGCCACCTGGTGAGCAACTCTTGTTAGTATATGTCTTTAGAGTCTTCTAGGTGAGTTTCAGGGAAAACGTCCTAGCAGTTTACGAAGAGTAGCGTTTAATGTGACCAGTCACCCAAAATTTTCAGACGTCTATAAAATTGTGAATGAGATAGGTGCACAGCAAGATCCCCAGTGTTGATTTAACACCCTACTGTGTTAATTTGTGTCCAATTGGAATGGGAATTTATTGTGTGGCTTCACCATCTTGACAACTTTTACACCCACCCACCTGGGCAACACTATATGTACTGCAAGTTTGATCGAAATCTGATTAATCCTGTAGGAGGAGTAACCATTTTTGTAAATTGTGGATGGATGACGACGACGGACGGATGACGCGTGATCGCATAAGCTCATTCGGCCTGGCCTACGGCTGGATGAGCTAAAAAAAATGATAAAATCACTTCCCAGAGTATCCTTCACCTCATCCAATATGTTCAACAACACTGAGCTTTAAAAGCATTGCTGGTCAGTGTGGATCAATTTCAGGGTCTGATGGGGACAGAAATGGATGACAGGAACAGGAAGACTATCCATCTGGCCATCAGACAGGACTATAGCTGAAAAGACCAGACAGTTCCCAATTTCCAATTACACAATAAAAGGAGTGATATTGCCAAAACCACAATCATGTCATGGTCGAATCAATCACCTTGACTGCTCTGTGCTCATCGGTGGAGTATTTCCTGCTGCCTGTTCACCAGTTGAAATCCTTCACAAAGGCCTAACCTGGAGTTTATGTGTGATACACATAAACTAATACAATAAATCCAAACTTGATGCGCACTACCAAATATTAAAAACATTAGCCGAGAACTGAGGATGAGATAAAGAGAAGTTAAACAGGATTAAACACAAATAAACCGTAAACGTAGCCAGTCACCAGTGCCTCATCTCCTCATAAAGCACACTTATGATCAGAGCTTTCACTTGTAAAAACCAAACTCTTGCTCTCTTGCTTTGAGGTGTCAGAAATTATTACATCCGACTGTTATACAACATGCTGCTAACATGATTTGATCTGGCATATTCAAAGCCCTGGAATAAAATAAAACACTGCACACTCCAAAATACCCGCTACAGCATCGGACTGCACACTCGATCAAATTAACTTAATACTATGGACATTTCTTCATGTTTGCGCAAACATCCTTGCGAGATTTTATAACGTAATTGGACCGATACTGTGGGGAACACTCATCCGGTATGACAATCTACATAACTGAACGAGCAGATAAGATACTTGTTTAAATCAAAATGACTAAATGCAATGAAATCATGGTTTGTTGAGAAATGTAATATTTCTATGTCATAATGTTTTCTCTTAAATTTGACCGACCACATCGTCCCTTGGTTTCAATGTCAAGAAAAGAAAGCTATCGAATTAGAAGGCATGTCCAAACTTTTCACTACATTACATTACATTCATGGCATTTAGCAGATGCTCTTATCCTGAGCGACATACAACATACCGAGAGCAGCCTGGGGAGCAGTTAGGGGTTACGTGCCTTGCTCAAGGACACTTCAGCCATTCTTGCTGGTCCAGGGAATCCAATCGGCAATCTTTTGGTTCTAAAATTGCTTCTCTAACCATTAGGCCATGGCTTCCTCCCTCACTAGTATCATATACATACAGTGGTGCTTGAAAGTTTGTGAACCCTTTAGAATTTTCTATATTTCTACATAAATAGGACCTAAAACATCATCAGATTTTCACACAAGTCCTAAAAGTAGATAAAGAGAACCCAGTTAAACAAATGAGACAAAAATATGATACTTGGTTATTTATTTATTGAGGAAAATGATCCAATATTACATATCTGTGAGTGGCAAAAGTATATGAACCTCGAGGATTAGCAGTTAATTTGAAGGTGAAATTAGAGTCAGGTGTTTTCAATCAGTGGGAATGACAGTCAGGTGTGAGTGGGCACCCTGTTTTATTTAAAGAACAGGGCTCTATCAAAGTCTGATCTTCACAACACATGTTTGTGGAAGTGTATCATGGCATGAACAAAGGAGATTTCTGAGGACCTCAGAAAAAGTGCTGTTGATGCTCATCGGGCTGAAAAAGGTTACAAAACCATCTCTAAAGAGTTTGGACTCCACCAATCCACAGTCAGACAGATTGTGTACAAATGGAGGAAATTCAAGACCATTGTTACCCTCCCCAGGAGTGGTCGACCAACAAAGATCACTCCAAGAGCAAGGCGTGTAATAGTCAGAAAGGTCACAAAGGACCCCAGGGTAACTTCTAAGCAACTGAAGGCCTCGATCACATTGGTTAACGTTAATGTTTATGAGTCCACCATCAGGAGAACACTGAACAACAATTGTATGCATGGCAGGGTTGCAAGGAGAAAGCCACTGCTCTCCAAAAAGAACATTGCTGCTTGTCTGCAGTTTGCTAAAGATCACATGGACAATCCAGAAGGCTATTGGAAAAATGTTTTATGGACGGATGAACCAAAATAGAACTTTTTGGTTTAAATGAGAAGCGTTATGGTTGGAGAAAGGAAAACACTGCATTCCAGCATAAGAACCTTATCCCATCTGTGAAACATGGTGGTGGTAGTATCGTGGTTTGGACCCGTTTTGCTTCATCTGGGCCAGGACGGCTTGCCATCATTGATGGAACAATGAATTCTGAATTATACCAATGAATTCTGAAGGAAAATGTCAGGACATCTGTCCATGAACTGAATCTCAAGAGAAGGTGGGTCATGCAGCAAGACAACGACCCTAAGCACACAAGTCGTTCTACCAAAGAATGGTTAAAGAAGAATAAAGTTAATGTTCTGGAATGGCCAAGTCAAAGTCCTGACCTTAATCCAATCGAAATGTTGTGGAAGGACCTGAAGCGAGCAGTTCATGTGAGGAAACCCACCAACATCCCAGAGTTGAAGCTGTTCTGTATGGAGGAATGGGCTAAAATTCCTCCAAGCCGGTGTGCAGGACTGATCAACAGTTACCGGAAACGTTTAGTTGCAGTTATTGCTGCACAAGGGGGTCACATCAGATACTGAAAGCAAAAGGTTCACATACTTTTGCCACTCACAGATATGTAATATTGGATCATTTTCCTCAATAAATAAATGACCAAGTATAATATTTTTGTCTCATTTGTTTAACTGGGTTCTCTTTATCTACTTTTAGGACTTGTGTGAAAATCTGATGATGTTTTAGGTCATATTTATGCAGAAATATAGAAAATTCGAAAGGGTTCACAAACTTTCAAGCACCACTGTAGGCTTAGCTAGCGAGCCGTGCATCCGTGTTTTACACGGCCAGTTCTCAAAAAAACAGCCATAAATCCTCAAACACGGCCTATAAATGTTATACTAACCTGTGCTAACCAAAATTTTGTGAAATTTTGTTGTTTTGTGAAGTAATTTTGTGCATTTCTGTGGACATTTTTGTCGACGGTCAGCGATTTCCCGGGGCGTGCCCAGCGCGCGTGCTTTCCATATATGGAAGTTAAATCGAGAAAATCAAATTTATTGCCAACAATGTAGCGTTCTTATTGGTCAGACTTCAAAATGAGTCTTGAATGGAAGCAAAATACTATGAGTTTTGAGAGCTTTGCCGGCGAAGCTCGACAGGTTTAGAATGAGTAGCTCATGAATTTAGAAAAATATCTTTGCGAGTTTTTTTTTTTTATACAAGCCTGATAAACATATCGACAGAAACTTTATACGTTACACTTTCCTACGTGCCCACTGATTTAGATTCATTTCATCTCATCTCATTATCTCTAGCCGCTTTATCCTGTTCTACAGGGTCTCAGGCAAGCTGGAGCCTATCCCAGCTGACTACGGGCGAAAGGCGGGGTACACCCTGGACAAGTCGCCAGGTCATCACAGGGCTGACACATAGACACAGACAACCATTCACACTCACATTCACACCTACGGTCAATTTAGAGTCACCAGTTAACCTAACCTGCATGTCTTTGGACTGTGGGGGAAACCGGAGCACCCGGAGGAAACCCACGCGGACACGGGGAGAACATGCAAACTCCACACAGAAAGGCCCTCGCCGGCCACGGGGCTCGAACCCGGACCTTTTTGCTGTGAGGCGACAGCACTAACCACTACACCACCATGCCGCCCTGATTTAGATTTTATTGTTTAATCTAAATAATAAAATAATATTGTAGTTTTCAAATGACCTAAATTAAATGAAACATAAAATTTGTCACCTTCCTCAGTCACACCGGATTCGGTGCGCTGAGAGCCCACTTCCGCATTCATAAAAGATTGTTCCCATAGTAACGGCATGATAATCACGTTCACTCTCTTGGTTTCGATTGGTTTCTCTTTCGCCAAGATTTACATTATCTTAAATAGTACTTTCATGAACTACCATTACTATTGAATGTTTTGTATTGTTTACAGTATTTACATTTCAAGTGCCTGCAGGAAAATTTCCTTTCATTTGTAACTTAAATTTCACTTATTTTTAAGTTCGGTTTATTGCACTTTTTAACAGAATCAAAATGACTCCTAACATTTTGTGAGGTCACATTTGCATTATGTACATTTCGTAAAATCAAAACTTGTTAAAGGCACACCACCGTTCAAAAGTTTGGGGTCACCCAGACAATTTTGTGTTTTCCATGAAAAGTCACACTTTAATTTACCACCATAAGTTGTAAAATGAATAGAAAATATAGTCAAGACATTTTTCTGGCCATTTTGAGCATTTAATCGACCCCACAAATGTGATGCTCCAGAAACTCAATCTGCTCAAAGGAAGGTCAGTTTTATAGCTTCTCTAAAGAGCTCAACTGTTTTCAGCTGTGCTAACATGATTGTACAAGGGTTTTCTAATCATCCATTAGCCTTCTGAGGCAATGAGCAAACACATTGTACCATTAGAACACTGGAGTGAGAGTTGCTGGAAATGGGCCTCTATACACCTATGGAGATATTGCACCAAAAGCCAGACATTTGCAGCTAGAATAGTCATTTACCACATTAGCAATGTATAGAGTGGATTTCTGATTAGTTTAAAGTGATCTTCATTGAAAAGAACAGTGCTTTTCTTTCAAAAATAAGGAAATTTCAAAGTGACCCCAAACTTTTGAACGGTAGTGTATCTCTTATTTTCAGTTGTATATACACTTCATAATATTAATCTTCAGAGTCGGCTGAATCTCATTTGTTATCTTTGTTGTATATAGTAGATGTATTCTGTGTAATAGGACTTGACCGCAGCAATTTGTATTTTATGTCTTAAGTGCGCTAGAAATTATAATTTAAGGTTTCGGCTTTTATTGCAGGAATTTGCAGAAGATTTTACTGATAATCACAGTAAAGTTCTGGTTAATGAATAAGAAACTAAATTTAAACTTTGTTATAACGTTTTATTAAGCTAGTAAATACAATTTGTGTTAAATACCTAATAAAATATAATTCACACTTAAAATTAATGCTTTCATTAATGGATTAATAATTGATATGACAGTCCCCTGTGGCTGGCGAGGGCCTTTCTGTGCGGAGTTTGCATGTTCTCCCTGTGTCCGCGTGGGTTTCCTCCGGGTGCTCCGGTTTGCCCCACAGTCCAAAGACATGCAGGTTAGGTTAACTGGTGACTCTAAATTGACCGTAGGTGTGAATGTGAGTGTGAATGGTTGTCTGTGTCTATGTGTCAGCCCTGTGATGACCTGCCGACTTGTCCAGGGTGTACCCCGCCTTACACCCGTAGTCAGCTGGGATAGGCTCCAGCTTGCCTGCGACCCTGTAGAACAGGATAAAGTGGCTTGAGATAATGAGATGAGATGACAGTCCATTGTTGAGCACCAGGCACACATGCATTCACGCCTAGGGACAATGTAACATCACCAAACCACCTGACTGCATGTGAAGGAAGCCGATAAACCTGGAGGAATAATTTACTGTGCCCAAAAAACACTAACATGGGCCCTAATACCTTATTACATGAAACAGCTCCATATCAAAAATGAAAGCCTGCTTTTAAGGCAAGCACAAACATTTCCAGCGGTACGCACTCCGGCTCTTTTGCTTTTGATGATGCTACAACAGGTTTACATGGGGATCTTGCGACTCAGGAGCAGCGCAGCAACACAAAGCAACAGCCTCGAGCATCAAAAGCATATTTGTATAATGATGTCACTCTCACAAACTTTTCTGTACAAAGAAAGCAACAACATGTCATTGCTTAGCTTTAAAGGGCACACACACACACACACACACATACACAGGCACACAAGTCTTTACATGAACTTTAGCTTTGGCCACAGGTTCTTTCCGTGAGCGACGTTTTTTATTAAAGCGATCAAAAACGCTTGAGCTCCTTCTCCTGTAAATACACGTAAAAAAAATAAAAAAAGTCCAGACAAAATACAACACAACTATTAATGTCCTTGATTCATGTGAACATAGAATCACAAGTAAAGAGGGGTTTTTTTTTTACCTTATCATATTTACAGATGATCTGTGCGCGTTCCTCTGCTATCAGCACCTCTATATCCTTCTTCATGTCAAAATCTGAAAGCACAGAACACATTTATTACTCATAAAGGTTGAGTTAAAACACTCAAAACGCTGATGAGGACACAAACGAAACACTTTCAGGTATCCTGTACTCCACCTTCCTGAGATGCAAAGATCGAACGTGTACACTAAGTGCAAGACCACTTAGCCAAATGAAGTGAATTATCTGGAGGGCGAGGTAAAGAGTAAACATGCAGTGTTTAATCTAAATACAGTTTATAGATGAGGTATAAACGTCGCACGGGCTTCGTCTCCATGTGTTTAGCTTTGAAGTAGGTTCCTCGAGATGAAAGGAAGCTTTATTTGAATGAACAGTCTGAGCCTGAATACAGAGTCTGAGTTTAGTTGATGAGTTATTATAACATTAGTATCAGGGATTTAGTGATTAAAATACAAATTTCAGTCGATATATTTGTTTTAACTTACAGTGGTGCTTGAAAGTTTGCGAACCCTTTCGAATTTTCTATATTTCTGCATAAATGTGACCGAAAACATCATCAGATTTTCACACAAGTCCTAAAAGTAGATAAAGAGAACCCAGTTAAACAAATGAGACAAAAATATTATCCTTGGTCATTTATTTATTGAGGAAAATGATCCAATATTACATATCTGTGAGTGGCAAAAGTATGTGAACCTCTAGGATTAGCAGTTAATTTGAAGATGAAATTAGAGTCAGGTGTTTTCAATCAATGGGATGACAATCAGGTGTGAGTGGGCACCCTGTTTTATTTAAAGAACAGGGATCTATCAAAGTCTGATCTTCACAACACAACCCCGATTCCAAAAAAGTTGGGACAAGGTACAAATTGTAAATAAAAACGGAATGCAATAATTTACAAATCTCAAAAACTGATATTGTATTCACAATAGAACATAGACAACATATCAAATGTCGAAAGTGAGACATTTTGAAATTTCATGCCAAATATTGGCTCATTTGAAATTTCATGACAGCAACACATCTCAAAAAAGTTGGGACAGGGGCAATAAGAGGCTGGAAAAGTTAAAAGGTACAAAAAAAGGAACAGCTGGAGGACCAAATTGCAACTCATTCGGTCAATTGGCGATAGGTCATTAACATGACTGGGTATAAAAAGAGCATCTTGGAGTGGCAGCGGCTCTCAGAAGTAAAGATGGGAAGAGGATCACCAATCCCCCTAATTCTGCGCCGACAAATAGTGGAGCGATATCAGAAAGGAGTTCGACAGTGTAAAATTGCAAAGAGTTTGAACATATCATCTACAGTGAATAATATCATCAAAAGATTCAGAGAATCTGGAAGAATCTCTGTGCGTAAGGGTCAAGGCCAGAAAACCATACTGGGTGCCCGTGATCTTCGGGCCCTTAGACGGCACTGCATCACATACAGGCATGCTTCTGTATTGGAAATCACAAAATGGGCTCAGGAATATTTCCAGAGAACATTATCTGTGAACACAATTCACCGTGCCATCCGCCGTTGCCAGCTAAAACTCTATAGTTCAAAGAAGAAGCCGTATCTAAACATGATCCAGAAGCGCAGACGGCTTCTCTGGGCCAAGGCTCATTTAAAATGGACTGTGGCAAAGTGGAAAACTGTTCTGTGGTCAGACGAATCAAAATTTGAAGTTCTTTATGGAAATCAGGGACGCCGTGTCATTCGGACTAAAGAGGAGAAGGTCGACCCAAGTTGTTATCAGCGCTCAGTTCAGAAGCCTGCATCTCTGATGGTATGGGGTTGCATTAGTGCGTGTGGCATGGGCAGCTTGCACATCTGGAAAGACACCATCAATGCTGAAAGGTATATCCAGGTTCTAGAGCAGACCTGGGCATTTTACGGCCCGCGGGCCACATCCGGCCCTTTGGTTCATTCTGACCGGTCCGCGTAAGGTTAATTAGAAATTACAAAATAAAAGTATTTTCTAATTTTACCTCAGGCATGGACTGAATGTGCATTGCTTTTATTTTGAAGTTGTGTTCAACAAAAACGTAATGCGCGTGACATGAACATGACATGAAATCCCACGAAACCTAATCCTGCGATAACTACTTCCGTAATTTGTCCAGACCAACCACAAACTTGTACGTCATCCTTCAAACGGTCCAGCCAATCACATAGTGTGATGTCACCAGCAGGCGCCGGAGCCCGAGCCGATCTGTAGATCTGATACCTACACCGAATCGACACGGCATCATTATTATACGATGTATCTTGCTTGATATGTGGAGTAGAAAGACAATATTGTGATGTCTTTATTGTGTTTTGGCGTGAATGTGACTGAAAAAAAAAATGGTACAAACGTTCACATTTTGTTAACCATTGTTTTGGGAAATTTGATTAAATAAATGAATTTTTTTGTAAGGCAACCTCGTTTTTTCCATACTCTTACCAGTCTTAGCAGCTTGTAAAAACAAATGTTATTTACTGCTTTATATAAAGAAATACAATTAATATTATGCAGAATTTAGTTCAGCCTTTTGGTCCGGCCCTCCACAAAATTTTCTGCTTCTCATGTGGCCCCATGGAAAAAATAATTGCCCACCCCTGTTCTAGAGCAACATATGCTCCCATCCAGACGACGTCTCTTTCAGGGAAGACCTTGCATTTTCCAACATGACAATGCCAAACCACATACTGCATCAATTACAGCATCATGGCTGCGTAGAAGAAGGGTCCGGGTACTGAACTGGCCAGCCTGCAGTCCAGATTTTTCACCCATAGAAAACATTTGGCGCATCATAAAACGGAAGACAAAAAAAGACCCAAGACAGTTGAGCGACTAGAATCCTACATTAGACAAGAATGGGTTAACATTCCTATCCCTAAACTTGAGCAACTTGTCTCCTCAGTCCCCAGACGTTTACAGACTGTTGTAAAGAGAAAAGGGGATGTCTCACAGTGGTAAACATGGCCTTGTCCAAACTTTTTTGAGATGTGTTGTTGTCATGAAATTTAAAATCACCTAATTTTCTCTTTAAATGATACATTTTCTCAGTTTCAACATTTGATATGTCATCTATGTTCTGAATAAAATATGGAATTTTGAAACTTCCACATCATTGCATTCCATTTTTATTTACAATTTGTACTTTGTCCCAATTTTTTTTGGAATCGGGGTTGTATTTAAAAAACAAGGATCTATCAAAGTCTGATCTTCACAATACATGTTTATGGAAGTGTATCATGGCACGAGCAAAGGAGATTTTGGAGGACCTCAGAAAAAGCATTGTTGATGCTCATCAGGCTGGAAAAGGTTACAAAACCATCTCTAAAGAGTTTGGACTCTACCAATCCACAGTCAGACAGATTGTGCACAAATGGAGGAAATTCAAGACCATTGTTACCCTCTCCAGGAGTGGTCGACCAACAAAGATCACCCCAAGAGCAAGGCGTGTAATAGTCGGCAACGTCACAAAGGACCCCAGGGTCACTTCTAAGCAACTGAAGGCCTCTCTCACATTGGCTAATGTTAATGTTCATGAAACCACCATCAGGAGAACACTGAACAACAATGGTGTCCATGGCAGGGTTCCAAGGAGAAAGCCACTGCTCTCCAAAAAGAACATTGCTGCTTGTCTGCAGTTTGCTAAAGACCACATGGACAAGACAGAAGGCTATTGGAAAAATCTTTTGTGGACGGATGAGACCAAAATAGAACTCTTTGGTTTAAATGAGAAGCATTATGTTTGGAGAAAGGAAAACACTGCATTCCAGCATAAGAATCTTATCCCATCTGTTAAACATCGTAGTGGTAGTATCATGGTTTGGGCCTGTTTTACTGCATCTGGGCCAGGACGGCTTGCCGTCATTGATGGAACAATGAATTCTGAATTATACCAGAGAATTCTAAAGGAAAATGTCAGGACATCTGTCCATGAACTGAATCTCAAGAGAAGGTGGGTCATGCAGCAAGACAATGACCCTAAGCACACAAGTCATTCTACCAAAGAATGGTTAAAGAAGAATAAAGTTAATGTTTTGGAATGGGCAAGTCAAAGTCTTGACCTTAATCCAATGGAAATGTTGTGGAAGGACCTGAAGCGAGCAGTTCATGTGAGGAAACCCACCAACATCCCAGAGTTGAAGCTGTTCTGTACGGAGGAATGGGCTAAAATTCCTCCAAGCCGGTGTGCAGGACTGATCAACAGTTACCGAAAACGTTTAGTTGCAGTTATTGCTGCACAAGGGGGTCACACCAGATACTGAAAGCAAAGGTTCACATACTTTTGCCACTCACAGATATGGAATATTGGATCATTTTCCTCAATAAATAAATGACCAAGTATAATATTTTTGTCTCATTTGTTTAACTGGGTTCTCTTTATCTACTTTTAGGACTTGTGTGAAAATCTGATGTTTTCAGCCATATGAATGCAGAAATATAGAAAATTCTAAAGGGTTCACAAACTTTCAAGCACCACTGTAATATAATATAAGAACTTTATTGTTGGCTAGGTTTTCCTTTTTCATTCCAGTATTCTTTGCATGCATGCTTATTTTCCAAACCGGAAGTCCACCATGTTGGATGATAACAACAACCAAGACAGCGGTGCTTGACGTGCGAGCTGCTGCAATGCTTCGGGATTTTCCTTTGATTTCATTGCCTTTAAAGAAAGACAATGCCTACTTTGTGTGTGGAATATAATTGCGGTAATAATGCTACTTGTAACAAAGAGAAGCTTTTCTTCAGAATTCCAAAAATAATTAAAAACAGCAACAAAACAGATGAACTGTCCAGAGAACTTCGTACATATGCTGTGGTTCAAAAAAATCCATCATAAGGACTTAACTGAGGAAAAAGCTGATTACACCCGTGTGTGTGTGTGTGTGTGTGTGTGTGTGTGTGTGTGTGTGTGTGTGTGTGGTGACCACTTTATATCTGGTAAGAGTTCATTGCTAATTAAAGCTGTGTTTTCTGCTGATTAAACTGAACTGTTGAGCATGAACACTCTGCTTCTCACCTTGCAGAAGCACCGGCAAACCTACGCGATAAAACAAACCCAGACTGGGCACCAACACTCCCATTAGGACACAATAAGATCAAGATGAAAACTCATCTCGCAGTATCGAGAAGCAACAGGATAAATGAAAGATTTGCTAAGAAAGCCAGATTAAAAGCAGCGCGAGAAACCTTAGCGAGTTTGGATACACAAGGAGAACAATGTGGGTCAACTTTGTCAGGTGAGATATTAGCGATGCCGTTCCAGTAACCCGGTAACTTTGTTTTACTTAAGCACTTTTTTTTTTTGTACAACAAGATAGTTCACAATATCAGGGTATTCCATGGGTGATAATGAGGCTTGTATAGTCAGACGGCTTTAAGACATATGGGTCAAAGCCAGAAATTTCAACTTTTTTGCTGAATCTTGACTTGGCAGAGGACCCCAGAGAATCATAATATTTCGAGAAAGTCGGAGATGCGTCACAGTTATTGTTCGCATGAGATGGCGTTTTGGATTTGTAGTTCATCCAACATGGCAGCAGATGTATCCATCACACTATTTTGTCACGTGGTTGCACACGAAGAATTCTTCAGCTTCTCTTCACGCCCTTTAATGCAGACAAAATACTGCCCTGACTAAAGAAAACATTTTACACTTTTGCAATGAAAGCATTTCTTGATAAATCAATGTGAAAGTGTATTACATCATTATTATTACATTACGCCATGTTATGATTTACATTCATTCATTCATCATCATCCTGTTCAGCGGCACGGCAAATGCGGAGTCTTTCCAGGGAACATTGAGCACAAGGCAGGAATGCAGTACACACACACACACACACACACACACACACACACACACACACACACACATACACTTCACAATTTAGCATAGCCAAAGAACACACAAAGAATATGTACAGAGCCTCCACAGAGACCATAACCTGTGTTCAGGATCAAACCGGGATCTCTGGAGCCATGCGATGGCAACACACAACCCACCGCACCAATGTGACACCGTTCTATAATTTGCATTCCACTCAAATTATAGTACTGGAGCTCAGCTTCACTTGTGTTTACATAAGCCGGAGCACCACACTTCTGTGCACGATGAAAAATTCCTAACGATATTCAGTTTGTTAGTTTCACTTGTTCGTAGCTACCAAACAATACGCAAGATTATATCAAGATTATTAACCTAACAATAAGCTATGGTTCAATACCATATGAAACATCAGGGTTGTTTTTTCTTGGTTAAGAAAACTGATTTTAAAATATTTTTATACGAGTCTTAGAATTTAGTAATTTATCACAACATACAAATAAATTAACTCTGATTGGCATCTTTTTAAAACAGGCCAGCCCATTTTTAGCAATGTAGTCGCATATTTCAAAAGGTGTTACACCTGGAAAAAATTTCAAAATTACATTATTTGTACCAGTCTAGCATCATGTTAGCAGTACAATTTGCTGGTAAAAAAATAAATAAATAAATAAAAGTTACTATTTGTCGAGAACTTACACGCATACAGAGCCCTGGACAGTTCACCCTGGACATTATCTGACAAAAACGTTAGTGTTCTGAGGTCTGTTTTGGAAATTTGAAGGCTGCCTCTTTCAGCCTGAGAAATATTAGCCTCATGGGAACTTCAGACCCTGGAGCTAACAAGAGCTCGTGCCAAGCTTCAGCTGTGAGTGTGCTGACTCCGTCCCCTTTCCTCTGGGCCACAGACATCTGCAGCACATACACAAACACAGAAATAGAATCCAGCACCCACACTGGGCATGACACACTGTTACGTTAAGCAGCCATGGCAAAACTGAGCCCTGTGTGCCTTCTGCTCAGACAGACACGGCTAAATCATCACTGCAGTCTTCAGTTTATCCATCACATGATATTTCGATATATCACATGATATAAACTGACAGCATGTATGGAATAAAACATTTTGGCTTGTGCCGTTATTGGAAAATAATTGATTGTGCGCTAGAAACAGTAACTCCAGTTTACATTTAGGCCACATCACAGCAGCCCATCGCTGATTATTTACCTATAACAGCATGACTTGTCATGGTTTATTCTAAATATAAACTGACAGCATGTATGGAATAAACCATGACAAGACATGCTGTTATAGCTAAATAATCAAAATCACTGATGGGCTGCTGTGATGTGATGCTGTAAAACCTGCTCCAAAATGTTCATTTTGCCACAGTGTTTATGGACATGGAAATATCCATATTGAAACCCTGAAGATTCTGAAGCTCGTGGCCAGAAAAGCGCACAAAAACGATCAGGCATATTTTCAGAGCAATAAGATTATGACAAAAGAAGAGACAGGTTTTGAGACCAAATGTTTACGACTTGTATTGTGTGAGTCAATCTGGCAACCCTGATATAATCAGCAACAGATGGTAGATTTTCAATGATCGTAAATGGCAAAGTGAACACTGGGTACACAACAATATATGTAAAAAGATGTCCGATTACATATAAACTGACCGCATGTATAGAATAAAAGATGACAAGACATGCCGTTATAGGTAAACGAGACCGTCAATGATGGCGAAGCTCAGTCTGGCCCCATCTAGGCCAGAAGGAACGATCTAAAGTGAGCCACCTTGTGCGATAAATGTTGCAAGCTATATACACGTTATATATCTAAGCTATATAGACCCTAGGAATACCGACCTATTTGCCAGAAAGAATCCAAAACAGCGAGGAATTGACTGCGAAGGAGCGATTTTTGTTGAACTGCTCATTAAGGCTTAATTAGTCCATAACTTCATTAATAATTGTAATTAAGCAAATCTGGGTAGAAGTCATATGCACCCTAGGTACCCCTACCTTCATGCCAGAAAGAATCAAAATCGGTGAAGAATTGAAGGAAAAGAAGTGATGTGTAGAAACTGCTCGTTAGGGCTTAATTACTCCATATCTTCATTATTAATTGCAATTATGCAAATTTGGGTAGAAGCTATATGCACCCCAGGCAGCCCTACCTTCCTGCCAAAAAGTATATATATAAAAAAATAATAATAATAATAATAATAATAATAATCGGTGAAGAATTGAGAGAGAAGCGATTTTCGTGAAATGTGGACGACGACGGACAGACAACACATGACGGCATAAACTCATCACCTGCCGGCCGGATGAGCTAATAATCAGTGATGGGCTGCTGTGATGTGATACTGTATGTTCATTTTGGAAATATCCATATTGAAACCCTGAAGATTCTGAAGCTCGTGGCCAGAAAAGCGCACAAAAACGATCAGGCATATTTTCAGAGCAATAAGACTATGACAAAAGAAGAGGCAGATTTTGAGACCAAATTTTTACGACTTGTTTTGTATGAGTCAGTCTGGCAACCCTGATATATCAGCAGTATATGGTATATTTTCAATGATCTTAAATGGCAAAGTCAACACTGGGTACACAACAATATAGGTAAAAAGATGTCTGATTACATATAAACTGACAGCATGCATGGAATAAAACATCACGAGTCATGCTGTTATAGGTAAATAATCAGTGATGGGCTGCTATGATGTGGCTTAATGTAAAGTGCAGTTACTGTTTCTAGCACACAATTGATTACTGTCCAATAACAGCACAACCCAAAATGGTTTATTCCTCTTATACCACTGTCAAAAATTGCAGTTGCAATTTATTAATGAATGTCAAACAGTTACATTTAATGCTTTGGAACGTCTTTGAGACAAATTAGTTCCTGTTGTCACTTACACTATAGCAATCTTTCTCTAAACAGCCTCTGTTTTCCTCTCTTGTGAAGTTAACAAGACAAAACATTTACAAAATGCAGTTTTTCATGTGACCAAGAAAGCAGAACTCACACAGTCTTCTGGGCTGAGGACTCTCCCATAGTGGGAAACATACTGAATATCAGGGCTCTACACTAACTTTTTTTTTCAGGAGCACACGTGCTCCTAAGTTAAAAATTTTAGGAGCACAGGGAAAAAAAATGGGGGCACAAGCAGGTTTTCATTTTAAAGGTTTGTTGCAGTGCAAACCTTAGACACACAAACACAAAGCGCAAAATTCAATTGAGAATGAATGAATGAACGAATGAATGAACAAATGAAAAACAACTGAATGAATAAACAAACAGTAGCTAAACAGAGAGCAGAGCTCAGCAGAGCTAACATCAGATTGTGTACAAATGGAGGAAATTCAAGACCATTGTTACCCTCCCCAGGAGTGTTCGACCAACAAAGATCACTCCAAGAGCAAGGCGTGTAATAGTCGGCGAGGTCACAAAGGACCCCAGGGTCACTTCTAAGCAACTGAAGGCCTCTCTCACATGGGCTAATGTTAATGTTCATGAGTCCACCATCAGGAGAACACTGAACAACAATGGTGTGCATGGCAGGGTTGCAAGGAGAAAGCCACTGCTCTCCAAAAAGAACATTGCTGCTCGTCTGGGGTTTGCTAAAGATCACATGGACAAGCCAGAAGGCTATTGGAAAAATGTTTTGTGGACGGATGAGACCAAAATACAACTTTTTGGTTTAAACGAGAAGCGATATGGTTGGAGAAAGGAAAACACTGCATTCCAGCATAAGAACCTTATCCCATCTGTGAAACATGGTGGTGGTAGTAGTATCATGGTTTGGGCCTGTTTTGCTGCATCTGGGCCAGGATGGCCTGCCATCATTGATGGAACAATGAATTCTGAATTATTCCAGCAAATTCTAAAGGAAAATGTCAGGACATCTGTCCATAAACTGAATCTCAAGAGAAGGTGGGTCATGCAGCAAGACAACGACCCTAAGCACACAAGTCGTTCTACCAAAGAATGGTTAAAGAAGAATAAAGTTAATGTTTTGGAATGGCCAAGTCAAAGTCCTGACCTTAATCCAATGGAAATGTTGTGGAAGGACCTGAAGTGAGCAGTTCATGTGAGGACACCCACCAACATCCCAGAGTTGAAGCTGTTCTGTCTGGAGGAATGGGCTAAAATTCCTCCAAGCCGGTGTGCAGGACTGATCAACAGTTACCGGAAACGTTTAGTTGCAGTGATTGCTGCACAAGGGGGTCACACCAGATACTGAAAGCAAAGGTTCACATACTTTTGCCACTCACAGATATGTAATATTGGATCATTTTCCTCAATAAATAAATGACCAAGTATAATATTTTTGTCTCATTTGTTTAACTGGGTTCTCTTTATCTACTTTTAGGACTTGTGTGAAAATCTGATGTTTTAGACATATTTATGCAGAAATATAGAAATTCTAAAAGGTTCACAAACTTTCAAGCACCACTGTAAGATATAGTGGATACTTGAAATGAAATTTGCACCTGTATTGTTAACGTATGCGCTTGTTGGATATATGATTTCTGTAGGTATCATGCCGCCATCTTGTGTCAGAACTACAATTCCCAGGCAACTTCCGTGTGACCTACGTCACGCGTGGGCGGGATCAACTACGTCAGTCTGCCATGCACGCATAAATCCAAGCGGAAGTTCCACCATCTTGCTCTCTCACGTCTGGCTTCCGATGGATCTGGATGTATAAAGAGGCGCGCTCTCCACCCCAAAAAGACGTCTTCTTTCTTGCAAGATCCATCACTCAGCGCGATTTTCCTTCTTACCCTTGGCAAAGGTAAACTCTAGAGTCGCGCGATCTTTAAACTCAACCTGAGTTACAACCGGTTTACTTGCATTAGAAGTGACGTCACGACTGCAGCCCAGGCAGTTAAAAGTTAAGAAGCGATTGAATCCTTTTTAACTCAAAGCGCTGTGCATCTTATTCTGATCAGAGACTTTTCCTCACGAACGCTGAGGTTCGGACCAAGAACCCTCTGCTTTCCACGGGAACCACCCAAGTGCTCCGCTGGACCCGAAAGTTTCTCCGCCTCCATCACGAGCGGCTCACGTGCTCCCACGGCGAGGCCCGAGACTACACCGGCGAATAGTTCTTCATATCTTGCTAAAGGCAGGATTAAGTAAGATTTTGGCATTTGGGCATAATTAGGATAGTCTTAGGAATTTGCTTTTATTTGAAATAGTGTGAATTTAAACCCAGGTTTATTGTTACACTGTTGAACACGCAGCGTGTTGATTTATTTTGGTTCTATGTTCTCTCAATTGTTTAATAGATAGGCTGCGCATGCTTCTCTCTTTTATTCTTTACTACTAACATATAGTTCTCATTATTATACATCTTGATGTCATTAAGATTTCAGTGGATTCAGTATGGTTATGAGCTAGTGGGTTAGCTACAGCTTCGCTTTTGTCTGCTTAGCAACACAAAGCTAATCAAGGCCTACCATGTGCTCAGCAAGCCATCAGGCCTAACAAACACACTTTAGCTAGGCTATAGGGCCTTTCACAAACACATACTAGCAACACAAGGCTAATCTAGGCCTCCACCACGTGTAGTTAGCTACACGAGGCTAAACACAGAGCTAATCCTTTGTTCTGTTTAGATAACATTCTTTTGTTTAGCTACCAACAAGCTAGGCCTCCACCACGTGTAGTTAGCTACACGAGGCTAAACACATGGTCAAGTCCTTCACACTCTCTCTCTCTCTCTCTCTCTCTCTCTCACACACACACACACACACACACACCTCACTGCTTGTATATATTGATTTATCTTTTTATCTTTGTATAATAAATTCATTTATTAAACAAACTGTGTTTATTTGTGTGAACAACAATATCTGAAGTCCCCAATTTTCTCAAAGAATTCAAAAAGGGTGCAAATGTTATATAATATGGTAAGTGATCTTAATAATTTGGAAATGTACCATAATTTAGCTGTTTGGTAATTTATTATTAAGCACCAGGATTAATGGTATGATTCACTAAATGATTCCCTAAATGATTCATTGAACGATTCCCTAAATGATTCATTGAACAATTCCCTAAATGATTCACTAAATGATTCATTGAACGATTCACTGAACGATTCACTTCAAATGAGAGTGATTCTATGGTATGATTCAATTCAAACGAGTCAAATTAAATGATTCAATGGGATTGATTCATTTTAATTATTGACCTTCAAAATTTAATGAGACTGATTTAACGAGATTGATCACTTAATATCAATAATTAATTGATTGCACCCACAATTTCCATGAGCCAAGCAAGCACGCCCCAAGGCCGACCATGTGTCATGTGGGGAAATACAACGATGATGTATATAATCAGAAGAAATGCTTTGTATCTATAGGAAGAGCACTGCTTATATGAAAAAAAAAACAAAAAAAAAAAAACAAATACACACGCTGCCTAAGCTAGAACATTTAAAGATCTGTGTAAGAACGTTGCAGGTTCACATCATTTATTTATAATCCTATTTACAGTCTGGAATATCAGGACGTTCTTCCTCTGAGCAAACATTTTACCATCAGCTCCTTGTTCGTGAGGAGAACTTGTGCAAATATTTAAAAAAATATTTTCTCACTTAAAAATCGCTGACTGTGCTTTCTGTGGCTCATCTCCAACCTATGAGTCATTTGGTCTGCCTGCTGCTTTACCAGCTCAGTCATCTACGCCACACCTATAATAGACCACTTGCACAGACGACAGTTGTATCTGCCATGTGTGCTTACAAGTAGATCTTGCCATGCGTCAGTTGTAACAGCACAGACCCTATTCTCAGTACGACTCTCTCCAGGGACTGTAACTTCACACACAGCTGCATGCGGATGTTATTTTACCAAAGCAGCTTTTTGAGAATTCCCATACTTTTCATTTCTTTCTGTTTTTCGCAAAGCACTTTCTCCTACCATCACTGCTCATAGAAAGCTGCTGTTTCTGTGAATAAGCAGGTCAACAATGTGCCAGGCAGCCAAAGCATAAGGGTTCAGTGCACAAAGTATAAACATCTTCATGGCCAAATATTCTGTTGTGAAATCTGATTGAGAATCTGTGGCAAGACATGATAATTGATGTTCACGGACGCACTCTGATAGATCCTGAGCAATGTTTGCCAAAAATATCAGAATCCAGATATGAAAAGTGACAGAGACAAATGGCAGAAGACTTGGAGCTTCAACTGCAGCCAACATATTTCTGTTAAAAATATTTAAATAATATCGTCTGGCTTTTTTTCGTGGTCTCATCTCATCTCATTATCTCTAGCCGCTTTATCCTGTTCTACAGGGTCGCAGGCAAGCTGGAGCCTATCCCAGCTGACTACGGGCGAGAGGCGGGGTACACCCTGGACAAGTCGCCAGGTCATCACAGGGCCGACACAGACAACCATTCACACTCACATTCACACCTACAGTCAATTTAGAGTCACCAGTTAACCTAACCTGCATGTCTTTGGACTGTGGAGGAAACCGGAGCACCCGGAGGAAACCCACGCGGACACGGGGAGAACATGCAAACTCCGCACAGAAAGGCCCTCGCCAGCCACGGGGCTCGAACCCGGACCTTCTTGCTGTGAGGCGACAGCGCTAACCACTACACCACCATGCCGCCCTTTTTCGTGGTCTATCAGATATATTCCATTCAGCTAGCATGATATTGAACATGATATTATTATTATTATGCCGCGTTTGGCCTTATTTGAGGCATTTCCCATGCACGAAAACTCATGACATTTGATACACACATCAGTCATTGTCCTCACTACTCAGCCACAGACTTTTGGCCCCGGGCATGGCCCAGGGACTTCATAGCGCCCCTTTTTCCATTTCCCATTGAAATGAATGGGTAGAACTTCGGAATGATGTCATAAGGCCATTTGGAGTGAAATTACACATGGTCATTTTTAACGTACTCCTCCTAGACGGTTCATCAAATTCATGTCAAACTTGGCAAACATGATGCCAAGATATTGCTGAAGTTGAATTGCTAAGCGATTTTTGATATGTTGTAATATGTTAAAATATTATAACATATAATATGCCAAGATATTGCTGAATGTTGAACTTGTTATCTTGTAATACGATTCTGATTCTGCCGTTATGGGCCTGACTGGTATAGCGCCACCAACTGGCCAAGGAAAGAATAGGGTTTTGAATATGTGTGTTTTGACACATGATGAATTTTAACATGCTCTTCCTAGACGGTTCATGAGATTCATGTGAAATTTGTTATACGTGATGCCAAGATGTCGCTGATATTAAATTGCGAAGGGATTTTTGGTATCTTGTAATATGTTGAAATGGCCTTATGATTTTAATATCTTGCCACATAAACAGGAAACGTGTCAGAAAGCCACAGTGCATTGACTGTATGGTCGGACACTTCTTACTTCAATAGATATTATGATTATTATGATAACCTGACCCCCAATGGGCCTGCCTGTTATAGCGCCACCACCTGGCCAAGCAGGAAATGTGCCAGAAATTGGCAATGCCTTAACTGACTGACACTTTACAAAATATTGTGTATTATGATTGTGATATTCACATGTGTAATTCAGATGCCTAGCACAGCGCCACCATCTGGCCAAGCAGGAAATGGGGAAAAAAATGTTCAATTCATTGATGGATTGATCTGAAACTTTACAAAATATTGGATATCATGAGTCTGATGATATATACAATTCTGTGCACACTCATACACAGTCATATGCATATTTATACATACACATACACAGTCTCTCACAAGTATGCACTCACATGCACATGCAACATCTATGAGCACACTCTCTTTCACACACACACACACACACACACACACACACACACACACACACACACACACACTCTCTCTCTCTCGCTCTCTCTCCCTCTGACAAACACACACACACACACAAAATAATAGTGGAGCTCCAGTGGAGCACCATACCTAAGAAAAAATGGTAAACCCATCGAGTCGATTTTTTGTGGTTTGTCCATGTACGTGTACCACCAGCCATACACACCGCCTACTGGCCAGTGTTAGTAATTACCAGTCATACACACCGCCTAGTGGCCAGTGTTAGTAATTACCAGTCATACACACCGCCTAGTGGCTAGTGTTAGTAATTACCAGCCATACACACTGCCTACTGGCAAGTGTTAGTAATTACCAGCCATACACACCGCCTACTGGCCAGTGTTAGTAATTACCAGTCATACACACTGCCTAGTAGCCAGTGTTAGTAATTACCACTCATACACACCGCCTAGGGAGGCACGGTGGTGTAGTGGTTAGCGCTGTCGCCTCACAGCAAGAAGGTCCGGGTTCGAGCCCTGTGGCCGGCGAGGGCCTTTCTGTGCGGAGTTTGCATGTTCTCCCCGTCTCCGCGTGGGTTTCCTCCGGGTGCTCCGGTTTCCCCCACAGTCCAAAGACATGCAGGTTAGGTTAACTGGTGACTCTAAATTGACCGTAGGTGTGAATGTGAATGGTTGTCTGTGTCTATGTGTCAGCCCTGCGATGACCTGGCGACTTGTCCAGGGTGTACCCCGCCTTTCGCCCGTAGTCAGCTGGGATAGGCTCCAGCTTGCTTGCAACCCTGTAGAAGGATAAAGCGGCTAGA
The DNA here is from genome assembly GCF_027579695.1 of Neoarius graeffei. Lineage (NCBI taxonomy): Eukaryota > Metazoa > Chordata > Actinopteri > Siluriformes > Ariidae > Neoarius > Neoarius graeffei. The sequence continues at coordinate 34,282,372 of NC_083595.1, forward strand.
GATAATGAGATGAGATGAGACACACCGCCTAGTGGCCAGTGTTAGTAGTTACCAGTCATACACACCGCCTAGTGTTAGTAATTACCAGCCATACACACCGCCTAGTGGCAAGTGTTAGTAATTACCAGTCATACACACCACCTAGTGGCCAGTGTTAGTAATTACCAGTCATACACACCACCTAGTGGCCAGTGTTAGTAATTACCAGTCATACACACCGCCTAGTGGCCAGTGTTAGTAATTACCAGTCATACACACCGCCTAGTGTTAGTAATTACCAGCCATACACACCGCCTAGTGGCAAGTGTTAGTAATTACCAGTCATACACACCACCTAGTGGCCAGTGTTAGTAATTACCAGTCATACACACCGCCTAGTGGCCAGTGTTAGTAATTACCAGTCATACACACCGCCTAGTGGCCAGTGTTAGCCAGTAAAGAAATAAAACAAAAGAGACTGGCTAGGATATAAGAAAATTCTACAACCCAGAAACAGATGGGAGCTCTGCTTTTAGGCAGTGCCTAAATCTATATATTAGTGACCTGCCATGATTGTGCATTTTGTTGCAGACATATGCAGGGCTTTCCACAAGCGCCGGCTGCCGGCCATACAGCCGACTACACAATTAAGTCCAGCCGGCTACTTTAATGACTATTATTAAATTTATTAAAATTATTAATTTTAATAAAATTAAATGTTTATCTAACGGACTGACAATAATGTCAAACTGAACCGCACTCAGTTGTGATTCGCGCTGTTTGTACCGATAATAACCACAAATTCCCTGCCGACTTCGTTGATCAAGGGAGAGTAACTCATCCGCGGCCCCGATATGCGGTGTGCGCGCGTGCACTCGGCGGAGGCAGTAGTGTGTCGGAGGTGACATCGGAGGGAACAGAAGCAGAGATAACGCTTATTTTGTCTCCGGTAAACTAGTCTTCTCTCGTTCAATTACGTGCTGGCATCAAAAGACACCGTTGGTTGTAAATGAAACCAAACTGAGTCATTGGAGTGTATTTGCATACACAAATGGAGAAATGTTCGCCGAGTGTTTGTGTAGCCACCACTGCAGACCGTTGTCGTTGTTAATTCATAGCATGCTCAGCTGCGTGAATGTGTCATGCACCGAAAATAAGAGATTTACAAGCCAGGAACGCCTCATGATGCAATACGCAAAAAAAGAAAGAAGATTTACTGCCATTTTACTTTGTATTTGAGTAAAGTGAATAAATAAATGGTCTGTGGAAAATACATTTAATCCTGGGAACTGCGTGCACAGGAGTTTATTTTGTGTTACTCCCCCCTGGCTGGCTACTTATTTGTCATGGCTGGCTAGTATGAGCCTTAGTGGAAAGCCCTGCATGTACACACACACACACACACACACACACACACACACACACACACACACACACAAACTGCAGACACAGATGACTTAAGATTACAGCATGAGATAGAGATAAGGAGGAAACATGTATAGTTTTGTACATATATACATGCACATTTTCACACCACACACACACACACACACACACACACACACAGTCTTTGTTTGACTATCTCTCATCTGTCAAGCAGTCATGGCATTTGCAACATGCACATCACCTTTGAAGATTTGATGAACATGTGACTGTTTTGTTGGGTGGCGGGATGTCCTGGGTTGCGGAACCACATGTGCGAGGGCCCGTCAAGGCCGCTAGCGGCTTTAATTATTATTATACATACACATTCTCTTCATATCAGCATTCTCGAAGGCCAACGCTAGCTTACCCGCGACTCAGTGCTGTTAGTGTGGCAGTCCAGTTAGCTTCCAGCCGGCATAGTAGTAGCGTTAGCGAAGCTAGCTGACCCGCGACTCGGTGCTGTTAGTGTGGCAGTCCAGTTACGTTCCAGCTGATGTAATGCTAGCAAAGGTCAAGACTAGCGCAGTCAAGCCGAATATTATTATCATCCCTGTGTAATTTATTTAGTTACTTTCCACTCAATCTCGTCATACATGGCTTATAGTCAACTTGGCGCTACGCGCCTCATTGGCTATCAGCTCATGTATGACTCAATTTTGTGGAATAACTATTAAATATCTCAATTAAGTCGATTTCAATTCCAGTCTATAACACTGCAAAATATGGAAAAGTTCAAGTGGGTTAAATATTTATGCAAGGTACTGTATACTGTAAATATTTAGCACACAGTCACAGCATAAGTCTAAAAGTTCTTTGTCCAAAGCAGAACCTATATTTCCATGCTGCCGCACACTTAACTGCACAGTTGCACACTTGTTCATTCAGTATAGAACAGATGGGGAGGATAAAAAGGCTAAGGGTTCACATGAAACAGTCTGATGCCTTTTGTGAGTCTGTAAATGACACCATGTGCAGAGGCCCCTCCTTTGTATCCTTCCACCCTCACTGGATCTCTGGCACAGACAGTTACATCCCTGTTTCAATGGGAGTCCGTAATGTAAGCATGCTATGAATGAATCAGATGGAATCATTCATAGAGTTTGTTCATTTAATCAATCATTCATCTTCATTAACCGTTTTAATGTGGTCAGGTCATGGTGGATCCAGAGCCTATCCTCGGAACACTGGGTATGAAGTGGAAATTCATCCTAGACGGGATACCAATCCCATCTATAAGCCACCATGGACACACATACACACATTCAAAACTAGGGACAATTTAGCTTTGCCAATCCAACTACTGGCATGTTTTTGAGAGGTGAGAGGAAACTGGAGAACCAGGAGGAAACCCCTCCAGACAGAACATGCAAAACTTCAAACAGACGGTAACCCAAGCTCAGGATCGAATCAGAACCAAATCTGAACCATTTATTCAAAACAATGTCAGGTCTCAAATGTTTGACACTTCTAGAGCAATACCAATACACACCCATCCACCGGCTGTTTTATGCGGTTATCTAAATCAGCCGATCCCTTGACAGCAGCATGATGCATAAAATCATACAGATACAAATCAAGAGCTTCAGTTAGTTAATGTTCACTTCAAACATCAAAATGGGAAAAATTGTGATCTCAAAGTGTGACTTGTTTCACTGTGGCATGGGTGTTGGTTTGAACCAGATGGACTGGTTTGAGTATTTCAGAAACTGCTGATCTCCTGGGGGTTTTCACACACAACAGTCTCTAGAGTTTACACAGTTGATAAGAGCGGTCAGAGGAAAATGGCTAGGGTTGGGTTTCCCAAACGCATCGTAGCACAAAGATCATCATTAAATGGTAGAGCGAGCATCACAATGAACACTCTCTCTCTCCTAGTTAAGATGCTCTTAGCGTTAAGAGGCTTTTGGGAAACCCACCCCAGATTGTTTCGAACTCCCAGGAAGGATATAGTAACTCATAGCAACTCTTTACAACCATGGTGAGCAGAAAAGCATCTCAGCATGCAACAGCAGAACAGAAGACCACATTGGGTTCCACTCCTGCAGCCAAGAACAGGAATCTTAGAATCAAGAACAAGTTCCTGTTAAAGTGGCCGTTGAGTGTATTTAACACTAGAGTTATATGATTAGGATTGGTTGAGGTATCATCCGAGGACAGGATTTCATTCTTTTACATTTCAGGATCTCATTCCTCGTTCATTTTGTCCCCAAATTTAAACAAGTTCAACTGATTACAGAGCTTTCTAACAGCCTCTTTAATTTATACCTTCCCGATATACAGTATGCACTAAAGCTTCCAAGTCTGTGCTGAGAATAAAAGACTTCAATCTGGCACGACGTCAGAAAAACATTCACCGTCTTGGTCAAACTATTTTACAAGAAGCACTGGATTATAACTCGAAAGGATATCATTCCAAACCTGGTAAGGAGGATTACATTATACTGGAATATCAGGAACGCTTTAATTCCAACCATATCAATGTGTAGGCGAATGCCTGGAGAGGGTATCATTTCAGAATCAGTCTGACAGAATGCTGTAATAAGGCTTGAGTGACAGCATGCTGCCTTGTTACATTTCTGTGGTTACTGGATTCACTCAAAAATGACTGATTTACATTTGAAATGACTCTCTTTCGAAGAATTAGAAAGCTGACTATAGTTCAGTGACGTGAGGATAAGTTGAAAATATGCGCTTCTAACTTGGTTTTAACCACTGAATGGTTCTTTAGGTTTTTAATAAACGCAGGAGTTACTGTTGCTGAACTCTGAAATAGTTTTGAAAAAAGGATTTTTTTCAGCGTTGCTTTAATAACGAAGAGAAGTTTAGCCTTTTGATACATAAGCATAAGCTAGTTACTTCACTGCAAGTATTTTTTCTCCAAGCGAACTAGCAAATATTGGAAGAACAAAATTTCGATGATCCATCTGTATAATAATATATTACACAGACATGAGTGTTTTACTGGGAAATACTTCACTCATATTTTTCATATGAACTACATCTGGGATATCGAGAACCAAAACCGTGACATATTTTCCAATATCCTCACTCGTGAGGAAATCAATGAATTGTTTGAATAAATCTGGGTACTTTTTGTTTGTCAATGTGTCTATATAATAAAAAGAAAAAAAAAAGAAGGAAAAAAAACCACACACGTTGGTAGACGATATGAAGTTTATCTTTTCATGTTGAAAAACTCATTTTTCATACGAAATACACTGCAGATCTGAGTGACGTATTTAAATAATATACCACTCAACACCAGCTAATATCAGATATATTCCTTTCAGCTAGCATGATAATGAACAAGTCGAAGACGAATTCAAGATCATGTTAGCTGAGTGGAATATATCTAATATACCATGAAAAAAAGCCAGCCAATATTATTATTAGGGCTGTAACGATACACCCAACTCACGATTCGATTCGTATCGCGATTTTTGACCCATGATTCGATACGCCCACGATTTTTTAAAAATGTTTTTTTAAAGTAGTAAATTTGACTTAACATTTACTTACTTACATTAACTATTTAATAACAAATAATTCAGACCACTGCAGAGAATGAGTAATATGTATGCAAAAATGAACAAATATATATCCAAAGATTGTTTTATTTCTCAAAATAATACTGTTGAGCCGGAAGCTCTGTTTTTTTCGGTTCTGAAAGTCATTTTTCCAAATCGTGTAAATCCGTTAAGATTTTTTTTGGGGGGGGCGGCTCTCTCACTGTCTCACTCTCATAGGGCCAATGATTTTCTGTGATTGCGGAAAACAGATGGAAATTACGGAATTTTTATAGTGAAACATTGCTCGCGTGTCAAAATATAACTGCCGCAGAAGGCTTCCGCCCAAGCAGACATGCCTTCAGTGTTGCCAGATATTGCTAACGTTTTCCACCCCAAAATATGTTCAAAACCAGCCAAAAAGCACCTAAACCTGCCCAATCTGACAACACTGCATGCCTTTCCGGTCAAGTGACTGTGATTGGCTTGTGGCACACCTAGCCAGCCAATGAGCTGCTTGTTTACAGATTCGCTCCCCGCATCGCAACCAGAATGGCGACCGCTTAAAAGAAATGAATGCTCTGCCAGTGGCGAGTGTGGACGTTGCGTGACTCGCAGAAGATTGTCGCAGGTCGGCGAAAAAACGACTTACTAATAGATATAAAAAATAAAAGTAATTTAAGTAAGTTTAAAATGTAATTTAAATAAAAAGTATTCATAAATTGAAGTTTGGAAGCGCCTCTGTTTTTGGGCTGAGGAGAAGTTTGAAAGGGTGTACCGCGATTCTGCCTTCTTGTATCGCGATACGGATCGTGGCTCTGCGTATCGCGATTTCGATATGCATATCGTTATAGCCCTAATTATTATTATTATTATTATTATTATAATAATACATACACATTCCTTTCAGATGTTCAATGTGTCTTTCTCTTTCAAAATTCTCTCAAAATCTTCCGTATTTAACGAAGCAAATCTGGCGGCCATGTTTGTTTACAAATTGCCACAGTCGTTCGCTAGTGCGGAAGTTTTACATCTCCGACGTGTGACGTCATGTTGTCTTGACAATCATGCAATATTGTAAACCATATTCAACGCTCATTCTGCATTGGGTACAGTGACGTAATACACGTAGGATAAGCGATATGCTAACAATATTGCATGCTATCGAACCAAATGAATGAAACCCACTAGAAGGGAATAGAACACGTTTTTATTCCATCGAAAAAGTGCCCTGTGTGTATAATAATTCCTGATATTTCACTCTGGTGATGTCACTCCCAGTGTTTTCCCGCGCGTTATCAAAATGGTGAACCGGTTCAAAATTAAAATTCTTTCAATTAACTTGCGTATTTTTTGGTGGGCGTGTCTATATGATATAAAGAACGTTACACAGTGGCGCAAAGATATGAACTTTATCTTCTCGTGTTGAAAAACTATCACTCGTTCACTTCACTCACTCGTGAAATATACATTCGTCACTCCAAGATAAACTTCATACATCTTTGCGCCACTGTGTAATATCCTCTATGTGTTTTGTAACTGAGTAATTAGCTGGAGCAGTGGTCCCTCTTTTTGGTGGCAAGAGAGTATTGAAATGTTAGTTAAAATATTAAAACGTTAACATTTTCAGCACTAGAAAATGCTATTGTTGACATCTACACCGCACATATGTGAACTTCAGAGTCAGCTAGTCAGCCGCTTAGGAACATTGCCTTCTTGGCCAGTCCACTCAGCAATCCTGAAAAAAAAAAAATCCTAGAAGCAGCCAGTGGAGTTGTGGCTTTATCACTGTAGTAATGTGTCTTACATTCATAACCACAATCCTTCAGGTTCAAATCCCTTCTCAGTATATACAAATTAAATTTGACTGAACGTTAGAAATTTGTGTGTCTGGTCTTATGCTGTATTCTTTAGCAGCTCAGACGGCATATTAGTATAGGGTTGAAAAAGCCCTAAACATAGTGCATTTATGTCACAAATCCCCCTTTCAGCATTCAGTGCGTTTCCCAGCATGACGGATGCTACTCTTGTGTCTGTTTTATGTTGATTTCACGCCATGTGCTTTTGTTTCTGTTCTAGCCCTATCTCCGCCCAAGTCCTGTTATTGGCTGATTACCCTAATATGTTCACCTGTTCTGTGTTAAAATTATCTATGCATCATTGTCTCTTGTTATGAAGTCTTATTTTTCATTTACCCTGTTAAGTCCAAAATACCTATTTGGACCGGTGACAATGTTTCTTGGATTTCCCCTAATAAAACATGTTCACTTGTCATCATTTGTCATGGTGACTTCTAGGAAAAACTTTTCGCAGAAACAAGGACAAGCCAAAGATCTTCAAAATCACTTGACTTGTGAGCGCGTGTGTGTACTCTAGTGTCGTGGCATACAAGCTTTATGGAATGATAAACAGCGATCGTGTTTTACAAATTGCTGTAAACCAGCAATACAGACTGATTTGTCTTGAAATTGTGTACATTTAAAACTTTTTTTTTTTCGACAAAGCAATTTCTTGTGAACAGACTAGCACAAGTCTCTGCTCTTTCGGCAAACAAATCCTGAGAGCTCATCTGTGCCCCATGCAGTTCGCAGACATATGCCAAAATATCCAGTTTCCACCTACCCCAAGGAAAGGTCAGATCTGTGACATGCATCACGAGCACTTTGCACTGGAAGCCATTAACAAGGCCAGTGCGGATGTTTTTACGAACAGAGTGAGATCTGCTTGACTGATGGCAGACGACTAAGGCCCTGATACAAATGGCAAGAGAAGTCTGCACTGAAGACTAGAGGACACTCTGCTGTTGTCTTTGAACCTCAGACGCCCTTCAGTCGCCCATGTAGCAGGGAAAAAAAAAGAAAGAAAAAAAAAAACCTGTGGTTACATGTGGAAACTATCTGCTTTTCAGAATACAGGTCCCTGGGTTCATCTGTCTTTGAGACAGCGAAAGCAATGGGAAAGTGGAAAATGAAAAGCTGTGGTTTTGCATCTCTACTGCTCCTCCTATTGCATGCTTCACCATTTGCCCGAGACATGACAGGGTATGAGAAACAGAGACAGAAAAAAACAAAAAAGTGCAAAGTCAGGCTCTGGAATCGTACTAATGAATACATGCCATGTCAGTGTTTCAGAATTTTTGGTGCTGTTATGCACCATACATTTCATATGAACGTCTGTCTTAGTGCTGGGTAAATCCTATAGCAGGGGTGTCAAACATACGGCCCGCAGGCCGGATCCGGCCCGCTAGATGGTTTAATCCGGCCCCAGACTTGTAGAGAAAAAAATTTCCAAGGATGTCAAAAAAAAAAAAAGTAAATCTCTAGCCCATTCCTGTGACGACTTATGAATTTTTAAAGAAATAACCGAAATGCTCAATTCAGCCACTAGGGGCAGCCAAAAAAAGCAGTACTGACATAAGAGATCAGGAAATAAACAACACATTTTAGCAACGTGCCCAGATATGCTGTCTGATTCCATGAATGGCAGTCTTGCCTCACCACTATTAAGTTGCTATCAAAATTATCAAGAGCGATACCCCCATTACCAGCCCTGTGATGACCTGACGACTTGTCCAGGGTGTACCCCACCTTTCGCCCGTAGTCAGCTGGGATAGGCTCCAGCTTGCCTGCAACCCTGTAGAACAGGACAAAGCGGCTACAGATAATGAGACGAGATGAGATAAATGAGATGAGATACCCCCATTACCAAAATGCCTTTGTCAAAAAGAAGAAAAGTTGACTTAATCTGGGTCTATACGGTGACGCATAAATGTGTGGAATTCAATTGGATGTGCATGCCAGGCGGCTAGGTGGTGCTGTGAAAGACCTCCGCTATGTCTGCACGCATACGCAACGTCTTCCGTCTTGTCTGATCTGCACATCTGCGCCGCGAAAACTTTGACTACTCTGGCTATGGTTAAGTAAGAAAGTAAGTAAAAAAGTAAGAGCATACTATACCCACCTCTGTTCATTAACGGTATATGTGCAGATTCGGTATAGATGTTCAAAGGACTCCTGGACGTTTATTAAAGCTGCCAGAGCAGCTTGAAGGTCCGTTGGATCGATGTAATCAGACATGCTCTTACTTTTTTACTTACTTTCTTACTTCCCGGGCTGGCATGCACAGTATATGACATATGTATGACGTAAACGCGTACCTGACGTGAGCAGATCCGAGCAGAGTTTTGCGTATTGGGTAGTTTAGACGGATATGCAACGGGGGCTGTTTTTAACTTATCCACTCTAGAAGGCGTTTTCAATTTTTTCCGTTTTTCAGCCTCGGAAACGCCGTCCCCATGTAGACGAAAGGCACTTCCGATAAAATATTTAGTCGTTTTTACCCGACAGCGTCCTCGTGTAAACGGGCCCTTAGAGTGCAGAGTTTTCTAGGAAAAATGGACTGAGTATTATTTATTCACAGAGGTGAAAACAAAACCAGCGTGCTTGGTATGTAATCAACAGGTTGCAGTGCTCAAAGAATATAATATTCAGCATCTCTATGAGACTAATCATAAAGAAAAATTTCACAATTTGCATGGACAATTAAGAAAAGATGAACGAATTGTTAGCTGGTCTGAAGAAACAGCAGTCTGCATTTACTCGCAGCCGTGAGGTCAGTGATGGAGCAGTGAAAGCTAGCTACCTTATTGCAAACGAGTTGGTGCAAGCATCCGAGCCATTTTCTGATGGTGAACTTGTGAAAAAAATGCATGCTGAAGGCTGCAGAAGTCGTGCGCCCTGAAAAGCAATCTGCCTTTGCCAACATTCGTGTGGGGAGTTGGTTCAGGTTGTCAGATGTAAAAATGTATTCACTCAACTGTATAAAAATAAACCAGCTGTTTGAGAGTGAAATGCATTTTATTTCAAATCCATTGGCCTCTCTGTGAATAAATGTGTAATAATCTAGATCCCTTGTGATCAGTGATTATGTAGGCTACAAATGTAGGCTGAAGCATAAAGCATAGCCTACTGAAAAAACAATGCTAAAGATTTGGAGTTGACAAAGGTTATTTTGCAATTATTTTACTGGTCCGGCCCACTTGAGATCAGATGTGGCCCCTGAACCAAAATGAGTTCGACACCCCTGTCCTATAGTATATACAGTGCTGAGCGTAAATGAGTGCACCCCTTTTGAAAAGTAACATTTTAAACAATATCTCAATGAACACAAACAATTTCCAAAATGTTGACAAGACAAAGTTTAATATAGCATCTGTTTAACTTATAACATGAAAGTAAGGTTAATAATATAAACTTAGATTACACATTTTTCATTTTTACTCAAATTAGGGTTGTGCAAAAATGAGTACAGCCCACAACAAAAACTACTACATCTAGTACTTTGTATGGCCTCCATGATTTTTAATGACAGCACCAAGTCTTCTAGGCATGGAATGAACAAGTTGGAGACATTTTGCAACATCAATCTTTTTCCATTCAACAATGACCTCTTTTAGTGACTGGATGCTGGATCATTGTCATGTTGGAAAAGTGCACAACAACCAAAAGCACAGAGTGGTGGTAGCACCTTCTCTTTCAGTATAGAGCAATACGTCTGTGAATTCATGATGCCATCAATGAAATGCAGCTCCCCGACACCAGCAGCACTCATGCAGCCCCACATAAGGACACTGCCACCACCATGTTTCACTGTAGGCACCATGCATTTTTCTTTGTATTCCTCACCTTTGCGACGCCATACAGTTTTGAAGCCATCAGTTCCAAAAACATTTATCTTGGTCTCCTCACTCCAGAGTATAGAGTCCCAGTAGTCTTCATCTTTGTCAGCATGGGCGCTGGCAAACTCTAGGTGGGCTTTTTGTGCCTGGGCTTTAGGAGAGGCTTCTTTCGTGGACGGCATCCATGCGTGCCATTCCTCTGCAGCGTACGCCGTATTGTGTCATGGGAAATAGTCACCCCAGTTTGGCTTTCTACTTCTTTAGATAACTGCAGTGAACTTGCATGCCGATTTTCTTCAACCCTTCTCATCAGAAGATGCTCCTGTCGAGGTGTTAACTTCCGTGGATGACCTGGACGTCTCTGTGAGATGGTTGCAGTTCCATCTTTCTTAAATTTTTGTGCCACTTTTGCTACAGTATTCTGACTGATAAGTAAAGCTTTGCTGATCTTCTTGTAGCCTTCGCCTTTGTGGTGTAAAGAAATTATTTTCTTTGGGGAATTCTGAAGAGACAAGTTGAGCATCACTCTCCATCCAGCATCCAGTCACTAAAAGAGGTCATTGTTGAAGAATGGAAAAAGATTGATGTTGCAAAATGTCGCCAACTTGTTCATTCCATGCCTAGAAGACTTGGTGCTGTCATTAAAAATCATGGAGGCCATACAAAGTACTAGATGGAGTAGTTTTTGTTGTGGGCTGTACTCATTTTTGCACCACCCTAATTTGAGTAAAACTGAAAAAATGTGTAATCTAAGTTTATATTAACCTCACTTTCATGTTATAAGTTAAACAGATGTTATATTAAACTTTGTCTTGTCAACATTTTGGAAATTGTTTGTGTTCATTGAGATATTGTTTAAAATGTTACTTTTCCAAGGGGGTGTACTCATTTACGCTGAGCACTGTATAATCTATACACCATGAGATAAATCTTGATAAACTATGGTGTAAATCTGATATACTGGCTGTGTACTATGTAATAAATATCTTTGCATTCTAAGAGCTATTTACTATTGAATACATCCTACCTATACTTTAGGGGGTAAATCTCTATATACATAGAGGATATTACACAGTGGCGCAAAAGCTATGAAGTTTATCGTCTCGTGCTGAAAAATATTTTACTTGTTCATTTCACTCACTTGTGAAATATTTTTCAACATGAGAAGATAAACTTCATATTTTCACACCACTGTATAATGTTCTTTTTATTATTCAGACACATCCACATAAAAATCTCATCTCATCTCATTATCTCTAGCCGCTTTATCCTGTTCTACAGGGTCGCAGGCGAGCTGAAGCCTATCCCAGCTGACTACGGGCGAAAGGCAGGGTACACCCTGGACAAGTCGCCAGGTCATCACAGGGCTGACACATAGACACAGACAACCATTCACACTCGCATTCACACCTACGGTCGATTTAGAGTCACCAGTTAACCTAACCTGCATGTCTTTGGACTGTAGGGGAAACCGGAGCACCCGGAGGAAACCCACGTGGACACGGGGAGAACATGCAAACTCCACACAGAAAGGCCCTCGTTGGCCACGGGGCTCGAACCCGGACCTTCTTGCTGTGAGGCGACAGCGCTAACCACTACACCACCGTGCTGCCCAGAGTTGTCATGACACTTTAAAAATAGCTATTCCATGTCCAGAGAGGGGCGGCACGGTGGTGTAGTGGTTAGCGCTGTCGCCTCACAGCAAGAAGGTCCTGGGTTCGAGCCCCGGGGCTGGCGAGGGCCTTTCTGTGCGGAGTTTGCATGTTCTCCCTGTGTCCGTGTGGGTTTCCTCCGGGTGCTCCGGTTTCCCCCACAGTCCAAAGACATGCAGGTTAGGTTAACCGGTGACTCTAAATTGACCGTAGGTGTGAATGTGAGTGTGAATGGTTGTCTGTGTCTATGTGTCAGCCCTGTGATGACCTGGCGACTTGTCCAGGGTGTACCCCGCCTTTCGCCCATAGTCAGCTGGGATAGGCTCCAGCTTGCCTGCGACCCTGTAGAAGGATAAAGCGGCTAGAGATAATGAGATGAGATGTCCAGAGAGTAGGGAACCTGGCTAGAGAGCAGAGACGTCTGCATTGTGTTTGAGTAAGCTATCCTCAACTTCATAAGAAAGCTTGTACTTATGTTGTTGTTGTTCCACTATATTCACCAAAGCCTGCCCTTGTGAGCAGTGGGTGTTCTTGAAAGCCTGCTTGGTTTCCTGGTTAGGGTGGCAAGGCTCTTTCACCAAGATAAAAGCAAGGGGTATTGTGCAGTGGCTGAGCTTTTCACTTCAGAGGCCTGTCTACCTTTTTCAACTGGTTAAGACGTATGGGAAAATGGAGGGAAAATGTTGACCTGTGGGCATGTATCTTACAGCACCTACTATAAATAGAGCTGCGCCTGGGGAGCCAAGGCCCAACGGCTGGTGCTCGCTCTCTCTCTCTCTCTCTCTCTCACAGTACTCCTTTGCCTATCAAACTAGCTAAATGACTTCCCAGCTAGATGTTGGTTTCCATCCTGGCCTTAAAATTGCTGACCTACCAACCTGCTAGAATCAAGGAGGTATATAAGAACCACAATAATATTTCCATAGCAGAAATACAAACTTTTGCTAAAATAGCAAAGTCTACAATAGACAGAGACCAGTATGTGAATGTGACACACCTCCAAACAGCAGCGCTGAATAAAAGTGGAAACTTATAATGATTTAACCTCTAAAATTCCTAGCATATTCATCTTTAAGAATCTTATTTTGTAACTAAATCACTTAATTACTAATAACTAAACAGGAAAAGGTATGGACCTGCTAACAAGTCCAGGGAGTTTAAAGTGCATATCACGGGTAAATTCAGGAGCAAGAGCAATGTAATTCTCCTATTTTATATTAAACTTTGGTCAAATATCTGTCACATTTTGCGCAAATTTTTTTACCTTGCGCAATACCAGAAAAATTCAGTTGAAATCAAGCCATTTGAGGTGAATTGGTCCGCCTCTGAAAAAACTTGCCATTTGGATTTCCCGGCAAACATTGATTTTCGTGACGTTGCGTGCGGGACGCCTCCCTCTGAATCCTACGTCAGCGCTGGTTTGTTTATGAGAAAACGACCTGGTGGTTTTCTGCAAATTTCTTCAAATGTTATCACGTAATTATTAAAATGGTTAACAGATGTATCGTAGGAGGGTGTAGCAACACCAATCTTGATGGGATTAGTACTCATCGTTTCCCAAAAGACTGGACAAAGAGAGAAATGGGAGCGCTTGGTCTACACAGGCTGTGCACTGAAACTGTGCAAGCTCTCGCAGCCTGCTGGTGCTTCCGCAGGTAACGTCACGAATCTGGCTCCAGACTCCCTTGGGATTTTTCCAGACGCGTTTTATTTTATTTTTTTCTGCTGTAGACAGATGGCCTTGTGCAAAATTACCCTTCTGGATGAGTGTGTAAAGGGACATACTTTCATATTTAAAAAAAAAAAAAACTAAATTGGTCCAGGATATGCACTTTAAGGGGTTAAATCTGATTATACTCCACATAAATACAGTATAATTAATTTTACATGCTAAAACCAAAATCACTGAGTTCTGCCTTTGCTCAGCAAACATCTAATGCTTCTCCAAATTAACAATTTCAAAATCAGAAATCTTAGAGTGCAGCTACTGTATCTTTATATCCCAAAACCATGTCTACCCAAGATGCCCCCTTCTGAAAGTCCATCCATCCAGCCATTATCCGCAACCATTTATCCTGTGCAGGGCTGCGGACAAGCTGGAGCATATCGCAGCTGACTATGGGTGAGAGGCGGGGTACGCCCTGGACAAGTCGCCAAATCATCGCAGGGCTGACACAGAGACAAACCACCATTCGCACTCCCGTTCACATTCACACCTACGGTCAATTAAGAGTCATCAGTTAACCTAACCTGCATGTCTTTGGACTGTAGGGGAAACCGGAGCACCCAGAGGAAACCCACGCAGACACGGGGTGAACATGCAAACTCCACATAGAAAGGCCCTCGCCGGCCGCTGGGCTCAAACCCAGGACCTTCTTGCTGTGAGGAGACAGTGCTAACCACTACACCACCGTGCCACCCCCTTCCAAAAGTAATATATTCAATTCTGAACTACATTAAAAAAAAGTGATTGAGACAAAATTTGGCATGTCAAAAAAGTATCCCCATCCTGAATTACACCTTTTAACTTGGGAGAGAATACTGTGCTCTCGGCATACTCATGTGATTAAAAGTTTTATACCAGATAGCCATTAGTTTTGCTCAGGATTTAGGCTATTATAATACAAATATACTGGTAAATCAGACATTCAAATGGTACAAAAGTTGTCATTTGCAAACATGACTAGGAAATCACTAAGAAATCATCATGTCGGAGATGTATGTTGGAAAACATAGCCATCATGATTTTCTGGACTGTTTCACAATCAGGATATACTTTTCGGGTCCACAGTCCAAAAATCAAACATTGATGTCAGATTTTTGTGTTCCTCTGCTGCCAAAAATTACCTTTGGAGATGGAAATGAACTGTGTAGAATTTCAGAGCTGCAGGTCATATAGTGGACACGTTATATGCGGTGAGAAGACGGCATGTAGTGCATTTCTAAAATTGACCTACTTTCTTATAGTCCACAAGAGGAAGGGATATAAAGTGAAAAAGTGTTGAAATTGCTGTGATTTTAAGTACAAATGTTCAAGCACTGTGCAGTAATGTTTGTACATGGTGGTAACTGTAATAACAACTGAAGTGGTGACGATCCTTGTGGTTTTCTGGAGAGGACACTTTTTGGCAGACTCGCATTTCAACCACATGTGAAGCTCTGCTGCAAATGTGTCTCACATCTGTTTCAAATCCTGTTTTTTTTACTGTGCAACAACAGAGTATTCGGCTTCAAAAGAGACAAATATTTTCTTCAAAAATCATTTACAGCCTCGTCACATGGTGAGTGATTCCTGGAGAGGATATTTTTGACAGACAAAGGATCCTGTCAGAGGCACTTAGTTTACAAAAAGATTTAACTTCCACTTAAATATCTTTCTATTGTGAATGAAAGTACTGTATACATCCCAAAGTAAACCCTACTTAGTGCTAAAAAATGCAGTTCTGAATGTAACCAGTAAAATCCAAGTGTAATAATTACAGTAGAATTAAATAAAATGACCACAAGGACCAAACTGAGCCCACATTTGACTCTTACAGACATATTTATAAGAACACATAAGAGACATTACTGCTGTAGATAGGGCTGGTGTGTCTCTGTAAAATAAGGTATAAGAAACTCCAGCATATATAAACTGGACCTAGTTGCAGGAGTTAGTTAGTGTTATTCAAATAGACAGCCATGATTGTGAAACAGCCCGCTACAGTAATGTAAGAATGTAATAAAATATCCATATTGTCACTTAGAAAATTGATCAAAGAATCATGAGTGAAAAATGTGACTATCAATCATGAATAGCATTGCGCTTCATTCTTTTTTTGTTGTTTTTTTACTTACCCTGTGTCCGAAATCACTCACTCATTCACTACTCCCTATATAGGGAATTACTATATAGAGGACTATATAGGTGAGCTCATTGGTAAAATGAAAAAACCTTTTCGGACACTACTCCGTCACGCTGGTATTTACATCATTACTGTCGCACAATTAAAACGTGCCAGATCAGTCGGCTGGTGGATTTTCAAAATAATAAATACATATATATTATTTACCAGCTGGGAGGTCCGTATCATGAAATACTGTGACCGAGGTCTTGAAAGTACTGACCGAGGACCTCTGGGCTGAGATCAGTATTCAAGGCCGAGGTCACGGTATTTCACCATACGGACAGACCTTAAGCTGGTAAATAATATATTTATTTTCTTCTTTACCAAATTCTAACAGAAAACGAGAGCGCCCAAAAGGGAAAACCGAGCCGAGGCGAGCCGCCATTTTGAATCTTCATTCACGGCTGTAATGCAAATGGCTTCCTCCTCGGTATACAAGTGCACTTCCATGGCAGGAAAAAAAACCTACATTTTGCCGCCGATGTAGTCCCGTATTTATACAAAATTGAGTCATTCAGGATTTGCACCATTTTAAGTGCAATCCATGTACATATAGAACCATACAATAGATTTCTGTTTATACCACTTTACCAGTGCAACTCTGTATACTTTATTTTTATACTTTATTTGT
This sequence comes from Neoarius graeffei, assembly GCF_027579695.1. Classification (NCBI taxonomy): domain Eukaryota; kingdom Metazoa; phylum Chordata; class Actinopteri; order Siluriformes; family Ariidae; genus Neoarius; species Neoarius graeffei. The sequence goes on from NC_083595.1 coordinate 34,299,129, forward strand.
TCTCCCATTTTTCCCCCCTTCTTTTTTCTTTTTGTCTTTCTATAACTCAATGAGTCAACAGCACCTTCAATTTTGTTGTACCTTTGGAAAAGTGACAATGACAATAAAGACTTATCTGATCTTATCTTATTCAGCCATGTTTTTGCTCAGCGTTAGCCACAGTTACAGGTTTTTAGCTTTCTTCTGAAATGTTTTCTTTTATTTCTTCTTCTTCAGGGTAGTAAAACTTGCTTTCGCTGTGAACACTGTCGTTATCACTATCCATGATGTAAAATTAATGCTATTCTCCTGAGAAATGCAAAAATAAACGTTGACAAAAATTGCTACTATGTTGTTTGTTGTTGTTGTTGTTGTGAACAAGCGAGTCGCCAGAGGTCCGTATCCGAGGTCCGTAACTGGGGTCTGTATCGTAGGATACGGACCCGCTCGCCAGCCAATCAGAACGCAGAATATGATGGAAACCGGACCACGAAAAAAAATATTATTTACCAGCTGGGAGGTCTGTATCGTGAAATACCATGACCAGGGTCTTGAAAATACTGACCGAGACCTCTGGGCCGAGGTCAGTATTTTCAAGGCCGAGGTCACGGTATTTCACGATACGGACCGACCTTAAACTGGTAAATAATATATTTTTTTCCTTGGGCGGCACGGTGGTGTAGTGGTTAGCGCTGTCGCCTCACAGCAAGAAGGTCCTGGGTTCGAGCCCCGTGGCCGGCGAGGGCCTTTCTGTGCGGAGTTTGCATGTTCTCCCCGTGTCCGCGTGGGTTTCCTCCGGGTGCTCCGGTTTCCCCCACAGTCCAAAGACATGCAGGTTAGGTTAACTGGTGACTCTAAATTGGCCGTAGGTGTGAATGTGAGTGTGAATGGTTGTCTGTGTCTATGTGTCAGCCCTGTGATGACCTGGCGACTTGTCCAGGGTGTACCCCGCCTTTCACCAGTAGTCAGCTGGGATAGGCTCCAGCTTGCCTGCGACCCTGTAGAACAGGATAAAGCGGCTACAGATAATGAGATGAGATTTTTTTCCTTTACCAAATTCTAACAGAAAATGAGAGCGCCCGAAAGGGAAACCCTATTTAGAACAAACCTGCCACAAGCTTGTTTTTAGCTTTCTCCTAAAATGTTTTCTTTTATTTCATCTTCATCAGGGTAGTAAAACTTGCTTTCGCTGTGAACACTGTTGTTATCGCTATCCATGCTGTAAAATTAATGCTGTTATACTGAGAAATGCGAAAATAAATGTTGACAAAAAATTGCTACTATGTTTGTTGTTGTTGTTATGAACGAGCGAGTCGCCAAAGGTCCGTAACCGGGGTCCGGATCGTAGGATTCCGGAAGCTCACAGTGCCAATCAGAGCGCACGATTTGATGGAAACCGGACCGCAAAAAAAATAAATGCATGTATTTTTGTGATAAACCCATATATTATACTGAGCATATTTCCCACATTAATCAATAGAGTACTTTATGTCTGCTGCATCTTTCAATTCTTTTAAATCAAGGCTGAATACTTTCTTCTTTGCTGCTGTCTTTTATTAAATCAAATTTGAGGCTTTTGATTTGATTTCTTTCAGCGCGACCGCAATGCATGATGGTATATATTGCTTGGTTAGTGACCATCGGTTGTACACTACTTTTCATGATGCATTGTGGGATACTTTGAGTGCACTATACAGGGTGTAATAATTCTCACTATACATTTGGACAAGGGGCGGCACGGTGGTGTAGTGGTTAGCGCTGTCGCCTCACAGCAAGAAGGTCCGGGTTCGAGCCCCGTGGCCGGCGAGGGCCTTTCTGTGTGGAGTTTGCATGTTCTCCCCGTGTCCGCGTGGGTTTCCTCCGGGTGCTCCGGTTTCCCCCACAGTCCAAAGACATGCAGGTTAGGTTAACTGGTGACTCTAAATTGAGCGTAGGTGTGAATGTGAATGGTTGTCTGTGTCTATGTGTCAGCCCTGTGATGACCTGGCGACTTGTCCAGGGTGTACCCCGCCTTTCGCCCGTAGTCAGCTGGGATAGGCTCCAGCTTGCCTGCAACCCTGTAGAACAGGATAAAGCGGCTAGAGACAATGAGATGAGATGAGAGACATTTGGACAGCACTACAAAATGGCGTCCTCACTATATAGCCCACTATATTGTGAGTAGTGAGTGATTTCGGACACAGGTTTAGTCTTTCTCCGTATACGATCTTTACATATAAATTTTTACTTACTCTACAATCTTTGATTTATTTTAGTCCATTTGACGAAGCAAAAATATAGCCTTTAATGTATATAGCTGTAGGTAACCAAAGCAATCACATTTTAGCTAACAAACTGCAAAAAACTGTAACAGAACAAACTATAACTTTGTGATGATAGTTATTGTGACTAAATTTATCATTCGAGGTCAGCATTCACAAATCTTCCAATGATACAGTTAGTATACCGTGTAATACAGGCAGAGGATGGTTAGGAAGTTTGCAAGTTTCCGTTCTGCTTTAAAGGTTTTCAGAAAGTCAGAGGAACTCTCTATATACCCACAGTGACCAGTGAAACATGCAACATGTGAAACACCGCCTGTGTGAAGGGTTTTTTTTTTCTCCTGCGCCTTGTTAAATGACATAAAAATAACGAGAAACTACATTTCATGGCCTGTAAAGTTTTTCAGCACTACATCAAAGTCGAGATTGCACCCAAACAGTCTGGCTCATCTGTGCTGTTTGTGCTGTATTCAGAGACAATTTGTACTGTTTTATTTCTCAACCTTCACAAACCCAGCCCAAATAAACCAGAATGTTTTAGCGTGATCTAGAAACTGATAAAATTCCTGTTACAGCATAGTACAGGTCAGAAAATGTTATCAAAGCATTTTTGTTTCATTTGTGTATTTTCTTTATCTTCTTTTTAAAATCCTTGGGGGGGGGGGGGGAATTAACCTTTGGCAGTAATTTCATTGAAGAAATTCAGACTGACAAGCAGACAGATGATAAAGAGCATGTCCTTAAAAGGAGATACGTAGAACCTTTATTTTTAAATACATTTCTGAGTGGATAGTATCTCCATCCTTGACTCTTGTATGCTGCATAAATGGGAATAATTTTTTTTTTTTTGAGAGTTAAAATCGACCGCATCCGCGTGGGTTTCCTCCGGGTGCTCCGGTTTCCCCCACAGTCCAAAGACATGCAGGTTAGGTTAACTGGTGACTCTAAATTGACCGTAGGTGTGAATGAGAGTGTGAATGGTTGTCTGTGTCTATGTGTCAGCCCTGTGATGACCTGGCGACTTGTCCAGGGTGTACCCCGCCTTTCGCCCGTAGTCAGCTGGGATAGACTCCAGCTTGCCTGCGACCCTGCAGAACAGGATAAAGCGGCTAGAGATAATGAGATGAGATAATCGACCGCAAAGTTGGCATTCGAGCTGCCCCGCTGAGCCAGCCAGCCCTGAGTGTATGACGTCACAGCGGGAATCGGTGCAATAGACCAAAGCCAGACTCGGCACGCAAGAGTGGTTGCAGTGGCCTCTTCATTCGGATTCCTCAGATAGTAATACATCTGACTCCTGAAATTGGAGTGTGTGTACATGCTACTGCTATACACGTAGAACCGTATCAGTTCGAACCATCAGAAAGTAAATCCGATAGTAACACGTCGGCCACGGAGGCCTCCACCTTACGAAATAAAGCCAGAGAACAAAGCTGTCTAGAGAACCGGATGGAATTGAACGGAGTCTCATGTGACTCATTAAAACAGGATAGGTGTTAAAACTTATGCAAAATGTACATGCATGCATATTCACTGATAAAACATAAAAGGCTAATTAAATAATCAGATGAACTGAGAATCACATTCTGAAGCAAATTAAATAATCTTATACTGGTAACTTAAACACACAATACATGTATTAATCTAAATGCAGGTAAACAACGAGTGTTGTCGTTTTTGTTGTGATGTATCCAAATGAGAGTCGCATCTTACCAGTCTGTGTTCTCGCTTCTTGAAGGCCGAGCTTGTGGCCGATTGTTTTGAAACAATCTGACTTTCAGTTCAGTTCTTCGTTCCAGGGCTTTGAACCGGTTCAAGGAACGAAAACGAAAACCGGGAACTTTTTCTATTTCACATGGAACAGAAACGAAACCAGACACTTTATTATTTTTTATGTTCCGGAACAGAAACGCTTATTAAAAATAATGGTAACCGGTTAATACCGGTTTTTATTTCGTTCCTCAAAGTTTCCGTAGCCTACAAATAAAAAAGTCATTCTTCTCCTGCGCAAGTTTCTATGACCCGCTGGGGTTCACTTCCTGTGTGACGTTCGCTGACTGAATGGAGAGAGCGGGAAGGTGGACTACTATCACGTCTCCACGTGATAATAAGTGAGTAAGTACATTACTGAGTGTCTGAGCAAAGAACAGCCTGAACGTTGCAACCTCCCTATTGGCTGTTTGTAAAAATGTATCAATTGTTGCCCTTCCTACGGGAATCATCGCGGGCTCGAGAGACGAGACCTGACGAGTTAGTTCGTTGGTAGCAGAACAAAATGTCTGGATACAAATCGGGTTTTCAGAAAAGGAAAGAAAATAAACGGAGGGTCGAAAATACAAAAAAGGAGGTAGAAAATGCAAAACGAGTTTTAAGGTAGGACAAATGGTTACTTTTCTGAGGCAGCCCGCCGTGGCTGCAGGCTTATTTATTATAGCCCATTTAGTTAAAATAGTTGATCTAAAATGTTTATAGTTATAGTTATGTGATGGTTGTCCTGATTTAGACTGTTTTTGTTTTTTTTTTTTTGGGGGGGGGGGCGGGGGGGGGGCGTTGCGCGATGTTGCACCCGGGTCCAGATTAGGGCAGAACCGGCCCTGGCTACATTTCAGGTGTAGTTTGTTTTATGTATGTATGTACTTGCATAGATGTGTACTTGGGCTTCCAATATGGCGCCTAACAAAATCTCGCGGCGCGGTGACGTCATGCGGTAGCCCTCTATAGGGCCTGACTAGCCTTTGGTAACACACTAAACGAATTATCTTTCATTTTTGGCACTTTTTCTGTTTGTGTAGATGGGAAGACATACTGAGAATCCAAATTGCCAACATTTGAAATAATAATTGTTTTGAATTATTTCTTGTCTTATTTAATGAAGGTTGTAATAGAATTAGCCTACATTTGGCTTAAGCTGGATGAGACAGAGACATAATTTTATAGCCATTTGTTAAACAGCTGACAGGGAACGTAATTAACCGTTCCGGGAACGAAATTTTTTTGTTCTAACCGGTTCGGGAACGTCTATTTAATGGTGGAACCCAAAACCGGAAACGTTAAAATTCCGTTTCTGTTCGGAACGAACCAAGAGGAAAAAAATTCTGGTTCAAAGCCCTGCTTCATTCATTCACTTCTTCCACAGAAGGGTGAGATATTGCTGCTGAGGCAAGCATATCCAGCGGAGAAATCTGACAACTGGTCCGCTCATTCTCCATTTTCTCCATACTTAGTACTCTGCCATTACTGCTCAGCTCACACTCCGGGAGGACTGGTGCAACTGAACTTACTTTCCTTTTCTTGTAGTTTTCTTTTCCTTTAATTGTTGGTACTGCACCCTCTTTCAATACGGGCTTATAGCCAACGCTCCTCAACAGATCAGAGGTCTCATACGAGTCTTCAGTAAAATGTGCAGAGCAGAGGAGAGACCACTTCATAGGCGCCCAATCCGTTAATTTCTCACAAAACACGTCCAAATCTTTGCAGTTTGATCATTCTTGGGCCATGAATGCAACATAAATCCACCTTCTGTCATGTTGCTGCACCCGCCAGCAACACATACACGTGGCATGGTGATAAATTAGCTCAAAATCAAGGATCGAAGTTGCAGTCAACTCTGTGTTTCAGTATAGATAGTTTTCACTGACGTCACGGTATTCCGGGGAACGCCCCCCAGCCGCCATCTTGGTGGGCAAACAAAACGGACCATCGCCACTACTGGCTACGTTATCTCGGACGAATTTATGAAGTTATATAGTCAGTTTTCTAAAATAAAGATCAATGTCGGCAAAATCAAGCAAACAGAAGTATATACATACACATCTCACGGTATGCAGCCAAACTGGCCTTGATTGGGAGAATTGACCCCTACGAAGTGGACAAAGATGCATTTTCAAGTGACTATGCAGGGCTGCCAAAGCCTGAAACTGCCAAAGCCTGCTCCAAAGCCTGAAACTGACTCCATCAAACTTTAAAAGCTGTCTGATATATACAACTTTATATATTCACAGCGCGCCTTTTGGCGGATGCCGCCTGAATCGCGCAGATCCGATTTTTTTTTTTAGGGGGGGCGTTGGAGTGTCTGATAATAATTTCAAAGTAAATTCTGTATTAAAATTACTAAATAAGCAAATCCGTTACAGTCCATGAAACAGGAAGTATAAGGATGAGAAAAAAAAAAAACAGTTTAAATCGGGAAGCTGCGCACATTTGCGCAGTCCAGGCTGCACAAATGTGCGCAGCTTCCCGATTTAAACTGTTTTTTTCTCATCCTTACACTTCCCGTTTCATGGACTGTAACGGATTTGCTTATTTAGCAATTTTAATACAGAATTTACTTTGAAATTATTATCAGACACTCCAACGCCCCCCCCTAAAAAAAAAAAATCGGATCCGCGCGATTCAGGCGGCATCCGCCAAAAGGCGCGCTGTTTGCATCCCAAACACAAATCAAATAATACAGAATAAACCTAAAATGTTTTTCAAAAATGACCCTTGCGTGAGTGAAGTGACAAGTTTCAAATAGAAACGTGACAAACAAGCGATATTAAGTGTACATTACAATGTAAACGTACACTCAGCGGTTCCAGTTAGGCATTCTCCAGAGATTGTTCACATGATGTTTTGGTTTCCAAAAACAAACTTAAACACAATTGATTGTTTATTTAAACAACTTACCACTTATAAAATGATCGGAGCAGACTTTGCTGTGTTTGGAAGGCTGATAATCCTTGCGGTTGATTCTCGCAAGCCATAGATTTCTCCTTTGTATGCTGAGTTTCTTTGCTCGCCTTCGTGCTCCCGTACAGTGGGAATTCCATAAAAGCTCCGCTTGACTTCATCATCTGACCTATTACGACAGCCGTGAATACAACAAGTTTGCACCATTGCAGCTTTAAATAGTAGTAATGTAACTATAAATGTAAATAATATATAAATGAATGTAACTCGCGCGCTACAATGTGTGCTCAGTGACCCGTACGGTAAGCTAGCCCTCCAAGATGGCCGCCACCAGGGAATCCCCGACTCTGTGACGTCATGTGAAAACTATCTATAGCGGAAATGGCGATGAGACCGATAGCCTTCCTGCTGTGACATCACAGATGTAAAGGTCATTCACTCAGACCGCTACCTATATGAATCATTTTAATCATAAAAATTACTATATTAGATTTATTGTTAATGCTTAAAACTATTAATATGCCATTCTTGAGGTCTCAAGGCGTTTATAAACAAAAAGTGAGGCCATGGTTCTGCATATCTCCTTGAAAGGGCTGATGACACGAACATGACTCTATGCAATTTCTTAAATAAACTATACAACATGGCAAACATGTTAGATTTCTGTTATAATTACGTGAAAAGAAGCTGTTGTTACACAAATATCCAACTTTTAATTGCACAGCGCAAGAAAACTGGGTCCGTGGCTCGCGGCCATGTTGTGACGTCAGCGGAAGAACACGCTGCGGTTCACTGGCTGTTCTACTCTGGTTCTACTCAATGGAAATGGCGCATGAAAACGCCAGTGAACTCTAGTGCTAGCTCTTCCTCTTCTGGGAGTCTAGAATTGTGTTGATCTCTTCCGAATAGAATCTATGATAGCCTACCCTCTTTACCCTTTGCCTCATGTTGCTAGGCGGCAGTTACATGAAAGCCGCAAGCTTTCACAAGCAAATACATGACTGATATCACGCCGACTTTATGATTACATTTATGATTATCATGTAGAATCTATAGCTCTACGTACCTTTATCTTATGTCGTTTCACAACACATGTTCTGACAGGAGGACTGTCTTTGGATCCGGCATAGCTACTAGTAGACCCCCTCCGGACTACTGGCAGTGTTGCCAGATTGGGAGGAATCCCGCCCAGTTGGGCGGTTTCAAGTGCATTTTGGTGGGTTTTGAACATATTTTGGGCTGGAAAACTTCAGCAGTATCTGGCAACAGATACTGCTGACGATTTCCAGCCCAAAATATGTTCAAAACCCACCAAAATGCACTTGAAACCGCTCAACTGGGCGGGAAACCTCCCAATCTGGCAACACTGTGTAGGCACTGCTGATGGTAGTAACACACGTTTGTGCTGAACTGAACACCCAAGAGATTCTTTTAAGCTGGGAAGGGTGTCAAAACAATCCAAATCGAAGTGTTCAGAGCACAGGACGGATGTTGGTGAGGGCTCCCACTTGTCACGAGTGCGCCTGACTTGCTTCACCCACTTCGCATGCAGCTCGGGATCTCTGGGAAACTTGAATAAACTTACCCCATCCTTGTGGGTTTTGGAGCAAAAGCCGGCAACACAACGCGAAGGCATAACAACTAATATTATATATAAAATAATGACAAACTGAACACCTGTCGCATCAACAACAAACTGGTAAGTTAGGAGGAAGGTTCTTTTGCTGACGTCATATAGCTCCTCCTCTTTCATCTCCTGGGTGCTGCAGCCCTGTCAAATTTGCCCAAATAGCCGCGTTTATCATAACTTGTAAAATAGGCGCCTTCGTGAATTAATATATGGATCATCGGGAATTACTTTTTATGTTATAAAACATCGCCAAAGATGTCAAAAACGTGTCATCAGCACTTTAAAGAGCAAGAGTATGCTTAACATTATCGGTTCTTTTGACATCACATACTCCCATTAATACTTCCAAGTATCATTGCTGGGAAAGTCAGAAACAGTAGTTTTCTTGTGTATATGTAGATAATACATACTTCGTGAAGAGAAGCTGCTAAGAGTTCATAAATTATTTGACGGAGTTTGTTAAAAGCCTCCCTCTTGTTCACGGCTGGAGTGTGTTAGTGAACAACACGGAAAACAGCTTGAGGTCAATAGGCTTGCTGTGTCGATGTGTTTGCTTGGCAAGCATCTCTATAAATCTCGGCTCTCCTATTGCAGTAATAACAAGAAGTTTCTTTACAAATCCTGACATCAACCTGGCTTGCAGTAAGTCAGAGCACCAATTATAACCAAATTCTAATACTCAAGGCAATGATTTCTTTAGCTACGGTGCAACACAACAGAGAGACAACGCAAAATGAATGCATTAACGGAAAGAAGACAGTAAATTGGCCCAGATTACTCTTCTCTGTGGTGTAACATACCCTGTGGCTCAAGGTACAGCCAGTAGAAAGGGACATGGGCACTAGACCAGTGAATGGGCTGGCATGACCGGCATTCCTCGCACTACCATCTGGATGGGCCGTCTCTGCCTTGTACCATCGCACACATACATAGCACTTCAGCTAACTAAAGAAGCCTTGTCCTAGCTGAGAGACTCTCTCTCTCTCTCTCTCTCTCTCACACACACACACACACACACAACATGCATATATCACCAGTGAGGACCAGGCATCCACAACCTAAGGTTTTATTTAATACAAACTTTTTGTTAAGCCATGGCCTAATGGTTAGAGAAGCAGCTTTGGGACCAAAAGGTTGCCGCTTTGATTCCCTGGATCAGCAGGAATGGCTGAAGAGCCCTTGAGCAAGGCACCTAACCCCCAGGTTGCTCTGGATATGTTGTACATTGCTCTGGATAAGAGGGTCTGCTAAATGCCATTAATGTAATGTCATTAAGGGGAGGTCCATGCATTGCACAGATCTCATCTCATTATCTCTAGCCGCTTTATCCTTCTACAGGGTTGCAGGCAAGCTGGAGCCTATCCCAGCTGACTATGGGCGAAAGGCAGGGTACACCCTGGACAAGTCGCCAGGTCATCACAGGGCTGACACATAGACACAGACAACCATTCACACTCACATTCACACCTACAGTCAATTTAGAGTCACCAGTTAACCTAACCTGCATGTCTTTGGACTGTGGGGGAAACCGGAGCACCCGGAGGAAACCCACGCGGACACGGGGAGAATATGCAAACTCCACACAGAAAGGCCCTCGCCGGCCCCGGGGCTCGAACCCAGGACCTTCTTGCTGTGAGGCGACAGTGTTAACCACTACACCACCGTGCCGCCGCATTGCACAGATATAAGGCTAAAAAATGTTTTGTCAATATAAGGTATGTTGCTTGGCATCAAAAATCAAGTTCTACTTCCTTACCTTCTTGACCACCATGATGGATTCCTTCCAAATTCCTATATGCTTGTTAATGATAATAACAACAATAAAATAATCACTTCATGAACATGACCATGACCAATGCCTGGGTTCTCCAGAAAATCTGAAAGTAGTCAGCTTAAAAAAAAAAAAAAAAAAAAAAGCAGTAGGTGGCTCAGGAAATTTGTGGCAACAAAGCCGTCGCGGTGCGCTAATGCTGGGGGATCTGAGGGCATGCCTCCCCCAGAAAGTTTTTAAATTTACATGCCTTCTGGTGCATTCTCAGCTAATAAATTACTAACAATTTCCCTGTAAAATACTTGCAAAATCTGTATGAAATTTCCTTCCAGATGTGTGTGTGCTTGGCTTTTCCAGTTGCCTTCTGTAATACGCTGCCTGGCTCTGTAACATAACTACATGGTGTAACATCACTACATAAGCTATGACATGGCTCAGCCAAACAAAGCGCGAGAATCGCTTCCAGTCATGATAGACCCAAATCGAAGACAATTTCGTGGTGGAATAATTGGATTTGCAGCAAATTACGGGCAGTGGAGACAATATAAAATCGCTTGAACATTGAAAGGCAAGGTTTTTGTTCTGGGATTGAGTAGCCAGCACAAACCATTTGTGTAGGCAGAGAAAACCACCAGTCACTAGCGCTTGTGGACATCTCTGAATGTCCAAATTGCTTGAGACTGGAGCATCTTAGACATGCATGGTGGAAGTATACAGCCTCGTCCTAATTGCAGAATGGCAATTGTGACATGGGATGCACACCTCACCAGACATGGAGGAATTCTCAGAGAAGTTGTCAGGAGGCATGGGCCAAACGCTAGAGCTTTTAGCAACAGGACAACAGTGAATCCACTGTAGCACCAAATGGCTATGCAACTCTCAGGAAAGGTAGAGAGGCAAAATCGCGAACTGGCATAAACTAGACAAGACTAAGTAATACGGGCACTGATGGCTCAAAGGTTAAGGTTCTGGATTGCTGATCAGAAGGTTGGGGATTCAAGCCCCAGCACATCCAAACTGCCACTGTTGGGCCCTTGAGCATGGCCCTTAACCCTCTTTACTCCATAGGCACTGTATCATGGCTGACCCTGTGCTCTGACCCCAACTTCCAACCATGCTGGGATATACAAAACGAATTTCACTGTGCTGTAATGTACAAGTGATAAATAAACCCTTCTGCTTCTATCGCTGGAGATTCTCTTTAGAATGATATCTCAAGAACGAACAGTTGAACGTTTGTAGTATTTATATGGAATCATTTATACAAGCATCATGATAACCAGCAGATGAACTGATTAGATTTTGGATTCAATCCATACTGGGAAAGGTCACAGCAAGGTCAAATGTCTGAAATAGTTCTTCTTCAATAACTTCCTTCCTGTTTGTCATACAAAGATGTTACTTAAACCTTCATGTTCAGGAACTCAAATACCCGTACCTTTTTCTGGGGATCGGTCGGTGTGGATCAGTGTCTATCAGTCCTGGCGAAATTCTTGTTCGTACGATATCTCAAGAAAGAATGGGTGAATGTTTGTAGGATTTACATAGAATTATCATTTTGATCAGCAGTTGCACTGAATGGGGTGGCATAGTGGTGTAGTGGCTAGCACTGTCACCTCACAGCAAGAAGGTTCTGGGTTCAAATCCCATGGTTGACGGGGGCCTTTCTGCATGGAGTTAGCATGTTCTCCCCCCACAGTTCAAAGACATATGGGTGAGGTAAAATACCCAGCTACTGGGGTTGCACAAGAGTGTGCATACTTCGTGCCGGTTCCAAGCCTGGATAAATTGGGGAGGGTTGTGTCAGGAAAGGCATCCGGTGTAAAACCAATGCCAAATCAAATACGCAGAACAGATCTGCTGTGGTGACCCTTAACAGGAGCAGCTTGAAGAAGACCAGCAGTTGAAATGATTAGGAATTGATCCAAATATGATCAAGATCACAGCAAGGCCAAATGTCCGAGGTTGTTTTTTTTTTCTTTAATAACTTCCTGTTTGAAGTATAGGGTGTTTCAAAAAATTATCATTTCACAATCTAAAACTGCCAATTCTTGTTCACCTGACCTCAAATTTTAACAACGTGTGGAAACAGGTCAAAATTTTATGTCTAATGTTTTTTTGGGGGAGAGGAAAATCCCCATGCCACAGTTGAGCATGAAAGGGACTCACCAAAAGTGAATGTGTTCTGCGCCATCTCCAAGAATTGTCTTTATGGCCCTTTTTTCTTTGAGGGAAATGTGACCGGCGATGTTTATCTCCAAGTGTTTCAGAACTGGCTAATGGATGAGCTCATTGCAAATGAACATGAAGACTTCATTTTTCAACAGGACGGAGCTCCACCTCACTGGAAACTCACTGTGTGGGCATCTCAATGAGAATCTGCCAGGGAGATGGATCGGACGTGCTGGTGATAAAGACAACGTGTTGTTGAAATGGCTTCCACGTTCACCTGACCTGACACCTTGTGATTTTTTTTTTCTCTGGGGATATGTGAAGAGACTGGTCAATGTCTCTCTTCTTCCTGCAAACCTAGAGGAACTCAAACAGAAAATCACTGCCGCACTGGAGACTGTTACCAAAGACATGCTGCAGCGTGTTTGGCAGGAGCTGGACTACTGACTTGACGTGTGCCGTATCTCAGGCGGCGTGCATATTGAAAATTTGTGAAATTGTTCATGGAATCCACATACCTTTGAATTTTTCATTCAAATTTTGAGGAATAAATCTTATATTGCTCAACATTAAGCCTGTTCAGTTTCATTTGCCTAGACTATGTACAGTGGTGCTTGAAAGTTTGTGAACCCTTTAGAATTTTCTATATTTCTGCATAAATATGACCTAAAACATCATCAGATTTTCACACAAGTCCTAAAAGTAGATAAAGAGAACCCAGTTAAACAAATGAGACAAAAATATTATACTTGGTCATTTATTTATTGAGGAAAATGATCCAATATTACATATCTGTGAGTGGCAAAAGTAACATTAACTTTATTCTTCTTTAACCATTCTTTGGTAGAACGACTTGTGTGCTTAGGGTCGTTGTCTTGCTGCATGACCCACCTTCTCTTGAGATTCAGTTCATGGACAGATGTCCTGACATTTTCCTTTAGAATTCTCTGGTATAATTCAGAATTCATCGATCCATCAATGATGGCAAGCCGTCCTGGCCCAGATGCAGCAAAACAGGCCCAAACCATGATACTACCACCACCATGTTTCACAGATGGGATAAGGTTCTTATGCTGGAATGCAGTGTTTTCCTTTCTCCAAACATAACGCTTCTCATTTAAACCAAAAAGTTCTATTTTGGTCTCATCCATCCACAAAACATTTTTCCAATAGCCTTCTGGCTTGTCCACGTGATCTTTAGCAAACTACAGACGAGCAGCAATGTTCTTTTTGGACAGCAGTGGCTTTCTCCTTGCAACCCTGTCATGCACACCATTGTTGTTCAGTGTTCTCCTGATGGTGGACTCATGAACATTAGCATTAGCCAATGTGAGAGAGGCCTTCAGTTGCTTAGAAGTTACCCTGGGGTCCTTTGTGACCTCGCTGACTATCACACGCTTTGCTCTTGGAGTGATCTTTGTTGGTCGACCACTCCTGGGGAGGGTAACAATGGTATTGAATTTCCTCCATTTGTACACAATCTGTCTGACTGTGGATTGGTGGAGTCCAAACTCTTTAGAGATGGTTTTGTAACCTTTTCCAGCCTGATCAGCATCAACAATGCTTTTTCTGAGGTCCTCAGAAATCTTCTTTGTTCATGCCATGATACACTTCCACAAACATGTGTTCTGAAGCTCAGACTTTGATAGATCCCTGTTCTTTAAATAAAACAGGGTGCCCACTCACACCTGATTGTCATCCCATTGATTGAAAACACCTGACTCGAATTTCACCTTCAAATTAACTGCTAATCCTAGAGGTTCACATACTTTTGCCTCTCACAGATATGTAATATTGGATCATTTTCCTCAATAAATAAATGACCAAGTATGATAATTTTGTCTCATTTGTTTAACTGGGTTTTCTTTATCTACTTTTAGGACTTGTGTGAAAATCTGATGTTTTAGGTCATATTTATGCAGAAATATAGAAAATTCTAAAGGGTTCACAAAAACTTTCAAGCACCACTGTAGTTTCTGGGATATTTACATCTCAAGGAATATCACATTTTTTGAAACACCCTGTATTTTGAGGGTATTTTAGGCATACAAATTAGTCACAAGAAGGAATAGATTTGGTGATGGTGGAAGTATCCCCATCAATCCAGTTGTCATTGAATTCTACTTGTTAAATATATAATAGTTATTCTAAAGGACCATAGTAATAGCATTGGTAACATTGTTAAATATGTCATAAACCTAGTACGGTACGAAGCACTATAATAAAATCATATTAGTGTCCTGGTGGTGATGAAAAGCATAGTATCCACTATTCCTTACTGAAGGATGACCTGTTAGGATATGACCTGCTTCTTAGGTTAGATTTACAGAGCTTATTCAAAAACAGGAAATAAATCATCAAGTAGTTCTCTACTGAGAAAGGTCTCCCAGAGAAAATGCCGACGATACTGAAAATCTGAGGTGGCTCTAAAGGACATCTGAAACCTCTGTGTTTCAGACCAGCAACAGTTGTTGAACCTCGCTATCCAACAGTATTTCACATATCTGTGCTGATCTCTCTGAGCAATCCACCATCATAAACGAAAGCCCAAACACTTGGCTGAAAGCGCCAGCAGTGTTTGTGCTTCTCTAAACTCTTCCACCACACCACGAGTACAGTGTAAACATCCAGTGTGAGTGTGATTGCCAAATGTAAATATGATTCACAGAGAGGAATCACGTAAGATGCTACATTTCATGTGTTCGGAACTCGAAGGGCAAAAAGAGAAATTAACTCACAACAGGCTTTGCACCTTGAAAGCGTTTAAAGGAGAACTGAAGGCAAATTATTTTTTTTATCATCAAAAGTCTATTTCTCATTTTATAAAACGTAGGAATACATTTCTGACAGCTATTTTGTCACTGCTAGAGCAAGTTATGAGTGTTTGAAATATGCTATGTAATATATCAGTCCATATGGCAAAGCAATGGCCGTAAACGAGATTTGTTGAGACCTGTGCGAGACATCATAGGACGGAAGTAAAACGTGCAGCGGAAATCAAAGCGACCAACATCTGCCAATATTGTCAAAAGACGTGCACGCCCTCCTTCGAATGCTGACGTAATCGAGCCGGAAGTTTTCCCTGTGTCCGAAATCGCTCCCTACTCACTATATAGGGCACTATATAGCGGGGACGCCATTTTGTAGTGCTGTCCGAAACCTTAGTGAGGATTATGTGGGAAATGCGCTCAGTATAATATGTATTTATCACAAAAATACATGCATGTATTTATTATTTTTTAAAACCCACCGGCCACCTGATCCGGCACGTTTTAATTGTGCGACAGTAATGATGTAAATACCAGCGCGACAGACTAGTCCTTATCCTGTCGTCTTTCCAACTCTTCTACTCCACGTTGGTTCGAAGTCATATGGAATTATCTCCATGTCACGTACGCGAGGGAGGGGCTGTATGTGCAGAAGTATACAATTTCATAAAGTGCAGAATACTAGTGCATCTCAAAAAATTAGAATACCATGAAAAAGTTCCTTTTTTTTCATAATTTAATTCAAAAAGGTAAACTTTCATATCTTCTATATTCATTACATGTAAAGTGAAATATTTAAAGCCTTTTTTGTTTTAATTTTGATGATTATGGCTTATAGCTCATGAAAATCACAAATCCAGTATCTCAAATTATTAGAATATTCCCTAAGATCAATCAAAAAAAAGGATTTACAATACAGAAATGTCCAACTTCTGAAAAGTATATTCATTTATACACTCAATACTTGGTTGGGGCTCCTTTACCATGAATTACTGTATCAATGCGGTGTGGCATGGAGGTGATCAGTCTGTGGCACTGCTGAGGTGTTACTGAAGCCCAGGTTGCTTTGATAGTGGCCTTCAGCGTATCTGTATTTTTGGGTCGGGTGTTTCTCATCTTCCTCTTGACAATACCCCATAGATTCTCTATGGGGTTCAGGTCAGACAAGTTGGCTGGCCACTAAAACACAGTAATATCATGGTCAGCAAACCATTTGGTAGTAGTTTTGGCACTGTGGGTAGGTGTTAAGTCCTGCTGGAAAAGGAAATCAGCATCTTCATAAAGCTCATCAGCAGATGGAAGCAGGAAGTGCTCTAAAATCTCCTGGTAGATGGCTGTGTTGACTTTGGACTTGATAAAATACAGTGGACCAACACCAGCAGATGACATGGCAGCCCAAATCATCACAGACTGTGGAAACTTCACACTGGGCTTCAAACACCTTGGATTCTGTGCCTCTCCACTCTTCCTCCAGACTCTAGAACTGTGATTTCCAAATTAAATGCAAAATGTACTTTCATCTGAAAAGAGGACTTTGGACCACTGAGCAACAGTCCGTTTCTTTCTCTCCTTAGCCCAGATAAGACACTTCTGACATTGTCTCTGGCTCAGGAGTAGCTTGATATTAGGAATGTGAAAGTTGTATCCCCTTTCTTGAAGATGTCTGTTCGTGATGGGTCTTGATACACTGACACCAGCCTCAGTCCACTCCTTGTGAAGCTCTCCCAAGTTCTTGAATCAACTTTTCTTGACAATCCTCTCAAGACTGCAGCCATCCCTGTTGCTTGTGCACCTTTTCCAGCCACCCTTTTCAGCATTGACCTTTTGTGGCTTACCCTCCTTGTGGAGGGCATCAGTGATCATCTTCTGGACAACAGTCAAGTCAGCAGTCTTCCCCATGATTGTGGTTGTGTGTACTGAACTAGACTGAGAGATACACTGTGTTCATACTGTTTTACTCAAACTCGAAATGAAATATTCTAATATTTTGAGATGAGGGGTTTTTTTTTATGTTTTTGTACTGTATGCCATACTGATTAAAATTAAAATAGAAAAATGCTTGAAACATTTTAGTTTATGTGTAATAAGTCTATAATATATAACATTTTCACTTTCTTAAATAACTGATGGAAAATATTGAACTTTTTCACAATATTCAAATTTTTTGAGATGCACTAGTATATATACAGTGAGACAATATATACACAGGCAAACAATCCTAGATCAAAAACGAGAGTACAGGCAAAAGGGTCGGTCGAGGTGCAAACAGTACATCAAAGGCTAAGCGGGGACAAGAATGAGGAACAGGCACAAGGATCGTGAAACAGGAAATCAAGACAACGGCTGGAAAGGCTCGGTCATGTGTATCGTAATACTATGCGATGCAAATGCATCAGCACAGTCCTTAAATAGGCAAACACATAGTTCCTTAATTGAGCTCGGGTGCGCCTTGTTCACGGCGCACATGCCGGAGTCCACCCGAGGCACGTCTTCAGGTGCACGCGCCACAGCGTGCAGGACTGACATTCCATCACTGATGAAGCTGGCAAATCTTGAAATTAATCTAAATTGGAATGATCTGGCCGCTGTGTAAACAGTTTTCAAAATGGCGGCGTTGACACTTCACGTCTGAAGTCTCGCACAAGTCTCGTAAAGATCGCACAGATAAGCGACGCCTGCCGTGGACCATATGAACTACATTCAACATGGCTAAAAACCGAAAAGGCTGATAAGTGTAATATAATATGCCAATACGAGGTCATGATATAAAAGGTTAATAAAACCGAAAACGTAATTGAATAACACGTTAATTAAAGTGCCATTCCACCATTGGATGTATTCTTTGACATAAAATACAATATATTTTATGACAACATGACTAGACAGAGAAATCTTTTAGCTTCAAAATGATACAAACAATTTTTTGACAACGATAAGTATATTAATTTTGCGACCAAAGTCACCTACCCTTTTAATTTCCGCGTGGTAGTGAAACGTGATGTCATCGGCAGGTTCCCCTTCTTGTGTACCACATGTCGGTCTATTTTTAGACCAGGAAACCCCCAAAGTGAGAGAGTCATTTCTCCTCGTATATGGGGGCCAAAAAAAATTGCGAAAAATTGAGTTAATCTTTCAGTTAGCTAGATTTATTGGTATTATTTTTTATCGCATTCTATCTGCCATTGTTGATAATATGTGCCACGTCACACGTCATGTGGTACACAAGAAGGGGAACCTGCCGATGACATCACGCGTGGAAATTAAAAGGGTAGGTGACTTTGGTCGCAAAATTAATATACTTGTCGTTGTCAAAAAATTATGTTTGATATATCATTTTGAAGCTAAAAGATTTCTCTATCTAGTGATACCATTTATATATGTTGTCAAAATATATTGTATTTTATGCCAAAGAATACATCCAATGGTGGAATGGCACTTTAAGCGATAAAGCAAGTTTAAAAATGACTTCAGTTCCCCTTTAACAGGAGACAGTAAGAGAAGTGCTGAGATTTGTGTTAGAATACAGCGGGGCCCTTTAATGACTCATGTGGTACACGGCTGTGGGTGGTTAATGGGCACATTTTTGTGCTCAGAGATAGTACAGAACAAACAAAAGCAGTAACCGAGATCCAATCTCTTCTAGCAAAAGGTAGTGAGCCTCAAGAAAATCACCGCCTACAACAACTGTTTAAAACATTTTAGCAAGGTAAAATGTAGCACGACAGAATCATCCATCATACTCGTCCACATGTTGCAATTGTGTCATGAAATATCGTTAAAAAAAACAAACAAAGAGGCAAGGTTAATATAGAAGATAGACTGTATATTTCTCACTGGGTGACACTGTGTGCTCAACACCACTGAGCCTGTGATGCTTGCTTTCAACAAACACAAATTAAACTACACGTGTTTTCAATAAGCTGGGACAATGGCTCTAAGGCTCGGATGTACACATGTGACCCTCAATAGCGCATCTGTTGTCAGTGAGGAGAGTTATAAGAATAGCGAAGGCCTCTGACAAAAAGATAATGTACTGGTGAAAACACACCATCCGCCATCCTGAGTTATATGAGTGGGTGGTGATAACCAGGCCATTATCACACACAGCAAAATCATTCCTCTTATATTTTATTTAAACAAAACAAACAAACACATATTCAAGAGAACATATTGCAAGCGAATTACAAACATAAAAGCCTACAGGAAATTAATGATAGCTAATTAAATCTCAGTTGAAGCCTACAGAACAATCAACACAATATGCATCCATAAGACTACATTAAAGGAGAACTGAAGGCAAATTTTTTTATCATCAAAATTATTTCTCTCATTTTATTAAATATAGGAATGCATTTTTGATCGCTATTTTGTCACTGCTAGAGCAAGTTATGAGTGTTTGAAATATGCTCTGTAATATATCAGTCCATATGTCAAAGCGATGGCCGTAAACGAGATTCGTTGAGACCTGTGCGAGACATCGTAGGACGGAAGTAAAATGTACAGCGGAAATCAAAGTGACCGACATCTGCCAACGTCGTCAAAAGACGCACGAGGCCTCTTTCGAATGCTGATGTAAATCAAGCCGGAAGTTTTGTTTGTTTTGATAGGAATCAGGAAAGTTTGAAAAAAGTAGGCAGTAATCGTCATTTAAACTCGTTTTTTGTGCAATATTTCATTTGGAAAACAGTTTTCAAAATGGCGGCACTGACACCTGGATGACACTTGACGTTTCGAAGTCTCGCACAAGTCTCGTGAAGATCGCGCGGATAAGCGATGCCTGCCGTGGACCAAACGAACTAAATTCAACATGGCTAAAAACCGAATACGCCGATAATAGGGCTGTAACGATACACCCAACTCACGATTCGATTCGTATCGCGATTTTTGACCCACGATTCGATACGCCCACGATTTTTTTAAAAATGTTTTTTTAAAGTAGTAACTTTGACTTATTAACATTTACTTACTTACATTAACTATTTAATAACAAATAATTCAGACCACTGCAGAGAATGAGTAATATGTATGCAAAAATGAACAAATGTATATCCAAAGATTGTTTTATTTCTCAAAATAATACTGTTGAGCCGGAAGCTCTGTTTTTTTCGGTTCTGAAAAAGTCATTTTTCCAAATCGTGTAAATCCGTTAAGATTTTTTTTTGGGGGGGTGGCTCTCTCACTGTCTCACTCTCATAGGGCCAATGATTTTCTGTGATCGCGGAAAACATGGAAATTACGGAATTTTTATGGTGAAACATTGCTCGCGTGTCAAAATGTAACTGCGGCAGAAGGCTTCCGCCCAAGCAGACATGCCTTCAGTGTTGCCAGATATTGCTAACGTTTTCCACCCCAAAATATGTTCAAAACCAGCCAAAAAGCACCTAAACCTGCCCAATCTGGCAACACTGCATGCCTTTCCGGTCAAGTGACTGTGATTGGCTTGTGGCACACCTAGCCAGCCAATGAGCTGCTTGTTTACAGATTCGCTCCCCGCGTCGCAACCAGAACGGCGACCGCTTAAAAGAAATGAATGCTCTGCCAGTGGCGAGTGTGGACGTTGCGTGACTCGCAGAAGATTGTCGCAGGTCGGCGAAAAAACGACTTACTAATAGATATTAAAAAAAAAGTAATTTAAGTAAGTTTAAAATGTAATTTAAATAAAACTAAAGTATTCATAAATTGAAGTTTGGAAGCGCCTCTGTTTTTGGGCTGAGGAGAAGTTTGAAAGGGTGTACCGCGATTCTGCCTTCTTGTATCGCGATACGGATCGTGGCTCTGCGTATAGCGATTTCGATTCGCATATCGTTACAGCCCAAGCCAATAAGTATAATATTTAATTGCAATTAGTTGCCAATACGAGTCACGATATACTGTAAGGTTACTAAAACTGAAAACGTTATTGAATAACACGTTAATTAAGAAATAAAGCAAGTTTAAAAATGACTTCGGTTCCCCTTTAAGTATACACCCATGGAAATTGTAACCATGTACAATATAGAGTTAATGACCAGATTAACTGGCCTATAAGAAATATCCTTTCAACTAAAGAAAACCATAAGTACACCAATTGATGTAACAGAGGCATACCAACCCAAAAAATAGATCTGTCCTCTGTTGGAAAATAAGGAAATCATCACCAAGTGTATTGTAAAAGTCGAGGGTGAGGACAATTGCAATGATTAGACAGGGGCTCCAAGATTAATTTTCATTCATACACTGTCCAATAAAAATAATCCTCCTTGCATCCCTGAGCATCATGTTCAGTTACCAGAGCAGAGAGAATGAGTTTGGGCCATGAAAACACCAAGCCATCTCACACTCAGTGTTGTAAACACAGTGCAACCTCCAGTGTAGACTGAACATCTACAGTCCAACTGAAGAAAAATGCAGGAATTCATGCAATATGATTGACATATTTTCATTCATTTAACACTGCACATGTTAATTCAACAGTGTCATGGGGAATACATGAGGAATATTTCAGCCTGGCGGCACGGTGGTGTAGTGGTTAGCACTGTTGCCTCACAGCAAGAAGGTCCTGGGTTCGAGCCCCGTGGCCGGCGAGGGCCTTTCTGTGCGGAGTTTGCATGTTCTCCCCATGTCCGCGTGGGTTTCCTCCGGGTGCTCCGGTTTCCCCCACAGTCCAAAGACATGCAGGTTAGGTTAACTGGTGACTCTAAATTGACCGTAGGTGTGAATGTGAGTGTGAATGGTTGTCTGTGTCTATGTGTCAGCCCTGTGATGACCTGGCGACTTGTCCAGGGTGTACCCCGCCTTTCACCCGTAGTCAGCTGGGATAGGCTCCAGCTTACCTGCGACCCTGTAGAAGGATAAAGCGGCTACAGATAATGAGATGAGATACAACCCCGATTCCAAAAAAATTGGGATAAAGTACAAATTGTAAATAAAAACAGAATGCAATAATTTACAAATCTCAAAAACTGATATTGTATTCACAATAGAACATAGACAACATATCAAATGTCGAAAGTGAGACATTTTGAAATTTCATGCCAAATATTGGCTCATTTGAAATTTCATGACAGCAACACATCTCAAAAAAGTTGGGACAGGGGCAATAAGAGACTGGAAAAGTTAAAGGTACAAAAAAGGAACAGCTGGAGGACCAAATTGCAACTCATTAGGTCAATTGGCAATAGGTCATTAACATGACTGGGTATAAAAAGAGCATCTTGGAGTGGCAGCGGCTCTCAGAAGTAAAGATGGGAAAAGGATCACCAATCCCCCTAATTCTGCGCCGACAAATAGTGGGGCAATATCAGAAAGGAGTTTGACAGTGTAAAATTGCAAAGAGTTTGAACATATCATCATCTACAGTGCATAATATCATCAAAAGATTCAGAGAATCTGGAAGAATCTCTGTGCGTAAGGGTCAAGGCCGGAAAACCATACTGGGTGCCCGTGATCTTCGGGCCCTTAGACGGCACTGCATCACATACAGGCATGCTTCTGTATTGGAAATCACAAAATGGGCTCAGGAATATTTCCAGAGAACATTATCTGTGAACACAATTCACTGTGCCATCCGCCGTTGCCAGCTAAAACTCTATAGTTCCTAGAAGAAGACGTATCTAAACATGATCCAGAAGCGCAGACGTCTTCTCTGGGCCAAGGCTCATTTAAAATGGACTGTGGCAAAGTGGAAAACTGTTCTGTGGTCAGACGAATCAAAATTTGAAGTTCTTTATGGAAATCAGGGACGCCGTGTCATTCGGACTAAAGAGGAGAAGGACGATCCAAGTCGTTATCAGCGCTCAGTTCAGAAGCCTGCATCTCTGATGGTATGGGGTTGCATTAGTGCGTGTGGCATGGGCAGCTTACACATCTGGAAAGATACCATCAATGCTGAAAGGTATATCCAGGTTCTAGAGCAATATATGCTCCCATCCAGACGACGTCTCTTTCAGGGAAGACCTTGCATTTTCCAACATGACAATGCCAAACCACATACTGCATCAATTACAGCATCATGGCTGCGTAGAAGAAGGGTCCGGGTACTGAACTGGCCAGCCTGCAGTCCAGGTCTTTCACCCATAGAAAACATTTGGCACATCATAAAACGGAAGATATGACAAAAAAGACCTAAGACAGTTGAGCAACTAGAATCCTACATTAGACAAGAATGGGTTAACATTCCTATCCCTAAACTTGAGCAACTTGTCTCCTCAGTCCCCAGACGTTTACAGACTGTTGTAAAGAGAAAAGGGGATGTCTCACAGTGGTAAACATGGCCTTGTCCCAACTTTTTTGAGATGTGTTGTTGTCATGAAATTTAAAATCACCTAATTTTTCTCTTTAAATGATACATTTTCTCAGTTTAAACATTTGATATGTCATCTATGTTCTATTCTGAATAAAATATGGAATTTTGAAACTTCCACATCATTGCATTCCATTTTTATTTACAATTTGTACTTTGTCCCAACTTTTTTAGAATCGGGGTTGTATTTCAGCACACTATAATAATGGAGTCAATATTGGATGTGTTAATTTAGGTGGATAATTCAACACTAGACATGTTGCTGTGTAGATTATAGTGTGTTATGAATCCAGCTAATGATTCTCACTTTTAAATAAGTAACAGCTATAGCTTTTATTTTTTTAACTATTTGTCACACAGTTCGTGACAGGGGAGGAATACAGGGCAAAGCACCCAAAGGTGCTAACACAGCACCACCGTATCGCCCCTCCCCATGATAGTGTACTGTGGAAGCCTGTTTCCTCTACTTGGGAAAAAAATGAAGTCACACAGTATGTCATAATAATGAGAATCCATTCATTATCTGTAGCTGCTTATCCTGTACAGGGTCACAGGCAAGCTGGAGTCTATCCCAGATAACTATAAGCAAGAGGCGGGGTACACCCTGGACAAGTCGCCAGATCATCGCAGGGCTGGCACATAGAGATGAACAACCATTCATACTCACATTCACACACAATTTAGAGCCACCAATTAGCCTAACCTGCATGCCTTTGGACTGTGGGGGAAACCGGAGCACCCGGAGGAAACCCACACAGACAACATGCAAACTCCACACAGAAAGGCCCCTGTCAGCCACTTGGCTCGAACCCAGATCCTTCTTGCTGTGACGTGACAGTGCTAACCACTACACCACTGTGCCGGCCCATAATAACAGTAATAATGAGAAGACTGTATCTCATAATTATGAATTATTATATGTCATTATATGTATAATGACATACTCTAATGGGCGGCACAGTGGTTAGCACTGTCACCTCACAGCAAGAAGGTCCTGGGTTCGAGCCCAGCGGCCAGCGAGGGCCTTTCTGTGTGGAATTTGCATGTTCTCCCCGTGTCTGCGTGGGTTTCATCCGAGTGCTCCGATTTCCCCCACAGTCCAAAAGACATGCATGTTAGGCTAATTGGTGGCTCTACATTGACCGTAGGTATGAATGTGAATGGTTGTTTATCTCTGTGTGTCAGCCCTGTGATGATCTGGCGACTTGTCCAGGGTGTACCCCGCCTCTCGCTCGTAGTCAGCTGGGATAGGCTCCAGCTTGCGTGTGACCCTGTAG